>NC_142115.1:23001875-23632500 GCF_056152115.1 Neolamprologus brichardi
TAATAATAATAATAATTTTCTGGGAATTATTTCATCATTTAGGCTCTAAGGGGTCATTAAAAACTGTGCACTGCCTTACAACATAACATCATTCACATCTAACATTATAACAATACATTTTATAGTTTATTTTTGTTTCTTGTGTGTAGCAGTCTAACGGAGGATCACCAGGAGAATTTAAGGAAAGAAGCAGAAGTAAAAGCATCTGCTACACATCACCATATGCATTATTAGACAGGTACGGTCTACAAACAACACAGATGACAAAGAAGAGCATCTGTGCATTAAATTTACATTAATCACCTGTATATTCTCTGCACTGGCACACTAGAGCTGGTCTTACACCAAAAATGGAATTTTTGGTGTATATATATATATATATACATATATTTGGAACTGGCAAGGTTTCTTTTCCCATGTGACTTTTTATTTGTCTAGTAGATTTTGCTGCAAGTTATTTATTTAAGCTGCTGTGAGAAGCTGAACCATGAGATTCTGCAGTTATCCGGCATAAAGGTTTTGTTTTTGTACCATAAAGCAGCAAATTCAGGCCCAGTTTTGCACTAATAAGAACTTTTTGCATCTTAAAAAGAGACAATAAAAGTCTTTTCTTTTGACCAGTGAATACAATGTATGTGAAGATTAGTTTTACCTCTCTGAAACGTTAATTAAAAAAAGATTCAGGTATGTAATTATTACAGTTTTAGCTTGTGGTGATGCCTTTTGGCACTTTTACAGGCATTTAGGCAGAAGCAATATGAAAACAACATATTTATGGGAGTGTGCACACAAGATCATGTACTTTATACAAAAACTACCCATGCACATAACATTTTAAAATATTGTTTACAGGTTTAATATATAACTTAAAAATTGATCTATCATATGTCTTTAGTACTTTACTTTATTACTATTCATTAAAAACCATGTAGACTGTGTAAATGATATTACAAAAGAGCGTATTAACCCAAAATAAGTCCAGGACATTAAAAAAAAAACCCTCCCATCTAGCTACAGGAAAACCAACAAAACTACTTCATGTGTGAAATGACCTACTACCTGAATTTGTGTTTTTTATTGCCTTTCTCCTTCTCAGGTACCGCATGGACGAGTATCCTCTGTTCAGCCGCCGGCCCAGCGGTGACACCCTTGCCTTGGCCATGTGTGACCCTGGCCTGAGGCGCAGGCACAGCAGCGAGTGTGAGGAGGACAGCCTGCCTGAGATCTACGTGGACAGTGGCCTGTCGACGCTCAGAGGCTCACATGGAGGCTATGACTCAGAGCATGAGGTCAAGGGTCAAGAAGAAGAAGACGAGAATCACAGTCAGGAGAAGAAAAAGGAGGACGACGATAACAACGACAGTGTAATCGGAGAACTCTCTGACACTGAGGTAAGACCATAATCATGTCCAGCTTATAGCTACATATTTGACACCACAGATGTAATAACTTGAAGAAGAAAGGAAGTGGGCTTATTCAAGTCTGTGGAGACGTTTCACCTCCAATCTAAGAGGTTTCTTCAGGTATAAAAGCAAAAGATGGAGAGTCCCAGGTATTTAACCCTTAGTGGGGGTGGTCCCCTTTGGAGGTGGTTCTTGGTCTGCTATTGATCGCGTGCGTCATCACATGAGCCATGCTGTGAAAAAAGGCGTTACCATCACCGGGGGTTAAGGGTGAAGCCACTGTAAGGCCTCGCCCCACCCTATCATGTGGCCTATTGAGGTCACCTACAGCAACAGTGGAAAGACTTGAATGGGCGTTGAAGTGCCTGGAAACCTTTGCCAACCTTTGTTGCACACACAGTGTTCATGGTGATGGCCTCTTTTGCTCCTCCTTTAAACCATCTGTCTTCCCTCCAAAGAGCTTCCTTTTACCTTTTAGTGTAGATCTACACCTGAGTCTGTTCCTGTTGAGGTGCCTCTTCAATGTTGTGTCATGCATTTGTGGAATGGCTGTTTGGTTTCTCCGGCGTAGATCTCCAAGTACTCCTGCACTTTGATGTTTAGCTTGTGTTTGGGAGTTTTGATCTTGGGATGGACCAGTTTTTGCACCGTCATGCTTGAATAAGTTTCTCTGACTAACCTGTTTGAAAAGGGATGACCAAGTTGTTCCATAGTGCTGTTACCTATGATACTTATGCATACACCATTTTAATTCCCTCTTTTTCAAGCTCTTGAGACCACCATGACCTGGATGACTGAGAACCTACATAAACGATAATAATTAATGATTAAATAAAAACTGGTGTTTAAACACATAGAGAGTGGAAATAGATAACTCCAGGGGGAAAAAGTGTATTCTTGCCTTGAATGCTTAACTATCTGAGACTTTGTGTCTACATCACAGCCAGCAGAGACACAGGATGGGGAATCAGCATTCGGATCAGACAGCAGCTCAGTTTTGGACTGGAAGCCGTCTGAACCACCAGCTCCAACAACGAGAAAGGCCCTTAGTGCCATCAATGTTCAGGTGCGAGAGAAAATTATGAGAGGAGTCATAAAAGAGGGTTCTTTTATTTTGTAAGAAAGGTCAGAAAAACAGGATTATTGGGGTTATTGTTGAAATTTAAGTTACAGTCAGATTTCTGGAAAAGTTTTTGTAATTATTTAGAGACCTTACCAGACTTTGTGACCCTTCGTCTCTTCCTAACATTTTGACATTGTAGAAAGAAAAATGTATGAGGAAGGTACATTTCGCTCTGTAGTAGCTATGGCTATGGACTGATTATGTGTAAGTCATCGCTAGTAAGAGTTGAGGAAACTATTTGCTGATGATAAAGTGAATTCAACTTTATCATCTGGAGAACACCATCTCCCTGTCACCGCTACAGAAGGAGGACAAGGACAGCACTGACCTGGGCTACATGACGTCCGAGAAGGCTTACAGGATCGTGTTAGCTGGGGACGCTGCTGTGGGGAAATCCAGCTTCCTGCTTCGCCTCTGCAAGAATGAATTCAAAATGAACTCTAGTGCAACTCTGGGTGAGCTGGACACAAACTAAAAGCAAGCATTTTAATGTCATGTCCTCTTCTCTACAAGAAGCTTTGTAAATAAAAGCTTGGAGGAAGTTTCAGCTGACTAGTTAATGCTTAATTTTTGTACACTGTGAAGTAAGATAATTAAAATAGTATAATGTAGTTATTCTGATCAGCTATTGAACACTTTCACTTGCTTCCTTCTTGACTGGATCTTCTTTGTGTTTTCAGGAGTGGATTTCCAGATGAAAACACTAATTGTGGACGGAGAGCCCGTGCTGCTTCAACTCTGGGATACGGCGGGGCAGGAGAGGTATGTGTTGGTGTGGATAGTACGTGTTGCTGTTTCTTGACAAATATATAAATAGCACTTCGTTAGTGGAGTACATGAGGTTTGTAACTGTCTAGTTTGAGCCATCTCCTGTGCTATTTTCAGGTTTCGCAGTATTGCGAAGTCTTACTTCCGCCGGGCAGACGGTGTTTTGTTGCTGTACGACGTCACCTGCGAGAAGAGCTTCCTCAATATTAGAGAGTGGGTGGATATGATTGAGGTAAAGCAATACCCTCCACAGCTATACGGTTACCACCTGACACACTTTGAAATGAGCTGTCCAGGCATCAGAAACATGTATAATATAGTCATATGGTTAAGTGTGTCCACTGTGACGCTGGCAGCATTTGTGTTATCAAAAGATATTTAAAGGTCACACTGATTATTCTGCTTGTTTTTCTTCATTTACATGCAGCCAATATGTAAGTGTTGGATAAGCATGCATTCAATATGATCTGGTGTTCTGTGTGTGTGTGTTTTTTGTATATTCGGTCAGTGGTTTCCTCATATAATGCACTGTACAGAAGTTTGTGCTCAGTGTAAAACAAGTTCAGCACACCTTCCGTAACCTGTCACAAGAGATTTCAATATGATTATTATTATTGTTCATTGTTTTTCTTGGCAGGATGTGTCCCACGAGGACATTCCCATCATGCTTGTGGGTAATAAGTCTGATCTTAGACAAGGTGGAATTGGCTGCGTTCCTGCCAGCTACGGGGAGAAACTTGCCATGGTAATTACAAATAAAAAACCCTTTATTTTACCAGACATTTACATTGCAGTTACCTGTTACACCTCCAACTTAGAGAGAAATCATATAAACTGTAACCTGTAATTCGAGGAATGAATGGCAGTAAATAAAAATGTTAAAACATTAAATGTTTCCTGTCTCTGACCAACAGACATACAACACTCTGTTCTGTGAAACTAGCGCCAAAGATGGATCCAACATCCTGGAGGCCGTGCTGCACCTGGCCAGGTGAGATTCACACACCTGATTATTCCAAAACAAAACAAAACTGTGGGACTTCATGAATTAGACATTAAGAAGCTAACATTTTGTCATTAGTTGGGTGGAGGATGGATGTTGTATATACAGCTTATATCGTATCACTAACTAAGCATTGCCAGTGATGATCAGTAACACATTAAGAACAACAAGTTTAAACGTCCACCAAGGGATACATCATTGTATGATAACAATAAATACTGTTTGACCTTTTGTTTTACAAGTGAAACACTTTCTTAATTGTTAATAATTTTCTGCATTCTGTCATTTAAAAGTAAAACTTTCTTTTTCTTTTTTCTTCCACATTCCCATTCTTTCACCTGTTTACCCGTCTTACCTGTGTTTTTTTCCACTCCACAGACAGGTAACAAAGTTCGCCAACTATGAAGAAATAAGCAGTCGTCAGTCGCTGCCGATTTTAGACGCTCCCAGAAATCAGCCAAAATTCTCCTGCTGCACCTGATCAAACTCGTCCACACTGGACTTAATGTGGACTGTGCACATGCGAAAAGACATTAAAAGCAGAGCAGGAACAAATTATCAATGTGAATAACCGCAGCTGGATTAAGAGGGTGAAGTTAAGAAGTGGAGAGACGGGACATTACAAACATTTATTTGCTAAATCTTTTAACCGCTGACTTTGTCGCTGGATCTTGGCTTCAACCTCTCGCCATGTCAAAGTTTTTTTCATTATGCTATAACAAATTTGCCTTTTTCTGTTTGGTGTAATTTACACTGTTTGACTAATAAAGCAGGTGACACAGGAGAAGCGAAAGGTAGCTGTGAGAGTAAAGTAGACTTTTAATGTGAGGTTTAAATCTGAGGCCAGGTGAGTGAGCATGGTTGTGATATTTATGTTGTTAAATATTTGCACTTGGCAGAAAATAGAAAGTTAGTTTGGTTTATGTTCCTGACAAGAAAGTACAGATCCTGATATACAGTGTTGCAAAAAAGTTTGTTTCCCCTTTCCTGATTTTTTTTTTTTTTTTTTGGCATATTCGTCACACTTCAGTTCTTATATGATGATTTCATTTATTAAGGGGGGTAAAGCTGTTTAAATCCACCTGATATGATGCATGAATGGCTTGTTTAAGGTCTCAATCTGATTTAAGTCCAGACTTTGATTTGTTTTTAATCATTCAGTGGTGGACTGGCTGGTGTATTTCGGTCATTGTCCTGCTGCATCACCCAAATACGCTTGAGCTTCAGGGCAGGCTGTGTTAGTTGTATGCAGATGTGACAGGACTCAAATTCTCCAAATTGTTAAACTTTTGGTTAATTTGAGACAAGCTTTTGTGTACTCTGCCATCGATGTCAGTTTTGCTCAGTTTCTTTCTCTTTGTTGCATATGAACACTGACCTTAACTGAGACAAGTGAGGCCTGCAGTTCTTGCTCTGGGTTCTTTTGTGACCTCCTGGATGAGTCATCGATGTGCTTTTGGAGTAATTTTTGCAGGCTGGCCACTCCTGGGAAGGATCATCACTATTCCAAGTTTCCTCCATTCATGTATAATGGCTCTCACTGTGGTTCACTGGAGTCCCAAAGCCTTAGAAATGACTTTATAAGCCTTTCCAGACTGATCCATATCAATGACTTTGTCTCTCAGCCATTTCTTTTGATCATAGCACAATGTGTTGGGTTTTGAAATCTTTTAGTCTTCTCCACTTTGTCACACAGCTTCTGTGGTTAATCACAGAAACTCTTAACTATGATTTAACAACGGGAGCCAATTACTTTTCCACACTGGACCAAGTAGATTTTGATAGCTTTTAACCATTAAGAAAAGATAAAAACATTTAAAAACCTCATTTTGTATTTTGGTTATCTTTGTCTACTATTAAAATTTATTTGATGATCTGAAACATTTAAATGTGACAAATATGCCAAAAAACTAAGACATCTAAAACTAAGTGGGTTAATACTTTTTCATGGCACTGTAGCTTTGCTCACCACTGCAACAATCATGTAATTACATTTGCGCTCGGTTATTTTTCCTCTATGTACAGCTTGAAATGTTTGATGTTATTTATGTTTATGGTCATATCAGAATTTACCGCCATCACGTAGACACTAAGAATCACGGGAGAGCCTAAAGTGACAAAGGCTCGTTCTCTGTTCATCACTACAAACCCTGGTGCAATATCGCAACCTACCATGTTTATTATTATGATGCCACAGCAGTGTTACTTTTTCGTCTTTTCACTGAGGATAACTTTATGTTGTAGAATTTAGAGTATGGCTTTAACTGTATAAAGTTGTAATCCTGGTGATTTGTTCCAACTCATTTTATGGATCTCTTTTATTAATATTAGAGAAAAAAACAGTTATATTATCTAACTGCTGAATAACTGTATCGGTGTCTGTAAGCTCAGAAATAAAATCACTGGTTGGAGCTGGAGAGGCAGTTTTTCTTCTTCAGTTATTTCACTGGTACAAAAATATGTAAAAAAGTAAATGTTACACATGTGAAGAACAGTTTCACTGTTATCTCCTGTTGCAAATCATCCCTTGGAAAAAAGAAAAGCATTAAAATGAGCTTTAGAAGTTTTCAGCTCTAGTAGTAGTAGTTTGAATACTGAACTCAGTCCAAGACATGGTATTAAGTAGATAATCAATTAAAAAGACTACAACAACAGACACACAGTGAAGAGGTCCAGTTTCATGAGAGGAGGAGACCTAAAAGTTTCAGCTGTGCAGGTCTGTCATTCACATGGCCACACTGTTCGAACTATAATTGAGTTATCCAGTTACTGAACCATGAACGGGGAAACTCTCCATAGAGACCTGGCTTAAATAGGTTTTTTAATACTGTAAAGTTGCATATTTTAACATAAGAGTCCGTGGCACTTTATACTTTAACCTAAAGACCCTACAATGATCAAGGGAAACCCTTTGAGCGTGCATTTGGCGACAGTGAGAAGGAAAAACTTCCAACAGAAACCAACAATAACAGAGATAAACCAGACATGTCCACTGTGTAAGCAAAAAGTACAACATGAAACTCTACTAACTCTGAAGAGAAATACAACAAGTTACAAATAGGTAACAAAAAATTATCAAAACAAATTTAAGGTATTACTGCTACACTAAAAGTATCAGAACAATATCAGACAAAAGAGTCTGGTGATATTTGATTTGACTGTCCATCTGTCTGTCTCTTCCTCGCTGATACTCATGCAATCTGCAGCCCCATTAACAGCACAAAGGAGGAGACAAATCAATAAATCAGATATTTTCTCCTTGATTGCTGCTCAAAAAAAAAAAAGACCCTCCTGTTTAGCCATACTCCCCGAGCGTCTGGAAGTGTCTGTGAGCATGGCTGTTTGAATAACTGCAACATATGTCGAGGATTTCGCTCTGTGTGTGTGTTTAGAGCTGGCACGGGTCCCTGTCTCCACCTCCCATCTGTGTACATTGTCATGTGCTTGATGAGGCGAGACCATTCATTTGTCAAACAACATGCGGGGTGGCTGAGGTGGGGACGGGGTGTGTGGGGAGAAGCAGCTGAGAGCAGTGTGCGAGTGTGTGTGAGTGTTCACTGGTAGCAGGGGGATAATTAGATAAAGGAGAACGTGTAGCCAAAAGGTTAATGACAGTAATGAATATATTACCATAAAGGAGACGGAGCAGGTTCTCCTTTTCTCCTCTCCATCAGCAGGTTTAGAAAAGTGACAACAGCAGACTGAACCACGGCAAAAATCACTGATGAATTCAAGTTGATGGTTCACTAAGGAAGAACGATAAAACGGGAAAACTTCAGCGTCTCCTTAAAAAGTTTCAAAAGATAAATAATTCAAGATTAAACAGATTTTTAATCAATGGGACGCATTTTTGCTAGTTCAGGAACACTACACACTCTCTCTCACACACACACAACACACAACAACAACACACAGAAAATGTTCCTTGACCGTCCTCTGATCGAGGCAGGGACTGTCACCATCTGGAAAGGTCAAAGGTCATGCAATGGAACCAGTGGTCACTCTTATGACATCTGGGAAGGCAGACAGTCCGTACAAATCCACACCCATGTCAGATACGCACAAGTGCTTACACAGTCTAGTGCAGCCAGCGCGTTTGTGTGTATTTGTGTGTGAAGATACTGTGTTAGCGTTAAAATAAAGGCACATATGTGGAAAATCATTAACTGGAACTATTGGGTTTACTATTTTTATTGCATTTATTTTTTTTTAATTATATGTTTCTCTCTGCACAATGATAACTGCATGTTTTTCTCTGTAAGTGCAGGCTGTCGGTCAACAACACTGTGCTGTACCAGATCTGCAGGCAAGAGGGCAGCAGCCTACTATGATACAAGCTTAGCTCATTGCATTGTATAATATGTTGTAATACACTGTAGAATTACAAGAATTTATATAGCCTATTATTTGGGTGAAAGTTTTTTTTTAACTGTTCTTTTTTGCAAATTAAGCTCTTAATTTGTGAATTATTTCAAAACTGTGCAACTTTTTTGGTATTTTTTATGCTGTTTGCCAAGAAGGAAATTGTAAAACTGTAACTGTAAAACCACACCTGGGCTATGTTGTTGACTACTGAAGTCAATATGTCTAAGACTTGGAATCAGTGCTGCAGTCCAGTTTTCTAAAAGAACGCTTTAACTCACTTATGCATAAATGTGATATATATGTATATAAATAGTAACTGCTGTAAGGGTCCAATAAATCCAGCAAACACTTATCCTAAGTGACAGGCCACTCATCTGTGTGCTGGATGCTCAACTGCTACGATTTTCATAAAGCAGTAAATGAATGGAAGGGAAACAGTTTTGTTTGTGGATAATGTGGATCTGGTCTAATAACTGAGGAGATGATGCACTTGTGCTTCTCTTGGTGAGCGTTCAGCTCTGTAGAAGGACGAGCAGGGATTAGTAGATTTTATAATGTGTGTTAATCAGATTAACTTGATCAGGTTAATCTGAGAATGTTTGTGTGTGACTGTATATCAGTGTGTATGACAACTTGGCTGCACTGTAGCAGGATTAAAGCTGGTGCATTGCTCAGCTGCAGACAGCCTTTTAAAATGTCTTTGCTGATAGAGTCACATTACATGACCGGCTAACGGTGGGGATGCCAGACTGTATTCTTCAGTGTCTGAACAGCTTTTTTGTCGATGTCTTGTCAATGAGTTGTCATTGCAGTCAACGTCCACAGACGCCCTCTGTTATAAACCGAATCCTCCTCAGGGACCAGAACAGATCTGTACTTCTGTCTGAGGTGGCAATCCTGCAATTTTAAAAACTGCTAAAACTCAGATTCCACACGGTGTCCGTGAGCCAAAGAGTAAAACACAGATCGTGTTCATTTTACTTCCATCACCAGTATCCCCTGACAGTCCACTGACGTCTCTATGTGTGCTCAACACAAAGCAGGCACCCACTGACATAATGACCTGCACAACAATACAGAGATCTCATTTAACTATATGGGCATATTGACCAACCTCGTCACACACAAGAGAAACCAATATCGACATGCTGCTCTCACAGCAGTGTTATCTTACTTTAGACCAGCTGCCATATGGTTTAATCAGCTGAACACAGCTTTATGTACGTATCACCTCTTGTGGATTGATGCAGCCCAAATGAGCATTAAAGCTGCACTGACTGAAAAGGCAAAATCAAATTTACAACAATAAAACTGCAAAAAGTTCAAATGGCAAAGGAAAACCCAAAGATCTGAGATCTAACCAAAGTACTAATTTACTAGTAAATTCAACAGCCAACTTAACCCTGTAAAACCATGAAAAAAAAGGCCATAAAAATTTTATTGACACTTCTGACAAATAAAACAATAAACCAAATAAATATAAATAAATATGAGTTTCAGTTTGGATTATTTTTTGCTATATTCTGTATTTTTGTGCAATTTATTGCTTAAAAATGTATTGTGCAATTTATTTTTCAGAAAAAAAAATCACACTTTTGATGTAGAGGTCTCAAAAACCTACAAAAACCCATCCCACATCACATATGATACAATTGGCATTATGGGGTTATTAAAGCCAGACTTTAAAACGTGTGCATTAAGATCCTGTAGCCAATGCAGACTGGAGCTGCAGTGGCTACAGGCTGATTTCTGCAGAGAGTGCAGAGGCAAAGGGTGCGTGTAAAAAAAATACTGATATACAGACTGGTTTTGTTTGATTCCAGTGATTAAAAAAAGTATTTGAATATTAAAATCAGTCCTGCAGGCAGCCAGAGGAATAAAACACTGTAGTTTGTTAGAGCTTATGGATCGCTACCCCCAGCTGCTGTGCACAGAGCAAGTTGTCAAAGCCCAAAAACATCATGTATGACAAGTCTAGAGATTATAAAACTAAGCACATGTTTCTAAGATGATAAATTAAAACTTTTTGCTACTTGGCAAATAAATAAATAAATAAAAGTGCACAGAGAACTCTCTTTCTCTCTTTCTCTCTGAGTTTTCCCCCCAAGATTTTAAAACTTCTGTTTTGCCTGCAGGCTGTCTACCAATCAGAAGGTCAGGGGTTCGATCCCTGGCTCCTGCAGTCTGCATGTCCAAGTATCCCTGGGCAAGACAGTGAACCCCAAGTTGCCCCCAATGCATTCACTGGAGTGTAAGTGTGTGAATGTTTATTTAAACGTCTTAGGCAAAGGACACAGCTCGTGTTTGGATGCGTGAATGAATGAATGAGCTTGTAGTAAGAAAGTGCTCTGAGTGAAAAGTGCTTCTTTAGCAGTGATGCATAATTTTTCTTTAGTAGGTTTTGTCATACAAGTGTTGGACTGCAATCACTGTTTTATAATTTTTCTAAAGGCAAACACAAGTATAGGATTACACTATTTCCAAATCACATTCAAGAGTTAAAATATAAAAATGTATACAACTTTCTATATTTTTCTTAGTGCTAACAAATAAAATGAAAAGGCTCACACAAACACAGAAAGACACACACATAATAAAACAGATACACACACACACCACAGCACACTTATCAAGTGATTAACTGTCAAACTGCACAGCCAGAGTTCAGCAAAGGTCAGGATTGATTTACATAGACAGATGGAGAACCCTAGTGTGTCAGTGTGTGTGTCAGTGTGTGTGTCAGTGTGTGTGTCAGTCTGTGCACGCCGCCTGCCATCAATAAGTGTATTGAGCTCCACCACACACACACGAATGCTCTAAAACACACACACATGTGCACACTCCCCTGTGGCGCTGCTCTATGCAACTCCTTCATGTTACCATGGAGATGATGAGCTTGCTGTACATCATCATAATGGGGTCGTGGCACAGTTAAAGGTCAAAGGTCGTGGGTGGCATGGTGTGTTTGTGTATAAGGTATCAGTGTGATTGTCCCGGTGGTTAAATCTTGCAATGTGAGAACTTTTCATGGAAAGTCAGCCTAAAAATTAAAAAAACGTTTGGAGCCATTTACATGCGGGAGACAGGTGGAGGTTGTACTTACATAATTTAATTCATGAAACTGAGTTAAAAAGACAGCTAGTAGAAAGCATTGCCCAAGCATTTACACTGTGTGGCTTAAATTCCCTACATTTTTAACCCAGTCTGGAGTAAAATAAACTATCTTGTAAGATTCGGATAAATTGAAAGCTACATGTTAACCTAACTGAAACAAAGTGATATGCATTATATATATATATATGATATATACAAATTTAGTATTCTTAGTATATATAATTAGAGCAACCTTTACGAAAACAGTTGGTATAGTTTGCCACACAACTAGGGTCCATTTAGGTCCAAGTAACAGATTTTTTTCCATCAGACGGTGGATGAGAGTTAGGGTCTGTGCTGATGTCTGCATGCCTGCCAAGTTTTTTATGACCCTACAGACTCATCCGTGGAGACTTAATATTACAGTGCACCTACTATGCATGCGCAGCAAGCACAGGGCTTCAAGCAGACTTCAAAGAAGTATAACAAAAACGACTCCTGGGCTGTCAAGCCTCCTGCTGTCTGGATCTAAATAAGACCTTACAACTCCAATAAGCCTGGCTTAGAAGTTAAAGGTGGAATATTTCAAGAGCTTTATTTTAAAAAAAAGTTTAATTTCTCCATCCTTTTTTAAAAGCAAAATAATTTTTATAGTGCATGACTCCATGCGTGACTCTGCTGCATCTGCCAGAGAAACTATAAGAAACTGTTTAGCTGGAGACCTAAACTTCAAGGCTATGGTATCAGCAGGTGTCTGTGCCCAGAGGGTAAAGCTGGATTCTCTAAAAGTCTCCAAAAGTCTCAAGTTCACAACCAGTGGGTGACGTCACAGTGGCGACATCCGTCATTTTCACGCAGGGTGGACCAAGAAGAAGCTATTTTTCTGCTTGTTTTTAGCCTGCACTAGGCTAAATATAAATGTTATTCTGCATTTAATCATTCCCTCCAGTCGTTGCTTGCCAAGAGCTTCAGCAGTTGTTGCATGTACCGTTTCTTGTATTGACACCTTCCACACTGAATCAGCAATAAAGTTCACATTAAAAGGCAGACAAGGTGTGGTTGGTTGTATGTGGTTATAGAAGGTGATGGTGAAGTTGCAGGACGTTCACTTAAAAGATTGTTGTTTGAATCCTATGCAGTACACATATTTTTACATTCAATGTATAGTAGAAAATGATTGTGGTTGGAGTTAAAATCCTGTGTTTAGCACATTTTTGAAAGCTCCACTGTTTAGGTTGCTTGGCTTATGACTTCAGTCAGTGGGTTGTATTCAAAAATATTTGATCCAGGCAGAAAATCTATTTTATATTTAAATAAAGTCAAAGTCATGAAGTGACACAATCACATTTTGTTACTTCTTCACAAATCATCATGAGACCGAGCTGGCAGTAGTCGGTGTTTCTCTTCTTCAACATGAGCATCCGTTGCCTCTGCAGTAAATAAAGTGACGCTGACGTGATTCTCGTGTGTTTGTGTGTTTGTGCGGTGCTGAGCGAGAGAGAATAGAAAGGAAGAGAGAGAAAGAGAGATAAATGCTGCTGTCGTGCTGTGCGGTGCGCCCCGTCACTATGATGAATCTCACAGTGAGCTGACGACACCTGCTGACAGCACACTCAAACCTGATTGGCTGGAAAGGCTCCAGGTCAGGAGGATGCTAATGGATATGATGTGGACAACAAATCGCACGCAGCAATGCAGGCGCACACAAGGACACACATGAAAAAATAGGTCACGCACGCCCACATTAAGAATATCCGGCACACAAATGCAGTACGAGCACACAATCAGCCCTTGTCTGGCTTTGTGTACATCATTATCGGGGCAATTATAGCTAATGATACAGTTGCCGCTCTGACTTACCTGATAATTAATTAACTCATTCCTTATTATATTACAATATGCAGCTATTTTAAAGAAAATCACTCCTGCTAGGCCATTACAGCCTACAGTGAATCCAGGAAAAGTGTTAACATGAGCAACTGTATACAGAACACAGAGTAGGGCCACTTGATACACATGTCAAGCATGTAACATGAGCACTCTATAACAAAAGAGCCACTCTGCTCTCTGTTTTGATTTGTGCTTTCATCATATAGGTCAGAAAGCCTCATGCTCTTCCACTTGACTCCCTGTATCTGAACTCCGCATATTTCTTTTTCAAAATGATTTGATTTCTTTCTGATTATGATTTCAGTGCTCGCTGCTGAGAGAGAAACGCAGACACACACACACAAAAAGAAAAACAGGGTGAACGGAGTCCAGCATGAGTGAAACATCAGTGAGAGGAGAAAGTCATGGTGTGTGGGGGCGAGGGCGGGATGATGAAACGCAGGAGCAGTCTGACCTTTGAAGAGCCGGTGGAAAATGTAGGGACAACTTCAAAAAGAGCACCATGAAATATACAACACACCACCGCCTCTGTCGTCGGAAAACCTCGTACCTCCAGGTGTGCTGTTTTCCAGCTGGTTGTTTTCGGGCCTGGGCTCGCCTTTGATATTTACCTTCACAGGTCAGATAAGCAGCGTTACCTCAGAAGGCCCTGTGAAACACGAGCTGCTGAGATACAGACTTGTTTTTTTGTTTGTTTCTGTCACTGTATTCGGCCAACTTTGGCTCTGAGATGGCAGGAGTTGTTTTTTTCTGTCTGTTGACAGTGAATCAGATGCAGCTTTGTCTCCATCCCTCTTTAAATCATCTCTCCTTCTATCTCTGTCCACGCTTCACATCTTTCACTTGCCCTATGTGCCTTTCCCTCACTCGTGTTGTTCCCCCGTTCTCTGCTATGCAAGTGTGTGTGTGTGTGTGTCCTTTCTCTTGATCTGCCCATCTATCCGTCTGTCTCTTTCTATCTTGCTTGCTTTCTCTCTATGTGTGTGTGTGTGTGTCTGGTTGATGCAGATGAGACAGTGATACACGATTTGCTGCGAGTCTTTCTGTCAGAGGACATCAGATCATCAGCAGCACATACACACACACACACTGTCACACACACTTGCAGGCAAGCACACATACATAGACATGTGGTGTCTGAGGAGATAAGGGAGTCTTTGAAGGTGGAAATTAGTTTTGGCGCCTGGCTGCTCCTGTCTTGCAGGTCATGTGACTAAATCCTCCAGTTACACCAGCATAAACTGATAAGACAGCTACTCCGAGTGTGTATTTGTATGTGTGAGTGTGTGTGACTGTGCACATTTACCTGAATGCATGAACCCGTGTGTGTGTGTGTGTGTGTGTGTGTTAGTGTATGTTTATAGATTCCATTTATCCAGTGTGCATCTCTTGTGGCAGGCCGAGGTAATTGGTGGCAGATAAACAGCGCTTAACACACACACACACACAGACACACAGATATACACATGCACAGTAATCAGAGGGGATTTACAATGTGTAGTTTGGAGCCTAATTGCTCTTCAGGTCCCAGTGAGAGTGCTGCCAAAGCCATTAGCCACTGCTGTTCTCCGAGTATTCAGTGTGTTGTCACTTGAATGTCTGTGTGTGTGTTTGGTCTCTAGAAAATGATCGTGCACACCACTTCAATGTATTTATGCATGCAAGCAAGTGTGTGTGTGCTTGTTCTTCTGTGTGTAGATCCTTATTTGCTTCTCATTGGTGCGCGCGTGCCCGTAGCTTTAGTGTTTTTCTCAGGGACTTGGCTCCCTTCCAAGCCCAAAGAGCTAATTGGAATTAGAATAACATTCCTCAAAGGCCGCTCGTTTAGTGCCAGAGCTGAGTGCTAACGACAGAGTAGTGGGTGAGAGCAAGGCGGGAGTGAGCGCCCTAACGATCTGCGCTAACAATGTTTTATTCTGATTTTTAATGAGGGGTAATCACTCAGCTGGATAAGAAGAGCAGCAAAAAAAAAGGGGGGGGGGGGGGGGGAGATGGAGGGGGTGGAGAGGAGAGAGGAAGAGAGGTGATGAGGAAACAGTAATTATCTCCTCTTCGAGGTCTGAATCACAGCCGTCTTGCTGTCTCTCCCAGGGAAATTAGAGATGCACACTAACTGCCTTTATTCAGAGTCAGTGCTACCTGACAGCACCGTGATAACACACACACACATAAACATAAAAAAAAGGCCTTTCAGAACAACAAAACTGCAGCCGTCACCTGGTTCTGGTTCTGATGTCATTTAAATGGTTTGCACAGTGCTGGATGTTTCCCTAATCAGTGAAAACTGACTACATAGGAATATTTCTACAAACAAACTCACAGAGATGGACGTTTAAATTGGAGTTTTGTGGATTAAAAGTGGGCCAGTCTGTTGATCTTAAAGAGAACCCCAACAATTTCAACTTGTAGCCTCAATATTGTATAAATGTGCCCTCCTATTAACTCCACTGCTTTTGTCTGTAGTATTTAGTCAGAAGGAAGAAACGCTGAAAACGCTCCGTGTCCACACTAGCGTTTTCAGTCGTTTTCACAGGGTTGTGCGTCTACATTGAAACGGCTGAAAACGCTCACGTTTCAGTCCTGCGCATGCGCATAAGCGAGTGAGAATTAAGAATTTGAAGAAAAGCTATCTGGAGCATGTACAAAATGATATTAATCTTTTTTAGGGCGGTCAAAATTGAGAGCAATCAAAACAACTGCTCTATACCCTCCGCTATCTTTGGTTAATTGGTCACATGACTGCATCACATGACTAAAATGCCTCATTGTTTTAGAAAGTCTGCGTTTTCGAGTGTCCACACTGCGACGGGACAACTCCATTTTGAAATGTATGCGTTTTTGAGAGCGTTGTACCTTGGCGAAAACGCTGTTTTCAAACGAAAATGCATTAGTGTGGACGTAGCCTAAAGTAATATTAGTCTTCACACCTTTCCTGTCAATGAGAGAAGGCCTGGTTCTTCTGTGGAGAAGGGTTATAGAGCTTACGATATAAATGGTAAATGGCCTGCATTTGTATAGCGCTTTACTCAGTCCCTAAGGACCCCAAAGCGCTTTACACTACATTCAGTCATTCACCCATTCACACACACATTCACACACTGGCAATGACAAGCTACATTGTAGCCACAGCTGCCCTGGGGCGCACTGACAGAGGCGATATAACCTAAGTAACAGGACGAAATTTTTGCATTTCTCTGTAAATTCACATCCACTCTGGCAGTTTCAGGAATTTCCCACCAGTAATTTGCTCATAAGTTACTCATAATTTCCTTATGATATGCAAAGATTACTATTCTTTCACTGATAAATTAAAAAACTGGTAAAAAAAAAAAAAAGAAAAAGTAGCCATAAATACACAGGAGGAAGACTAATCACAATAGCTTCTGCTTGCATCGAGCCAATGTGTGGTTACACGTTCTCAGGAAGTGTACGACAGGTTTCGGCATTTTGATTCAAGCTCATCTTCTAGCCATGACTCCTTCTGTGTCAAACAGTTTTCTAATATAGACTGTTTTTGATATAGTATATATATATATTTTTAACATTCACGACTGTAGCTAATGGCTGTGAGATGGAAAAGCAGCACTGGTATCACACTCATCATACAACTTTACTTCCTGAGGAAATCTTTAAATCTTCCAGAAGGATCACAGGATTGATGGATGCCATCTTTGTTCGGCTTGTGGCAATTTTCTTTTAGCATACGATGGCGTGCCCCTAAACTCACTTCACTAAAGACTAGAGAGGAGCATGGAGCTGCTGTAGCACTTGTGTTAAGTGCAGCGTCCTTATCCACTTGGCTCATACTCAGACATCCAGATTGTTTGATTTGGTTGATTTTATACAGAATGATCGGCAGGGCCGGGTATGGAGCGAGAAGGATGAGTAATAAATTGCTATCCTACAACACTCAGCGTCAGAGAAAAACAGCCTATATGTATTAACACTCGACAGATCACTGATGTAACAAAGATGAAGCATCCAAATGCTTTCATAAATATTTAAGCATTAGATGTTTGGTTTTTTGTTTGCTTTTTTGCTCATATTTGCTTTTCCTCTCATCAAGCCTTTTCTTTAGGAAGTTCTACCAAACAGATAAACAACATAAAATAAGCTCTTGTAAACACATAAATCTTACCCCCAGGCTGTTTTCATAACAGAACATTCTCCCAGATGTTTAGTGACATATACCCTTCAGCATAGTCACATAAAAACATATAAAGTGCGCATTAATGGGAAGTTGATGCCGTATATTAAAATCTTACCGACAGAAAACAACATTTAAAGACTCCATCCCCATTAAATCAACTAAATGTCGCCGTGTGTGGTCGTGAATTCAAATTGAAATCACACAATACCTTGTTCCCAATCCACCTAGGCTTTTAAATTGGTTTATATAAGCTTTACACTGGTGATAATGTTCCTTTCTTCGGAAATCAGTTAACAAAACCTTTAGAAGAAAAAGACCCCTGTTCACCCCCAAAGGCACTGAAAAAAAAAGGCCCGTAACATTAAAAGCTTAGAGGAAGAAATAGCTTGATGTAGACTTTTTGTGAGTCATTTATAATTGATAAAATACACATACTGTACAAAAGGGATCCAGTTTCTTTTTATATATATATATTTTTGTGTATTTCCCACAACATGAACAATAAAGTCACCTGTTAGTTAACTGATTTGTCATGTTGCACAGAGTGAATATTAAATTGCACTGTGTTTCCCCCGACGTTTCACAGTCATGGCACTTAGTTAATATGTATCATAGTTTAACAGAAATCTTTCCAATCTGGCCAATAAGATTGAATCAGACAAGCCAGTGAGCAGCTTTTGCATTCGAAATCCCACCAGGAAGCCATCAAGACTAGCAGTCTTATCAATATATTGTAAACTTGCAAGATTTTTCACCCAGTCCAACTGAGCGTTAATCAATACAAACCACAGAGGGGGTTGGTGAGAGAGCAAAAGCGGGGCGAGGGAAAGGACTTGAAAGAAATCAGATTTGCAAAAGAATCAGGGATGCACTTAAATGGAAATGATGGCCGAGAGAGAGATGAAGCCAGAGAGAGAGAGAGATGGAGTGATATGGCATACAGCAGTAGTGGAGTGTGAAACAGATGCTGCTCGGTGGAGAGTAAGAGGCCAATGGAGCTCGTAGCTTCGAAAGGGCAGAGGCTGAATCGATTCAAGCACGCAAACACACACAACGATCTGCACTACATCTGCGTGTGTGTGTGTTTGTGCAAAGTGGGATTGTGGGGGTGAAGGAGAGTGAAAAATGGATGAAGAAAGGAGGGGTGGGTGTGTGGAGGGTACAGTGAGTGATAGCAGCAGGGGAGAGATAGAGGTGGAGATGGATCAGCAGAGAGATAGAGGCTGATTATCACTGAGCACTGACAGAGTAAAGGTCCTGTGGGTGTGTTACTAATACGCATACATCTACACACACGCGCACGCGCACCAACACACACACCCACACCAGGTCTTCAAGTAAACACATGAACTTACGCACTCAGCCACAAAGTGATGGAGATGAAGCAGCCAGTGTGTAATACAGTTAAACCCCCATTTCCACAGGCATCATTACTAAATGCCTGTACCCCCTCCTCTCAGCTCCTCCTCTTTCCTCCTGTTTTCCCCCTCCCTCCGACAGCCTTTCAGCTCCCCCACCCCAAATCATAATCAACTCTCAGTGTTCCTCTGTCTTCAGCATCCTACCTCTTTTCTCCTTCTTTACACTCACTCCTCCTCCTTCTCCCCTTTCTCCCCCACTCCTCTTCTGCTTACTTTATCGTAGCTCTTCTCTACGTGAGGGGATTCTCTGGCCCCTCGGAGCAGAAAATGGAGGCTAGTCGAGAGAGACAGCAAGAGATAAAGAAAAGCAAATATGTTGCACTGACACACATGTAGACACAGAGACATACATGCCTCAGGAATGCTCCTGTTCAGTAGTACAAACATCCAGTTTCAGCCATATTCAGCTCAAATCAGTTTTATGTATATAGTGCAAAATCACAATAAAGGTCACCTCAAAACGCTTTACGGTTAAGATCTTAAATGAATACAGAGAAAACCCCAACAATCTGGCAAACCCCTGTGTGTAGGCACTCGGCGACAGTGGGAAGAATAAAATCCCTTTTAACAGGAAGAAACAAGCTCAAGGAGGGCATGTCACATATTAGGAAAGTGACAAGAATACAGGTGAGAGACTCTCTTCTGTGACTCAGCTGAGAGGAGATGAAGGCAAGCAGGTAGCTCTGGGCTACTGTCACGTATGTCACAATCCACCCGTCCGTCAAGTAGCGGACATATGTACCTTTAACTAATCGGTTTTGATGAACATTATGCGTTCTGCTTCTCTGTAATTTTTGGCCATTATAACAAACTAATATGGATGTAGCCACCATTACGTGACTTGTTGGCTAGTGAAGTCTAATTATGAGGGCTCGAGCTGACCTTTGCTGCATTAGCCATTATGGTATTTTCAAACCAGGTGTGACGAGGAGGGGTGGATCTGATCTGGTAAAACCTGGGATAGTGCATTTGTATGCCCTGGATAATGCTATTCTAACCACATTTTACCAGTTTAACTTAATTTTGTATTCAATTAGGCCTAAAACTAGCAACTGAGCCCACAATGGTTTTACTGGTGTCACAGAGCAAAGGAACTGAGGACTATTTTCAACCTCGAAGATTTTCTGAAACCAGTTGCCCTCTGCTGGTTATTAATGTTAAATTCTGGTTTTAGACACTTCCATCTTTGCTTCACCCTTCTCTCATCTTTAATACAGTGGTCCCTCGCTATATTGCAGTTCACCTTTCACGGCCTCGCTGTTTTGCCGATTTTTTTTGTGTAATTTTGCATGCTTTTTTGTTTGTTTGTTTTTACAGCGCATTGTGTTCTGCATCCTGATTGGCTGTAGACCATCGTCAATCAATCTCGTGCTGTGCCTCCTGTACAGTAATGCCTCCAGCATGTCAAATTTACTTAAATCTTCGATCTAGCGCTGTGACTCTGAAGTGCCGAACTGTATGTTTGTAAGTTTTCTCCCCAATGTCGGTGAAACGTTTTGCACCGCCAAAGGCACCTGGTTTTATTCTATAATACTGGACTTATTTTTCTACGAAGGTTTGAACTTTGAGAGTGTTTAAACAAGAGAGAAAAGTGTGAAAATGTTCATGCCTGTCTGAGAAAAGTGTGTAAAGTGTGTAGTGAGGGATTTTAGAGCCTTAAAACATCTATAATAATTGTAAAAAAAAAATAAAATAAAAAATAAAAATAACGTTGGCTACTTCAAGGATTTCACCTATCGCGGGTTATTTTTATAACGTAACTCCGGCGATAAACGAGGGACCGCTGTACACGTTATTTGATAGTGCCTCTAGTGGCCACCTGAAGAACTGCAGTTTCTGGGAACTTCCTGTTGGCTTCATTTTTCAGTGTGTTATGTTGTGATATTGATCGTAATTCAACTACCCTTGTCGTTAAAGGGATATCTGGCAATTACTTGGATAGAATTTCCAACCTATCCAAATGGAAGATAAATGTACACCTCCCCTTAGCTGGTCTGTCTTTTTCTGTGTTGATTAAAACCTTTGAAGCAGTGCTCAAACTTTAGGTCTTCTTTTGGGACCTCAGATTTCATGGCAGCGTGTACTTTACACTGTGGTGGAAAGCTTACGTCACAACATTTAAAATTACAATTGTGTGGGTAAATGTTTTTCTTAAATAGCTGACAGATTGGACACATGAGTGTTTGGTGTTCCATGTTTGATTTTGCACAGTACATAAACTACAATAATAGCCAAATAATGTCATTTTCAAATAAATAAGGACTTGCGGTGAGACCACAGTGAGAAGGATCCAAGCGTGCTTCATTTAACATAATACAGCAGCATCAGAGGTGACCTGTAGAATTAACAATGTCGAAAGATTAAAGGGAAAAAAAACATAAAGCAATCAGAATCCAGTGTTTAATCTCCATTATGATTAGAATTTTGATAAAGTGAAGTCTAGCGGGAATGGAGAACATTACAACACCCTTTTGTTCTGGATTTGACTGTGAGCATGAAACACCGAGTTTGTCAGAGTGCGAAGAATAACACCTTTAGAATCAGTGAAACAAATGGATGCTGTTTCACAGTCTGACAAAAAGGATGGGATGGGGGCGACAAACAGAGTTCTATCAGAAGAGGAGGATTATGGAAATCAGGTTGTGATCTCTGGTGCGGTAATCCTCGCCGCAGCAAGCAATCCCATAAAAAGTGTTAGTGAGATTAACCAGCAGATTAGCCACGTAGCCACACACATGTTTAACTGATTAAAACCCTTAAAAATCCAGACTCTGGGGAAGACCCATTCCATTTAGCATCAGTTTCCTCAAGCATAATTAAAGAAAATTTTCTGAGTTGCCCCCTGAGTGTGTGAGCAGTGGCAGGCTAAAATGAATGAAGATAGAGGATTAGTGTGACCCAGAGAGCGATAAAAGAATTTTAATTTCCTTTGTATCCTGATGATTGATGAGAAATCCCCTTTTTCCCGTCCACTCTATTGCTGACTGAAAACATAACATTTTGAATTAAAAATGAAATAAAGAAAATGGAGATATGAACTACGAGGGAGTTTATGCACGTATGTTTAGTCGCTTGTGGTTAGCAATAGCTGAAACGAGTCACGCTAAAGGTAATCGATGTCTCTGATCGGCAGACTCCAGTTTATAGCTATTGACTGGGTGGTCAATACATTATGAGCTTTCAGCCTGCTGGGAAAATCAACCCTGGAGCCATGTGTTTGAAAGCAGCTCGCCAATTTTCTGATCAATTCCCCAAAACTGGATGAGTCAGGGGCTGAATGTCGAAAGTTGTTCCACTCATAGGAAAACAAGCTCAGTTAGACTCATAAATTAGAAATATTGAAGAAGCTTGTGCTGGTATATGCTGCAAGTTAAACACACACGCACACAAAATAAACAGCAGATAAGGTCAGTGTACTAGGATCAAAGAGCCAGTACATCAGAAGAAGTCTTGCACATATAGAAATGATGCTAAAAAAAAGACTGAAAGAAGAAGAAAATGAATGCAAGTGCAGTTTTTTCCCTAGTAAACTTTACTGAATACGACTTTTTATGCGGTGCTGTATTTTCAATGGGTCTGTACAGTGCATTATTGTGCAAAGGCCAAGTGAGGTAAATAAAGTCACCTCCCATTACCACCCAGGTAGGCCAGGCAAGACATCTGGATGAGCTTACTGTAGTTCTTCTGTGGATTTAGGCTGTCTTAGTGACTTCCGCCTCGTCTAATCCCTCATCAACTCAGTGATGCAGAGATCAGGGCTCCATCTGTTGCAGGACTCCTTGTTGTTGTTGCTGCTGAGGAAAGATCTCTGCGTATCTGGGATAAGTCAGACACTTCCCTGATGCTCCTGGATAATGGGCAACAAGTTAAACACCTACGCTGCTTAAAAGTTGAAGTACAGTATTGTGTTACTTCCCACCTTACCAGGATCTCAGATAGAGTGATTATTGTGATGCAGACAACTGTATCCTATAAGTTAATTCAGTGTTTAAACCAACAATGAGTGAGAACATAGCAAATGTGCAAAGAGTGACATCTTCACCCAAATCCTTGTGAATACTATCATCTGTGCCAGTGGCTGAGGTTTCTTAGATCCCTCAGCACTATTCACTTACACGGCACTCTAATCATTACCACATTTTCATAAACGATTTATTTTACAAGACTAATCCAAGTCAAGACATTTCTCTGATTATGCAAATGTCCAAGGTTAGGAAAACTATGTGGCTTATTTAATCCTAAAACCTCAACTGACTCAAATATGAAAAACACATTCACATATAATGAATAACTACAATTACACACCCCTTCAACAAATTGCCACCCACAAACTCAATAAATGAAATGTGTGTGGCAGGAGTAGAGATCAGGCTGGAAAGGTGGAGGTATGATCAGGAGAGAAGAGGAATGAAAGTCAGTAGAAAAAAGATATGTGATATGAAAACTACATATGTGGGAATGAAAGGGAGACCGGTGTAATAGTGAAAATGGAAGGCAGGGTGGCATGGGTGGAGATGAGAGTCAGGGGTGTTTTTTGACAGATGGAGTGAAAGGGAAGGTTTATAAGATAGTAGTGAGACCTGCTGTGAGGTATAATTAGGAGACGGTGACACTAACAAAAAGGCAGGACGCAGAATTGAAGATGCTCAGATTTTCTTCAGGAGTGACCAGAATGGAAAAGGCAGAGGCAGAAGATCTGCTGTCGCAACCTCTAAAAGAAGAAGAAGAAGATGCACTTATATTAGTTTGCATGAACCAGTACAGAAGTAAATCTAGTTCTGAATGTACTTTAGCTCCCATTGTTAGGAAAAGACAAAATGACTTTTCAGAGAGAACAGTTTCACAGGACAGCTCTACACAGGATAATCAGCCTCTGAGAAACTCTTTCTCCTTGCAACCCTTTGGGAAGGATTTGTAAGTAATGACATAATGTTTAATACCATTTCACTGTAAGGAAAGCATCCTCTATGAGCTCTTTACAGACAAAAAGAGGGCAAAAAGTATCTGGATTAATGAGCAGATTGACTTAAATACATCCTAATTTAACTGAATCACTGAGGTAGACATGAGCCAGGTAAGTACACTGTAATGTTCTTTGGTGTTCGTCTGCCTAACAATTAAGCTCCTAATTAAGACTTTATTGTAGATGACATTTCAGCAGCTGCAGTTCCTCTAGGTGGGGCCCAGGCTGATGTTTAGCTGCTGGTGCAGACCGCTGTGGTGTGCTTCTTTTTTTAAAATTTTTTCAATAACTCTGACTGACAGTCAGCTTCAGGTGAGGATGCATATTAAAGATGGAAAAGCCTCACTCACATTCACACACACATACACACACAGATGCAAGTACACACCTTTATCTCTGTCCTATTGAATAACTCTCTGATGCTTTCCATATTCCATGCGAGGGATTATTACAGCTTACCCACAATCCCCAGCAGCTGATTATCCTGTGTGTTGACAGGACAGAGTTGTGCTATCGGCCCTGCGCAGCAGTCAGCTGTGTGTGTGTGTGTGTATGTGTGTGGTTGAGAAAAACATACCGTGTTTGATGTGTGTGTGAACATGAAAAGGAAAAGGAAAGATGTATTCTGCATTTATGTGTACGAGTGTAGCAGAGGAGGAAGAAGGAAATGATTTTATTCTCACGTGTCTGTGTTAATGTGAGTAAAATGGAATGAAAATTAGTGCATGTGTGTGTGTGTGTGTGTGTGTGTGTGGTAGTCCTCAAACAGGCAGGTGTTTGTCGTTGATACCTGCAACTCCAGCAGTGCTGATCACCCCAGCGTGGTACCTCACCTTGGGAGGGAGGCAACTCTAAGCTTATTAACGCGCACACGCACGCACGCACTCACAGAAACACACACACACACGGGGGGTGGGGGGGGGGGTGGGGGTATGATAATAATAATAGTAGGAAAATAGAAAAATAAAAAGGAAAAATCTAATAAGCTCGGGGGAGAGCGAGGAGGAGAAACCATCGTATGTTTCCAAAGGAGAAGGAGACATGTGGAGTAGAGAAGTAGAGAAAGATGAAGGAAGGCGCACCAAGCAGGACCAAGCAGAACTAAAAGAGAAGAGGAACCACAAAAGGCAAAGGCATCTTAGCTTTGAAAGAAGATAGAACAGAGGGAGGTGGGAAATAAAAATGAGAGTGAGGGCAGGAGTAGAGAAAGGAGGAGACAGAAAAGTAGAAGGAGGAGGCTTGAAGACACAGCATAACAGGATGTAATAGTTTTAGAGGCCCCGGTTTTATTCATGCTGGCAGCACCCGTTCTCTCATTATCCCCTACTCAGATTTGTGTGAATTTAATTTAATACAGGCGT
Source organism: Neolamprologus brichardi (assembly GCF_056152115.1). NCBI lineage: Eukaryota > Metazoa > Chordata > Actinopteri > Cichliformes > Cichlidae > Neolamprologus > Neolamprologus brichardi. Next base: position 23,027,416 of record NC_142115.1, read on the forward strand.
TTTGTAGCTTGTCTTTCTTCAGACTCTCTACTGTATGAGAGATGTCCTCAAACTCTGTGAGGAAAATGTAAACAGCATTAGAATAGAGTAACATAAAGCACACAAGTGATCCCGGAGTGACCATTAATAGTGTTGGAGTGCTTGTGTGACAACATTATAGCTCGTGCTATTATCATATTTCACATCGAGGTGTCATTTTTCAACTTGAAGGGTTAATTCGACCTAAAAATCAATGTTTCCCCCAGCCTGCAGTGATACTTATTCACTAGATTGTGTGTGTGTGTGTGTGTGTGTGTGTGTGTGTGTGTGTGTGTGTGTGTGTGTGTTGGCCAGGTTTAGCAGAATAACACAGAATCAGATGGCACTCGGTTTAAAGAGCAGAAAAAACAAAATAACTTGAAAAACTATGCAGCAGGTAGACAAAGTTTCACCTCTCTAAAAGCAGAGGTTTGGGCAGGTTGCTGGTCTGGCGCAGTAAGGTGTCAGTGTATACAATTACCAAAGAGGAAAGACATCAGCAAGGTTGTTATTGCTGTCTTCCAATTTAGGAAGGGTTATAAGGTCATGTCCAAACACTTTGAAGTTCTACAGTCAAAAAAATTATTCACAAGTAGAAATCCTTCAGGCATTTGCCAATCTTCCCGGGAGTGGGCATGTCAGAGAAACTGCAAAAAACATAAAGGCTACATCTCAGACACTACAGGCCTCAGTTAGCATGTTCAATTTTTCATGACAGCACAGTTAGATAAAGACTGGACAAGCCTGGCCTGGGTTGCCAGGAGAAAACATCTTCTCTCTAGTGAGGATGTTTTGCTATAATGCACAGCATCACATTTGGAGGAAACCAAACACAGCATATCAGCACAAACAGCTCCCACCAGCTGTCAAGCACACTGGTGAAGGAGTGATGATTTAAACTTGCTTTGTAGCCATTGCACCTAGATGCCACGCAGTCATTCAGATGACATTCAACCGTATTCCAGTATAAGTATACAGTATGTGTAACTTTTGTATAGGCGACTCCATCTGTCTGACACCTAAAGCTTCCCAAAGCTGGGCCATGCAAGAGGAGAACGACAAGCAAAACAGGAACAGAAAGACTGAAAAAGAAAAGAATCAAGGTGTTGCAGAGACGAGACCTCAACCCGATTTAAATGCTGTGGTGGGAACTTTAAGAGCGCTGTACACAAACAAATGCCCACAAACCTCAATGAACTGAATCAGCGCTGTAAAGAAGAGTGAGCTGAAATTCTTTCACAATGACAAGAGACTGATAAAGTCATACAGAAATGATTATTGGGGTGTACTTAGTTGTTCACAGGAACTGCATGGTAGTGTCCAGTGAGAACTTTCTTTTTTGCATTGACTATGCATGCCTGAATAATATTAATATTAATCACAATGATGGAACTGACTGTATGAAGTATTTTAAGAGCTTTTTTGGTCGTTCTGATCTTCCAGTCCAAAACTTTACTGTTTAACGTTGAGTTTCTCTGATCTTAACTGAGATTTTGTCCACAGCCAACTGTTTTTAGGCACTCCAAAAACCTGCAATAAAGACAATAACCCACTGTTCACCACCTCGTAACATCAAATGGCCCGTGGCGTTAACAACCAGTAGGTACAGATATGGTGTCACATTTATCAGTTAAAGATTCAGGTGTAGAAACCAGAAAAGATAAAAGAAGAGTGAACATTAAATATTACTAAAAAGGTGGCTAGAAACAAAACTACAAAAGAAAACAAAGCTGTCCTTGTGTCTCTGTGTCATCCGGACAAACATGTTTGCTTAAACATTTAAAGCTGTAATATCTGAGTGCAACTTGTCTCACTTCCCCGAGAGATGGAAGATGCTGATTGTCGGCCTTAAAACACAATAAAGTCTGAATTATGCTGAATCCATGCATGATAGTTTGTGATAAGGTTGAACCCTGCACGTGCATGCGTCAGTCGCGTTAACGGAACTTTTTCATTCATCAGTAGATCATTTCTTTCTGTCTCAGGCATGCTGAAGGAAGAAATATCTTGTACCATTCATACGCACTTCATCATATGGGGTTTTTGTATTTGTCTGTATGAACGTTGTAGGAACCCAAATCTAATCTCTACTTGTGTTTAAATCCTTCAACAGAAAGAGCACAGCCTGAAATATCTTATATCCCAAACCGGTCCTCATGAATGTAGAGATTCGTTTCTACATACTCACACCCGTACTGTACACATAAGCTGAGCAGCAGGAAGAGAGCACCTTTTTTGTGTGGCGTTGAGATAAATAGGATTAGGGATTTGGGAGATTTAGGAGGAATAATCCGTCTGTGTATCGGAGAGAGGCAGCAGCGGTGATGATCAAAAGAGAACACTGTGATTCGGAGCTCAGACATCTCCGGATGGACTGAAAACTTGGAGTGACATTTTCTCCATTTTTTTCCTCCAAGGATCAGCTCTCATTTTGTCGCTGTGAGTGCTGTAATTGCCACATAATCACCTCGTACTGTACGACAGAGTGCTTGTGTTTATGCAAGTGCCAGGAACGGATGGAGAATTATATATTCAAAGTAATTAATCAGATTTACAGTTTACATCGGGGGAAACAGCGAGCTAGTCTGTTTGTTGTTGGTGTTAGTATTAAGCAGGGGATTGGACTTAGTTATTTAACACACAGATGATTTGAACAGCTGCTTTGTTCAGCTGTTATCTATATGTCCACATCAGTACAATACAGACAAAAAATGTTTAAAAAAAACCAACTTTTTTTTTTTTCCTGCGGACAGATTGTTAAGTGGGCCACCCAACAGCTCCATTTTTCCCCTACCCATTTAATGCTACTCTTAGCCATGAGATTTACCCTCAAAGCAACGCACAGAAAGCAGGAAAAGACTTCATAGATGGAGGTCAGTTGTTTCTTCAAGTCAAAATGAGTGGTAACACAGGAACAGGTTAGACTTTAGTGAAATTCAGCAACTTGTTAGCAAGACGAAGGCAGTCAACTGAAGCAACAGGAGAGAAGGACGCTGTTACGTACAGATGTGGTCAGAAGTTTACATACACTCATCATGGGTTGTTAATGTCATGGTGATTTGTGGATTTTAATGATTTCTTTGAACTGTTCTTAATTGTACAACGTGCATCAGAATTTAAAAAAAAAAAAAAATCAAAGAGAGCTGGATGCAAAAGTAGGTGGTTATATTTTGTCAAACATCCCAGTATTCAGTTGGACGTCCACCAGATGTTTTTGGTAGCCATCAACAAAATTGGTTGGTTTCCTGGCACAGACCCAGCTTCTAAGAATAGTCCACAGATTTTCAGTAGGGCTAAGGTTTGGTTGGGTTGATTCTAAAACCAGTTTTGATGTGTGTTTGTTGAGACCATCATCCTGTTGGAACACCCAGTTGTGTTTCAGTTTCAGCTATTGAAACTATTGATTTTATCAATTTACCTTAGCTGTTTACTTGAAGAATTTTGAGGTAGTTTTTCATTATTCCATCTACATGCAATGTACTAGTGCCCCTGGGACCAAAGCATGATGCTACCACCACCATGCTTGACATTTGATACAGGGTTCTTAGGTTTGAAAGCCTCCCCTTTACTGTCATTGTGGTGAGATAACTCCGTCTTTTACTGATCTGAAGATAAAAAAAAAAAAAAACTTTCCCCAGAAGGCACCTGACTTTCCTACAGGCAGCTACAAATTTCGGTGGAGCCTGAAGGTGTCAATTTTGAAGCAGGGCCTTTTTTTTTTAAGTCTGCACCCTCTCAGTTCATGGTGATTTAAAACTCTGAAAACTTTCTATGCCCTTTTGCTTTTAATCATTCAGTGCAGTACCAAAACATTTCGCTCACTGCTCTTCTTCTGTTTGTTTGCTGATGTTGTGCGTTTTCCATTTAGCACCTATGTTTACATTTAAGACATCCCATGAGGTTATCCTCCAACTCTCAACACCAGCAGACCCAAACCCAATCCAGTCAGTAATTATGGTCAAAACATACTCATAAAGTGTCTTCCTGCTCAAACAACGTTCAACCCCAACCGGGACAGACTGTGTCATGCCTCCCTTTAGCAATAACCAACTGTAATATACCAGAGTGCTTTCATTAGTGAGTGAAACAGTTACACAACTGCGTTGCCTTAACGGCAGGTCTCACCATTCAGATGTTGTACTAGTGTTGCAATCTTGGCAAAGGTAAGGCCCTGAGGAAGTATTTTGGACAAAGCAAGCACCAGTACATCTCCCAAGTTATTCAGCTGACTTTTCTTGGCGACCCTCTCAAAGCAACAGTCATCCCAGTTGCTTGTGAAACTTTTCCTGCCACACTTTTCCAGTTAACGTTCAATTTAAATGCTTTGATAAAGTTAATCTGTGAACAGCCAGCTTTTTGTGGTGTACCCTTCTTGTGAAGAGTATCGATAATCATCATCTAAGCAACCGTCAAATCAGCAGTGTTCCCCATGATTGTGGTTGCATTTATTGAACTTGGTGTTCTGGATGTACTCAAACTTGAAATGATCTATTCTGATCATTTGAGGTGCTGGTTTTATGATTTTATGATCTGTAAAAAGCCTTCAAAGTTAAAACAAAAAAAAGGCTTGCAATATGCCATGTTCAGTAAAGAGTTTCTAAATTATTAAAAAACTATGTTCTCACAATCTTTTTTTTGTTGTTGTTGTTAGATGCACTGGCATGCTAGCTTCACTTAGGACTGTACAGGTTGGACCTTTAAGCTTATAAAGTAACAGAGGTGACGAAATCATAAGATTTTATCTCGTGTCAGCAGTTATGTGGGAAGCGGCGCTCTCTGAATCTTCACTGGATGTTTTTCATGTGACTCCCAAAATAATTATCCTTGCTCAGATACAGTAGGCCAAGTCACAGCTATTCATTTCATGCAAGTTTATAGTGGTAAGATGGCCAGTAGGAGCAAACAGGATGCAGCTTTTAGCTAAGAAAAGCAATGTGTTGTATGAGAGTTACATAATGACACTCAACTACAGTGTATTTTATTTTCATGATTCATCCACAAAAGCCAATAATTCCCTACATCTTCCTCCTTTAAAAACTTGAGTGTTGTTGTATCAAAGTGCAAAGTTAAAAGACACACGTTTTAAAAAAGAAACATTTATTGTCTAGACATTTCAATCATTTTAGACCCACTAGCATTAAGATCACTTAGTATTTCTCCCGATTAGACGTTTCTGCTTCATGTAAAAGACGTACAAAAAGTTTGTTTCTAAAGCAAATCTGGTAAGAAAAAAAGAACATATGTACATTTATACAAACAGAAACAGATTTAAGAACAAGCTAAGCACAAGGTCGTGAAATTAATGAGCTGAAGCTAACCGACTCCTTCCTGAAGCTGAAGCGCAACTGCACCTTCTCTACCCTCGTCCTTAAGACGACGGTGAAAAATTACGATTTAATCTTTTCTTTAAAAAGTGACATCACATGTTTCATTTCAAAGCTAAAGTTTGAGCTAGTGTCCAATTTCAGAAATACAAGGTAAAGAAAGTATATAGCAAAAAAAATGTAATTTATTTAATGAGTATAATCAGGAGAAGTTTTGTTTTGTTTGTTTGTTTGTTTTTACCCATCATGGTCACTTATGATTTCCCAAATACAAGAACATTAAATTACATGTTAAGCCTTAATTTGTTCCCATCCAGGAAATATAATCATCGATTCATACAATAAGACATGATGTGTTTCAAATAGTGGTAAAGGCAGGGTGGGGGTGACTTACAGCGGTAAAGACATGGTGATTCTGTGACATCATTTCAGATCCATTGAGCAAAGCCCTTTCCGACATGCATTTCTTTCCTTTAATCACACTGCTTCATGTCTGAATGCATGAAGCAGCCTGTCACACTAGAATGGAGCCGGAAACACTGAAGTGTCACTTTCAACACAGAACAAAGTCTATTTGTCATGCCACTGTATTAACGGATGCACACACAAACTACTGCTGTGTCTCTATCTTCTAATCCACTATAGTTTTAATTGCAAGATTAAAACATTTGTCTATGAAGAATTTTTGCTATAATGGATCCAGGACAACAGAGTCTGTTTGTGACAGCCGGTGCAGCACATACATACAGATTTCCCCCCCAACACGTGCACGTGCACGCGCACGCACGCACACACGCACACACACACACGAACCCCTTTCAGTGACTGACAGGGAGTTTTAAACATCCAAATGTAACCACACTAGAGTTAACACTGCCAGTGCAATAAATCTTTTGCACGTATTGCAAAACTCAAATCGGAAATCTGCATATATCATGTCTGAATGAATTCGTGTTTACTTTACCAATGCCCACACCCTACAAGTCAAAGAACATAAACCCCAAATATTTTTTTTAAAGTCATTATACTCACTTCACTACCCCAAAGTAGTCAACCTGGGAGAAACAAAGAGGGGCCTACAGAACTTTACCAGTATGATGAAGCCAGTAATGCTGTGTATCTAATGTCTGAAAGGGACTTAACTGTGGGGTTACTCTAAGGAAACACCCACCAACATGCACTGATGGCATAGATTACTGCTATATTGTTATTATTGCCATGCCCCTGCCCCTTGCTTTTGTTAGAATAAAGCTCCATCTAAATATTTCTGTCAATATTGTGGAGATACATTTGTGTAGGACAACTTTAGTGTGAAAATATATGAAACCTATGTAATAATAGAGAAGGAATAATAGAATTTGACAATTAGTTAATCAACTTTTTTGAAAACACCAGGTTTTCACTCTTGCTTTCACCTTTTTCTCTTTTCTTTTTTAAAATTAAGATCACAGAAAGAAGGTTTTTTAGAATAACCCAAGTTAAGCATTCTGTAACATATTACCATTTCCTGTTCTTGAAGCTTATCTGGATTGTTATGCTAATTTTTCTTCACATAGCTGAGTGCTTTACTTTTTCCATTTGAAACTGGTATGGATCTTTAAAAAAAAAAAAACCCTATCATGTTACATGAGGATCAAATAAACTCGTGGCAGCATAATGTGAGACAAGTCATCATAGCCTTCAGCGTGTTTTAAAAATGTACCATTTGGACATTTTAAGTAGTTAAGTACAGCGTGTAGGTGGAAAGCTACAACTACAGTGCAGTTAGTGAGGATAGGACTTAAGGTAAAGACAGAGAATGTACTTTTCAGACAGAGTAGGCGTATCAGAACAGCAAGCTGAGGTTTTAAGGTCAAACAGCCATAGCTAAGAGGAACGAAAGGCTGTGAGCGTCTTCTGAACCAAAACACAAATCAACATATTCCGCATTCACTGTTTGAAAATGTCCCTCCATTCTGTTGTTCCTCTTTTTCTACCATCTTTCCAACATGATGCCAATTCTTGTCCATTCTTCCTTTTCCATTTGTCTTTTTTTTTTTTTACACAGTCACCCCGCAGGCCTGAGAGGTTGTCCAAATGTAGTTGTGCTGACATTTAGTGTGTTTCAATATCTGATGTTCAGCAGTGTTGTCTGAAGAGCTCGTTTCAGAGTCCCCTTTGGTCCTTCTCTGATTCGTGTAAATGATCCCAGGTTAGCCCCCAGCAGTAAGCAGATATCTGAATATTTCCTGTGCTTCCATTATCATCCACTTGCTCCAGTTTATTCCCAGCTGAGTTGGAGTCATGTACACAGGCACAACAGATCAGTGCATATACAACATGGGTCTCCTTTTTGTGTTTCTCTGAAGGTTTTCTAACAGAATAAAGAATGTGCCATCAAGGTCCACCTTATCTGTGGTGTGTTTCTAGAAACACAGAGCATATTGGAAAAAGAAGAAATGTCCCAGCTTTCTTTCCATATATTTAGTAGATGACCTCATAAACAGTGGCCTTCTTGTCCCCTGAACCAGTAACAATGTACTTGTCATCCACAGATATGTCACAACTTAGTACCGAGGATGATTCTTTAGACTGAGGAAAAAAGAGATAGGGGAAAAAAAGTCAATAATGAAACGTTTTAAAAGAAAACTAGAAAATAAATTCATGTGTGTTTGTATGGAACAAATGTAAAGTTGTGCTTTTAAAATTTACTGAATAGTACTGAAAGTAATATGGGAGCGACTGTGAGACTGCAAGGCTTTTACCTCAGTAATCATATTCAAAGTATAAGCACGTTTTTCTGTATAATTCTCTTTAAACAACCTCCTTTGTTGGACAGCACTGACTGTTTCATAGCATTGACTCAGTTACTGCATGGATGCAAAACAGTGCTGGTGGATTTTGCAGTGTGGTTTATTAAAGCCAAAGCAGCAACTTTCGAGGAGCCCATTTTGTGTCATTTATGTAAATATATAATACAATGAATGTACTGATCAATTGCCACCAACCTGGAATATGCTCGCCCCATAAGGTGTCCTCCATGCATTCAGTAAGTTGTCCTTTCCTGTGCTCACAAACCATTTGCCTAGTAGAAGAGTAAATACAAGCATGCACAATATAAAAAATGAAAGCACCGTAGAATGGAACATACAACGTACAGACATAACTTCAGTGAAACCACTAGGTTGGGGGTGTCTTCACCTAACAATGGATTCCAAGCCCACATTTTTTTCCACCTCTATTTTGCAGCTCATTTAATATGCAAGTTGCTTACCACAGTAGGCAAACTGCAGGGAGAGCACACAGCTCTCATGTAGATGAAGCTGGTATTTATCCGGTTTGGTTACATGAAGGACCTCAACATTGCTACTCTCCATTCCAACAGCGAGCCATTCTCCTGTCGGACAGTAGCCGAGCGAGAAGATCTGAACACAAGAGAAAATAAATATTAATAAGTCCTGTCAGGATTACAAATTTAACCAACTGATACACACAGATTTTGTTTTAGTGGGGATGCTACTTTAAAATAAAAACTGAAACTTGTGGATTTATTTTTTTTTAAAGTAAATGACTGAAATAATGTTCAAATGCCTGTATGATTGTGCACCTGTGATGTAAAGTCATGCTGCTGCAGCTGCCGTCCCTCCCTCAGATCCCAGGAGCGGACCGTGTTATCCAAGCCTCCGGTCCACAGCTTGGTGCCATCATTGGAGATGTCGATACAGCTGGCTCCATCTGTGTGGCCCTGGAACTGCCTGCGGGATACACACATACATTCTCAATTAAATAAAGACAGACATTTTGGAACAAGGCACCAACCATGAGCTGTGCAGGGCAGTTGGTATGTATCACATGTTACCATATGGAGAGTGCTTACAGCATTTCTCATCAGAAGCCACTTTTGTAGTACTAACACTAGATTGTCTGCCTCTTGGTGCTACAATCATAAAGGTTAAATCAGTCAGGGGCTGAGACTGCAAATTAAAGGTCAAATCTGTTGCTTAGAGGAGATTAGAAAAGCCAAGCAGTGATTGTAGATGTCCTTAACATTTAGCAGAGGCATATATTTATTTGCAGCAATCTTCTGAAGAGTGACAGAAGTAAAAGCATACAGTTATCTTTTACCTAACGAGTGTCTGGTTGTGCAAGTCCCAGACTGCGATGTTTCCATCGCTGCAGCAAGAAAAGCAAACTTTGGAGTCCGGGCTAATTGCCAGAGCGTAGCATGCTGGTGCTGATGATGTTAACTCTGCTTTAATCCTGGGAGTAGGCGTGGCCAAATCCCAGATTGACAACGTGCTTGCCTCGCCTCCCACAATAAGCGTCCGACCATCAGGGAGAAGACGGCAAGACCGGATGTAGTTGTCTCGGTTCTAATTTGGTAGGTACAAAAAAAGTTAGTATTTAGTACAATATAAAACATTTTATTGTGTTGTATATTCACCACATACATTTAGTATTCACTATTCTGCAATTTAGAGCATAAATTCTAGTCTGATCATTTCTGACAAACAAGTGTTCCTCAAACTAATACTCTGAACTATATATTATGAGGCCATTACTGTAGTCCTATCCCGGAAGGAGTATAGTAAGTAAAGCTAATTTTTCATGGGATTTGACAAATTTGGCCTGTCCAAACAGTCCAATACTTTTTGTTATGTGGACTGATCACCATCAAAACACTGCCAAGTGGTCAAACCAAGTCTGGTCAGGTAAAAGGGAAGCTGTTGTCACCACACAAATAACACAGACAGGCAGAATAACAACAAATTAGTGTTGTAGAACAGTTTTCTGTTATGTCTCTGCTATGCATGTTGATGCCAGTCTCCCCTCACAGCTTCTATGTTTGGCTTTGTTTTGTGCTCATGTTAATTTCCCTTTTACTTCTGCAAAATAAACTCATTATTATATGTGGTCTCCTCTTTTGAGCTAGTCCAAAACCCTATTGTGGCAGGAAATATTTTCCACTTCTGCACCTCAACAGGCCTTGCAGCAAAAGTACATTAACTTTTGGGTGGTGCAGTTTTGCTGTCTTAACTGGTAGGCCTGGGAAGACTTGTTTTGTTAGAATTCATTTGCTGCTACAACTCGCCTTGCCCTTGTGGCGGCTGATTCCTTTGCAAATTATCCCCTAGATTCAAACTTAAGCTATGTATATAGAGAAAAATTCTCCTGTGTTTGTAAACTGCTATTCACTTTACGCAAACCATGAGCCAGCTCATAACAATACACCTCACTCACCAGACAGTCTAGCTGGGACACAGGACTCTTGTTTCCTGGGTGACTAATGTCCCACACCTTGACACAGCCCTTTCCTCCTGTGTACACATGTCGGGTGGGGTTACTGATGGTAACGGCACACACCACCTCTCCGTGGTTCAGTGTGTTGATCTGACGGGCATGGCGAGGGATCCCAGGCCCCACCAAAGCATCTGGAGGAAATGGAACTGGCTGCATCTGTCCGTCGGCCGCGACATGAAATGAATAAGCACTGATGACAGAGAGGAAAAAGGATCAAGAAAAAGAAATCATCATCATTGTCACCATCATCATGGTAATTATAAGACTAATTATTTTTACAACTATACTTACGGTTTGCCACCAGGGATTCCTGTCAGACTAGGAGGCATTCCAGGAACTCGCATGTGAGGATGAGGATCAAAACCAACCTTTTGGACAGAAAACAGACATTTTATAATCCCAGGACTAACAAATACCCATGAGAATTGACAGAATGCACACAGGTCAATACTAACCTGTGAAAAAGAGCATAAACACTCATGAGCGCAAAGCTAACACATACTCTCAAGCACACATTAAACTGCTTATTCTAAATGACAACTACAAGAGACAGCAAACACACACAGGCAGATCTGTAGGTATTTGTGACTGCTTCCCACCCCATCCTCATCTAACAAACAAACACACACACACACACACACACACACACACAGCTGCTAAGTACACAACCTGAGTTGCTATCAAGTGTTGCTCAGACACTGCTGTGTGACTACTAAAGCTATTTAAACAGTGTAATGAACACTATGTAAATACAGCAAAGAGTAATGTGGTGAATGTACTGCACATAGGTATGCCATCTGTATAAATACTATCCAAAAGAAAGCAGGGACATGAAGCTTTGCAACTATTCACAATTTAATAGTATTTTTTTGTTGTTGTTTTGATTCTTGTTTTAAAGTATTCACATTGATTAATGTCACTTTCTTTAAAATAAAATAAAAATTCCATTCTTTGAGTATTTAAATGCCCTTTTAAGTTACAATGCATGACACGGGAAACTACAACATAATGACTATTTCTTTAGAGGGGTGTAAGTTCATGAATGTGGTAGAGATGAAAATCTGCCTGGAGCAGGTTACAGAGTTTTATGGCTGAGAGGTGACAACAACTGCTGCCCACCTGCTTCAGGTATAATAGCAAAGAGAAAGGCACAGTTGAAAAGTTTCATGTGAAGGGAGCAGAACTCAAAAATGCACTCTGTTCTTTTCACATACATTCACTGGCATGAAAATTCATAAAACTAAAGAATCCAGAAGTGCAAACCTGACACCAGGCTAACATAACTCTAGCATCTGAGTTTCTGCCAAAGTTCTATCTTGGCATGCAATCCATAGACATACACAGATTTAAAAAGTCACCTCATTTTATCACGTTAGTCTTGTTCTTCTACTCACCATTGGTGACCGCCCGTATGCGGCCACTGCAGCTGCCGCTGCAGCACTCATCTGAGGTGACATGTTGTGCAGTCCAGCAGCATAGGCTGCAGCTCCAGCTGCACCAGCTAGCTCCCCATTCATTCCTGCTGTGTGGGGCAACATGCCAAATGCACCTGGATATGGACCTGGTACAGCCAGGGGAGTTCGCAAACCTGCAGCTGGAAACAACCACAAGAGAATTAGTTAATGTCTAAGAATGCAAGTCTACGTTTTTTCACCACGCACTTATCAGACATTACTGCCAACCAGGCAGACCAGGCTATCATGTAAAAGGAACTTAAACCTAGGTAAACTGAGATTTCTAACCAGATATCTTGCAGTCACACTTTATATTAAGCTGTCTCTAGGATAAGGTTTTAAATATCTTCCATGAAACTGACTGAACGAGCAGACTTCTGCCTGAAGCAAGCAAACTCTTAGTATTGAGGTCATTTTATTTGCCTCTAACAGAAAACTACATCATTTTATAACTATTTATTAAGTAGTAAGTTTAAATGACTTACTAGGTGGATGTGGTATTTCCATTGAGGGGGGTTTTGAAAGATTTGGTCGGATTCCAGGTGTGGAGCTGGGCCCGGGGGTGGAGTCACCTCTAGGCGTGGGTGTGCTTGACTTCAGCCCAGGTGTACCTGCCTTATCTCGCTGCCAAACACCAAGGAATAATTATAAATATACAATAAATCAATCAATCACTCCATTTACTGGGTATATTTATATAAAACAAATAAGTTTTTTTTTTCCATTCCTACCATTGCCATCTCTTTAGACTTTAGGGAGGAGGAGCTGGCTGATGATGCAGTAGAGGCTGGACTACAGGGGTCTTTCTTGAGAAGACGCGCTTTATCCAAGCCATTTTCTCTAGGAGAAGGAAGAGGTGTGCCACGAGGGGAGGCTGGATCCTGGTGAAGTAACAAGAAGTCTGTTAACTATTTGGGAGTTCAACTTAATACAATCTGACAGTCTCCTTGAAAGAAGAAGACCACAGACACCTGAATATGATGCACATCTTAAAAATGGACCATTGATGTAATGTAATTTAAGCATGTACCAGACTCAGCACAAAAACTAACATTTATAAAATATATTCAAATGTACTGACCTCATTTGAGACATCCACCACCAAATTGTCATCACTTTTCTCTGCGTCACTATCCTAAGGAAGAGGATTAGTTAGATAATCAAATTAGTCCATTGACTGGCTGTATAATTAATAAAATATGTTCAAATGAATGAATCAAATTAATTGCTTTTCCTTTGTCACGTTACATTAAAGACACAGGTACCAGAGAGATTCCTTACATAGTGACTTGAGTCCTTGTCATCCACCTTTCGCTTTTTGGTGTCATTTGAGAAGTCAGGTCCGTTGCGTCGCTTATCTGAATTCCTAAGACTTTCTGGCAGCAATGAGTTACTCTGCGAATTAAAGCAATGAGGAGGATGAGAAGGGCAGAACACTGCCGTTCATAAAAATATGAAAAAGAAAAAGGACAATTTGGAGGATAAAGACAAATTTTGCCATTTACAGTTCTGATTTCACTCAGTTGTGTATGCATCCTGCATAAGCTCACTAAAGTGTCTGATCCGTCTACCACTAATTACAAGAGCTATTCAGCTATGTAGAGCAGGTTAGAAAAACATACTCCTACTTGCAAATAGGTTAATAGTTCACAGAAGCATGAATTAAGCAGCACTAACACTTAAACAGCAACCTCTTTTCTCACTTGACCAAAGCCCGTCACAGCCACACACAAACACATGCCTCTGAAGTTGATGATTACATTAAGTGGCTCTCAAAATCTATCAGTGCTCCCTCTCCTGGCTCTGACAAGCTGCACTGGCTGTACTGAGAGTGTGGGTGAGAGTGTGTGTGTGTTTGTGTGCACAGTGTGTAATTGACTGTGAAAGCCTGTGTGTACGAACAAGTGTGTAACAGACTGTGAGTGTGTATTGCTTGCATAACACTCCTGTGTCCCTGCGTCCCAAGACTACACATACACACAGAGCTGCCTCCCCCTGGCCTCCTGACCAATGGATCCTATTGTTAATGGATTAAAGCTTCATGTTGAGTCCATTATAGTCTCAACCTGTCAATGAAATGTGCATCCAACATACACAAACACATGCGCATGCACACATCAAGCAAGGGAGTGAGTGCTTGGGCTTTGAGGGGGGAAAGGGTAAATGAAGGAGGAATGGAGGGAGGGTGTGAGAGTGTGGAGGAAAAGAAAGGGTGACAAGAGACGAGGGACGGAAAAGAGTTTCGGGGGGGGGCCCCTTCCTTCATACCCCCCCCCCCCCCCCCCCAAACCTCCTTTCCTCCCCTCCCCTCTTTATTGAAAGGTTTTAGTGAGCTGAGCACAGAAGCACTGACCCGCAAAACGTAAGCAATTTCCCCCCTCCCTCTCTCTCTGTTCGCTTTTAGCATGGTGCCTCTCTCTCCCATCTCTGAAATACACACATACACACACGATGTCACATGACTGCTGGTCCCTCACCCCCCACTCTTCCCCAAGCCCTCCCCCTCTCAGTGGTGATGATATTAAACACAATGAGAGTCTTTAAGCGCGGGATAAGGGGCGGTGGGAGGGGGAGAAGGGGGTAATCTGCTCACTGAGGTGTTAAATAGGCACAACAATGCAGGCTAGGGCTGAGAAGTGTGTGTGTATGAAAAATGTGTGTGTGTCTGTGTGTGACCATGCTAAAAAGCTCATTTGGAGGAGAAAGGAAACCTAAGTTCAGAGCAGATCTAGGGCAGGCCAAAGCCCTACCCAAAGAAATCCCACCACCCCTGCAGACACAGACACACACAGAGACACGGACACACACACACACAAGCTGAGAGTCAAAATGCAAAACTTAAAAAGGTAAAAGCTATCTGGGTGTGAAACAGCACTAAAAACTACAAGGTGCTTTTATTCATAATGACATGGTGTCATAAATTTTATTGATCCCTGAGGGGGAGTTGCATAATAAAAGCAATTTCAATATAAAGGGGGGGCAGCAACAGGTGACATCTACTCGCATTATGAAATTCTGTCCTACAGCATTTGGATAGATTTGACATCAACCTTTAGCTACTGCATTTTCAATTATACCCTACAACTTCTAAGAACTGTATGAGTGGCCAAAAATAACCTTTTATATAAGTGCATTAGTGAAAACCAAGCAATTAGCATATCTCTTGAAATTATATAAATTAAATATGTATAATTACTGTGTGTGTGTGTGTGTGTAAATTTGCATTTGACTGTGTTTAGGAGCAGTTTACTTACTCACAGCTATCTATTAACTAGAAGAACAAAGCAAATTTCCCGTAAACCTAAACTATCCCTCAAACAAAAGTAAGACAATAGAGTAGCTCACCAGAGCAGTAAACATTGCTGCAGAAAGAGGAAGTACTTACTGTGCTGGGCTCTCGCTCTGTTGTCATTGGAAAAGCGTGTGTGTGGTTGAGGTCACGGGGGGTTTACCAGAGCAGAAAAAAACCAAACAGATGAGGGAAGAAGAATGAGTTCAAAATGTCTTTACAACTAAGAATCTGATGTTCAGAGTAAATTGACTCAGAGTCTGAGAATGACATGATAAGCAGGTAAAAAACAAACAAAAAAAGACTTCATTGCAACAAAATTCATACATAAACAACCCCTTTCTATCAGAAGTGTTTCTGTGCTGGAAGGTGCGTCTCCTTACCTCTCAGGTGTTCAGGTCCTGCAGGGTGAGAGTCTTGTCCAGACATGTGAGGTTTTTTCTCACCACTCTCTTTTCCTGCCAGATGAGGAGGAACAGCTCCGAGTGCTCCTGACAGAGCCAGAAGACTAGCTGAACCACCCAGCTGAGAAGGATGGAGGCCAGCAGGGTGAGGAGTGAGGGGTACAGGAGCACCACCATGGTTATGTGACAAGTGCTGCTGCTTTAAGAAAGAGAAGGGAAGGGGAAAAAAACAGAAGGAGAAAGAGGTGGTTAAAAACATTTTTTAAAAAGTGACCTGCTACAAAGAAGTACCAGTCAATTTTTATTTAGTCTGTGGTATACACAGCTGGACCTGTAACAGCCACACAGATGAATAAAAATCAGTTTAAAAGAACCACACCTATGTGGGTATGACCTAATTCAGCAGTTGTGATGTAGTGCAATACATTACAATCCTGGCTAAAACCAAAAACAAACAAACTAAAAAACAGAGAAGTTGAGTTCAACGAGGAGTCTCAAATGTCATAATACAACTACCATAAATGTTTAAAGCATCAGTATCTGACACCAAAAACCCAACATAAAAGCAAGCCAAAAACAGCTAAAACTTAACAATGCTCTGTAACCTAATCAAAAGAGACTTCTGTCCCTATTAAAGTCTTCAAACAGATGGGACAGTTTCTCCACTGTCTGGGGTTTACACCACCTCAACAAGCTGCTGCGCTCTACAAGGTGGTGAACACAGCCTCTCCCCCCTACACACATCCTCCTCCCTCTAAGGTCAAACACTGAACAATACTGACAGCTGGGATCACAGCCCAAACCCTGAGGATGTGGAGGGGGTAGGAGGGAGGAATGACGAGAGCCCCAGCTGCTGCTTGCACTGTCAGATCTTGTGAGGGAGTGAGGCGACTGAGCAGAGAGGGGAGGAGAGAAGGAGAGAAGAGGGTCAGAGAGACAGAGAGAGAGGGAGAGCCAGTTTGGCTGGCAGCCCTGCTCTCTCTTTCACACCAAATCAGGCGCTCGTCTGAGCGTGAAATGCCTTTGTGTTCCAAAACATCATTATTGCCTCCTCAGACAGTAGCTGCGGGAATCCAAGCTCACTGATTCGCCGCAGGGAGGGGAGGAGGAAGGAGGGAGAGAAGAAGAGAAGGTGGGGCACAGGAGGCGACTCGGCGGGGGTGGAAGCAGTGCTGAAGGTCAAACCGACTTTTATCTCACCTAATTGACGCACCCACCCCACCCCCATCTCACTTTGGAGCCCCCGCCTCCTTTTACCTCTCCATCTATCCTTTGCTCCCCGCATCCTCCCCCAAAGAATGGAGGTAAAACAACAAAACAGTCTTTTAGCATCAACCCCCATGCCTGCCTGCGCACACACACTCAATTTCCAGAGTTAGCTCGCCTGCCAAACAATCAAACATAAACACACCCACACGTCACACTTGATCACACTTAACATGCATACGCATAGTCTAGATAAACAAGGCAGGCACACACATCCTCACTCAACCATCCTACCTCTGCCTGTTGTTTTCTGGGGATAACAGAAAAGCATGCTCTGCTACACACAAACGCACACACACAAACAGATGCAAAGCACACACACGCACGCACACGGATACACAAACAGGACCCCTGATGGGAGTAAATGGAGGGGAAGTATTGATAGAGGCAAGGGGAGCCTGGTTTGTCATGGGATGTTAGTGTGAACTGGTGTGTCTGTGTGCATTTGTGTGTGTGTGTGTGAAGTTGGGGGCAACATGCTTCATTACGCTCATTTAACTCACAAACGGGGTGAATGACAGGCTGGCGTGGGAGACGAGAGGAGATGGGAAGGGGGGGGGGTCTAAGGGCAACGCTGTGACCCCCCCTTTTACAAACACAAAAATCCTGCAATTAAGACTCAAACAGCAACTGCCAAATCCACCTCTCACACCAATCAGACACTAACAGAGACCCCCATCAGTTCACGCCAACTAACAAGCCCACCCCACATCACACCAAGCCCTCTCCAGACCCCTCCTCTTTCCCACATTCCCCTTGAACCAAAACCCATAGCGTCTCCTCCAGCCAGTCAAGCCCCTATGGCTCCTATAAGTCCGAGTAATAATGGTTCTCTAATCCCACCCAAAGAGTCATCACCACCAACAGCTAGACTCTCCATCTCCGTTTTGCGTTGAGCATCACTGTCAAACCTCAAGGAAAAAACTACTTTTTACTCTTAGTGTGACAAATCATTTTCTACTTAAGTATGAATAGCTGGTCATGCCCCATCAGTCTTCCAAGTCTGTCAACATCTTTTCAATAAACACCTTTCATAATTCCTGAAGCATATCCTCTTTGTCAACTTACTCATAACGAAAGAGTCCAGTTCTATCAATCAAAATCAAAACCATAGTCTCAAAAGAGAAAACATATTTGCACAAGGGTTAATTTTCTTTCATTTCCCATAAAAATCTCTCATATGCCCTACATCTAATTCTACAGTCTAAGTCCAGTGTTGGCTTA
Organism: Neolamprologus brichardi; assembly: GCF_056152115.1. Lineage (NCBI taxonomy): Eukaryota > Metazoa > Chordata > Actinopteri > Cichliformes > Cichlidae > Neolamprologus > Neolamprologus brichardi. Next base: position 23,045,675 of record NC_142115.1, read on the forward strand.
TATCCTTAAGTTAAGTCTGGTGACAAAGGAATAAGGAATCTCATTTAAAAAACACAGTCTCAGGTATATTCCTAAAACTTTATATAGATATCTGTTATGATTTGGTAGCAGTTCTCAGGGTTTTAACTGAAATGAGAAGAGAGAAAAAAAAAGACAAGACAGGTGACCAAAATAAGGACTTTTACCTTGTGTTTGACTTTGACCCATTTGTGTTTGAGTAAACAGTAAGATGTGTATTTACAATCCATTTTTACTATGTAAACAGAACAAATTGTTTCTTCAAATAGAACACAGACCTTTGATGACACAACAAGACTGTGGAAAACGTGGCTTCTATGTTAATCATTAAATGGTGCATATGCAATGTATTAGGTAATTTGCTATACTAATGTCCATGTCCTTATTATGGTTGCCCCCTAGGCAGCTACTAACACTAGTCATACTTACTATGTTAACTGCACACAAAGAACAACAAGAACAAACAAAGAAGATTACTGTGGTACCCAACAACAACCTGAGAACTGAAATAATTTTATTACCAGAGCAAAATCAAACTGTGTTCCAAACTTGTTTGTGTAGGGAAAGAAATATTTCCTATGGAGTAAACACACACACACACACTGCGATAGTTAATGCAAAGAGAAATTAAAGGAATACACACTGTAGGTGGAAGACCGGGCAGTCCACGTACCCCGATGACAGCATTGAGCTCTGCCATGGTCACCTGTTTGGCTCGCTCCACAGCCTGAACCACCTGCTGCTGATGCTGTAAAACAAAGATGCACAAACGTTTGCCAAAGCCTGAGAGTAATGGCAGATTTACCAGTAAAATTAGAGTGTATAAATGGGATACAAAGCACAGTCTGTAGCTCTAAGTCACGCATACTTACCTCCTGTGAGAGGAAGGGAATGACTTGCGCACAGATGGTGTTTAGTCTCTTGGCAATCTCAGTCTGATGAAGTAAGAGACACACACAGATAGAAAGAGACTTAATTGTTGATGACATAATTACATTCATTTAGAAAAGACATCTGTTCAGTAACACCAATAAAGCAATAAACGTGCACACACACACACACACACACAAGAAAGTGATGCCACCACAGCAAGCAAGCAAAATACCCCACCAAAAAAACCCTACCAGACAATGATACCAATGACACTCATCGACTTCTCTCCACACAGAAATCCAGTGTGTGCCATTTTCAGCACACACAGTGTAATGAGATTTTCCTCTCTAATTATAATTGTGGGCTCAGCTCAGGTTTCTCTCTTACCCGTTTTATTTCTTTTGCTCCCTCTCCGTCTGTCCTCTGTGTTCTTGTCCCTCTTCCCATCAGCACTTCAACATAATCTCATCAACTACTAACTTGGTTTGCTCTCCCTCGGTATCCATGCCAACACATCCGCCTGCCCCTTAAACCCCCGGAGGTGGTTACAATTGGCTGAAACCAGATACCCCCGTGGTGGCATCAAATCAGATAAGGGGACTCATATTACATATCATCCAATCAAATTGATACGAGGACGACCAGAGTGAAGTGGGAATTGGGGACCATGAAAGGTAGTAATGGCTCAGACGATACACACATAAATATATAGATACATAGAAACATGCATCATATCACCCTGTATTATTGTTGGGTGAATACTCAGGAAAAATGCGATGGTTGTCGTCACCGAAACAACAAATGGTTTTATGGAAACTTTTCAAAACTCGGCCAAAATTAAGTCATCAAGCTAGAAAGAAATGTAATATCCCACAGCACAAAGCAACCACCTGTGTGGGTTTAACTAACCCAAAAATGACTTCCCTTGCTATGCAACTGATATATGTCCTGTTAACCCACTTTACAGTAATAGCAAACAAGTAACTGTTCAAGAATTCATTGCCCTAATCTCCCATCTATATATAATTAATTTAACCTGACAGTCTGCTATTGTTTACAAATTAGAAATTTGAAGAAATGGCCACAAAGTCAGGGGATTAAAGCTATTACAGATCATCCAGAGAGTGATGGTAAAGCTAACATAGGCAAAACCTTTTTTAACCTGTCACTGAACAAAAATTCAACACTAATCTATGAGTAAAGTGTAATCAAAATGGTCCGAGAGGAAACCTGACTTCTGCATGTTCTCTTGGCTGTTTTAAAACTGTGAAAAATGCAGAGAGGAAGACTTTGGGAAAACGCCGATATTTTTAAGAATAAAGGAGCTCCTGTTGGCTGTTCTACAAATGCAGATGTACATGAATGTCCCTTCAGATGGAAACCCTGATTGAGTCATGGGAAATCCCACTGGGAAACTTGCTCTTCAATCACTGGCATGAACTGGCCGCAACAAAAAGGAAGATGGTCTTGTCAAACAAAGAGTCTAAAAGGGAGACAACCAATAAACACATTAAAGCATGGTGTATGTTTCTTTTACAAGTTGGAGGATTGCTCATTAGGTAAAGGGGAGTGTTAGTAACGTTGCACACCTAGCTAATGGCATGGTAAGTTCCCAGACATCAGCAACTGTTTGAAGGAGACATCAATATAGAATATGTTATAGAGTTTTATTACCCAATGAAGGTACATCACAGCACAACCGTTTTGGAAGCATGACTGTCTGTTAAAACTTCTTCTCAGTCCTTCCACTAGTCACTGAGATATTTCAGCTTGGGCTAAAGTCCAAAGGCTGACAGGCGCTGCCATCTCTAAAACTTTAAAACCATGGCGTTGCTGCTGTAAATTATTTAATGATTTTAATGGGTCTGACAGCTCCTGAAAAACTGAAGTGGAGACGTCCTCTTTAGCTGGAGCATACTTGCGCTCAATTAGATGTCTCTGTCACGCACACACCTGTCAGCTCGCCAAACAGCCACAGTTCAGCCAATTATGTACTTGGATGAGCTAAATCAAGTGCTACCGTTTCACAATGAGTCTTGAACTACACACATAACTGCTTCAAAAATAATAGTACTTTCAGTTATATTTATAAAAATTATTAATATATTTATAAAGTAACACAACATACATCTTGACATGTCAACAAATGATACTCCCCAGACAAATTTAAATAGGGTGGTTGAATAAATACTCCACGTAAAAGTAAGCAAAGTCAGAACAAATAGACGTAAGTATATATGGAACAGCTTCCCTCTGAGAAAACTAAACACTGAACAACTGACTCTTTATCCAGAATCAAAAGACATGTTAAGCCTTCAGAGTACGCATACCTCTGTGTCATAACTACATGAGCTCAGCAGCCTTGCCACAGTTTTAACATTGCTGTCTGTGTATGTGCACCTGATGGCTACAGCACACTTTCGACAAATAAGAAAGGGGGATCTTAAAAACCTGTATTCTGTCCGGTTTTAAAGTTTCAGACTTTCCTGTACTGCCAAAGTATGCCAAAAATAACCAAGTCATTCCATACCAAGAAATCTTGAAATAAAAAGCTATTTCGGGCATACTATGTATATCCATTCTAAGAATTCTGAGTTGTAAGCCTATAATTAGCTTTGTATACAGGATCATTAGGCTGCCTGAGAATAGTGTGACCAGATACTAGGGCAACCCAGCAAACCTAAGTCGAGAGACAAAGTCAAATGCTCAAATTTCCCAGGCTGCAGCCAAGACTTACAAGTTCATGGTGTTGGCTTCAAAAGTCTCTCCTCTTGAACAGGGTGACGTTATAGTTTATCTAACTGAATTATATTTGCTTGTGGGAAAAAGCTGCAAAAAGTTTTCAGGCAGCAGCTCAGGTGCTAACCAATCAAATTATGTTATGCAAATGTCCTGAGAGAGCAGAATGAAGATGGAGTACTCTGTCATTCATCTGAACTTTAGCAATAATCTCCAGAAAACAAACTAGACTTCTATCAGTGGAGGAACAAAGACTGTTTTGTGATTTTTGGCTATATTTATGATGAAAATGATCAAGTTAGAAGCAACAAAACATGTTTCTTTTTCCTCTGCTTGGTGCCCAGCCTTTGTATAGGTGGTACAGAGGAAGGAAAATAAAGTATTGTTGTGTGCACTAAAGGAAAAAGCAATGTGACTGTGATATTACTAAATGTAAATGTCAAAACTGAAAGCTGAATATCTACCCAGTAACCAAATATTAGTGTCCAGCTCAACCAGTTCTCTTGTATATGCTTACATTTAGACCCAACCAGCTACACTAAGCTCATAACTGCTAATCAAAGCTTTCTTTGCTTGCTTTGTGATTTTACACAATATGATCTGTTGTTACTCTACTACGCCTCTCCCCCAACATTGAGACATGTCTAATGTCAAGCATAAAAAAGTAAAGAAAATCCACAAAAACTCACAGCCTGTGCATCCAAACCCTTAAATTAACATTTCTATATAGTGAATGAATCGAACAATGACTCATAACTGAGACAGTGGGTGAACAGAAGTTGAGGATGCAGAGAAAAGATGCAAGCATACACAGAAAATGTGCGAACAGAGAAGCAGCTTCCCATTACACATATAATTGGAGCATTATGCACCCCCCACAAACGTACATCCTCAGCAGGAGGTGAGTTGTTAGTCTATATCCTCCATACCCCCACCCACCCACAGAAGCTTGTTGCTCTGACAACTGCAGTCCCAAGCTAATGACCTCCCCTGGAGCTTTAGTGAGTGTAACTGTGTGTTTATGTGTGTGTGTGGACAATAGGAAGAGATGCATCTCCCTTACAATGAAAGAGCAGTAGCTTCACATGGACATAAAATGAAAGAGGAGCCAAAGAAGGGGGAATTTGGGGTGGGGGGCGGTTTGTAGCGAAAAGGAAGAAGAGATCCCATAACTATTATTGGAGAGCAGAGGAAGGCAGAAAGAAAAGAAGAGGACTTGGGGTATAAAAAGGGAGAATAACACAAGAGGAGAAGGAAGGGGAAGGAGTGTGAGAGAGGCGGAGAAGTATCCCCACTCTTCACTGAAGCATCCAGCCAATCCACCTCCAATTTCCTCTGGTCTGACTGGTCGATAGCTGTGGTAATTACTGGTAAACGCTCTGAGCCCTGCACCACTCCTGTGGGGAAATGTGTGTTTGTGTGTAGCGAGAGGGTGAATTTTTCCCCTGCTCATCATCCATATGTCTACACACTTAAAAGGAGAAAATTTTTAACTTTCACTTTCTGTGTACATGTGTATATGCATCAACAAGTTCTGTGCTTGAGTTCACTCTACCGTCTGTGAACTGAAACTGTCACTATCCTCGCGTTTTTGCATACATTACTTAGGGCTATGCAAAGTGCCCTTGCCTTTCTGGATGTGCATGTACACTGATTGGGTAATTGCCCTTGTTATTGTGCGCTTCATGTTTGAGTCTGCCTCGTTACTGTGTTAACCTCCCAACTTCAAAAAAGGGAGAGCTCCACTGTATCTCCTCCGTCTGCCTCACCGTGATCGATTCCTCTGCCCTCACCAGCCCTACCCCTCTAATGTAATAAAGCAGGCCGCTCCCCTAGACAGCACCAATCAATCTACAGAGCCATTCATCCTGCCTCTGGGCTCAGCCGGCCGGCCCTAACTGGGGAAATGGAGACAGAGCCCCATCGATCACAAATAAACACACATCCACACACACATATACAAGCATACAGTAAAAGAGAGAGAGACACATACACAAATGCACTCATGCACACACAAGGACACGTCAACAGGCCCACACTCCACATACATCAAAATCCATCCATGAGAGGAAGAGAGATAAACAAGAGGACCAACAGAGTAGACGAGCAGCCATACCTGTTTGTGCATTTCAATGTTGAGGCCATACGACATCTCATAGTACTGGGGGAGGGGAGGGAGGCAAAGAGTGAGAGGGTTAGAGGGGTGAAACAAATCCTAAACTCCTGAAAGAAAAAGCCTGAATAACTTAATAATTAGCTACACTGTAGATGTCTTTGAGGATATTTGCAGATCTTTTTAAATTAAGTGTTCCACAAAGAGGTCAAACTACTTTGAAAGTCAAAACATGCAAGTCAAATGCTTTTTAACTTGAACATGAGGCAATGCAACATGCTCGCAAACAATCTGAACTGAACAGCATTCGTGTCCATGTTATGTTTGTTTCTGTGCTAGATTAGAAGCTTTTGACACACAGCCACATTGCTTTGTGTAAAAGAGGTAAAACTTCAGTGATTAAAGGTGAAAAGTAAGCTCTCGTGTATATTTTATTTTCTGAAACAGTGAAACACATTTTAAATCAACGTGAAAAGTTGTAACAGCACAGCATCTTTACACAGTAAAAGCAGGTGACACTTGCATGTTGCTCTTCCTCTTCCCTTCATTTAGTATTTAACAATACATATATTTTGTATTACGAGTCTTCCGATAGGAATTTGTATTCTGCTTTATAAGATACGGACAACTTTCTCCTCTAGGAAACTTTAGAACTCAGGCATGTGATATGTGACCCTGCAGGGCAAATGAATTGAGTATAGGGAGCTCACCATGACGTAGTGCCTCTGCATCTCTGTTTTTTCACTGGCCAGCTTCTCACACTCCAGTTTGAGACTTTAAAAAAAACAACAAGAAAAACAATACACCATTTACTTTGAGTGGGACTCAACATTTCAAGTTAAACTAATCAGTTTTCATTCTTTCTCTCACCCCTCTTGCTTGATGATTTAAACACCCTCTAAAACAGACCATGGAGATGTTTTCAAAAGAATTGGTGCAAAAATGGAAAACACGATGACTGTTCCCGTCAAATAATGGGTATACGTTTATGACAATCCTCTTCTTTGAATATGTAAATCAGAAACATTATGTCTGCAGGTCTAGCTTTCACCTGTTGTGAATAACCCACCCTGACAACATCTAGAGCAAAGTTAAAAAAAACAAAAACAAAAAAAACAAAACACTCTGCTCACATGCAGTACTTAAGCAAGCCTTTTCCCTACACAGCTACACACACAGGGGAAAATAAGGCGTGATTTATGAAACCCTAAGCCCACACGCCACCCCTCTGGCTTTCACCCATCAAGAAGATGTAGACCTACCGCAGTGCAAGCGCTAACACTGATGCCTGCTTGCATATGTGTGCACTTTTGTATGTGTACGTGAACCTAATCCAGGTTTATGGGTTAGTCTGAAGCCAGGGTTGAGGTTTTGTTCATTATGGTTATGAGGATGACTGTGGTTAGGGTGAAGTTTAGTGTTGGGAGGGCAGATGACAATAGAGGAAAATGTGAATCGAGTGTTTGTGTTATCCACCTGTGGTACTGTGCCTGAAGAAACTGAAACTCCTCCTTGATGCGGTCCAGTGACTCTGGGATGGTGAACTTGAAGGGCTGGCCTGGAGCCTGGTGGGGCGTCTGGCGCGTGCGCGCGCGCACACACACACACACAGACGGATTACCAACATCACACTGGTACATTACTTACACATTATTGACTACATTATGAATATGATACTTTTCAGCACAAATACAATATCAACAACTTCTAAATATTAGTCGTTATTTAAAAAAAAACAAAAAGCTAAAACGGAGTATAATCAATCCCACTGTAGAGCCCAATTAGTTAGAAGACTGAGCTTAATATAAACACACAGGCAGCCCGGAGGGGCGGGTCATATAACGAGGTAATGTTACCCGGTTGAGCCCGGTGAAATGAGCGTCTGTTAATGCACAAAGAGCGTCTTACCGGGTGTCGCCCCTGGGGAAACATTGTTATCTCCGGGAGGATGAAACCGTTTCTTTCTTAAAACCCCGTCAAAGTGGGATCAAATGGGGATGAAAAGTAAGGTTGTGGGAAGCTCCCAATCACGGAGAGGAATCCATCCGCCGTTGTTATTAGGACCCCCGGTCGTTAATTACAAAAAAAGCACCGCTTGTCCGCTTCGTCTGGGTTCACCGACCGTTTAACGTGAATTTCCGCTTCTCCCTGTCTCTCGGTCGTCTGTCCCCCGCTCCACAGGCAGCGCGACCGTAAATCAACCGGAAAAACACGGGAAACGGCTCATTAGTTGAAAGCAGCTGAAGGGGGAGGGAAGAGAAGGGCAGGAGAGCCAGGTGAGAAATGAAAAAAATAGGGCTGGAGCCACCTTCGCCACTCCGGCGTTTGTTTTGTGTGCGAACTGATGTATTCCGAGTACGGAGGGTCGACCAAACAAACAAACAAGATAAAATCAACCCCGTAGATCCTCAACAGACAGCCGCAAACTGCCGGCGCTCAGTCAGAGCATCAGAAACAAATCCACACAAGTTAATTGCAGAGAAGAGTTCCCACTTGACTCGCCGCGGTCGCTGGCTGGCGGTTGAACGGTCAACAAATACAGAAATATTTACTTCCTCGATCAGTGTGGAAGCAAGCCTTGCCTTCAAAATAGATTTCTCGTTTTTAAGACAAAAAATAAAAAACGAGGAAATATGTCGTTAATTTTGATAACAACAACTCCCACAGCGGCGGGAACTGTTCACGGTCCTGCTCTGCTTTACCTCAATGGCAACTTTCTCACGCGGTTTCACGCTCACCCAGCTAACCGAAACTATAGGCCAGCCCACAAAACGCCTCCAAACCAATCAAAGTCTCCGCTCCACGTGGGGATAATAATGTGGGTTATGAAACTGGCCAATGGTCTCTCTGCAAAGTTCCTCGATTCTGTTGACCTCGTTGAGCTACGCAGATTTTCTCCAATCAGCGCGTCGCAAGGAGCTGCCACTTCGGAAGCGCGCAGGGCGGGCAGTGCGGTGGGGAAAAAGGCAAGTCTCAGCTGTCAATCAAAGTAACGTGGGTTCCAAGAGCAGAGCTGTAAATGTGCGCGTCCACACATACACACACACGCACACATTAACAAGCACACGCAGGCACACACACAAACAGAAAAACACAAATATTGTTTTTCTTAGCTGCCGTGAACCTTCCCAGCAAGTGTCGTGACAAATAACCCCAAATCTCTCTCTTCCTCTGCTTTCTCTCCCCCTCTATGTAATAATTTTCAGCGTGGGAATTGATTTAGTAGGACTTGAACGTGCTTTATGTTCTGCTTCTCCTAAAAAAAATTTAATTATGCTGCTCATCTGTTGCAGTTTATTGCTATTTTCATACAGTCAGTCTACAGAGATCGCTCAGTTTGCCTCATCATGTTTCCTTCGCTGGCCAAGGACAAATCCAAAACTCCTTACTTGTACTGTGATGTCTTTATATCTCTTCAAAAACGTAGCTCGGCATTGTGCAAATGCGATTTTGACCCAAAGAAAGCAGAAAAATGCCAGGGGGGTTCCCGATTCGTTGTAATAAAGCTCACAGAATGGTATTTTATTATACCAGCAGTGAAAGCCAGACTGAAGCAGCTGTAAATAAAGACACACTAACAAGTGAGCAGCACACACAAAGAAAAAAAGCAGATAACAAGTCAGAGTAGCTGCTAAAGTAATGAATACAAAAATATAAATGATAAAGAGGCTTTTATTGAAAATGTGTGAAGAGATATGACTTGCCACCTTCATCAAAAACGAAGACCATATCTCTTGCACATAAAAGTTTCAGCAATGTTTTTAAAATAAACATGTCACCATTTATTGCTCTCCTAACCAACATGCACAAGTTATAGCTCCATTCCCAATAAAGGCTATTGCTAAGTTACACTCATTTTTGAGTGTTTTTGTGCCAGCTACCTGATGAAATACTGCATGGCTAAAGTCACCACGTTGTGACTGGCGAGGGGTGTTTGAAGCTGAGTCATAAAGGAGGCTTGCGGGATCTTCTCTACTCCTCTTATCCCATCTACGCACTGCTCACTTCACATTGGATGGCCCCTCAGAGACACACTGGCCCGTGATTGGCTTGGAAACCTCAACCCCCTGACCCACGTGACCTCTGACCTCTATGGCGGCTGATCCAGTCCATATGAGAGACTCCTGACTGTGACCAACAGTGACCTTTTTTTGCAGGTCTCACACATGCACAGACACGCAGGTGCTGTGGAGTGGGTGGTACGGTTACAAAGGCTTGCATGGCAGCTACACATTTGTGTGGGTGCTTAAACGCATTTTGTCTTTTATAAGTGTTGGTTCACATTCGTGTTAACCTTTGCTGCCTGTGACCCACACCCTCACCCCACCCCCGGTCCCTCTAAAATGAACAACCAGGATTTCCTTGAAGTGCAACTCAGCCACACTGTTTGGAATTCACAGGCAAATTTTGTGCTGCATCAACCTAATGGTTGGACCTTTTCATTTAGGCTGTTTATATTAATTTATTCATTTTGGCTGTATGCGGGTGGCTTCTGGAGCTACAGTTAATCACAGTTACTGCCTATGAATATATGGCAAATTTCCACTAAAGAAAATCATCCTGAGTGTGTGTAATTTCTGAAATTTACAGCATGTTTTTAGAATCTTGGCTAGTTATCTGTTTGCTGCATAATGTTTTGTTTTTTATTGTTTTCCCTTCTTAAACCTCTCTACGGTGCACTGAATTATGCACATTGCTACACTTTTATGGCCCCAGTTCCCCCATCTTCTCTTCTGTTCTTCTCAAATGCTTCAAGGCTTAATGTCATCATTTTTTTTTTGCCATTAGTGCAGATTCAGTTGTTCAGAATCAAGTGCAGTGTTGGCCTTATTGAGTATACCTGAAACGTAATCTAAAATTTAGATCAATAACTTGTCCATACTGTGTGATAAGTTCCTACGAAAAAGAGGTACAATCCCAGTTCTGCAAAGTTGTGATGTGGTGAAAAATGTAGAAATAAATAAATAAATAAATAATCTCATAAACACATACTTTATTTACACATCAAATCTTTCTTTTTTTTTTAAGTATTGAATTGAATTCGGTGGCAGCAACATGTCTCAAAAGTTGGAGTACTGCCACATTTACACCTGTGTAGTATCCCCTCCTCTTTACCACTCTGTAAGTGTCTGGGAACTGTGGAGACCAGCGACTGCCCCCCTTTAGAGCAATGTCATCCCATTTCCTGGGTCTTCTTTATCATATTTTCCATTTTATGATCTGCCAATTTCTTTTAGTTGTTGGAAGGAGTGGGCCGCAAGCAATCCAGTTCAGCATCTGGACTCTTCTACTACAAAGTCATGCTATTGTAAAATAGATGGAACATGCAGTTTAGCATTGTCTTGCTGAGGTATGCAAGGTCTTCCAAGAAAAAGGTGTCATCTTTTAGGATACGTTGTCTAAAGCCTCTGTATACCTTTCAGCATTGATGCCTTTCCAGATGTGGAAGCTGCCAGTTCCATTCCCTATTATATCGCCATAGCATCAGAGACTTTTGAACTGCAGACTTTTGAACTGAGTGCTGCAAACCAGATGGTCCCTGTCCTCTTTAGCCCAGAGGATGCAGCGTCCATGTTTTCCCAAGAGAATTTCGATTCATCTGATCACAAAACAGTTTTCCACTCTCCTCTGTCCATTTTAAATGAGCTTTGGCCCAGAGAAGACAGCAGCAGCATTTCAGGATCATGTTCACATATGACTTCTTCAGTGATTTGCATGACAGAATCATCCCTGTTTTTAACGCAATGTTGCCCAAGGGCCCAAAAATCAAGAGCATCCCAACTTTTGTGAAGCATGTTGCTGCCATCAAATTATATTTGAGCTATTATTTTTCATAAAATAGTAAAAATGTAAATATTTGATGTTTTTCATGTTCTTATGTGGATAAAAAATATGGTTCAGTGCAAATCACTGCATTCTATTTTGATCTACTCCGAATCCCAACCTTTTCAAAACTGGGGTTGTAATCATTAACATTTTTAGTGCTCTATTAGTTCTACAAACACAGCAAAACAAGAAGAAGCACAAGGCAATATGCTCCTTTTTTCCTTACCTTAACTCACCTCAATGCAAAGATCCTAACAGCCCATCAAGTAATAGTTAAGAGGTCACACACCAGTCAAAACTAAACCTTTTTAATACACAACACAACATCTATAGTTAAACTCTACATTATACTAATAAAGATCCATATTTTCTGTTGGTGTCTTTTTTGCACTTTAGTGTTTTATTTAACACTATAGTTTGAATATGCTAATCATCCAGTATCCCCACATAAACAGGATGATTAGCATTTTATTATTACTTTATGAGAGATTTGCATTTGAGGTTATAGACACAAGACCCCACAAAGTGTTGAGTAAGGATGAAAGTGATGAGTGAGACAAATTGCTTCTACCTAATGTTAACCACAGGTTACGGGGGAAAAAAAGTAAAAATACAGAAAAACACATGTCCTGTATAATAGAACGCCCTGCATTTTACGTCAATATGAAATTTAAATGTGCACTAAAATGTGTTTTAGAATAGATGGAATAGAATAGTCCTTTATTGCTGTTGTACATGTAGAATTATAATTTTAGACTTGTAATAATAAACTGTTGTTTTTGAGTCACCAATGCTGCATTTTTTCTTAAAAGAAACACTGGCGGTTTTTAAATACAGTTCAGTTTAATTTAAATTACATGGCATCAACTCAGAAGAACAGTTTCCTCAAGGTACTCTAATGTAGAAACCTCCATATCGTGCACTTGGCGAAAGTAGGAAGGAAGAACTGCCTTTTAACAGGAAGATGCAACCAGAGAGGGGCAGCTATGTGCTGTGATTGGTTACGGGGTGAAGGGAAATATAAGAAAAATAGAAAGCATGAGGAGATAAGGACACATCACAAATTATGTTAGAAGTAAAACACGGAAAGTGAAAAGAGTAGCGTGGAGAAGAAATGCTCAGTGCAGCAGGGGAAGTCCCCCAACACCCTACTTGGCTCGATTCGACTCAAATCTACTCTACCCGGTTTCCATCATTTTCCATTACAACTAAGTATCACCTCAATGTGGGTGGGGTCATTATAGAAAGACTGCCAGAAAGTATGTTCACATTTTTGTATACAACACAAACACAGCACAACGAACCAATGGTATACCTGCTGCTCGGTCTATGGCTTTCTGTCAGACTCAGGGTAAAAGAAGAGAACCGGAAAAGAGTGAAGTCAGCAAGACAAAACACTCCAGACCACAGTGTTGGTTTGTGTGTTGCCATTTCCCTCAGTTTCAAAAATCACAGGCTTTATTCTTGTGAAGGAGTTGCTCTCATGACTAATCCAGGGACATCACTTCCTGGCCAATCAATGACATGCAGTCTGTTAACGTCACATTTTTGGTTCAACTCACCTTGCTTGGAAACCCATGAGTAATAAAACCTGTTATTACGGGTAGAGTCTGACCCAAGTTTGTACTATTGAAAAAGAGGCATAATAGATAAGTCAGTTGATCTAGTTCTAACTATAAGCTTTACCAAAAATGGTTTGACCTTAACCCCAAAAGTAGATAGGATGTCTTCTTATTTATATATATTAAATTTATAGTGCTGTTTTAAATCTGCGCCATAACAGCCCCCAGCTATTGTGATTGGCCGCTGTGTGTACCCGCTGTGCGTGTTCAGCTACTTTTTCACTTCAGTTTTTGAATTTATCAGTGCGATGATAACAGTCATCACCTCAATATAAGTACTCAAAGACGTCAGAAAATCTCTAGACTGGGACTGCAGAATCAGATTAAGGGAAGGAAGGCACAAATTAGTGGAAAAACTTAAGGGATACATATGATAAAAATGCAAAACACAAACTCTTTGCCTATACTCGTCATTTTGTATTCTATTTGCATTCTATTCATTTTATATTCTATTCTATTTGTAGTCTATCTTGATGTAAGTACATTAATCAATGTATCATGACAGGATTTATCATGATTTCTGGGACTAGTATCAAAAGAATCTCTAATTCACTCATGAGCGTTGATAAAAATCTAAAGGTCATCAGTGGATCAGTAGCGGATGTTTGAAAGTCTGTATCCCGTGCAGTGAACATAAAAAAGAGGTATCCATACTTGATAAATCTAGACCTCTATAAATATATTTAAGCAGGTCATCTAAAGCAGGGGTATCAAACTTAAGGTCCAGGGGCCAGAATTGGCCTGGCAAAGACTCCAGTCCAGCCATCTGATGGCTTTGGAAAATGTGAAGGAGCGCATAAAGGTTTTTAACTTTAGTTAAATTGCAGCTTTTTCTTGTGATAAAGACGCCCCCCTTCTCTCCCATACCATTTTATTACAACAAAGTAATTAAGAAATGGATAAACAATCAAATGACACAAAAGTTCACGTTTTTCAACTATCTGCTATAGAAATGTCTCTTCTGTTTGTTTGGTTTTTGTTACAGTGATTTCACTGGTGCAGCCCACTTGGGCTGAATGTGGTTCTCAATGTAAAAAGAGTTTGACATCCCTGGTATGAAGCATTCATTTCTACTGCCACATGCCTCAGATATCCTCAGGAAAATTTAAGGGAGCAGGTCCAATGCCCTCAATGATACCTTGAGTTTCACTACAGTGATTAGACGGCAACAGCGATTAGACAGCGACAGCGATTAGACGGCGACAGTGAAGATGGAGCATAAGCTCACTGGCCTCATGTTTTCCCTAACAAATGGCCTTCCCTTCATTCACTCCTAAAGTCTCTCCTTCTCTGTGTCCCAGTCATTTGTTTAGAGTGGGCAAGCACACAATTAGCCTCTGCTTTCGATGGGGTACAAGAACCTGCCATACAGGCCTCATTTGGTTTGCAAATGCCCAATTTCTTTCTGATTTTAGTAGCTAAAACAAATGCTTGAGCTTTGTTTATAAAAGAGGAGGGAGAGGGAGTGGGGTAGAGCGAGAGAGTGAGAGGAGCGAGGAGGCAGAAGTGGCTATTTTAACTGTGACCCGGTCATCTTGCCTGTAGAGGAGAGAAGAGGCTCTCCCAGATAATGACTGAACAAGCAGCTTTGTGTGGGATGACAAATGGAGTGATCCCACTCTCATCCCACTTACCACAAGAAGAGCTTTGGCGCAGTGTGTGTGTCTTTGTGCGCGATCTTATATGCAAACATGTGTGTTTTGTTGGGCTGTGTGTCATTTGAATGTGTGCATATGCATACATCGGGTTAGTTTGGTTAGTGTCATTGTGTGTGTGTGTGTGTGTGTGTGTGTGTGTGTGTGTGTGCGTGCGTGCGTGCGTGCGTGCGTGCGTGCGTGCGTGTGTGTGTGTGTCAGGAGAGGGTGTTAAAGAGTGTATTCATGGTCAGGAGGTGGTGTGTGTCAACAGCAGATGATTTGCGTGAGGGTTCTGGCCAAGCTGTCCCACGGAGGCCTTTTGTTTTGTTTTGACTCTTCTGTTTTTAATAGACAACCAAGGGCGTAATTTGAATACCACCGACCCCGCCTGTGTGCCACTTTCTCTGTATTCTGGCTGTGGAAGTTCTAGGCACCGGTCAGCTCCTTCGGTGGAAAAACGCAACTCCCTTTGTGCCAAATCCAGTCATCCTGTGCACACTTCGGGATGAGGTTCTGCATGAAGAAGAGCAAAGGATATACAGTGGGGCAAAAAAGTATTTAGTCAGCCACCGATTGTGCAAGTTCCCCCACTTAAAATGATGACAGAGGTCAGTAATTTGCACCAGAGGTACACTTCAACTGTGAGAGACAGAATGTGAAAAAAAAATCCATGAATTCACAAGGTAGGATTTGTAAAGAATTTATTCGTAAATCAGGGTGGAAAATAAGTATTTGGTCAATAACAAAAATACAACTCAATACTTTGTAACAAAACTTTGTTGGCAATAACAGAGGTCAAACGTTTACTATAGGTCTTTACCAGGTTTGCACACACAGTAGCTGGTATTTTGGCCCATTCCTCCATGCAGATCTTCTCAAGAGCAGTGATGTTTTGGGGCTGTCGCCGAGCAACACGGACTTTCAACTCCCGTCACAGATTTTCTATGGGGTTGAGGTCTGGAGACTGGCTAGGCCACTCCAGGACTTTCAAATGCTTCTTACGGAGCCACTCATTTGTTGCCCGGGCGGTGTGTTTTGGATCATTGTCATGTTGGAAGACCCAGCCTCGTTTCATCTTCAAAGTTCTCACTGATGGAAGGAGGTTTTGGCTCAAAATCTCACGATACTTGGCCCCATTCATTCTGTCCTTAACACGGATCAGTCGTCCTGTCCCCTTGGCAGAAAAACAGCCCCATAGCATGATGTTTCCACCCCCATGCTTCACAGTAGGTATGGTGTTCTTGGGATGCAACTCAGTATTCTTCTTCCTCCAAACACGACGAGTTGAGTTTATACCAAAAAGTTCTACTTTGGTTTCATCTGACCACATGACATTCTCCCAATCCTCTGCTGTATCATCCATGTGCTCTCTGGCAAACTTCAGACGGGCCTGGACATGCACTGGCTTCAGCAGCGGAACACGTCTGGCACTGCGGGATTTGATTCCCTGCCGTTGTAGTGTGTTACTGATGGTGACCTTTGTTACTTTGGTCCCAGCTCTCTGCAGGTCATTCACCAGGTCCCCCCGTGTGGTTCTGGGATCTTTGCTCACCGTTCTCATGATCATTTTGACCCCACGGGATGAGATCTTGCGTGGAGCCCCAGATCGAGGGAGATTATCAGTGGTCTTGTATGTCTTCCATTTTCTGATGATTGCTCCCACAGTTGATTTTTTCACACCAAGCTGCTTGCCTATTGTAGATTCACTCTTCCCAGTCTGGTGCAGGTCTACAATTCTTTTCCTGGTGTCCTTCGAAAGCTCTTTGGTCTTGGCCATGGCGGAGTTTGGAGTCTGACTGGTTGAGGCTGTGGACAGGTGTCTTTTATACAGATGATGAGGTCAAACAGGTGCCATTCATACAGGTAACGAGTGGGGGACAGAAAAGCTTCTTACAGAAGACGTTACAGGTCTGTGAGAGCCAGGGATTTTCCTTGTTTGAGGTGACCAAATACTTATTTTCCACCCTGATTTACGAATAAATTCTTTACAAATCCTACCATGTGAATTCATAGATTTTTTTTTCACATTCTGTCTCTCACAGTTGAAGTGTACCTCTGGTGCAAATTACTGACCTCTGTCATCATTTTAAGTGGGGGAACTTGCACAATCGGTGGCTGACTAAATACTTTTTTGCCCCACTGTAATACTGTATATATATTCCAAAACAGGTAGGAGGCCAAAGTCTTTGGGCAGATGTCTGAATCTGTTCACTGGTTCAATATTTGTCAGGATCAACTGAAAGATCAAAACCATCTCTAATCTGTAGAGTCAACATAAACTGCTGCCAGTGAAGAACCATGACGCAAACATACAGAAATGTATTTGCTTTGCTTGCTTCACTGTACCCTTTCAAAACTTGACTCTTGATGCTTTGTCAGTTAACACAACCCTTTTTTTTGTCATTTTCCATTTTTCTTCAAGAGCAAATATAAAATCTTTTACATATTTATCAGATTCCACCTTCCCAATCAAAAACATGCTTTTTTATTGTGACTCTGGAAGTCTGTTTTGGCATCCGGCTGGATCACTTGTATCACACTCTTGCTCAAGTTCAATCTCAGTCTAAGGAGTGCCCATAAACAAACAGGATTTTGAGATGTAGCAACTAGTTTGGAAGCCAGTTGCGATCCAATATGCAACTTACGCAAGTGTGATGTGGAAAGCTAAAACCACAGGTACACATACACTGACAATGGACGTTTGAGCGAGAGGTATATTGTATCTACAAAGCTACAGTTTGTGAATTGATTTCATTAGTTTTAATTAATCATTTTAATCATTTTCACTAGTACATGCCCACGCTGCCGTATTATTTGGTGTGTTTAAGGTGTTGGCAAGCTGACGTGTTTAACCACACTGGGAAAAGTAAAAAAAAAAAAAAAAAAAAATCAGGAGTGGTAGATGGTTTTTTAAATAAACAGAAGAAAGTATGCAATTCACTGTGTTTACAGTGCTTAACGAATTTATTACACCATCACACAATACACCCAATGTAAGGTTTATGCAGCATCTTACCTAAATTAACAGTACTGGTAATTACCCAAATCATTATTTGTGTTTCTGTAATATTAATCCACAAGTATGTACAATCTCTTTAATCAAAATCACAGGTTTAATACTAAAATGTGATTATTGTTGTTATCCATGAATGTTCAAATGTACTATTTTACAAAAAGGCAGAAAAAAAACAGCAACACACGTTATTACAGCCGAATTACAGTTATTTACTTGGATCCTGATCAGAAAAATTGTTATGGTAGACTAATTCCCAGTGTGTCGCCTCAAATTTGTGAATTCAGTTTCCTATTTCAGAATCAGAATACTTTGTTAGTCCCAGAGAAAATTATGTGATCACAGTTGCTCTGAGAACAATAATAAACAAGTTAATGTACTAAAATAAAAGAATACAATATATTACAAAATTCCATATAGCTAAATAATACAAATAGCTTTAATATAAAAGTATCCTGATATGTTACACAAAATTATAATATTAATAAAGTTGTATAATAAATAGCAATATTTAATAATAATTAAGTAATATGTAATAAATACGTTTTTGAGAGCTTAATAAAATATTTGTTTTCTTGTTTTTATGACAGGTGGTTTAATAAATTTGTTTAGCACAAATATATATATTTATGGGTCCAGGTTAACATATAACTTTATTCATCAGACACTGTCAACCCCTGTAAAGTGTAAAGGGAAAAAAATTGGTACCCTGAATTTGCATTGGTATTTATTTATTTTTCAGTGGCCATGTACAAAAATTTGTCTCCTAAGCGACTCACTGAACCAGATTTAGATATTTGCTAATTTCCATCTGCAGTCTCTGGGTGGGTCAAACTGTAATAAAAATACACAAAAACACATCATCAAGGAACAAATGATACTAATATACAACCTACTCACAGTTCCCACATGATAACCCAAAGCTCAGCTCAGGTGGTAGATCAGGTCACCTACTAATTGGAAGGTTTGTGGGTTGATCCCATCTACTCACGTTGCTCTCTGATGCAGCCACTGGAGTATGAATGTGTGTGAATCATACTGAAATATCAAAGACACCTAAATGGCCCTCTTAAATCTTCATATTTAAAAGAAACAAAAGGACTACAAACTCTCTGTTTTTGACAGATTCTCAAAATCCACCTTTTGATATCACATGAGACAGACTAGAAATGTATTCCAGATTTCAAGCATTCAGGAAGATAATAGTTTTAAAAGAAGATGCAGGTTGGGAGAAAGCAGAGTATCTCAAAGCTCCAGAATAAATATATTCTTAGCAGCTGAATAAAGCTTTTCAGAAGTGGGAGTGCAACATTATTTTTAAAAAACTGTTAACAATAGTTAATGTAAGAAAAAATAAACATTCTGTTTCTTTCATGAGTAAATTGTGAACTTGTCCAAAGGTAATATTGTGTGTTTCCTGTCATTTTAAAACTTTTAAAACTAAGTTTAGGTTTGCCTTAATGTTTAACTTCACCAATGTTGCTTATTGTGATCATTTTATTTAGGAAAAGAGGATTTAGTACAACAACAAGTTGTTTATATCCCTGCTGTTATTTGCACAGTTTTTCCATTTTCTGTAAATAGTCTGTTGTTTGGGTTTCTTTTAAGCACAAATCATTTTAGATTCTAAATTATTTTAAATGCACTTTTTCTACATTAAAAAAAACATCCTACTCAGTTGCACATTTCTTTTAATGTGAGCATGCTGTTTATAATAACCATACAGTATTTTTTTTTCTTCTTATGTTTGCCCTGTAAAGTTTGATGTTCTCTACTTTTGTGTGAATCTGCATGCTCCATCTTCCTGTCACTTTGCTGCCGGAACACCTGCATTTTCCCAACCAATGTTGATTATATTAGGAATAGAGAATTTCAGTGATGGTATATTGAGGTGCTTTGTGGTTGAAAAACACGTATAAAAGATTTTTTTAATGGATGGAAATATCAAACTTAATATATTCACTATTTCTTAAATTAGATCATACTGATAGGAAATGAAATTTATATGATGCTTTTATAAGGTGTTATTGGTATCTAACTGCTGAAATGGGTTATTTTAGCCTGTTGCTTGTTTGCTAGACAACATAATTATGTCATAATATCTGATAACAACCTTCAGGCGCCTCAGATATACCTGAGAACCAAATCTGGTTTCTCAGCTTCTGATTGTGTAGGATTAGTTTGCCGACAAGGAAACAGAAAGACAGACGGATAGAGCTTCCTTATGTTATAGTGAGATATTTTGATATGCAACAGATTTCTTTCTTTCTTTCTTTCTTTTTGAAAAAAGACTGAGTGCTTCAGTCATGTCCATCTCAGAGGACAGCCTCAAGCAGGACCAGATCACACTGGAGAGGTTTTGTTTTTTATCAGGCTTGGAAAAAAATTGCAGTATCTCTCCAGGAAACTTATATACAGCAATAGGGAAATGTGGGTAGCTCTGATTAGGCTCCTGACCTGATTGACAAAGACCTGGATAAGCATTAAATACTGGATTGATGGATGTCTTGAGCTAATACTTCACCACGAGCATCACCTCATCCTTCCTTGCCATTTACACTTGATACATGGCACAGAGTGAACTGTTGTGTGCACACTGAAATCTGAGTAGCAGTGAACACACTACTGCAGTCTTGTCTTATGTTACTGCTATGCCTACAGGAATGAGCATCTTCAACTGAACCTCCACCCATGCCTTTGGTAAATCACTCGTTTGCAGTTTCCCATCATCTCCAGTCGCTCTGGTGTCGTGCTGTCATGCAGAGAGTGATTCTCTTTCCATGGACTTTTGTTTTGTAATGCTGGATCAGCGCTATCAGTTTATTCGTTTTAACACTGTGTATACATTCTTATAGACACATAGCTGAAATCAGAGAAGGGGAAAGTCCTATGTAAATATGGAATGCAAATATGTAAATGGTATTGAAAGCAGAGTGTGGTTCTGTTTATTCAGACTATAAGTTCGTGTTTCATCTTTATATAGGTCAGAATCCCTGGCTGCAATGTTTTCATCGTATTTTACTGATGTATAGAGTAAGCACTTTTTCTTTATATATCATCTATGCACTTAAATTCTGATTGGGCCCTGGGTTAAATTGGTTACCGGCACTCTTACTTGTTGCTTGAAGGGTTAACTCCACCTAAAGGTCAAGAGTCTATAAATTGCCACAGTTAAACAACAAAATAGACTGTAAAATTGGACTAATTCATTAACAGTTTGTGTGTTCAGATCATAAAAAAACGGATTAATTGATCAACATTTTATGTACAGTGACTAAAGCAGCATGAAGCGTGCACAGACCAGATCATAATTTCTTTCAATTTAAATCACGTTACAGTGAAATAATCAATTATACATGGTTGATCTACTTTTCAAAAGTCTTTATGAATCACGGGGAGATTTTTTGTATGTAAGACTTCCCATTTCACTCTTCAAGAGTCCTTTTTACTTAAAGGGCGTCACAGATTCAAACTGAACCTGTGAAACAGGTTTTTGGCATTTCTTGAAGTTGCAGTATTGTGTTCATTCCCAGTACGCTGAGCTCGTGTATAATTTATGACGGCGCATTAAACAGCCAAGCACCAGGCTGCCTATCATGTAAACAGATCAGGATTTTACAGCCCTCTTGCCGGCTGTTTAAACAGACGAAAGGAAAAGGAGGGAAATTAAAATCCAAATGGAAAACATGTGTGGCACTGCACGCGCACGTGTGTGTGTGTGTGTGGAGGGTTCACTGCGAGATAATGTGGAAGTGACGCAGCGTGAGGCAAAAATCCACACATTAAAAACTTTTAAACACACACATATACTCACACATGGACACACACACACACACACATTAACCAAGGTGCCACAAAACCTCCAGTTTTATCAAGTGCAGCTGTGAGCAGAGTCGTATCAAAGGCAGCATGTGGAGCAGGGCTGTGGTGCTGCAGAGAAGATCAGGTCCAGATGGGTTTAGTCTGTCAGACAGATCTGCTCACCTCTGCCATCATATCTGACTTAGTCACGTTACTGTATATATTGCTCCAGCCGCCAGACTGATCGTTTCTCCTCTGCTCTGGCCCTTTGTTTTATTTTATGGCTTTCCTGTTTTAGCGAACCCAAATAGGCACCACAGGGGTGACATGCAACAAAAGCGATGAACCGGTTCAGGCTCGTATCGTGCGTGTGGGTTGTGTAACTTGGCTTCGAGCCACCAGGACGTCCGTCTGTGTTTCTGATCACAGAGATAGCCAACCAAGCCAGAACTGCATATTGTCAGTGGGGAGAATAAAGAGTCTCTAACTGTGCGGATCATGTGGATGTGTTTTTTAAGAGGTTACTTTGTGTGTCCTAACATGTGTAGTTGCAGTCAAAGGCATGATCTACAGCAGATGGGTTAGAAAAAGACACACACATCCACACATGCAAGTTCAAAGAGACTTATGCCGTATATATGCCACAGACTGGAAAAAAAAACAGCTAATCATACTCAATGCTGAAAATGAATTCTAAAGAAGACATCATATAACATATTATACAGCAATTAGCACAGACCACATCTGGTCACAGTGGTAGGAGATTATACTACTGTCAGAATAACTAACACTGTCGGGGACAAACATGTGTGTGCCTTAGCAACAAAGCTGTAATTAAGGATGCTGTGAACTTTCTTGTATGTTTCTTGTATGTGATCATCACACTGGTTTTATCATCCAGCTACATTTTCCCTCATTCCTTCCCGTGTGGTATAAAACAGCACACGTGGCTGCAAGAGGTTGCGTGCTGACATATTGTATATGACGACACTTTGAGTTATCATGCTCAAGTTAGTCTCCGTACACAATGCCTTACCTCTCCCTGGAAGTCTCCTTCGAAACAACTGCACTTGGATCGTCTTCAGTGTGTCACAAAGGTGACCCTTCAATTTAAATTTCATCGCAGAAGAAGGAAGAAAGCCAGCCTACTCTGGGAATATGGCAACCGTGGCATAATTGTCTACACCTCATCAAGTTAGACAGACATGTGAGACAAATGCATGCAGCTCTGTAAATAGTGAAATAAGCATGCTTAAAGTCATACTCTTGACCTGATACCTTGCCAGTGGGCTTCAACAGTGTGGACTCACAGCCTGCTCTCCTAATCAGTGATACTCCTTGACGTAAAGGTTGGATCAGTTTGGATGAGAACATGATGTTTGCTCCATGATAAAATCACACACATCGTTCATTATCAGAGCTAAACTTCAAGGTTGCATCAGTAGCTGCACTGGAAACCATCCAGACGTACACAAGAACTTTGAAGAGAAAAATTCACATCGGGCGTTTTTTGTGCATGCAATATTTTCACCACACAACCTTCAGTTTAAACCATAAACTTTGTCATGCATATTTACAAAACTTACTGTTTGCATGGGGTTTTTTTGGTTCAGAAAACATCTGAATTTTGTAGAATTCATTTTCACTTGCATTTTGTCTTATTGTGCACCAGAATGATGACTTTAGTCGTGCTGAAATACAGAATAAAGAAAGGCTGAGAGAAAATTCGCCAGAAACCAGGTAAGCAAGTAAAAAAGAAAAGAAAAGAAAATAAAAGAAAAGAAAAGAAGAGCACAGTATGGCTTATTTTCTTGCTTTTATTATTCACTGGGCTTACCAAAGTCAGGAGAAACCTGGGGTGGAATGAAGCTGATCAAGAGAAGAGACAACTGCTCTTTGTATTCCAAAGTTCTACATTTTTCCATATACATATCAGTAAAATCTACTTCCATCCTCTTCACCTAACATGCCCTATTGCTGCGGGAGGTTTTGTTTTTCTTACTCATCATGTGGGATAACTATTCGTCCTCTGTAGCTCAGAAATAAGTCAGTCGAGGCTTACAAATCCCCCAAGGAATAGCCCATAAATTAAAACTTGTATTAAATACTGACAATAAAGTGCTCCACCGTGTTGTGTAAGAGCTCGAGGACATGAGCTCAAAATCCAAGGCTCCCACTTTTGTCTTGAAGTCCTATCTGAAAGCTTTGTAGGGTTTTTGCATGTCCATGTTCACATAATGGTATTCCGCATAGCATCTCATGATTTTACAGCGAGCTAGAAATGTTCAAAGTCTAACGCTGAGAGTCAAACTTTATACCACTAGGGTATTTTGATCTGTCTTTTTGATCTGCGCGTTTGATCTGGCTATTCTTTTTGAAGCACTCTCCTTTTAGTTTTCCTCTTCACTTTAACAAGGATAGAACAGAAAGCAGAATTGTAGATGCCAAGTCGCTCAGGCACCAAAAAAAAAAACTTTTTTGTTGAGCGTGGAATGAAAGATGAAGTTGATCTACTTCTGCAGCCTCTAAACTGGAGACAATGTTGCCAGTTTATATGCATTCCTTTTGTTGTTATTGTTATTGTAGGGTGTGTGGGTGTGCATGTTGCCCTGCAAATACACTCGAACATACTGTATTGAATTTATAATCTCTGTGGCTGCTCAGAGCTTCCACCACATTTGTTTGTTTTTGTTCACGCACGGCTGCGTATCTGTAGGTGTGGGTCAGGAAGTAGGTGCCAAGGAGTGGATTCAAGGTCAACAGGTGTGTGTTTTCTGACTAAGCACTATCAAACAATTATGCGTGCATGTGTGCACTATTCATGGCTGGCCCTTTGTGTGAAAAAGGAACAAAGATGCCTCTCTTGATACACCAACACCCAGTTTGTTTAACAGCCATGCAAACAGGCTTTTGGGAAATACCCACCATGAGTGATAATCAAAGGCTTGTTATGGTCATGGGAATGCAAATAACAGTGTGTGTGTGTGTGTTTGCATGTGTATCACTGTGCTTTATGTGTATGGCAAAGTCATGTGCAGTTTTAGAACACACACATTTCACAAGATAGCTTGACGTTAAAATCTCCTTGTTTAAATAATTTGCACAAAATTTGTGTGACAATGATCTCATTGTAGAAAGAGATGCAAATACAAGAGTGTTTGTGTGTGTGTGTGTGTGTGTGTGTGTGTGTGTGTGTGTGTGTGTGTGTGTGTGTGCACACTCTCCTTGGCTGTCATGAGCACGCTCTTCTCAGCTGTTGCACTAATCCAAGAGACAGGCTTAGACACTGAGACTCTTGCGACCCTTTAAGTAAGCACTAATACCGTTAAACCACAACTGAGCTCTTACACACACTCTGAGAGAGCCGATAAAGATAGATGCCATGTGTGAGCTCTACCCCCCCCCCCCCCCCGACTCACACACACACACACATACACACACAGCGTAACATAAAGAAACACATATATTGCTTACTGTATGAACCTCTAATCATCCTATTCCATTTATAGCCATGCCTCTGAATTGTTCAGTGGTGATTTTGAAAATTTGAACAATCAGCTGGGCCAAAAAGAACAAAGATGGGGTTTTAGATCTAGATCGTCTAGCCTGCTTTTGTGACCCTGGGCAGGATAAGGATTACATCAGAGCCACTGGATCTAGATTTTTACCCAAACACATGATTATAAAGCACTAAATATACATTACCAAATATTATGACATGGTCAGACGGAGAAAAACCACAGTCGTCTAAATTAAAGTATCTATGATTGAACTGACATGTGGTAACATTATTGTTAGACGATTATAGTGAACGCAATACGATCCACCAACTCTAAATACAGTTATAGTCTAGTATTGATAGAATCACATGTTATCTCTCCAAAAACCACAAGGAGCTTAATTTATTATAGCTTTACTGTAAAAAAATAAAATAAAAAAGACAAAATGTAAACTGTAAGTACATGTGAGTGTTTATTTCATAAGAATGGTGTGAGCCAGTAAAAGAGATTAAAAGTGGGAGGGCCGGCAAAAATAAAGATACAGCGATAGAGGAACGGAGAGTCTGACAGAGGAAAGGAGAGGTTAAGAAGCTTTAAGTAACTGAGTTATTCAACACTAATGTTAAAGAGGCTTATGATTCCAGCTACACACACACACAACCACACACACTGTCTGTCATCATCTGACTGTTCCCTTGTAGGCCTGACCGTGAGTGTGTGTGTGTGCATGTGTGTGTGTGTGTGTGTTACAGCCCAGCTTTTGCATAATAGGATCACTGTGAACTAAGAACTGGCCCCTGGATTTAGATTCATGAGTCTATTTGGCAAGGGAAGGCACAAACGCACACACAATGGCGATCATAAACTTGTGTATTTACATATAAAACTACAGATTTTCAAAATAATAAGAATAATAAGAATAATAAGAATAACTTTATTTATCCCGAGGGAAATTCTTTTGTCATGTACATGCTCAAAGCAGCAGGAGAGACAGAGGAACAGATAAATAAGATATACAATATATACAATAAGAATAGTAGTATACAGCAATATACAGTAGTAGGATAGTGCAAGACGTAGTATCAAATAACTCTAACGAAGTAATATAAATGACTGTATCCTGGAGAATAAATAATTTAACTATCAGTGCAGGCGAATCTAGAAAGTGACAGTATTGTGCAATAGAATAAAGGAAGTAGCAGCATATGATGGGGGGATGAAACAAATATTCAATATTCAATAAGGTACTGTTGGGTAATATTGCACGGTTTGAAAAGGAACAGAATAACATTGGTAATAGTCTCAGGAAAATCACATACAGAGTGAGGAAGAGAATAGAATAGAATAGAATAGAATTCAATTCATTTATTGTCATTGCACATGCACAGGTACAGGGCAACAAAATGCAGTTTGCATCCATCCAGAAGTGCTTTAGCCATGATATAGATATATTACAATATATATTAGCAATAATATAGATGTGTAAGTATATTACAGAAATGGGTCTATTATGGTATGTTATAATGTACACGGTATGAACTATGTTATGAATATTCTATAACTATAAGTATGTACAGGCTGTAGTCAAAGTAAGAGTTATACAGTCTTATTGCCACCGGCACAAAGGATTTACTGTGGCGGGTCAGTTCTGCATTTCGGGGCAATGAGTCTTTTGCTGCGTTTGCTCCAATGGTCCATCATGGGGGCGTGCATGGGGTGACAGGGGTTGTCCATGATAGAAAGAAGCTTTTTTAGCATTCTCCTCTCAGACACCTCCTCCAGGTTCTCAAGTCTGACACCCAGGACAGAACCAGCCTTTTTAATCAGTTTGTTCAGCCTGTTGGCATCAGCTGTCTTCACCCCACTTCCCCAGCACACAGCTGCAAAGAACACGACGCTCTCCAACACCGAGTGATAGAACATGGTCAGCATTTTCCTACCAACTTTGAAGGACCTGAGTCGCCTCAGTAGGAAAAGCCGACTCTGCCCTTTTTTGAAAATAGCATTGGTGTTCTTGATCCAGTCCAGTTTACAGTCCAAGTGTACCCCCAGGTACCGGTAGTCCTCAACGATCTCCACATCAGCCCCTCTGATGGTGACAGGGTTAGGAGGAGGAGCCTGCTTCCTAAAGTCCATAATCAGTTCTTTGTGATGTTAGGTTGTAGGTGGTTTAGCTCACACCACTCGACAAAGCTGTCCACCACACTCCTGTACTCCTCCTCCTGTCCATCCCTGATACAGCCCACAAAGGCAGAGTCATCCGAGAATTTCTGCAGATGATGTGACTGAGAATTGTACCTGAAGTCAGATGTGTAGAGGGTGTAGAAAATCATACTATTTTCATATCTAATGACAAGCTACTGATGCTTAACTGTGTACACACACGTGTGCCACTCAAGTCAGAAACAAAGATAATGTTAATCTGTTTGTTGGTATTTAGTTTCAGTTGGATAATGTTAATTACATGATAGACAAGAAGTAAGAGATACAGAACCATGAATACTGCAGATGTACACTAGTACATTTCAGTCCATCACACTGACAGGCAGTGTAATTGTGTGTGTGTGTGTGTGTGTGTGTGTGTGTGTGTGTGTGTGTGTGTGTGTGTGTGTGAGTGTGTCTGTGTCTGTCTGTGTGTGTGTAAAGGGTATATATCATAATATTGTTCTGTGGATGATATTCCCATTAAATAAAAGTAATACGATGCTTTTATAAGCAGCAAATGCTAAAATTGACCATTTTAGGTCATTAAATTGTAATAATATCTGATACTGATAAGAATCTTCAGGGGCCCAAGTAGGTTTGATTGCTGAACTCATGATTACGTAGAGGGAGTTGACCTGAAACAGACAAAGATTTGGCCTGTTACAATAAAATGACCATTAGCCTACCAACTCCCTCGTCACCTGAGCACTTTATGTTGTTTTTCCAGCAGTAGTCAAAAAAAATATGGGTAAAAAAAATACAAGAAATCAACAGCACAAATACAACTGCCATAACAACACCAAAGGACATGTTCCATTACTAAAAAAATATCCATAAAACTGTTGTTCTGATGAACGCACATTATTCCCGTGGCATTCCAGGGCTCATAGGATGAGGTCATGCTTAGCGGTAAAGCAGCAGTCTCAGCTATCCATTTAGTCTCAGTGGCAGCTGTTTGACCTTTTATGAACCTTGCTAACAACTTTACAGCCTTACAGATCAATGCAAAATCTATTAGAAGAGATTAGCATTAAGGCAGAGCGTAATGGCTAGCCCAGCATCTACTGGGATCTCAGGTGTAAATACAGACTAATGCTAATGCTGCTATTGGCACTGGACCAGCCACAGCCAGTGATGAAAGCCATTATAAAACTAAGGTAGCTTCAAAAAGGTCAGAACTTGCTGGCCAATTAGAAGAGTCTAATAAGGCCACATTACCAAATCGGAGTGAGAGGAGATGAGAGGAGTGAAACGGACTGGAAAGTAAACATGACATGTGGGTCAAAGGTGACACACAAAGGGAAACACTTACGGTACAGTGCAAAAGTCTTGTTTAATCCCTGATTTCCGTATCTTTCGCTCACAAAAAGAGGGAATTAGAGATTTATTAAAACATGCGCAAACATACACGAAACAGAGTATGCAATGGATTTGTACACTTCGAACAAGTTTGAACCACACAACCTGAACTCTCTCAGACAAGCTTTCTTGTAATTTCTTAAAGTAGTCTTCGGGAATAGTTGTTCAGGTTCCCTTTTGCCTTTTATTCCATTTTTTGTGAAGATGATTGCACACTGCTTTAACAATGTTGAGGTTCGGGCTCTGGGGAGGCCAATCCATGACTGAGTTTTCCTATTCGGGGATTCTTTTGCTGCCGTGTCAAGTGTGTTTGGGAGCATTGTCATGCTGAAAAATGAACTTAATGCCAATCAGACCTTTTCCAGATGTTGCTTTCCAGATTAAAATCTGAATTCATCCCTTCATCAGACGTGTTTCCGCTAATTTTCACTCCACTTACTGTGTAATTTTGCATACCTCAGTCTTTTCTCCCTGTTTTCTTTCCATAAGAATGGCTTCTCGACAGGCCCCCTTCAACTGAGACTATTTCTGATGAGGATTCGGTGAATAGTAGGGGGACGAGCTGAAGATGTATCTCTCAGGTCC
Organism: Neolamprologus brichardi; assembly: GCF_056152115.1. NCBI lineage: Eukaryota > Metazoa > Chordata > Actinopteri > Cichliformes > Cichlidae > Neolamprologus > Neolamprologus brichardi. The sequence goes on from NC_142115.1 coordinate 23,074,966, forward strand.
TGTGTCAGCTCTTTCTTGGATATTTTTTTTCCTATTGCCTAATGACATCCCTTTCAGATACTGTCAGCTCTTCTAGATAGTTTGTTAAGCTTGACGCTTTTTCTTTCGTCCTCCACTTGTCAATGTCCTCCAAAATTTTAAGGACACACTGCACAAAAATGCCAAGATATGCAAAGTTTTCAGTTAATAGTTGTTTGGGAATCACCTTATTAGTGCAAATGTACTATTTTATGCCTGTCACACTGCATTATCTTGGGCATTGTTCTTGAACTAAAGAAATGGGAATGAATAATGTGCTTCTGTGACAGGCTGGTGGTAAGAAAGTGCCTAAAGGTACAATTTAAAATTGATTCTTTGCTATGCTGTTTGTTATGTGCATTCCCAAATCTGGTTCATCCCTTTTTATGCTTGAATGATTCATAGGTCAGTGTTAAGTTGCTTAACATACGAAGTATTCCTCTGAAAATGTTCAAGTAGAAGGACTGAACTGAAAATGAGTGAAAAAGCAGCAAATGACTGGAAAATAAAATACCATACCATCTGAAACACCATCAGAAAACTACTCAAGCTCACTTTTTACACAAAAAATAAAGAAATGAGGGGTGGCTCAATACTGTTGCACAGTACTGTATGCATGTAAGAAAGTAAAAATAATTTTGATCTATGACTCTAGTCCTTCCTGCTTAAATGGGATATTGACCTATTATGCAGTAAAGCTTAAAAGCAGGAGCTGAATTAGTAGTATGCCTTTAATGTGGATGAACAGGAGATAGACCGGAGGGATGAGATGACAGGAGGAAAGAAGATGAAGGAGAGACTTCAGCAGCTGTGTGGTTTTGAATGGAAAACCGCAGCCCTGCCTTTTTTAAACCAGTTAAATGACAGCACATTTATATTTACAGTAAACACCGGAGTGACATCTTGAAAAGGAAAAGGTTTTCTTACAAGTTTGCACAACCCAAACACACCCTGGGAGGAATTGGCAAATTAATCAGAGTCCATCACATGAGGCCTCATAAACAACTCTTGGTGCCATTAAATTTCAGCTTGGATACGCTAATAGGAATGGCAATGTAGGTCCAATAAAAAAAGAATGGGGAAACAGAAGAACAGAAAAGAAAATTATGATGATATAAGGGTGGGTTACTATTCTCAGAAAAAAAAAATCAACAACTCAGAAGTACCAAGATCAAAGATAAAAGTAAATTTACTTTAAAAAAAAAGACAATTCTTTGAGACTGAGAAAAAAAATCACTAAATAAGAATTATTGTTGGGGTTATGAGGCCACAAATTTATGACTAACTGTAATCGCACAGCAATAAATAAATGGAGGTTACTTTGATAAGGAGAAAGGACACGCACAGATAAAGTGCTGCCCTTATGGTTTCTTACTTGGTAAAGAACCCTTTGTGAAAGTCATCTACTTTATAATTCAATATTTTAACTTTATATTTGGCCACGGCATCAGTTTCTAATTAAAAGCTCCCAAACTGTATGTTTATAGTTCTGCTTGACCATACCCGCTCTAACCTTCTATTTTTCCACTTTCTTTGACTTCACATTTAGCTACGAATGCCATCCAGTCTTTAAGTCTGACGTTATTAGCATCTGGGCCCAAACTCCGCTGCAGGTCCCAAAGTTAAACGATCACTGCGGCATCACTGAGAGTTGAAAAACTGTCTAAATTCCTTCATCTGTAATAAAATGATCAGTGTGGCTGCTCTACCAGGTGTAACAATGAAATTTAACATCCAGGCATCCATGAAAATGGAATTTATTACATTTAACGGAGTTAGAAGTTAGCAGGGAGTTAGCTCGCTAGTGTCAATCTAAATATAATATAGCATCTTCTGACTGAGGGATTTCTGAAACAAATTAAGACGTACAGCTCTGCTATCACTTCCAACATAAATGAAGACAGGAAAGTAAACAGCAGTGGCTAAAAGGTTTGTAGGGTTACTGAAATATAGCTAGCATATAACGATGTGCTACGTGATCGCTAGCAACACAGCTATGTTAGCATAATATAAACAGTGAAGCTGGAGGATGAACGCTAACTTTTTTCACGTGCACATACATTGTGTTAGATGGACCCATCCAGTCACGGTGTGTGCAAGAGTGAACCAGTGTTGTCTGCAGCTGTAGGTGCTCCACGTGGAAATGCTTTCTCTCAGAGTGGACTGTTCAGCAACACGAGCAAGATGAAAGAGCACTTCAAAGTTTGTGCGCGAGTCCACGAGACATGAGTAGCAACATGTTGTGTGTGATGTCTGGACTACTTTGTTGTTGGTTTTTTAACACCACCCGATTGAAATATTATCACATATTCAGAGAGAAAGTACAAGTGCAAAAATACAAGTGCAAACCCTAAATGCAGGCTTAAAATCAGTCCAAAGTGTCACTCATTTAGTTATCTATATCTTTTGTTTACATGAGCAGAAAAACATTATTTTAATTAATATTGACCCTTAACACATGTATGATGTTGACGTTGTATTTGCTGAGAAAGGACATGGTAAGAAAACAGAAATAAAGTGAACTGCATCAGGCAGCTCAGGATTGCAGCTCTCTTCTGTCAGGTATTAGGCCATGTTGCAATGAATAGGATAGGATGAGTGAGATCAGTAAGTATCCGAGCAAATAAAAGGTGTACTACTGTATGCAACTTCATCTTTTTAACAAATACTTTTCTGTCTTTTTTCTTCTGGATAGGCAGGCTGGAGCGCATGCCCCTCAAAATGTCTGTGCATGGCTATGAGGAGAGGAGATGGCTTTAGTGTATCAGATAGCTGCAAAGACATTCATGGCTATACCAACTGTCCTTACTAACCTGTCTCTGTGGCCTTCACTTTAACCAGTGCCATCTGTGGTGTGATTAAGTTCATTCAACCCTGCAAAAATATGCTGAATGCCGGCTGGCTACATATCACTCCTGTCCTCTCTTCAACCGTACTTCCATCTTCCACCTCTATCCCTCTCAATCATGACTAAAAACGCACCAAAAAGGCAACTGAGCAAGTCTTCCACAAAGCACAGGTTTTTTGTGTCTCCACATGTCAAAGTGTTCTTGGCCAAGACATTTTTGTGCCTGATGGTGAGGCCATCAACCTGCATGGTGCTGTCACTGCCATTAGAGTGTCAGTTTGAGTGTGTGAACAAGTGAATAGGTGTGGGGCAAAGCATATACAGCCACTTACCATTTTTTGGCTGAACTGTTGTGCCAAGATTCAAGACCCTCTAAGGATACATTTGTCATGTAGCTCCATCATCAGGTAGTTGGTGTTTTCACTTTGTGCATGTTGGCTTGACTAACAAGCACTTAGTTTGCACAGCCTGTGCTGAGCTTCTATAGCATGGCTGTGGGCCATTAGTCTTGTTATTATTGCAAAGCTGAAATCTTGATTTTTAAAAAAGAACATGGAAAAAAATTAAATGAAACAACAATTCATGTCAAATCCAGATGACCTGTCATTAAACTGAGCCTCAGTCCTGAAACCTACTAGGCTGCTTAAACTTATTCACCTTTTTTAAGGTAAACATCAAATATGTGCTGAATGCTAGTTACAAGTTATTTTGGTCATATTTACTGTGACACATAGCAGTAAAGCAAAGTTGGAATGGTAACTAATGCAGCAAATCACCAATGAATCATTTGATTCCATGCTAACCGGCATACACAATGCATATGCTAAGACTAATCTAGCCAATGAATTATCAACAGGAGCTACAGTGTAAATTTGCCTTCATTTAACGAGCCGTCAGTCACAGCAAACCCATCAGCAGATACCGTCAAAACTGGAGCAGGTGGGCTAGTAAAAAGTGAAGGGGGCGTGTTTGAGTCCAGTGGGTGTGTGGGCAGGAGTGTGACCCGGCGACTCCACCGAAAGTAACTACTGCGCAGAGTCTGGGTCCAAAACTGCAACATGGCAGCTCCCACAAACAGGAAATTTTGGCTTCATTTTTGCACACTGGGAGGAAATGCGGCCAGGTCGTCCATTTCTTCTACAGTCATTGATTTGTTTTGTTTTTAAATTTATGTAATGTACATGTGCGCAAGCAAAGGTGGCTTCGCTTAAATGTGTTGGAGCTGATGTTGACGAGTGATTTGACCCTCGGAAGATATCAGCATACGTTAAAAAAAGAAAGATTGGTGCATAATGTGGCATTTTTAGCTAGATTTAAACTTGAAAGTATTTATTTACTGAAGTCAGAGGTAAGGTAAGTAAGGAAGGAAGTCAGTGTCTTTAGTTAGTGGAGAGCACATTGACTTGCTTTTGAACTGCCAGTATTATTAATTATTATACAATTGTCATTATAAGACTACAAGAATTCTCCCTTTGGACGACAGCTGTGAAGTCTGTGACACAGCCCGGTTACTCATCTTTAGACAAGGAATAACAAAAATGTCTGGGGTCTAAGGGGGCTGGCAGCAATGCACTCAGTGAAAGGGATTGTGACAGAGAGTGATTTGTTCATGGAAATAACTGCATGCTTCCAAAGTCTTGGCACATTTTTATTACCTAACTGTAACATCTATTCTTTCCAGTGCAGTTTATGAAAAGATTAAAACAATATTGAGCAAAATTGATTTCAGCTTATTGGTGCAGGCCGCCAAGTTCTAGTGTCTCATGCGGCCCCTTGGGAAAATTAATTGCCTACCCCTGAACTAGAGCAACATTTCAAAGGAGACTATACTATTAAATCTATTAAACAACTCCCCTATGCTTCATAAAGTAGTGCCCTGACCTGAGAGCTATCGTGTTGTCATATGAAAGCAACATGGAGCCACACTGATGGAGGATTCGTGGAAGTAGAGAAAGACAATTATGAAAGCATGACATTGATTATTCACGCTGTGTTATCAGTATCACATTACAAAAACACAAAGTGTTTTGGTATGTCTGCTGTTACTGATCGGATCCTGATGACTTGGTTGTTGTTTTTTTTAACTGTGTGCCCCTATTTTCAAGGTCATGGGTGTTGAAAAGCATCAGATGCTATAAAAAACAAACACAGTCATTGTTTTCAATGGCTGCAGGCAAAGTCAAGCTTTTAAGTGGTGTGTAAAAGCAGTTTGATTTGGTTCCCACATTCAGCTCATAACCAAAAAAAAGAACAGCTTTTATCACTGAGGATCAGTGCAAGGAACTGATGACCACGTCTAGTCTGCAGGCAGTGCTGAAAAGTGTCAGGGTACTAAACTGAAAATACTGCTTCTTGTTGGCTGGAATGGAAGATTAATGAAAACGACACAGCAGCAAGTGTGTGAATACATTTAAATTAAGGAAACAAAATAATGGAGCATCAGCAAAAAGGAACCTTTAGGAGGACTTTGATGTGGATGGTAGAAAAGAGTAATGACCAGCAGCCAAACCATAATTGTTCCCTAGCCTCACTTGTTTATGACCAAAACCAAAACAATAATGGTCTCCTTACATCAGTGATCACATCATCCAACACCATGATCTAACCCAGCCACGTCATCTTTGTGCCTAAATGTAACCCAATGTTAAACATAGCTGTATGATATTATGACACTAGACACTGACAAATGATGTCTTTTTACTGGTAAAGATGTCAGTTCATACAATCAGCAGATAATGTCATCTTCTACCTGTGTGGATGTAACATTTTACTAACCATTTAGCATCTTAAGCTTCATGAAGTGAGACAGAGGTGGGAAGTAGAATTTCCAGGTATCTGTACTTTACTAGATTACTACTAGATTTAACAGTACGGACTGCTTAGTCAGATTTGATCAAATGGAAATTTAAAGCTTACATGTAAATCCTCGTGTTTATTAATGAGACATTGGGTCTGTACTTGGGACATACGTTGTTTTCATATTGTGAAACATGCTGCAAAACAAACTGAGGTAGAGTAGCTGTGCTATTTAAATGTTGCATGAAAATAATCTGCAGGTTAGTGCAGGATAAGCAGGTTAGTTTGCTGCACGGTGATGGATTTAAAGTGTATGTGACTGGTGCACAGTGGTTGTGGTTTCATGGTCAGGGTAAAGTACATTAAGTATAGCAGGGATCAATTAGAAGTTAAGCTGAAGCTTAGATTCATTGACTGAATTCCATCTTCATACCAACTCTTTATACCGTCTAGGGTGGGCAACTCCAGGCCTCGAGTGCCGGTGTCCTGCAGGTTTTAGATCTCACCCTGGGTCAACACACCTGAATCAGGTGATTCTTCTCTGGAGAACTTCAAGACATGTTGAGGAGATAATTTAACAATTTGAATCAGATGTGTTGGATCAAGGACACATCTAAAACCTGCAGGACACCGGCACTCGAGGCCTGGAGTTGCCTCTCCCTAGTCTAGAAAAAAGACAGCATAAACAGTGTACTGTCAGTGTAGTGGATCGAAATGTTGTTAAATTCAGTTTTGTCAGAAAAAAGCAGTAAACCTCAGAGCAACAGGTCAGCTGATCACAGCCTGAACACTAACAAAATCTACTGCACAGCTCAATATAAATTATTTATGCACATACACACAGATTATGATTAAATTGCCAACACTGAGCGATTACAATTGATTTTCGGGAAATCCCTGCTATATCCCACTCATTTTCCTGTTTAGAGGAAAGGTCACTTTCTATAATCTAGGCATCAGAAAATAGAGCTATTTTTTATTTTTTATTTTCCTTCTTTTTTTCTGCTCATGTTCTACTTGCCTGATTCAAAGTGAGTACCTATATTAGAATTAAAATTCAAACTAAAGTTTTTATTCCTATCTATGAATATTATTTTATTATTACATTAATATAGCACAAGGTTCCATTAGCCTTGCTTGATGCCATTAGTGGAACATGCTGGTTCAGCTGCACTATTACTATTGTGTGTGTATATATATACGGTGCTCATGTCATTCAAATGTAAGAAAAATCTTGGCACCCTGACTTTTACGAGTGATAGTTAAGGTCTTGGACAATAGTAATGGTTCTCTCTTGGTCAGAGTGACTGTAGGCAAATGATGACAGCAAAACAAGGGCCAAAAAAAGTCTAATTAAATGCAATCCAACAGGAGTCGAGTTGTAACTAATAGTTTCCTTCATATTACCTCCTGCAGCTTGTGTGTGTGCGTGCGTGTGTGTGTGTGTGTGTGTGTGTGTGTGTGTGTGTGTGTGTGTGAAAGAGAGAGAGAGGGGGGGAGAGAGAGAATGCTGCACTTGCGTTCGTTAAAAGGGGATTTTCCAGGTTGAAAACAAAGCAGCGCAGTGGCAGAGAAAACATCTGACGCACTAAGTGGGGTCCTGTGTGTGTGTGTGTGTGTGTGTGTGTGTGTGTGTGTGTGTGTGTGTGCATGCTAAACGCTCCTGGGCGACTAAGGAAATAATGAAAGGCAGAGCGACTACATTCTCATGCAGATTGTGAGGCAGCATGACAATGTGCTAATGACTTTCTTGGCCTAAAAGTAAATATATAAACTTTATCCCCTGAACATTCACTGCACGCTAGAAAAATAAGAAGCAACTCTTGTTTTGTATAACTCTTGATGAAATTTTGAGAAACCCTCAATTCAGAGCCCACAAACTCATCGCTAAAAGCACTTTAGAGGGGTTGTATGGTCGAGTGGTTTGCAATGATGCATGTGACACCAGCGGTGCCGAGTTTAAACCCCACATCAGTGAAATTGCTTTTCCACAACCGAAGGAGTTCCGAGAAGAAAGTTGTTTCTCAGACAACTGAACTCCTGAGAAACAACACTGACAAATTGTGAGCTCAAAATTATTAGGCTCGGGATGTTTCTGTGGAGTATTCAGAATCAACGTTTTAACAACCCAGCTAGAAAAGCTTTTATAAAGTAAGATCTGTCTTTAAAACTCAACCAGACCGACCTGCATCCTAATCGTACTTTTACAGCAATGCAAGTCATGCACGCAATATAAAACCAGTGTTTTCTCTGTCAGTGTTTTTTCTAACACTCTTGAAAAATCATGGTTACAAAAGATCAGTGTTACTTCAGTGGTTAGATTAGTGCTTTGTTAAGACTAGGGAAAACAGTTTTCCCATAATAAAGTCCTTTTTTTGTTTTTTACTCCTCTAATATTTGCAGACAAAAACAGCAAAAGTGATGATGACTGTCGGTGATATTGATGATGAGCTCTACATACAGACGATCTTTCAAACTGAAAATAAAAATCAGCATCTATGGATATGTTTTTTAAAAAAGACCGATATCTTTATAAATATGGTTATTAACCTGAAAATTTTGCGTAAATCCGAATGACCAAGCGTCAAACAATGAATGAACATTGTCAGTGATACAGTATTTCTGTAATGGAAAAGCTAAACTTCTGAGATCCAGAGAAATCTTTATACTAGAAATGAGAGAAATTAACTTGCAGATCAAGCAAAGTTTGGCACCTTGGAAATCTAGCGATCGAAGCTCAATTTTTACAAGCTTATTTATCAATGCTGTAATTTACGAAGCTTAATGTGGCAGACCTGTGAAGCACTAGTGGCCTATACCAACAGCAAATACACTAACTGGGTAGTTGACAGGTTTTTATATCCTGCTGCTGATGAGCCACACTTTGCTCATAACATGCCAGGGTTGTTTCTCATACTTATCATAGTCAGATAAGCCATATAACCATATGTACATCATAATCTGTCATTAAAACTATCACGCAAAAGCATCCATAAACCCTATACTTCCATTAAAGCTCTATAACCCTATAAATCCCCAAATAGAACCTAAATCACCCAATTAACTCACCCCCCCCCACCCACCAAATGTTATCCTTTACCTGTCCCAGAACCTTTAACTAGTGTTCAGACCCCCGAGGACACATTTACCTGAACACAGGTAAGTGTTTATTACGTCATAAATTCACTAAAATCATCACTCATATTCAAAATATTTGCACAAATGCTTTTACCCACACTATTCCTAACCAAATGATAATCAATTGCATTTGTGGCTAACACTGTCTCTTTATCTCACAGCATCTGCCCAACGTCCACTGAATAGCTCATTAAGTATTGAAGGGTTCTCATATCCATGTTTCTTAAAGTGCAAACATGCACATAAAAGCGTTCGTCGTTACCTAAAACAAAATGCAAATTCCTCTTAGCAAGTAATGAAACAGCTCTTTGTTACATCCTATTCAAGCTCCCCCTGTTTGAAAGTAAGTTTCCTCCTAAAGCAGACGTTTATGTGGAAACCGTCCTATTTCTAATTTCAGGAATGCTTCCATGGGTCAGTTGAGACAGTAGGAACAAACAACCAGTATAATCATCCAACTGGAGGAATTGTCGGAGATGTTATTTTGACTTTGAAACCAAACCTTTTAATGAAACGAAATTGTAACAGGATATAATATTTTCTTGTTATAACATTGTGTTTTTCATCTCCTGTGTGTAAATATTTGATCCCGATCATGATTTGTTTTTATTATTAAGTGAACCCATCTGTATCTGAAGCAAAGCTGCAAATCAGGGAGCTTATTCCCACTGAGAGACACTCATGTGTGTAAAGCCAATGTCTCACACATCGAATTTGTGTGTTCATGCATATGTGTGTGTGTGTGTCTGTCTGTGTGTATATATATTTCCTGATTGTGGGTGGGCCCATTAGCCCACAACCTCTCATAGCTTATGGGTCAGTGGTTTAGGAAAAAATGTTCCGAACCACAACCACACACACACATCGACACTAACCACAACACACATAACCACACCATCGTTCCAAACGATATACACACATGCGCACACACATGAAAAAACACCCTCGATAGTGTGACACACATCATAACAAACATTGCTCACATAAACCAAACACCCTGACACGGGGAACATATGTGTGTTTGTGTGTGTGTGTGTGCGTCTGGCTTTACTGAAGTTTTATGATGAAACATGAAGACTGAACCTAATGCAAACCATATGACAGAACCAGTGTTTGATCTCCACATGCAGCTCTCTGAGACACAGAGGGGCTTACGGTGTGTGTGTGGTCACATGTTCACTTTACACATGTGATGAGTTAATGGCCTCAAACACACACACACACACACAAGCGCAAAAAGAAAGAGTGTGTGCAATTGAGAGGGAGAGAGCAATGCAAGTAAAAACATTTGTTTTAGCAAAGTACTGTGCAACTACCAATCCAGTGACATTTGCCTTCAGCTGCACTGATCACACAGAAACAAGGACTGACTCAAAGGACTGCTCTGTTGCTGGTACACATTTTAGCCCTTTTTTAAAAACTGGGGGTTTTTTGTAAACTGAACTCAGTCTTACTCACATGAAATGTTTCATTACTTCACCGGAAAGTTTTGCATTGTAGCCTAAGTTATAACACTCGCATTTATTTTTGTTCATGTGAACTTTTTGCCGAGTTACAGTTAAAGTAGTTCCATGGATGGTATAAAAGATGGACATAGCTACACCAACTAGTTTCTGAAGTCCCATTTTGAAGCCTCGAGATGAGCATTTGGGCCATCGCCATCGTTTTGCAAAAAACATGGATGTGACGACCCGGAAGCTACCTGTCCATCCATACTGTCTATGAGTAGTTTGTTACAAGCTACAATTTGAGGCGACTGTGCGCAAACGCCTTTCAGTTAAAAACTGCTGCTGTCACTGATTACGATGATTGTAACACTGTGCTCGAGGGAACATCAGAAGAGACGCATGACTGCCTTTGTGTGTCCTGAAAAAGAAAGAAGAAGAAAAAAGAAAGTGTATTTGAAGATGGTTTGACTGCGTAAATGTTTGTCTTGTGAATTGTTTAACCACCCTTGAACCCTGACTTCAGCCTTTACTCTTTCTGTTTCTTTGTGAGTGCTGCTGGTCAAATGTCTCATCTCTTTGTTTAGCTTGTCTTTTCTTGACGTTGCTGCTTCAGGAATTACCATACTTGTGTGCGCTCGCTTACTTATTATTTGACTGTGCAAACCCATTTAAACAGCTGACGCGGATAAGATCTCTCACTCACACTTGCTCCTGTTTACTATTTTCATAGCTGCTGAACTGCAGCCGTATACATAAAAAGGCTGAACGGTATTCTCGGAAAGCTTTGATCAGATTGGATCATGAACTCAAGTCATTCTGTCAGGGCTTTGTTAGCCTGCGGACAAAATCACAACACAAAAGCTAGCCTCTGTGGGCAATAGTCATTGTTTGGCTTCCTGTGTAACCATGATATCTGGATAAGTGGTAACTGATTCCATGCATCAGGCATTGTTTACAAATATGAACTTAAGAAGCTAATAAATAAAATAAAAATGCAAAATATTAGTCACACCCTAGCTACAGGTTGTAATTCAGCAAATCCAGTTCCTTTTTTGGTCTCCACATGGAGTGTTCACCTGCATACAGAAAAACCCGCTTAACTTGGATTGGTCAATAGATTATGGACAGCACACTAATACAAACAGAAACGTTATCCATTCCCAACAGAAATTAATGTTCTTGTGTTGGTCTATCAATATTAGCCTGTGTCATGGTGCAGAGGGAGTTGAGACTCAGTGAAGTTTTCAATTTACCTGTCAGTCTATGTTTCTTTCCTCACCTAAAGCTTAGGTCAAAGGTTTCATGCTCACACTCATTATGGGCATGAATGTCATGGTAATTATGGGAACTGTTCTTCTTCCAAGGTGGAATTATTGTACAGCATTACTTTAAAAAATAAGACTTGGGTGCACAAGATTGGATTTATTTTGGATTTTCTCTAATGCCCACAGGCTCAAATATATACACCTTCACTAATATTTGGTGAAATGTCCCTTAACAAACTGCAAACTCAACCGGTCAATTTTGGTAGACTGGCTGGATATTTGAGTTCATTTAAATTGGTTGGTTTTCCTGGCACACACCCGGTTTTCAAGCATCCTCAAATTTTCAGTAGGGTTGAGGTCGTGGCGTTGGGAAGGCTATTCCAGAAGCTTAATGTTAGCCTGCTCTATCCACTCCAAAACTATTTGTAATGCATGTTGGGCTCATTGTCCTGTTGGAACACCCAACTGTTTCCAGGTTTCAACCATTTAGCTGTTGATTTGAGGTGAAGTTGAAGAATTTGGAGGTAGTCCTCCTTCTTCATTATTTCATGTAACAGCATGATGCTATGACCGCCATGCACAGTGACACTAGTGTTCCAGTTCAGTTCAGTTTCCAACCAGAGCTTTCTGCCCTTCCCTGTGCGCTCATGCACCTTGCAGAACAGAGTTTAATGTGCAAGAAGTGGTTGATAAGGATGAAGAAACAAAAGCAAAAACAAACCAAAAACAAACAAAAGGTGGAGCTGAAAAGCTAAGAGAGAACTAGAAATAGATGCAGCAAATAGTGTCAGATTCACGGAAACATTAGTAGTTGCACGGTAAACAGTAGTGCCAGGAATAACTAATATGAAGCCCTGGCAGTCACAAGAGGATGCTGTTGCTACCACTGGAGAAATGCAGGAGGAGGAGCAGTAATTGATGTTTAAGAAGATAGGGAAGAAATTCAAGTAAAATGTAAAATTCAAGTATTGATCATGGTGGATGACCTGGACCAAAAATGGCAGGATCCATGATTTTGTCTATTATGAGCTTTGGTTTGTGAAGAGATCATAGATACAGGTGGCTGGAAGGAGTGTGTGGACTCATACTTCAGGACAGGGGTGGAGCTCGGACAAAGTTGGTTTTGTTTTCTGACTGTGATACCATCCAGACAAATCTCTGGAGATGTACTAGAAGGAAATCCAACTGGGAGGCTACAAAGCAGACTGAGTTAGCTGAGTTATTGTAGACTTTCTAAGTGTTATTGGTGAAATAATTTCAATTCTAACCTTACTGTTATGTTACTGCTTAGTTAATTTCATGTTTTAAATGTTAGTAAAATGTGCCACCCTGTGGCCCCTTTAAGTCGATATTTTGTGACAGTAGAAGAAGAGTTAGACAGGAAGTTCCTGTTTTCTTGCAATGCTGTTTCAAGATGGCTGCTCCACATTCATGTCCTTCTTTTGGTGTTTGTTAAAGCATTGTCTGTAAGTATTTAATGGTAAAAGGCAATGAGACACTCCAAGTGTTGTCTTTGTGTGTGATGGATCACAGTTAACAAATTTTCAATGTGCTGTTCATATGTAAAGGAGATCGCCAGTTCATATGCTAATTAGCGGTGCTAATCGTCATGCTAGCATCTCAAATGCATTGTTAGGTCACTGGCTTAGGGCACATGTTGTTGTTAACAGTACAGATGAGTAATGTACATTTCCACATATGCTTTATTGTTAGAGTTTCACAAAATGAAAGAACCAGTAAACTTCATAAGATCTCATCTATTGTCTGGAGTTCCTGGGTTCATGTTTAGCTGTTTGGATAGCTAGTCAGACTTCTAGCGAGGCCAATTACACTTACAAAGACTTATTTGTTTTAAGGCGCTCTTCATTAGCTTTAACTTTACCTTTCCACACATATTGCAAAACACTTTTGTCTCGTTTATTTGCTCCTGTTCTTTCTGCTCATGCTACATACACTATTTAGAAATCTAAATATCTAATGCTACATAAGGCATTAAATGCTAATCTCTGTGCTTTAAATAAAGCGACTATAACAACAAAGTAAATTTAAATCTGTGAACCCGAATGTGGTTGCTGTAAAAGGGACTGGTTGTGGATGCTTTTCTACTGTATCACATCCAGTCAGGATGGGGATGGACACCTGATGGAGCTGTAGTGCAACTTAAATAGCACAGCCAGCCAACCAGTGAACATCTGAGGATGAGGATTTTGGTAGGAATTCCTTTGGGAGCTCTGTTATACACCCTTTCTCATTCTCTCTGTTCTTTTCCAAATCATTTCATCTTTCCAAACCACACCTTTCCTTCTTTTTTTTGTATTTTGCTTTTTTTTAAAATTTCTTTTTGTCCCTTTTCCATTTTGATTGAGTTCATTCAGTCTCAATAGAACCATTACCTCCTTCCTTTTTACTTTCGGGGGGGGGGTGTCTCCATTTCTCACCTGTGGTTCTCTTTGGCTGATCATGTTTTCTCTGGGGAAATCTTTCAGAAGAGCAGTACAATGCTGCAAGCCCCCTGTGACTCTGTCTCAGTTTCCTATCATGGCATCACAAGGTTCACCATACAAAGAGAGTGCACACACAAATACAGTAAACAAATATGCACTAATGCAGGCACAAACAACACTCACATTAGAGTGTGTTTGTGTAGTAGAGCGAAACAGAGTGAACACAGCTATTTGTATTTATTCCATGTTGACTCTGTTCAGCACTGTAATGATGCTTGTCATTTTCCACAACAAAGAATGAGCCTACTCACATGTGTGCGGGCACACACACACACACACACACACACACACACACACACACACACACACACACACACACACACACACACACACACACACACACACACACAGGGCTTCTACAGGCTTCAGGCTTATAGTCACAACTGCTTAGATAAATAAGTAAAATATACTCCCAGACAATAAATAACTACAGGAGATTGGATAACTCCACCACCACAAATGTTTGAAGCAGCAAACAAACACTCACATATGTATCTTTGTGCACAAGTAAAGCTCTCTCACACTGTTACAGTTCTGATTTTAATCCTGTGTTAACTTCAGTACCAAATGTGGGTTAATCTGCTCACGGGAACAGGAAAAGTTATCCTGATTCTTAGTAGTAGCAGCATCAGTAGTGATGATAATAATACTAACAGTAAAAATAATAATGTATTGGTCAAATGTCGATTGGTTGATAAGTGGGCCAGAGAACACCAGGAATGGAAGAAGTGAGTAAAATAAAATATAAGATTAATAAAAAATACAGCATTACATTCTGTAATAATGTCCTCTGTGATTTTTTTTTCAGTCTCTTACAACCTTGTGGACAAATTTTGGCCCACTTGTTTACATTCATTTAATAAAAGTTTGTGGACATTTGCTCATGCACAGCTCTCTTCAGCTCCTGCCACATTTAACTGTAGAATACTTTGGTATAAAGAGTTCATCACCTCAGTGACTATGAGGCACCCTGTGGCTGCAAAACAAGCCCAAATCATCACCCCTCCACCACCATGTTTGACAGTTGGTATGAAGTATCCATGCGGATATGCTCTTTTTTGGTTTTTACCATTACCTTTTCTGGACATCCACTCTATCAGATAATGTTTAGAAAAGTTTGGGACAAGCTAGTATGTGTGAAAACAGCTTAGGAGAATCTAGAGTCCTAACAAGAAGTACTCTTATCTACATCTATTTGATAAATAGTAGATATCTTACCACTAAAAAAAGAAACAGCAGTCCAGTTTGGGGGGTCAAAGACTGCAGGAGGTTGGAGAGGTGTTGGTGTCACCGTTATCAGTTCACCAGCCAGCAGACTGAATTTAACATCCTGTGTGAAACTCCCTGTATGCACTTCCTTTAGCTTTTTTACACATAGTTTTTTCTAAATTATTAATTCTGAATATGTAATTACACTTGTGACACCGTAACCTTCACATTGAAAAATAACCAAAAATGTCACTAATACCACAATCTGGTGAGCTGTGAAGGCCCACCAAAGGAAACCCTATGAGTTACTAAGACATGCAGCTACACCTTTGACGTAACAGTATTGGTTTGCATCCCTCGGCCTGATACACACAGTCGACTACTGTGCATGCATCGGCGCAATAATACAATTAACTAACATGTTTCCCAGTATGATGTTGACTGGTTTGTTGGGGCCAGAGGCATCATTGGCAGACTTACGCAAACAATATTCAGAAGCACATACAGCTAAACTAAGGTTCAGTGTCCTTGAGGAACGCAGAGCAATCCAAGCATCACAGGTTTACGTGTTGCCTTGATAGCATTTAGCCCTGCGTCCCAAGTGAGCTTCTTACCACCCACAAAGAGTACCAAACAGAAACAAACTCAATAGAGTCACAAAAACATTCAACACATTCAACAAACACTTTTTGAGCTCTTTTAGAGAAGCTAAAATAAACTTTTCTGAAGTGCTTCTTTGTTTGCACCACTTGTTGCAGCACCAATGAATTTTGGGGTAAATACCACAAATAAAAGAAAATTCATGATGAATTACTCATTTTTGTGTTTCCCTGTTTTTTCTATCCTCCACTGTGCCCTCATCTCTGTTCTCACATTTGCTTGTTAGTCATTTCTTTTTAGTTATTTCCTATTTTCTGATGTGCTGTTTTCACTTTACTGTTCCTTTACTGTCCTGATTGTTGTGTCTCATTGTTAGATTGTATGCTCACCTTTCTGTGTCCATTGCGTTTTAGTGTCAAGCGTTCATCTTCTTAACCACTATCTAATTCAAGGTCACAGGGCTGGAGAGCTGAACCCTAACCCAGATGCTCGAGAGGTCGCCAGTCTGTCTCAGGGTTTGTTCCCATTCCCTTCTTTTGGAGTTCTGCTTTTTCCTCATCTCCTCTTGCTGGAATATCCTTCTTAATTTTTGGATCAGTCCATGATTTAGTCCATTATTTGTTAATCCCCTGCACTTTGGACTCCATGTTGTCCCCTATCTGGGTTGTTTTAATAACTTTGACTTTACTCATAGCAAAGACGTGCAGCAAACAAAATATTTAAATTCAAAGAAAAAGAAAAACACAATAAATACTTGAAAATAATCATAGTGATTGAATTTCTTTTAGAGCTGGTAAATCTTTTACAAACACCTTCTTTGGTTTTCTAACGTAACATTTTGTCAAAGTCTTGAGATTTTTATCAAGAAGTGTTGTGTTTGATTTCTCTTAGACATTTTGGATTTCTATCAGAGGTGTGTTCTTTTGGCTGCAAACGAAGAAAAAAATATCTCGGAATCTGGTGGAATTTCTTTTGAAGTAATCTGCACTCATCTCTGACGTCCTTCCACAAAGGACCAAATTTTACTCAACATTATGCAGTCTGTCTGCTTCCCAGCCTGAGGAGGGTGGCTCCTACTATTTGCCCGACATATCCTACTTTTTGTTTTTATTTGGGTATTACAGTCAAACCTCATTGGCAACAAGGCTGATTTTGTGCAGACATGTTTCAGTTGAATTAGCTATTAGAGAAGAAAACCTTTAACAAACAGCATCCCAAAATGCTTTAAACACAGATGGAAGAGATTTTGGTTTCTAACTGTTTGCAAGCGGTGCAAGAATGTGTGTGTATCAACAACCATGAGAGAGCAAGAGTGTGTGCGTGTGCGTGTGCGTGTCTAACCATGAGTAGATGAGGGGAGGCATGTGGTGGCCATTTAGAAGGATTAGAGCTGTCAGAGACATCAAGCACGACTAATTATTCTGTTAACACACTACACTGCAGGGATACAGCGTGTGTGTGTGTGTGTGTGTGTGCGTGCATGCATGCGTTAGGGAGCTGTAAGCAAGGAAAGATGGAGGGCGAGCAGCTAGTAGCTAGAACAGGGGAGATATATAAGAGATATGGATATGGAGGGCAGATGGAAATGGATAAGGCCAGACAAAGGAGAACAAGAGTGGGAAAAATTGAGGAGCCGTGAGAGCTGCAGTTATTACCCAGAGAGAAAGCACTCTGTATGAAAGATGGATAGATGGGAACAGAGGGCGTCATTGAAAAGCCCAGTGGTGAAATGTGTGAAACGTAACAAAGACGGAGAAAGAAACAAGAGAATGAAGACGCGAGGAAGGAAAGAGACGTTAAAATTGGAAGGACGAAAGAAACAGAGAGAAGAGGGGTGACCTACCTCATGCCTTCACGGATGACTGCATTTGTATCCAAACATCCCAACATGCCCTGCTCTGCCACTCGGGGCAAAATCAGCCTTCAGCATCCAATCAGCCGTGGCCTTTTACCACCTCGCCGTGGGGCAGAATGTGCACGAGGGAGTAAGTCAGTCAGTGTATTTGTGTTTGCATGTGTGTGAGTCAAAACATGAGCGCGCGCACACACGCATCTGTTTGTATATGTGCGTGTGCGTGTAGTTATAGAGCTCCTCACTACGCTGCCTCTCTGATTTATCTTCAAACGGACAGCTCATTCGTCTCCTCTCACACACACCTCCTCTCACATCCATCCCTTCATTCCTTCTCTCCCTCGTGTTCACCATCTTCCATCCATCTTCTAAATACCACCCAATCAATCCAACCTTTCCTCACTAAATTCATCTCTTCTTCCATTCACTTCTCCTCGTTCCATGTACCCATCCCTCAATCTGCATTTACTTCCCGCAGGGATACACAGTTTCCACAATCGCACTGAGGTGGAAGGATTTCAGATTTAATACATCCCCCACTCGTGTGATGTGCTCAGGCTTCAGAGGAAGAGGTGAGGGGTTCGATGGAGGACAGGGAACGGGAAGCAGCAGAAGCAAAGTTGTAGGATGAATACATGAATGAAGGGAAACGTTACCCAGGGTCCTCTTACATTATTCAAACACAGCAGTCTGTCTTTATCCTTGACGTTGAAAGTGAAATACACTGTTTAACATGCGGTGTCAATCAACAGCAATTTCAGCCAACGGCAGCTTAATTACAAATCTAGTTCACAGATGACAGAATCTCCCCGTGTCACGAGTCACTTCAGACAGCATAATTAGTGGCCACAAGCAGTAGTTTGAAACATGATTAGACACACAGCTGTCTGAAATCAAGAAGCATTGCAAATTTTAGGCGTTAGCTCATCAACCTTGAGAGACATCATTATCTGTATATCATGTCTCACAATTTTTCATCTTAAATCAAAAGGTCTTTTAGAAGTGATGCAGAAATGGAAAGACATAAGAACAAAAGCAGGGGACAGAAGACAGTGTGACAACAAGCAGAAACTTCTCAGGCTGAAAACTGAAGCCAGAGCAGAAGTGCCTGAAGCTGCAGTTCCTTCAGTTGGTCAGCAGAGGTGATTCTAAATTGCATGTGAGTGCGGGCGGTTTTCTGTCTCACTGTGTTAGGCTTGTGACACACTGGTGACCTGTCCACAGTGTACCTCGACTCTCCTTCTACATAACCACAGGATGTAACCTGTCCCCCTGGGACAGGGTGCAGACAAAAGCACGTCAGAATCTGAATTGCATTTATTGCCATGTTTTCCACACAAATGAGGTGTTGGAGGGAAGGAAGATTCCAGCCAATCACCATCTCAACCTGATGAGGGTGGTGTCATCTGCATACTTTAGGAGTTTGATAGACTGGTGAATGGAGGTGCAGCAGGAGAACTGCTGCTAATGGACTGATGGTCAAAGTCAAGTGAACAAGCAGTGACGAGGTGAATGACCTCGTCCCTTTATTCTTTCCTCTCGGCAGTGAGATAATCACATCACCTGTCTTGCTTTTCTGTTTTATTTACAGCTTTGACCATGTTAATGGGTGCGCAGCGTAAAGCCCACACACCAAAGCCTAATTTAAAAATCTGTGTCGTACCTTACAATGCAACCAGGAACCCCTCTTCCATTCAGACATTGCAGGCTTAAATACATCTGACATGTAGTTACCTTTCTCTGGAGGTGCACATCACATTGCATGGAAGGTAACGTTACAGGGTTAAAAGGGATTTCCAGTTAGGATGTATGTACCCACAAATGTCTAAGGCACTAGAATGATAATATTCACCTCTGAGGAATAGCCATCGCAGTGAAATGCTCAGTCTTCGGTGTAATGGTGCAGACCTTGCTGCCTTTCAGTGCATCTGAGCTATTTGTGAGCTTGTGGCATGAATTCGTTAAGTGGCATCCGTGATGTGTGCTGGTTTAATGCTTAAAATATTCACAAAACACTTTTTTGTTATGCCATTTGAACGTAAATTAAAATACATTTTACATAACGCATAGTAAACTTATAGTACATAAGTTTACTATAAATGCAATGAAGCATTGTTGTTGGTTTATGAGGATATGTGTATTTGATTGCACTTCTTTAGCCTTTATTCAACTTCTGTGGGACCCAAAGAGATTTTTATTATTTTATTTTTAGAGCTTGCATTACACATATTTGTCACAGCAAATGAACCAACAAAATTCAACATAAATTTTTATACTTGAATTTTATACTTGGTGGACACAGAGCAGAGCTGGTGGTTTATAGGCTGGTGGTTACTGCACTCTGCTGGTAAGTGATGGGACTTATACAACATACAGCCAAGTCAGGCCGTGTGTGAGTGTGTATATTTCTAGATCAGTTTTTCATTTCCCTTTCAGCTCTGGTGCTCCCTCTATTCAAGAATTGTGACTGAAACTAAAATAACGAGGTCACGATTTTTAATTATCATGTTGCTCATGGACAGCGGGAGGGGAAGAAAAAGAAGTATCACTTAAGAGTGAGAAAT
Organism: Neolamprologus brichardi; assembly: GCF_056152115.1. Taxonomy (NCBI): domain Eukaryota; kingdom Metazoa; phylum Chordata; class Actinopteri; order Cichliformes; family Cichlidae; genus Neolamprologus; species Neolamprologus brichardi. The sequence continues at coordinate 23,095,208 of NC_142115.1, forward strand.
GGGAATAAAGTGCAACTGACAAGAACAGAGAAAAGGGAGACACTGAGAATTAAAAAATAATTGTCCTCGCAATTTCTTCAGTCAAGGTTATTTGCTAGGAATAAAGATCAGAACACAATGAGCTCAGTGCGGGGGTGATAAGAAAGGGAAACAAAGAGAAAGATGATAGACAATTAAAGTCAAATTATGGGGGCATGCCAACTACATTAGCTACCAAAGCTGATAATTAATCACCATCGTGTGCCTGTCAGTGGGTAATAGTCACATCTGTAATTGGGACAAATGGGTAACCAGTGGGGCATTTAAACTTTGGTGTGTGTGCGTGTGTGCAAAACATGCTCTCATTAACGTGAAGAGGGTAAAATGAGCGTGCCATCAAAGATAAACGGCGTCTACTCTTCATCCCAAATAAACACCACAGCAGATGTTTTCACGTCTGTAATTAGCACCCCGTTAAGCGCAGAGGGGAGAATAATGTGTGAAATAAGCAGCTGTGGAGGAGCAGCTAAAATAAAACCTTCATGTTTCACTAAATGCTGGAAGATCAATATGAAACATTTCCTTCTGCTGAGAATCGTGTTTGCAGTAACTGCAACCCTGTGTAACAATGTTTATACTGACTAAAGATATATAACACTATGACACAGAGATTGTAAAGTATGTGTTAGATTGTATGTAAATATGTAATTACAGTGACCACTTGCCTCATTGTAAATATTAGACCCTCAGGTAACTTTCTTTCTAACATATGGATGTGTGTATTTGTAAATTTTTTATTGCTGGTTTCAGTCTCTTAGATTTACCTGGTCCCCATCTGCTCTTCTCTTCCTCTCAGGCGTTGACATTTTGCCGCATTTTCCTGAGAAACAAGGTGCATGGGAGCTTCCCCACCCTGTTTGTAAGCGGCAGATCAAATTATGCACATCTAACCTTGCTGCAGCAAGAGACTACTTCTGTTTGGATCACTTCCAAACGTGTTCTACCTCTCTACACAACTTAATTAATTCTGATTGGCTCTCGTCTCTCCAGAAAAATTTAATCTCGTTTTTTTTAAATTATTATTTCTTGTGAGTGAAAAAAGGAAAGTAGCAGACAACAGTGTGGAAGGGCATCCAGCAAAAAAACCTTTGTCAAATCAAACGTGGATCATCAAGAATGAGATTTCCATACTGGACCAGTCTCCATCTCTCCAGTGTTGTTGGCCAACACTGTGGTGGTCCTAATGCTCACCTAAGGTAAAGGAAGGGGAAAGGTGTGTTCGGGAGGCAAGGCAGAGTGGGTGGAGATCAGTGTCAGGGGTGATTTGTGACAGGAGAATAGCAGCAAGGGAAGGGTCACAAGATGGTAATGAGGCCTGTTATTACGTTTGGTTTGGAGACAGGAGGTGGAGCTGGAGATGGCTGAGTTGAAGGTGCTGAAATTGTCGCTGGGAGTGACTAGAGTGAACAGGATTAGAAACAAGTATATGAGAGAGACAGCTCAGGCTGAGCGATTTGGAAACAAAGTTAAGGGGGCAAGCCTGATATGGTTTGGATATGTGGAGAGAAGGAATGGTGGATGTACTGGGCTTCCAGGCAGGAGAAGAGGAAGCCCACAAAGAAGATTCATGGATGTAGTGAAAGAGGACATGCAGAGGACAGAATAGGATGGCAGAGATGGGGTGAAATGAAGGCAAACGATCCACTATGGCGCCCCCTAAAGAGCGCAGCAGAAAGCAGAAATGTGTAAACTGGCATATTCTTACTAGACAGTATCAGTATCAAATATTGACTGAGCACAAATGTTTCCACATGATCCTTATTTAAAGATCCATCCTGCATACAAACATACCTTGAAGAAATGTATGATTTATAAAGTTCTATTTCAGTCAAGGACAATCTAACAAAATAATAAAATAAAAATTATATCTCATAAGTATTTTACTGTATTTTCTCATCTGTAGCTGACTTTTGCAGTATTTGTTTTAAAGATAGGCACAAACTTAACTGTTGCCCAAAAGCTAAATAATCTGAAACCTTTCAGTCCAGAATCACGCAAATACTGGAGACCTGTTGAAAACCACCTCTAAAGCACTCTAGTGCAGTGGAAATACCCCCAAAAATTCAAGATACTCCATATCGAGGTAGAATGGTTTGGTTTTGGGATAGCTGTAGCTCAGGAGACAGAGCAGGTCATCCACTTCTTCTGACACAGAAAGAAATGTAAATATATTACTTTAAAGTTTTCAAAACGGAGAGAAAACACGCCAGGTGCAGGTCAGAGTAATAGACGGGAAAGCAAAGTAAATGCATTCAGAGAAATCATGAGGTTTTTGATGTAGTGAGAAGTTGCAGCAGTAATAATTAGTTACAATATCTGTAATAGCAGCAGGTGTACTAATACAGCTAAAAGTAAAAATAAAATCATGAGTTATCAGAACGAGAGCTGGCGCTCTTTACGCATGCGCAACGCGCCATTGAAGGAAATGGTTAGAGAGGAGTGAGCAGACCAGTCGTGAGTTTCCACGAAATCTGAGATTTGACTCTGATTTAATCCGCGCTTCACTCTATAGGGTATAAAGAAGGGGTTTACGGACGTCGGAGCTTTTCCCAGTCTTTCTTTAAAACACCTGCTGGAATTTATAAGGATAACCTAGGCGGTGTGCAGGACCTGCACAGACCCATCACTGGCCCCTGTCGGCACGGCTACTTGGGGACAGGGCTCGTCTGTTAGCCGCTACACCTGCTAACTCCAGGTAAGCGTAAAGTGGAAGGTTTGAAACACTAAAACCGAGTTTGTGTTTTTAAACTACAAAGACCTTACTCACTAAACAGTGTTTTACTACTTGTGAGTGATCACGTTGTTGCTTGATGTCGTGTGCGGCGGAACTTGCCACAATAACAAACATGTCTGCTAACCTCACGGTTGCACGCTACGTAGTTTGCTATCAACAGTCATCTGTGCTAGCTGATATTTTGGTATCGGGTAGCACGAACTACAAGAGAGTTGGCTTTAATTAAAGCAGTTATATCCGTGGAAGCACATCAAAATAAAATTACAGGCAAAGGCGATTAATCCATGCACCTAATATATATTTTGATCCCTCTACCTTTCTCTGAGAGATTTGTGAATTTGTGTTGAAAAGAAAATAATACTTTGTGGCTTGTATGACCAACTTTTAATGCGCCTGTAGACCAAACCATTGTTGAGTGCCCAACCTTTAATTTTGAAGAGATTGTGCGCGCATTTCCGGTTATGTCTGTCAATTGGGAGTAATTTCTTGAAGCTTCCTCCTGAACAAGCGGCAGCCAGACTGGCGCCGCTAGTTAGCTGAGCAGCTAGCGAACACAACAAGTCAAACTTAATTTTTACCCACGAATAAAAAGCTACGGGAGTTTCTAAACTCGGCTGTGGATATACGGAAAGCCGCTTCGACATGTCATTTGGTTGTTGGTGAGCTAGCATTGTCATTATGCGGCTAAAAACTTATTTTTTCTTTATAAGGTTAGAGTTTCTGGTTCACACCTGCTGCCAGCCACCCAGACTCAAAACAGAAATCCTGTTTGTTTGTTGTTGTTGTTTTGTTTTCCTGGAAAGCTAATCTGTCTTTTGAATTAACAAGGCAGTAACTCAACAGAAAAAATGCTGTTAAAAATGTTTTGTCTTATGTCTTTATATTTACCTAATGAGCTGTGCAGCACCATAATCTATTCTAGAGGTTTCAAAATTACTGAAAAGCTGAATCTGAAAACTGATTTTTTTTGTTTGTTTGTTTTTTGTTTTTGCTTTTCATTTTACTTTCAGAGCTTGTCACCAGTCTCATTAAGAAGCACTGCTGAACTGTGACAGTCTCTCTGCTCTAACATCTTGACAATGAGGTGAAACCGTGTCAAAAAGCCGCAGTGGGAAAAACATTAGCCGAGATGTCCATCACCAACACTCCTACCAGCAATGATGCCTGCCTTAGCATTGTACACAGCCTCATGTGTCACAGGCAGGGCGGCGAGAGCGAGACGTTTGCCAAGCGCGCCATCGAGAGCTTGGTGAAGAAGCTGAAGGAGAAAAAAGACGAACTTGACTCTCTCATTACAGCTATCACCACCAATGGGGCTCACCCGAGCAAGTGTGTGACCATTCAGAGGACACTTGATGGACGGCTGCAGGTATTTAAATATAAAGGCTGTTTCTGCTTAACACATCAGTGGTCATGAGGTTTTACACATCTATGAAAATTGCCAAAGATGGCACCACTTGTCAGAAAAAAAAATAGTATTTCTGCACCACAAGGTAATTTGCAAAGAGCTGTTATCCAACAGATTTGGCAGATCTCAGCATGGTGCGCAGTGAGTTCTTAAAGAAATTTGAGGAAACTGGACAAGAGGAAGACAAAATATGTGGCAGGCCTTAAAACTAAACTAAGGAATGGCCCTTAAGATGAGCCATCTGCCAGAAATGGTGTCACTGGAAGGGAAACTGGGGTGGAAAATCAGTGGCAACAGGTGAGAGGGAAGAAACTTAATTTGATATTTTTGGATCAAATTGTCACTGATATACACAGATGAGATCAGGAGAGAGGTACAACAGTGAAAATCTATAGCCATCTGTAAAACACGGTGGAGACTATGCCATGGTTTTGCACTGTCATCATGTAAGTTTGAAAATTGCATGAATATATTCTTTTTCCCCAGAGGCCCATAAAACACATACATGGGCCAGTAAAACGCTGATCCACTAACCCGAGGGCTTTTACTGGATGCTAACATCTACTCCATCAGAACGTCTGTTATCTGCAGCAGGAAACGTCACATCAAAGTGCAGGGCAAACCTCAGAGAATGCTGATATGCTCGCTTTTCTTGAGCGCACCCGCCACATTTTCTTTTAAAGGCTTACAAACACACATACTCACTCATTCACTAGCACGTTTAAACATGCCAACACACAGGTGAACATATACCTAATGTAATTCATCCAGTCAGAACTCTTTTTGCCTCCTGCTAATGTAAGAAGGACTTCCAAGAAAAAAGAGGAAATTTTTATGCCTTACTTTAGGTTGTATGTACCTTCTTTTATTTGACATTGTTAATTGTCAATGATTTTTTTCCCTTTTTTTTCTTTGTTTGCGTTTTATAATAATTTATGACACATAAATGCAATGGTATTGTATTTACAGATATTATATACAGTTAAACTATTAAAACATCGGTTTCCGTTTGAGAAATATCAATGAGCTACACCAAAGTTGACAATAGGCGTTCTTTTCTGCAGCAAGCGTATAAATGAATTAACTCTGTTTTCTGTCTTTCATTGTTCCCAGGTGGCTGGACGTAAAGGCTTCCCTCATGTAATCTATGCACGGCTGTGGCGCTGGCCTGACCTGCATAAGAATGAACTGAAGCACGTGAAATACTGCCAGTTTGCCTTTGACCTCAAGTGTGACTGTGTGTGCGTGAACCCCTATCACTATGAGAGGGTGGTGTCTCCTGGCATAGGTGAGTAATGTTGGTGAGGTTCATTTGAGATTTGCAGTTGATCCAGTTATAATCTGAGTTACAAATTTGGCTACCAACAGTTGATAAAACACATTTGTTGACGTACAAAGTTACTGTGAAGCATTTCGCTTTTATTCATTCATTTGGTAGTTTTATTTAAAAAAAGAAAAAAAGGTAATACTTGCCTGATGAGGTATTGATGTATAAAAGGTTATGTGTTTATTGTAATACCTGTGCTGATTTTCTAATATTGTCTCTGTCATATGCACTCCATATGATAATATTTTAAAACTGAAACTAATACAAAAATAAGCCCAAACTAAACATTTTCAAAAATAAAAACTAAACTGAATCAAAAACAAAAATCAAAATGAAATTAAAAAAAAAACCCACAAAACTATAATAACTCTGGTCTGTAACACAGATTGTAGTTTGACAGCTGCTTTGCCGCCTTAAGTGTTGTGATATTTATACACATCTGCATACCCATGAGCATCTGGTGCTGCCACTGACCTGTTCCACCTGTCCTTTCTCTCGGTGTGCAGACTTATCAGGACTGACCATAAACAGCTCCGCCGGGCACAGCTCATCCATGATCGTTAAGGATGAGTTTGATTTTGACGGACAGCAGAGTGTGTCCTCCATTGATGGCAGCCACTCCCTCCAGACCATCCAGCATCCCCCAACCAGTAGTCGGCCACCACCGTCGGAATCATTTCCAACTCCAACTCTGCTCCCGCCCCCTGAGCCCTCCACCTCTGCCTCAACGGCATCCTTTCCTGCTGTTGCTGCTGGATCAGGCAGTAAGATACATTCATAAAACATCACGTCGTAAACTTGCTTGTCAGTGTGAACGTTTCATACAGTCTGCTTCTCGTCTTTGAAAGTGTGTTGCACTTTTTGGAGTTCCTTGTCTTTGTCTGTCCAGCTTCAGATCTGACTTTCGTTCTCTCCTCAGATCCCACCTCCGCCTGGTCCAGGAACGGCTTCACTCCCACCATACCACACCACAGCAACGGGCATCTACAGCATCACCCTCCTATACCACATCCAGCACACTACTGTAGGTACACACGGACACTACAGCTGTAACTGTTTATAAAATCACAGACTTTTCTTTGCAGAGCAGGTGCATCTCACATCTCTCTCTTTCTCAGGGCCAGTGCACAATGAGCTCGCCTTTCAGCCTCCTATATCCAATCATCCAGGTGAGGAAACGCAACCCACCCACCCAAATACACAAACCCTGTTTCAGGGGTGAATATAATAGAAAGTCTGATTTGAAAGCATCACACTTTTATAAATGTAAAATGTAGTTTGGTTTTTCTTTCATTATAGATATATATAACTCAAAGATAAAAAAGTTTATGTAGCCTTGAGGATTAACTATGGTTCATTTCTATTGATGATGTGAAATTATTGAGATCTTCTTACCCTCTGTTTCAGCTCCTGACTACTGGTGTTCCATTGCCTACTTTGAGATGGATGTTCAGGTTGGGGAGACATTTAAAGTGCCCTCCTCATGCCCCATAGTGACTGTAGATGGCTATGTGGACCCCTCAGGCGGTGACAGGTTCTGTTTGGGCCAGCTCAGTAATGTACATCGCACTGAGGCTATCGAGAGAGCAAGGTAGGCACCAAGAAGAATAATGAACTGAGATTTTAACATGTTTTGCTTGGTTTGCATTTTTGTTTGTTTGTTTTGTATTGTTTTTTACAGATTAATTGTATCAGTTTTGGTTAAATGTTTGAAACTGAACAGTATCATATGTTACATACAGCCATGTGAAAAACCAAATGCACCACACCAGTCAACTGTTTACCAGCAAACCACCTTTACCAGCAATAACTCAAAGTAATCATTTTCCGTGTGATTTAATCAGTCTCTTACATCATTGTGTAATTTTGGCATGCTCTTCTTTACACCTTTGATTCGGTTTATTGTGATTTGTGGCCATTTGTTTATGTGTAGCTCTCTAAAGGTCCTGTCACCGCAGGTCTTGAGTATGGTGTTCTTAAGTATTGGTTTTCTTGAGTATTGGTTTTGAGGTCTGGACTTTGGCTGGGCCAAGTCCACATCTCAGTCATGCTGTTGTAGATTTGCTGCTGTGATAGGGATCATTGTCCTGTTGCATGACGACCTTTTAGCCAAGCTGTAGTTGTCCTACTGATAACCTCGCTTTTGACTTTAGAATACGTTGGTATACAGAGGATTTCATGGTTGCCTCATTTAGAACAAGGTGCTCAGGTCCTGTGGTTACAAAACACACCAAAATCCTCACCTGACCACCACCGTGCATGACAGTTGTTATGAGGTATTTGTGCTAATATGTTGTTTGGTTTTTGCCAAATGTGGTGCTGTGGATTATAGCCACAGTCTAAAGGACATTCTTCCAGAAGTCTTTGCAAACGAATCCGTGCTGCCGTGTTCTTTGTAGAGAGATGTTTTCTTCTGGCAGCACTTCCATAAAAGCCACACTGTTTTGAACGTCATGCTTAGATGAGTGATATGTTTGTGGGGTTTTTGTTTTGTTTTATTTTTTTTGCAGTTTCTCTGAGCATTGACCTTGAGGCCAGGGAAGATTGGCAGCTCTCTTGAATGTTTTCTACTTGTTAATGTCTTTCTTACTGTAGAATGACAAACTTCAAATTGTTTGGAAATGACCCTCCAACTCTTCCCAGATTGATGGACAGCAGTAATTGTTTCTCTAAGATCACTGCTGATGTTTGTCCTCTTTAGTATTGTCTTATCACAAACCTGGATGCTCCAAAATTTCTGCTTTTGTCAAGGTGGTCACATTTGCTGGTGATCAAAGAATAAAGTCCATTTGATGAATTTCTACGTACCCTCTTAATTCATATGGATGCAGTAAGACTGCCAAGAGAAAAATAATGTCTTTTCACATGACTGTAGGTAGAAATTTCAGAAGAATCTGTTCTTCTTATAACTTCTGTTTGTGCCTTCCTGTTTACTTAAAGAGACCCTTTATTCTACTGGCATGAGAAGTCATTTGACTTGAAACATAACGTTTGGCACTTTTTGCTACATTTTAAGCGACAACTTGCGTATTTCCTGTAAATGTGACAATGGGTGTTCTGTGGGTCATGCCATCCTCAACTATAGATTTAGGGAAGTGAGGAGTTGCATAATAGAGGAATATCAGAGGAGGCAGCTGGAGTCTCCTATAAACATGAATTTTACAGGAATAATTTCAAACATTTACCTCTGAGGCTGAATGAAAGTAGATTTTGGAATTGCTGTTTGTTTTGTGTAAATATGTGTCCACATCAAAAATGACAATCACATTGTGTGTTTAACTTTGAAATGATCTATGGATCAAGGCCTTGTTTATGTGAATTTGCGAGTGCAAAGCTGACATTTATAGGAATTGCACACCATATTTTGGAGAAAGTCACTCAAGTTCATTCTCTTTCTCATGTTTTCCTTCTTTTCTGACAGACTTCACATTGGTAAAGGGGTCCAGCTGGAGTGTAAAGGCGAGGGAGATGTGTGGGTGCGATGCCTCAGTGACCATGCTGTGTTTGTTCAGAGTTACTACCTGGACAGAGAGGCGGGCCGAGCCCCCGGTGACGCAGTTCACAAAATCTACCCCAGCGCTTACATCAAGGTGAGGCCGCAGGTTTTAGTCCACAGCAATTTTTCCTGTGTAATAAACTTGTCAGCTTTTAATATTTTTGGTTTGAGAAATGTAAATAAAAACAGTATTCAGAGTGTCCTCTGTCCCACCAGGTGTTCGACCTGCGTCAGTGCCACAGACAGATGCAACAGCAGGCTGCTACGGCTCAAGCAGCAGCAGCAGCTCAAGCAGCAGCTGTGGCTGGAAACATACCTGGACCTGGATCAGTAGGAGGGATAGCTCCAGCTATTAGTAAGATACAGCAACTGCAAATACTGATGCTATGATCAGAAATTAAATCAAAATGATTATATGGACTCCTGCTCAGTAGAGTCTTGACTACCCCACTCCAAAACTGAAGCTGGAAATCTTTGGATGTGTTACTTTTCATATAGACATAATCTGAGTGTCTGTACATCCAAAACCTCACAATATTGAGTTTACTGTCATCTAAGTATAAGAAAAACAATCATCTGAAAAACATATTTTGATTTAAAAATGTCCTTACTATTAAGTTTAATAAATAGCTTCACTTGTAGTTGATGAGAATCACTTGTAAGCTCACCTGAAGACTTTTTCTGGATATTACCTGACGGAGGTGGACAGGAGAACACAACTGTTTGATATAGTCAGCTCAGATACTGAATTCTCTATGATTGCTTTTATTTATAGAGTTTTTGGGGATATTGCTTCTGATAGTCCAGTGAGTTTACAGCTAGTGGTTTTCTGGCCTCCTGCAGGCTGTGTACTAAGCACACTATCCCCCTTGCTGTGCTCTGGTACAGAGACATGGCAACTTCAGACTTGTTCCCAACATTGTCCTGAATTCATCTGTGAAAATTGCCTGATTGAGGGATGCATTTTGGGTTTGTTTGTTTTTGTCACAGTGGTTATAATTGTGTCTTTCTCTGTCTCCTGTCAGGTTTGTCAGCAGCAGCTGGAATCGGTGTGGACGACCTGCGGAGGTTATGTATTCTCAGGATGAGCTTTGTTAAAGGCTGGGGGCCTGACTACCCACGCCAGAGCATCAAGGAGACCCCCTGCTGGATTGAGATCCACCTGCATAGAGCTCTGCAGTTACTGGACGAGGTTCTGCACACTATGCCTATAGCAGACCCACAACCTCTCGACTGAGATCTTTGTAACAGCAGCATGTCGCTGCAGTATACAGTGGCAATGGAAAGTCTTCCTCTGTGAATTGTTTTTGGGTAGAGAAGATGAAACTGAAGCTGTCCCACATGAATAAATACTTCCAGGTGTGTTTAAAGCACCTTCTGTGCACTGTGGCCCTAACTTTAGCTCGTGACACTAAATTAGCGGAAGCAGTTTATTAAAAATGCTTATTCACATTTTTGATAGATGGCTTTAATTTGGAATGACTGGAATGGCTTAAAAAGTCACACAGCTTCAAAGTATAAATCACCAAACATGCACAAGGTTGACCTGCAGACCCCATTAAACTGGAATGTTCACCAACACAACCACCCCACTACTGACGGATATTAAAATCACACGCAGGCAAAAACATCTGTGTACTACTGGTTTGTGTTGTCAAGTTTTATTTACAGACTGTTACAGACTGCTTTACACCTGGAGAAAGGCACAGGTTCATTCAGCTGTCAGGCTGAATAGCAAAGCAGCAGCACCCCAACACTCAGAGGAGGAAAACCCCTCGACACCAGCTCGATTCTCACCCATCCACAAATGTTGCAGGAGAAAACAACATACCCCCGTGCCTGAAGACTGCTTCCAGCTCCCTAACTGAAACATCTCTGTGGACTTGGGGTTTTTTTTGTTTGTTTTTTGGTGTGGTGTTGTCAAAGTACAGGTTTGGACTTCAAGTGATAGGTGCAAGTCTGTGCCCATGGGTGTCCTGATGTCCTAGTTTAACCAGTTATTATACAGTGTTCTGTGCAATGAGCAGAACATCTGGATTGGAGATCTTGTGGCGGGGTGTTTTCTCATACTAGAAGAGCCTTCTGTCATGCTAGATGTTGCATTTAGATGGGCGTCAAAGTAACATTCATACAAAAGCTCAGAGTCAAGATTTCCCAGCAGGCGATCGGTGTCTCAAGAATAACTGAAAAATAAGTAATAAAGTTTGTTAGCACTTTAAAACCAGCGTTACAAAGTGCTTTACACCAGACACACACTGCACATAACAAAATCCACATAAGCATACACAAATGATTCATTTCTGGGAAGAGGCCTTTGTAGGTGATCATTCAGGCCATCGGTTTCAGATACACTCTCCATAATGCCGCCATGATACTCGGGCTCTGCACCTCCTCACTTTTGTGCTGAGAACACAAAGAGAAAAGCTGAGATTCTTTGGGTACAGTAAGATGAGCAGAGCAGAGGCAGACAGCAAATTTTTATCTATGATGTGCTTGCAGAATAATGAGCAGGCTTTGTTTTGGCAAACCAAAGCGATAAATACTGAGAAACGGTATGAATGTGTGATCATGACAGCATGAAGTCCAGTCACTGGCAGCTGTTTCTCAACCTCTGTTAGCTGAGGTTTCTTTAATTGGATTTTAAAGGCCTAGACCTAATTGCACTTAAATACCTTATGACTTGCAGCCCACTTATTTACCACTTGATACAGGTCACCTGTGTGTAGTTTACCCACAAAGAGAAGGAGAGTTTAAGGCGGTTAACAGCAATATTGATATATTTTCTTGGTTTTATTTTTGTTACCTTTCTTTGTAAATTTTTAGCACTTTACGTTTTTTTCCTCGATTTAATTCAATAACCATTGTTTTGAGGTGGTGAATGAACAGTAGAGCAAATAGGCTGGTTTATAGCTAACGTAGGGCTGTGATCAGGCAGCATCGTGTGATGCATTTGTAATGAAAACATACATACATCTTAGTTTTTCTTCTGGCTTATCAGACTTTTTTTTCCTCTTCTTTTGATTTGCAGTTTTGTTTTCCTCTTTAATCCATGTAAATAACTTTGCTTTTGAAATGCATGTCAGTGTTTGCATGAATTTTAATGTCAAAGAAAGCCCTTTTTAAAATGGAGTGATTCATTTGCTCTGCATTACATGCAAATTATCATCAGAAGAGAGTAGAAACCAGCACCTGCTGTGTACTGATGTTTGTGTGTTCTAGTAAAGGCAAATAGAGGGAATCTGCATAGACGTAACTTACTCAAATGATCTAATGAATTTATGTAAAAATGTTAGCACGTCCTATTTAAAAAAAGGCACCTTAAAGACATAAATCTAATAAACTAGTCCTCTGGTTATTAGCGGTCCACCTCTAATAAACAACCACTTCGCTCGCAGGTTGAAACCTGAAACGGGTGAAGTGTGACAAACTATTCAAGAAAAGCGCATTTGATCACTCACAACCATCAACTCATGCTTGTTATTTTAACACACAAACCTCCGCTCAGTCATAGCTTCATGAAAAGGATTTTTCTTCACGAATGTCCATCTGTCCTTTTATTCTTTGTTCACAGGGATCTTCACAACCCAACAAGTAACCATAAGTAAGCCGTGGTTTGCTTTCCTCATCCCTGTTTGCATTATGTCACCATCATTTTGAAGAGCTGTGTTCAAAAATGTTTAAATCTTGACACTTCTTATTATGGATCTAATCTATTGCATGGCAGGAAACAGGATAGAGAATTTATGCTGAAGAATAGAGTCCGTTATATGATGTTGTGCTTTAAGGTGGACAGATGTTTTTATATAACTTGCGGTTATTATAGGAGCCAAAAGACAGCTCAGATGAGTTGATGCTGACTACTATGACAAATTGCAGATATAAAGTTTACCTGTATTTCTTATGTGAGAGTCTATAATTAAAAATGGCCTGATATTCTCTACACAGTGTCCTGTTCTTTTTTTTCACAGCAACATAAGAAAGCAATAATTAAATTAGGTGAACCTTAATGAAAAGAAGAAAACTGGTCTGGAGGCTGCTGAGAGGCCTACAGCAGCATTAGGGGAGCTGCAGGAATTTCTGACAAGCAATGGTCGTGTACTAAATGGGCTGTAGTGGCAAGACATGAACCATCCAACCCTGAATACGTTTTGCAACCGTGTACACCAGGTTATTAAAAAGCATGTGGGGCCAAGGTGTTGAACTTTGTAGCCATCATTCCTACAGCACTGCACATCACCAGGACATCATGATCACGGTGGCAGCGTTATGCTTTGGGGCTTGCTTTCCTCTGCTGGGACTTGTGCTTTAGTCAGGGTGGTAGAAGTTTTAACACAAGAAGACATCTAAAGATAAACAGCAGTTTTATCTTTTGCTGTAACAAGTTAAAGCATATAATCAACAAAATAATGACTTCAACAAAGATTTGCAATACCCCATCCAGTCAGAGCCCAGACCTGAATCCCACCTGTGTCCTGGAGATGCCCTTTGCAAACAAAAGTGGGTAAATACTGACCCCACCCCCTCATTCAAATGCACTTTTGCTATATTTCATATCTCCCCCCATTCTTCTTTTTGCTCTGTTGCACCCATTTTTTCCATGTTCGTTTGTCACAGAAGACATTTGGACAACAAATCAAGAAAATGATTTTTAAAGGATATCCATGAGGTCAGAGGACACAGCAGACCCTGCCTTATTTACGCCTGTAGTTTTCCAACTGTCACAGCTCAAAACCTCTCTGGTGACAAGCATTCTGTAAATACACACATTCTTTATAATACCAGCAGAACAACATGCACTTGAGCTGATGTTTGATTAAAAAGAATAGAAGGCACATGTGGGTGGGCTTTTTCAAATTTACTGCCTGATGAAAACCGTTAGCAGTCATGTATATCTTACGTTCAGTCGTGCTGCCTCTAATATCTGATTTCTTTCTGTACAAGGCTGGATGTTTGAGTGGTGTGAAATAAATAAAAGAAACACAACTACAAAAATCCCTACGGCTAATGTAAAGCATACGGAAAAAGTAATGTAGAGAAAGCCATAAAAAAATGGATGTAAAAAAGCGCTCCGACACTGACACACACTGTATTTCTATTTTTTGCTTTATCTACAGAGATGATGAGCGGCAAATTATTGAATCTGTAAAAAAAAAAAACAACAACTATGTGCTGTGTTTCCAAACTGGAATTTCTAATCACAATTTCTAACTTCACCCTAGTCTGAGCAGCAGAATTCAAAGAACAAAGTCCTCGTGCTATTTAACGCTTACCCAACTCCATATCAATATTTTTTTCAAAGGCTGCACTTTGCATCGTTCTTTTTTCTGCAATCTTGATCCAATAATTCAATTTTTGCAGGTCCTGAGGGACATTAATGCTCACTAGTGAGGAGTGTGGTGCTGCTTTCATCAGGAATACCTGTTAAAATGAAAGCTTATTTCTGCCACTGTTGGGGGGAAAAAAACAAACCCTTCTCATAAGAGTTTCAAGGTTAGCGTTCCAAAATTTCAACTTACTTAGAAGTTTGAGTTGAACTTTTGAGATAATAACTTCAAACTTCAAATTTCACCTGAACCTTCCCACTCAATCGCAAAAAACATCCTCCCGTATGTTGTAATTCTGATGAAATCTGAACTCCTCATGAAAACAATCCCACGGGAAATATGAAGAAAAGAAAAAAATGACAGCAGTCTGGCATGGCTTAAAATGAAACCGTCTTTATTAAGTAACTTTAATATCAGAAAAATAAAACTCTTAAATTCTCTTTACAGCAAATATATAATATCAGTGCTTTGGCCACAATAACTTAAAAGGCCGTTATAAAATATAGTCTGCTTTTAAACTCCTGACTCAATTTGAAAGAATTTATATGCCATAAGACTCCCCCTACATATACATAACAAAAGTAGTAAAATTAGCAAATACTTTGAACTGTTGGTACAGCTTAACAATATATGTATTTATATAGAGATAATCTAAGATACATTTTAATAGTATACCGTTCTTAATTTGGTGGTGTACAGACATGACAGGCAGCTTGGATCCTTGGCCTTTTTACAGTTGCAGTGTGATGCTTTACATTGGCGGTAAATTATGAAGACATGCTCGTGATGCACATTCCATTTTCCACTAGGTTTAAACGGCAGCTATCAATACTATTATGATCAATACTGTAAACTAATACCTAGACTACAAGCAGACAGCACTGACACTCTCCTGCGTGGAAACATGTCTGTGTTTCCAACTCTTCATTCACCTAATCACTCAGAAAATTAAAGAAAAAAAAGAAAATTTTTTACAAAAATCTTATTGTAAACATTTTAAAGATATATATATATTTATGTATATATGAAATGTAACAAAATAAAAATAAGTTCTGTATATTTATCAGTCATTAACAATAATATCATATAATACATACACAAAAATGTAAATAGATTCATATCGATAAACTGAGGGCCGACAGTGTATTGCATTCCCTCAGAGAGAGAAAGACTAAAAGGAGATCGGCTCATCGTAGAGCTGAGAAAACAACGGGACGGATGGATGACCCAAAGAGGGGGGCAGAAGCGGGACTTGTTTGGTTGCATTTTGTTATGAAAGCTCAATGATCCATGGCCAAGATGATGGATATTAAAAAGAAACGGAGCAAAGCTGTGTAAAAACTCCCAAAATACTGGTTACAGCTGGAATGCTAGAGGGACTGCAATCCAGTGTCCACACACCAGAGAGACAGCATTGACCTAATGTAGTGCGAGCGCAGTCCGAGCTGAACTCGTTCCAGTGCTTCCCCCTTTTAAAAGTGTCCGTGAGCTCATTCAGTCCTGTACTAGTCTAAAAACACAGATATTTAAAGCTAAGATTTGAGATGATTCTCATCCTTTTTGTACCATATCTTTACGTTTCAGAATTATATATGTATATATATATATATATATATTTAAAAAATATATATAGATGGAGAAGGTGAGAGGAAAGTCAATAACATGCCTGTCCCGGCCAGTCAATAGTGTGATATGATAATGGGGAAGCTCTGTGCTTAGTAGTGCACAGGACAACAGCAACTGAGCTGGTTAAAGGTGAAGTGTGTACCGTTAAAACATCTCATTAAAGAAAGAACTGAAATGTAATAGGAATAAAAAACTAAAATAAACAGACGGATTATTTCTGTCTACAAGTTTAACCCCAAAGTTTGTTTGTTTGAAACCCGAGAAGCTTCACTTATCTAGTGCTTCGTGCTGAGATGAATTTTGCATAGGCCTGGCAGAAGAGACGTGGGATTACAAAAGTGAAGCAACGAGCGGCCTTCATCTCAGTTTTGCATCCCATTGGAATCATTTTCCTGACTTCCTACCGAAAAGCTGTGAAGAGACAGCCACGGGGTGGAGCCGTCCAAACGAGTCGACATTCAAGTGAAAGAGAAGGATATTACTGAGATGTCTACAAAAAGAAAAAAGAAAAGAATCAGTAGCCTGCCTGTACAGTACAGGGATTTGTTCCAGATCACAGCTGTCTTCATAGTTTCAGAAAAATCTCTTTTTTCCTCCCAGGTGAGATTTAAGTAAGAGTAAATACTTTAACAACAGGGAGGAGGAATGTTTCCAAAGGTACAAGCTGTGCATATCTGTTTTTGGCTGAAAAACAGTACTTTGTTTCCATAAGAGGTCGTAACGAACATATAAATTAGAAGTAAATAAACTGAGGTGGGGGTGGGGAAATGCGACAACAGAAATGGACAAAATAAGAAAGTTTGGTGCCAAAAAAGATGAAAGCAACGCTCGATATCAGCTTGGGAAAATAGGAAGCGAAAGAAAGCGTCCTCGTGAGACAAGATTTGTTCCAGCGAGGAGCGTCTCGGGAGACTGAACCTCGACAAATATATTAAGACTTCGGTCTGTCAGCTTGTGTTCTTTTGAGCCCGAAAATCTGGATCTGAAGATAGTGTTGTGAATTAACTACAGGCTTCCCAAAAAAAGGCCACAAGTTTGTTTAAAGACAGAGCAACGCCATGTGTCCGCTGAACCGGTTTACTTCTGTTTACACTCAGAGTGGAATTAGGCACAAGTTTACCGTAAACAGTTCGTAAGTATAAGTGGAAAGCAACGTGGCGATACTGAAGCGGTATCTCGACCCCAAAAGTAATAAAAAAAGTTACTCACTTGTCGGTGTTATTCTGGGAAAAGAATAAAGACATGAGGCAATGAGAGATTGCCGTTGGAGTGCGACAACTTTCAAATTGTAGTTAATAAAGTAAAAACACGCCGCGGGTGTGTGTCCGTGTGTGTTACACTGTTATTATATTAGCAGTACTCAAAACTTCTCATTCAAGTCCTACTGAATGTAAACATCCTTTTTAAAGACGCGCAGGTGTGCGCCGGTAGCCTGATGATATTTGCACCAATCATCTGGGAAACATGAATTCTGAAAAGACGACCTACGCTGTATCAGATTTACTGCATTAACTTGGTTTTTTGTTTGTTTGTTTTTAAGTAACAAGAAGAACACTATTTTTCCTTAATAGTGTAGTTATACAGTCACATGTGGAACTCATGGAAACTCATTTGCCTCTACTTTTTTTTTTACTTAAAATAAAGGCAAAGGGTCTTGGCCATAATTCAATGTATTAAAAAAAAAAAAAAAACCTTTTGAGATGTAGACAAAAAAGGCCAATAGAATTCAAACTCAATTTAAAACAAATAAAATTATAGGTAGATACAAAAAAATAACAATAACTAAAGATTTTAAGGACAAAAAAGTAAATATGAATCAAAAAATATATCTATCCCAACCCCACCCTCCCCCCAATGCTACATAGAGGGTTTCGAACCCTCTCGTTGATCAATCAAGGAAGAAGACTTCACAATACCAGGCACGTGAACGGGCTCAGCACCCTAACCTCGGCCCTAAATCAACATCATTCCTTATTCACCTACTCTGCTTCACCAGCTTAAAGGAAGCCAGATGAGAATTACACTTAGACACTGACCTGGGGTCAGTTTTGTATTTCCCTCCCCTACACACACACACGTCATGAACCATAGGTGTTGGGCAGGCTGATCTCTAATCAGTTATAAAGGAAATTAAGGGGGAAAAAAAGAGAAGAAGAAGAAAATCACATATTGCGAAGCTGAATGGCCTGGGTGGCTGGGGACAGACACTCAGGGCACACAGCATCTGGACCCTGGCATATCTGGGTGGCACAATTTAGACAGAAGAGGTTATGGCCGCAAGGAACCAAGGCGGCGATCGCCTGGTTATTCATACACTGGACGCACAAATCCTGTCCCCTCCCTGTTGATCCGAGCCCCAGTCGATAGGCGAGCGAGGATTCGGGAGGGGAGGAAGAGGAGGCGGTGCTTTCACTTGAGGAGGAGAAGGCTGAGCTGTAAGAGGGGAACCTGTGGGCGTCGAGAGCCCCGGCCGAGCCAAACGGTCCCCGGTGAACGCGCTGGGCCTGAGGATGCTCCAAGGCGTCGGTCCCAGAGAAGGTTGGCGAGAGCCGGGGTGTCCCAGGCTGGCTTGTCTGGAGACATCATAGGTGTTGAAGATTAGATAAATGGACACCATCAAAAAGTTTATGTTAAAATTGAGCTATGCAGGCAAATACGTTCGTGAGAAACAACATATTAACTTAGCTTACCAAGTTTTATATCCACCATCATTTTTTAAGGGATTTCTAATGTTATAACAAAATCCTTATAAATGCACATCTGTGATAAATCACAATTCTGAGCCTGCAATTTGCATATCAAAACCCCCCAGCACGCTGCTGACCATAAAAAGACTAAAATAAAACTGCATAGGAGGCCATAAAACTGCAGCTGTTAAATTTCTCTTACCTGAGACTGAAGAGCATCAAAGGCCTGGAGGGGCTGGTGGTCCACAAAGGGGCTCCAGATGTGTGGCTGTGCAGTAGGATGTGACGAATGGGCAGTGGAAATGGTTAATGGGTCAAATCCTGAGGAGGAGCCTCCACCTCCCAGCCCAACCAGCTCCTCAGACCCCACGGGAAGAAGGCCCTCGCCAAACCAGAAACTTGCACTGCCGCCATTGCTGTTGTTGTTAGCGTTGGCATTAAACGGGCCGGTCGGGCTGACGTCTGCCAGTCGGTTGACGTTCCCGCTGCTATAAAAAGAATCGGCTGAACTGGTGCCGCTGCCCAGGGAGCTGGAGCTGTCGTTGCGGTAGTTGGAAGACATCCTGGTGCCATTGTTGATATTGCTATTGACTCGCTGAGTACCGCTGATGTTTAGTGGCAGCAAGCCACCGCCGCCTGGTGATGATGCACCTGCCTGAAGCCATCCGGCCTCTCCCAAACCAGCCGATGTCTCGAAGCTGACATCTGTCCCGTTGAACTGAAAGTCATTGTTGTCTACACCTGGAGCCTCGATGCCCCCGCAGGTTCCGGTGCGGAGGGCGATATGGGCCTCTATCTCCTCCCTTGCCCGGTCCACATTTTCCGGCATGCCCGTAACCTCGAACACTGGCTCTTTGTCCCGGCTCGGCGTCACAATGTAGGTGTGGGTCTGCTGCTGAATGCGTTTTATGGTTGCTCCTGAAAGATATGACCAGACCAGCTCTTTCACTCAAAACATGAGAGACACATGTTGAGTACAAAGACTCAATCAACGTTCTGCTCACTTTGCAACATGACTGTCCGTTATAGTTTGAAGTGGATATAATATGTTCATTTTCACATTTTCACCCTCCTTTCCCCTTAATTTCACTCTTCCGAATAAAAACAAAGAGTCTGAATAGGAAGTGGGCGGGGCTTAGGTCCTCATAGTCAGAGCAGTGAGATTGCTGTATTGGGGATATACCCCTCCCCCCTTTGACGTCACACAGATACAAGAGTAGAAAAAAGTGCTTGAACAAAAGTGTCACCTAACCTTAACCTCATGATCAGAAACTTTGTCCATATTTGATATGAGCAGCCACCAATATAAAGCAAACAAATGGCACGTGGACGCTTAATTTTTAGTAGCTGGTGGTACAAAGCTCATAAATCAAATAATAGTCCATCAAAATCTCCGACTGCAACACTAACAGCTCTGTGTACTGTCACACAGAAACTGCAGTCACAGCTAAATACTCAAGATTTTAGTGACAACGACAGTAGGCCTGGGCTATATGATACCGTTCACGATAATACCAGTGTAATTTTGGGCAACGATAGAAAAATTAAATATCGCGATAGAATATGGGTAAAACGCGCATGCGCAGTGCCTATGTTTACATACGCACATGGCGGCGACGCAGAATGAGAAGAGCGAAAGCTGATCGTTAAATGAAACGGATAAACCAGAATTGGTTTGTAAAAATGCTGAAACTTCAGTAGTGTGGCACTGGTTTGGCTTTCGTCCGTCAGATACACAACAAAGCACTATTTTTGGTAGCGCATTCTAGCGGGCCGTCGTTATTACCGTGTTGTTTGGAAAATACGGCACACTTAAAATCAATCCTTTGATTTTTCTGAAAATCGACAGTGCCCCTTATAATCCCGTGTGCCTTATGTATGAATCCTGGTTGTGTTTACTGACCTCGAAACGATTTTATGTGGTACACGGCGCTCGAAAATCTGTCAAATGTTTTAGTAGGACTTTGCTAAGTTACGAAGCCACACCGCTTGATGGATTGTCGGAGCATTACGGCTATCGTAGGCAGGAGCCTCGCGGAGTGATACGTACTGCGCTTCAACATAATATTACCATATTGTGTGTGTATAACCCCTTTTTAAGTTTTGTGGATATTATACATGGTTATGCTGAGGATATGTCGGCCAATTTCCACTGGAAATGCCTTTTGGTTAAACTGTCAGCAAGGAATTTGCACTGTTACATTTTTATGTAACTTTAATGCACATAAAAAACAGCTGCTTGTTTAAGTGAAAATACATTGATGGGGTTTTTTTGCACTAATAAAGTTGTGGAGTTGTAAAGTATTTTGTCTAGTGTCAATTATATCGTCAGTTATATCGTTATCACAAATTTTAAAATTATATAGTGATACATATTTTTGGTCATATCGCTCTGCTCTAAACGACAGTATTGTGCATTTACGGCAGTTACACTTGTTTCTTGGTTGTTGTTTTTTATAGATTTTTTTTATTTTATTTATTTTTTGGACAGGACAGGAGAGAAGCTTGGAGAAAGACATAACTCAAAAGCGGGCCTCAGCATTAACCTTATAGCATATGCATCACCGTTGCTCAACCCAGTGAGTCAAACCAGCGCCCCACACTCAGATCTATTTAATCATTGTGTGTGTTGCTTTGAAAATGGAAACAGCACAGCTGTGCAGTAATTACAGTGCTCAACTACAGGCTGGCCTACTGACTCATCTGGCTGAAATCCACACCACCTGACCAAAACACTGAATTCAAATCCAGTGTGGAAACCTTATCAAATGTCAATACTGTGTTTTTAACCGAGAACAATATCCTAGAGTGCATTTTGATGCTCGTAAATACTCCACAGCACACCTCTCGACTGTGTTTGTGTGACGCAGCGTTTCATCCTAAATTTTCAACTTCAGTGACTTTTTTTTGACACGTCACCACTTCCTCTACAGGTATTATCGCAAGGACCGTTACAGGTTGGTTTAACAAAAACAGAAAAACAGCCCAGAGCTATTTGACACACAGCTGGTAATGTCAACAGGGCAAAGAGTTAAAGACAGTGAGCAAATCATAATCAGCCTCAGGGCTTTTTCCACACACAGGTGCTAATGTGTACAAAGACTAGCTGAGAGCGACAGGGAATCTTCTGGACTTGAGCTGATGGATATCAAGATGCAGAGGCTTTTAGAAATACAGGATATCCATTAGACAACACAGAAACAGAAAGCTGTTAGATGTGGGGCCTGATAGCAGAGCTACACAACTGTGAACAGTCCCATAGTGTCTTGCCTATATCATCCAAAAACACTTTTAGTCTGCATCTGCTAACATGAAATTTGTTTTTCTGACTCTTTTTGTCCTAAATTGTATGTTTCACACCTTTCCTGCCATCTATGCTAAAACAATATATAATTAAGCTAAAGGGCAATTCTGATTTTTGTTTTAGAGACTTTAAAACTATGACTTTCAGCAGTTACATTCATGCAAACAATACAAATTAAATACCCACCTTTAGGACCCACAACCAACCCAACAACACGATATGGTACCCGCACCTGTACAGTTAAAATGATAAAGGTCAGCTATACACACTTTAAAAATACAAAACACAACAGAGAGCCTTATTTATACAGTAATTTTGCCTAGATACTGATACTAATAACACTGAGTCATCCTAACGGTTGTTCTCAACCCCTGAATGACTTCTTTTTTTTTTCCATTTAAAGTCAAGCTTGCTAACCTGAATGGTAGTCCGTCCAGGTAAAGCCGGAGTCCCGAGGCTGGCTCCTGCAGTAAGAGGGCCCGTCCTGTTCCGAGAGGCTCTGATAAGGGAAAAGTGCTCAGCCGCAGACATGATCTCCCTTTTAGCCATGGCCACATCTTCTTTACGCCCCGTCACAACAAAGACTGGCTGTTCCCCCCTCACTGGTGTCTTAATGTAGGTGTTGGTCTTGGCTCGAAGTGCCTTGATCTTACAGCCTGTCACATGGGCAAGTTAAAAAGCACATAAAGGAACCACATTAACCTCCACAGATTCAACATTGAACTCTTGAAACTCTGCATCTCCTAATAAACTAATGAACTAATAAAAGATCATGACACAAGCACTACAGCACAGGTCTCCAGTCATTAATGCCACATAAAAGTTGCATAGCTTATAAATTAAATATTCCATTCAGCAGTGGTTGAGAGTCCAGCATCATTACCAGAGCCATTTCCTGTTGTTGTCAACACCGCAGTCTGTGCACCATCCCCCAACTTACTCTCAAACTGCCCCACTAACCGAGTCCAGCCATCTATGTAAAGTTTAGATAAAACAAAGACCACATATAAGGGTCTAAGAACAGCGAGGGGATGTTTAACTGAAATCATATCGGTTATGTCACTGAGCTAACTATAACCTGCAGCTGATGTGGCAAAAGAATGGTGCCCTCTCCTCCGAGACAAAGCCCAGGCTGGTTTAGCTCAGCAAAGCACGGCTACGGGGAGGCTCACTGACAGCATACCCGTGATATAGGCGAGCTACTGCACCGAGGCCACAGAGTAGGTTCCGGAGACCAATAAAACTTTAGTTGTAAACTTTTTTCAGGGCGTTGGGCGAGGGTGTTGTTGCTGACCCAGTTTGAAGGGGGAGGAACGCTAAGCTAGTAGCTGACTGTGCCACTTTTCTTCGCGACGATTTTTTTGTTAAGCTATAACTCAGTTTTATCTCGTTGCTTTTCTGTTCCACGCCTTTAATTAATTAGACTATAAACTCACGATTCTTTAAGTTTCTTTATTTTGTCCCTTAATTCGGTCCTGCCTAACTCGCCCCACAAAGTTTAGTCTAAACTCCGTTAGCACCTTAACGTTAGCTCCACAAGCAGTCAAAAAGAAAGCGACTCACCCTGCCTGCCAACGATCTCCGCGACGTGCTCCGAGCTCGGCACGGCCACACACTCGGTCGTGTTTACGCTCTTACGCCGGTTCAACAGTGATGTCTCGGCCTCTCCGTAATCCGGCTCCCCGAACCCGCCGGACGGTAGCATCGTCATGCTGTTAGCCGGCGGGAGAGCGCCGCCGGCCGCAGGATCGTCCCGCTCGTCTCCGTTGTACAGCAACACAGTCTCGATGTGCTCCATCCCGGAGCTAGCCGGCCCAGAAAGGAGGTGTTGGTTGCGGTGGTGGGCCTGCGTTAGCAACGAGGAATCGGTTGCAACTAATGGCTCCCCCTCGTCCTCAGCCGCTGCCGTTTGGTTAATTTCGTCTCCCGAGGGCGGACGAGGCAGTGGTAAGGGCTTCAAGTCGAGGACCGTACCGAGGAGGCTGAAATGGGAGACCGAGGAGAGCGGGAGGTGGTGAAAGGGGATGCTCTCGTCAGCTAGTTCGGGCGTCTGGCTATGAGCGCCGTGCTGCTCGTCGAGGCCCATACCGGCGAAAGCGTGCAGGAGCGGCGGTGGGACCTCGGACTCTCCCTCATCGGCCTCCAGCAAAGACGTACTACTCGGCATGATGCAAGCCTTTTATTGATATTGCCGGTAATCGTTATGAATAATGAATGAAATTTGTTTGATTACAAAAAATAAAAATAAAAAAGCGACCAGCGCCTGTTCGTTGAAATGTGTGGCTTTGTTTTGTCTTTACGGCGCTCCTCTTCTCTTCTTTATTGAGGCGCATTTACAGCTGGCTTTCGATTATTTGGCACATTACTGCCCCAAGTGGTATGGAGTGAATATTACAGCGTCGAGCCAATCATTTCAACGTTCAGAAAAGGCGGCGGGGGTGGCGTGAAGGTGAAAGAAGCAAAGCTGTTCCAAAGTTGAATATTTTAATGATGTTCCAGTGTGTCTGATGAAAAAGTCATTCCTTTCTCCACACCTACTTTCTCCCACTTTCGTTTAAACTCTAGTCTTTCCTCTTAACCTTTGACTGTTTTTGATACCTTTCATTCGACACCTGCTTCATAATGCATTTGCTTTATTTCCTGCTTAACCATAACCCAACCATAAAATCCATCTGACTGATTTCTGTGGCTTGTTTTGCTTTCACTGCATACACACTGCATGTTCATGTGAAGCTTGTTTTCAGGGTGAGATGCAATTTCACAACTATCAGGAAGATGCACTCAACGTACATTATGAGGGGCGTTGTGTCATGGGAATATTAGAATGATACAACATCTGTGGGTGTAGGCATGGGCTACACCCCAAAAGTATTAAATGAGTACATGAATATTAGATGTGAGAGAAAGACATTGTGGTGTTTTCAGTGTGCGTTTTGTTGGCATCAAGATTGAGAGATAAAAATAAATGCTCATAGGGATGGGATGTAAATGTATAATGAAGGCATGGAGAGTTTTTATTTGCAAGGCAAGAGGATCGATGTAAGTCTGGCTCCTTGCTATCTATAACATCTCTAAGTGGAAAAGTGCAAGGGTTTGAAGACAGCTGTCCTAAACATTTAAAAGGTAAGCCTGCCATGAATAGAATGATATAGTTTTGTTTTTGTTTTTCATTCTTACAATTCACAGCAGAGATGCTAATATGTACTCAAGACCAATATTTCTTTTTCATGATTTCAGGGGTTACTTTGCAATGTTCAACTCCAGCAAAAATGTTTTAAAAACAAATTTTTCTATATATTTGTTTTAAACACACAGGGAAAATAGATTATTAGCTAGCACGATAACCTTTAAAATCAAGTCAACTACATATTGTGAATGAAAACTATCCACTAATATTTAAGTCAGTCATTCATTTTTACACCATACAGAAAGGACCCAAAGTAAAGCTCAAAGTAGTTTGGAAAAGTGGTCTAAACCCATAATGCAACTGAGAAAATGAGCCAAAATGTTTTTCTAGTAATAAATGAAATCAAAATTTTCCTTTCAACAACCAAATATACTTCTTCACACATTCATCCACATACAGATAAATGTTAAAGATTATTTCGCCCCCTTACTCCTTATATATTGTGTCATTATATAAAATAAATGAATATAAAACTTAAGGCACAGTGTAATAACAAAAAAGACAAAAGGAAATAAACAAACAAGACAAATCAAACAAACAAAAAACATGTGTGACGCTGTCATAGGGGTTAAATATCCCAAATATGTTACGAAACATTTAATGTGTCTAATGAAATTTGGTTATAAGTAACATAATTGTAACCACCATGCTATACCGATAGGGCTTAAGCAGCATTTCTACTCCATTCAAACTGCCTTCACTTTCATTTTAACCGGCGGCCACGTTGGAGCCCTGGATTCGGGTAATAAAAGGGAAGCTACGCTTTGCTCACACTTACGTGGTTGTGGCCCACGTGATATCACAATAGCTCCTCCTTTTATGTTTTTCCACCAGTGAGAGCAAGCAAAGGCGGGCTTTTACGGATGACGGCCAATGAGATGTGTCGTTAGTAATACGCGTCTTAGCATTAGTTGCATCCGGGTGAGGACTGGGGTGAGTAGGTAATTCTATGTAAAACATAATCTAAAATCGTAAATATTTGGATTTATTTTAACTCCTGTTACTACTTATGTCCTAATAAAACAACAACACAGCGACCATTGAAACATATTACAAATCCTGAGTTTCTTTCTTTCTCTAAAATATAAAGACCAGCTAGCTCGCTAGTTAGCTTTAAGCTAGCAGCTAGCCGCTTATATCAGTGTCCGGGTTTTCCTTGTCGGTATTTTCGCCACCTTCGGTGACGGTTTTAGTTTTAAATCTGTTGTTTTTACAGTTTTTTTCTTAGAAGCTGTCGGCTCTCAGTCTTCAGGATGCACGGATCGCTTCGGGTGTTGCTTCAGGTGCTCTGGGCCCAGCTGCTTTGTGGGTGGGTGCTCGGCTCCGAGCTAACTTTTGAGCTGCCAGACAACGCTAAACAGTGTTTCTACGAAGACATCATCATGGGCACCAAATGCACCCTGGAGTTCCAGGTGCGTGTCTGTTCTTTCGATCCCTCCCATCCATGCGAATCATCCTTGTCGTTTTCCCCCCAAATTAAATCGAGTATAGATTGTCCCCTTGAAATCTGTATCAGGCGTCAAAGATGAAAACCCAGGGACATGAACAGCTTCATGTGCATGTCTGATAAACACTAGAAATGTAAACCAACTCAGTTACTGTACTTCTACCTGAAAGATCTTCAGGTAAATATTTAAATCTAACAAGAGGTGTCCAGGTAGCAGCAGGCCAAGTTATAAGTAATAAATACTATTAAATGATCTTATTCATTATCTGTGACATGTGCCTTAAACATTTCACTAGAACCACACACACACACACACACACACATGCAGGGTGTATAACAAACACAAGAAGTGGCTGATATTGAAAGATTCTACCAATGGCTGGTTAAAGCTTGACAGGGTAGACACAGAAACACTACTCGTGGTAGCAAAAGATCCTTAGAGGTTGAGGTCTATCATACAGGTTGTGCAAAGATACCCCAGAGATAATCCAGCACATAACAGCAGGGTGCAAGATGTTAGCAGGCAGGGCATACATTGAACACCATAACCAAGTGTGTGGCATCGTATACAGGAACATCTGTGACGAGTATGGTCTGGAAATCCAGAGGTCAAAATGGGATACACCCCAAAGGTGATTGAGAGTAACCCAAGCTAACATCCAGTGAGACCTCCAGATGCAGACGAACAAACTGGTGATGGTTAACCAATCAAATATAATGTCCACGTGGTGGACCATCAGAGGAAGAAGGCCACGGTGATGAATGTAGCTATACCAAGTGAATCAAGAAGAAGGAATACAAGAAGCTTGAGAAATACCAAGGGCTGAAGAGCCCACAGGGCGAGTGGGGAATTATTGTACAAGTATGCATTAGGAGCATAGTGTTGTGTTATTTTTAAAAGTGCAATAATCACATACTGGTTCCTCAAGTGTATTTGCCAAAAAAGAGAAAAAGTGCAATAAATAAAGATTAATCTGGGTGATTGTTTTTATTTTTTAATTGTGTGCATAATTAGCCTGTAATAACAATCTGATGATATATAACTTTTCACTGTCCACTTTCTGCTGTAACAAAACAAATTTCCCACATGTCGGACTAATAAAGGTTGTCTTATCTTATGTTGGGGCAGTTGTTTTAAACTCTGTTTCTACACTGCGTTCAGATTAATTTGCACTGACACTGAAAACATGTGTAGGACTCAGACATGAAATTGATAAAGAATCTGACCTGTAAGCAAAAACGCTATCCATATATATTTTTAAAAACACTTTGTCAGTATCCATCCTACCCCTCCTTGGCTTTGTTACTCATTCCTTCTGTGCTTTCGATTCCCAGGTGGTGACCGGTGGTCATTACGATGTGGACTGCCGTTTGGAGGACCCAGATGGCACAACACTCTATAAGGAGATGAAGAAGCAATATGACAGCTTTACCTTCACAGCAGCCAAGAACGGCACCTACAAATTCTGCTTCAGCAATGAGTTCTCCACCTTCACGCATAAGACGGTTTACTTTGACTTCCAGGTTGGCGATGACCCTCCACTTTTCCCAAACGAGAACAGAGTCACTGCTCTTACTCAGGTAAACTGCGAGGATGCACACACAAACCTGTTAACTACCTGTTTCTCTCACTGATGTTTCCTTCATTGTATTTGTTAGGGTGAAATAACCTAAACGGTTATCCTTCATCCTGGTTGCACAAATGAACCAACACAGTTTCTTTAAATTAAAAGCAAATATATCCTGGTGATAAATAACCCCCAAAAAGCAGAGCAGCCACCTTGCAGAGTTTTTAAAAAATTTTATTCAGATAGAAAGGGTCACCAGACAAGCTTTGTCTGTAAATGAAATCTCAGTACTGTGGCTACTCTCACAAGATAATATCAATTAAAAGAAGGCTGAAATTTGATGATGTAGCAAGACAGTGATCCTAACCAGTGATCTACCAAAGAACGATTTTAAACAAACAAAAAAAAAAAAGACGTTTGGAGAGACCCAGACAAACCCAGAAAATTACCATTTGAACTTTGTGCAATTACTTCAGGGAAGCTGATTACATCCTATAATATGGCTGAGCTGGAGTCATTCTTTTTAGAATAATGGGGGGAAAATTCCTGCTAAATGTTGCAGATGTTAGTCCCATCCTTCTGGAAATGTCTGACCTTATCACCTTTTTGTGTTTCATTAGATTAAGTAAATAATGGTTGTCATTTATCAGGCACAAAACTAAAGGCAGAAAAAGACAGCAAGATGTGGGATGTTCAAATACTTAAATATATGTCTGTTCAGACAGACTAGAAAAAGCACAAAATATCATCTGCATACTGTAATATTAGCTAAGGAAATATAATTAAAAAGCACTGCCAAAACCACTGTTGCCAAAAGAATACCAATGATATAAATACAAGCACCACCCCTCCCTTAAATGACAGACTCATATTTGTCAGCCGTGCAGATTTAATGTTCCTGGTGGATGAATTTAGTAAATATTTTCAGCCATCTTCCAAAAATCTAAAATCAGTTTTGTTTTGCAATCTTCACCATTTGCAGATGGAGTCAGCCTGCGTGTCCATCCATGAGGCTCTGAAGTCGGTGATCGACTATCAGACACACTTTCGCCTCCGTGAGGCCCAGGGACGCAGTCGTGCCGAGGACCTCAATACCCGCGTCGCTTTCTGGTCCATCGGAGAAGCCATTATCCTTCTGGTGGTCAGCATCAGCCAGGTGGTCTTGCTGCGAAGCTTCTTCTCTGACAAGAAGACCACGACAACACGTGTGGGCTCATAACAGCCTCTGAGATCTGACTCATCACTTCCTTTGTCTGTTCTTGGGCTTGTGTGCATGGAGTGCATAGGAACAGCCGCGCTGATCTGTAATTGAATCATATCAAGCGGCCAGGTCGTACAATCTGACGCGGCTTCTTAAATCAGTACAGCTGTTCTTACAACTTTATGCAAATTAGTCTTGAGGAGAAAAAATAGTTGTGGGTTAAAAGTGTTTTTGAGGATTAAAAAAAAAAGAAAAAAACAGGAGGAAGACTTGATTGTGTTGCTTGTAACTATCTGTATTTGAAGCAGTTCAAGCACCGGCCATATAGCTAAAGAAAAACTTTAAGTCATTTGAATATTTGAAATGATTTCTAAATGTGTTCTTATTTTAAATGTGTCCTTTTCTAACCCCTGTCTTCATGATCTGTTCCAATTTTCATCCCAAACTGCTCTGAAATAAGCACCCGAGTGGATACTGGGACTAAATGTAGTCATATTATAAGGATACTGCAGATATTTGTCTTTATCTGCACTAGCTCTCAAAAGCCACGCTCTCAGTGCGAAGGTTGGATTTGTTTATGAAAAATCTGTTGCATTTTTTTCCTGTGTTACTAAAACTCACTTTATTAAGTGAGAAAATGGTAGATGTTGTGTTTTTTGTTTTGATCAGCTTTGCCATTTTAGATAGTAGTTAGAAAAGAGTTTGCTGTGTTCTGCAGAGAGTAAGCAGTCCTTTAATCCAATATTAGTTTGACACCCTTTGTTCATAAGGTGGTTGTTGGGTTGAAGGATTGAATTAAAATGCAGAAGGTATACCACGAGTGACTGCAACCCTAATTCCTTAAAGAAAATCTCTATAAATTAAAAGTAAGTTTTTGCTTTGTTTCCATTTTGCTCTCTTTTACATTGGGGGAAATATTGATCGGTTTAAATGTGCAACATAAATTCTAACATACGGGATGTAGGGTTTTCTTGTTGTTGTTTTTTTTTTTTATTATTACATCTGTGTGACTCTGTGGCAGACAAAAAAGAAATGACTCATTCTTGTATTTAAAACCGCATCGTTTTGTCTGTTAAGTGGCAATCCCAGCTGTTAGAGGTGTACCAGTTCCTTAAGTCATTGTCTTTCTTTGAGCCGACGCTGTCCATTTGGTTTTGTACAACAATATTGTAACATTTGTGTGGTTGGAAGAATTGTTGCTTGAATAGAAGATAATTCAAGTGAATACGAGTTATAATTTGATGTTTCAAAACTCTCATCTCACCCTTTTTTGACATTTATTTAGCAGTGCAGAAAGAAATTTTAAACATGCATGTTTATTTTTAGGGGTTTCACTACAAATTTTGGTGAGCAGTTTTTTCGTACTAGTGTAGGTCACATGCAATGGTTTATGGGCTTAGTTCACCTGGGTGGTTTGACTTTCAGGCAGGAATCATGTGGATCTTTATTTGTGGTTTACAAACATCTTACTGTAAATGTATCTCTTTCACATAGACATTGGCTAAAGCACAAGTATAAAGAAGCTGTTTTAACCTACATAATTTTACTATACACAGCTATATGAAAAGAGATGAGAACAGATCTAAAGCTAAAAGATTGTGGTTATATGTTAAACCTTTTCAGTCAGGGATGGGAAAAGAAAAAAAAAATCAGTGTACAAATATTATTATCCCGCTGAAAGAAGCCAAAAAAGCTTGTTTCATTTTATTGTTCAGGTTTATAGAAGTGTCCTACTTGGGATAGAAGTGATTAACCTCTTAAGCCCCAAGCCTACCTGATCTCCTGCCTTTTGCCCCTGTATCAGGGGGCGTTGGGGCTTAAGAGGTTAAAAACAACAAAAAATTCAAGAACAATCATTTTGATCTGTTATTCTCTCTCCAGAGGTCGCCATGTTTTATGTGGTGCAATTTTGGCATTTCCATTTGCACAGGTTCAGCTCCGAGGCATTGTGGGAAGTTGTTAAGTTATTGTGGGATGGATGAATAAACTTTTTGTTTAAATGTTAAATTCTGCACTTATTTAGTCACCATTAATTAATAAACTGTGTGCGTTGAGGTGTTGGGTTTCTAGATAACACCATCTGCTCATGCTTCTTTTATCCTGAGGGGGGTGATATTGTCAAGGCCATCACAATTTTCTAAAGCATGTTCATGGTTTCCTTTAGGTCAGGGGTGTCAAGACTCAGTTTATTTCCTTTGTCACATGCAGTCTTATTCTTTATTTATTTTTCTCATTTACAAAACAAATTTACAAACAGCTCGGTCTAGGGATGGGTATCGAAAACCGGTTCTTGTTGAGAACCGGTTCCCACTGTTTCAATTCCTTGGAATCGTTTGCCATTTTTGCAAACGATTCCCTTATCGATTCCAGTCGCCCCGAATGACGTCACCACGTTGCGGAGCGTCATTTACCTGGCAGGAAACATGGCGGCTCAAACGCTAAAAAGTTTGGTTATACTTTACGAGAACGGATGACAACAGGGCAACTTGCAATACTTGCAAAGTAGATATTTCATTTAAGGGAGGAAACACTACGAATATGCAAAAGCATTTGCTCACAAAACACGCGATAACCTTAAATGAATGTCGTGTTTTTAATTCCGCTCCGGACTCGTGAATCTCAACCCAGCAGTAGCAGTAACGTTTGCACGTCCTCTCCCGTTAATGCGGCAGGTAAATAATCAACTAACAGTGCATATTATGTTAGCGCGATCTGCCTTATTACAAAACCTGCCATTACTGTGCATTTAGGGGACCATGATGAGAGAGACAGACAGAGTCTGGCTCAGATGCTGGCAGTTCTTGCTGCAGTCTACCGGTAGCGTCTCCTTTCAGGCCAGGATAGACGAATGTCACCGAGCAGTGACTACTTTGTGGTAAAAGGCTTGCACCCATTTGCCACAGCAGATGCCCCCGATTTTCGGTAAGTGAATGTGTTTAATTGTAGGCAGGAACATTACTGGATATTCTTGTGTAATTGCTACAGAATCATTTATGTTATTCTTTGTTATTGCTACAGAAGAATATTTATTTTATTATTTTACATTCACAATTTTTTTTCCTGGGGACCCTGTGACACCCCATTGAAGAGCCGTAGGTTGGATCTGTTAAGATCTCACTGTTGGGTTTGTAAGGCCATGTTACTCCTAAATTTCTATCTTGTTCAAAGAGAAGATATAAAACAAAGATCTAAGCTAATTGACCTTAGTGTTCTCCTTTTTTTTAAAAAAAATAATCGATAAGAGAATCGATAAAGAATCGAATCGTTAAACAGAATCGAAAATGGAATCGGAATCGTGAAAATCTTATCAATACCCATCCCTAGCTCGGTCTTTAGGAAGTGTGTAGAATGTTGTGTAGAAAAACTCATAAACCTGCATTTTATTCACAGTAGAATGTGGAAAAGCCCTGGATGAGGCCCCGTGGTAGACTCAGGACACACTGGAGAGATGATGTCTCTTGGCTGGTCTGAGAGCGCCCCTGTGTTCCCTCGGATGAGCTGGAGTAAGTGGCTGGGGAGGGGAGGTCTTGGCATCTCTGCCGAAACTGCTGTCCACATGGCCCAGACCTGGCTAAGCAATAGAAGATGGATGGATGGATCCTGCACATCACTTTCATGGAAGGTCTAGCATATTTGAGTAAGACGAGACTAAATCATATAATGCCGCTATTACAACAGCGTGGCTTCATAGTAGAAGAGTCCAGGTGCTGAACTGCCAAACATGCAATCCAGACCTTTTTCCAACTGAAAACATTTTGCAGCTAAATGAATAAATATGAAAAAGCAGACCCACCCAGAACTGTTGAGCATCTAGAATCAGACATGAATGGGACTTTTACAGATGTCATCTCCCAGAAGCCCAACACCTGGTCTCATAAGTTCACAGATATTTACAGATTTTCAAAGAAGAGTGGATGCTGTGCAGGGGTAAACACAGCTTAAACACTTGATATTTTTTCTGGGTTCTGTTATTATAAACTATAACTATATCCCAAGTTATAGTATTATTTGGTGCATTTGTACTGTTGGCAAACTGATGTACATAATCAAAGTGAGAAAAGTTGAAATAAAAAGGTGGTAGATGCTATTTATATAACTAGAAGATCAATATGGGACTCGTTCTCTGTTTATATACAGTAAAATGTATGCATACATCTACATATGATTACAAGACCTTGGTATGTGTACAAAAATAATTATATGCTACTACACTCATCAGACACCTATCCCCAATTAAGTATATGGTGAAAAATTGTTATACAAGATTTTATTCTATTAAATATATACCCATATAGGAAAACGTGACTTGACTAACTTTACTTTCAGTATGATTGTATATTTATATGCCTTGTGGTTTATCTATACATGTCAGTTACATTCACCTAAGACAAATGCTTGAAAAAAGGTGATAACTTCCACCTCTCCAGCCTCTCTTTCACCTGTTTTCTACTCTCTCACAATGGTCACAATGTCATCTGCAAACATTAGTGTCAACAAAGAATCCTGTCTGGCCTCATCAACCTGTCTCACTGTCCTGACCAAGCATATTACAGTTATTAACAAAAAACAATAATTTGCAAACTAAATAAATAAAGCATACAATATATGATTAATGTATTACAGGGTATTGATGCAGATGTTGGTGTGACTGGAATCTCCAGATGACTGAGTCCCGCGTTTTATTGCAATAGTTGATCTAACCCTAACAAATAAGTTAAAGGAAAAATAAAAGATCAGACCGAATGAATAACTTTATAAATAAATAAATAAGTATAGTCATTAATATATATATATATATTTTAATCATTTTCATGCTGTCTCTTTAATTTCAAACTGCCTCTGGAAGCAGCCGAGGATGTGCATTACTGTGTGTCTTCCTCAGCTATCAGTGCAGTATTTGAGTCTTTCCTGTGCCTCTGTTTCTCTTTCTATGGTAGTAAGAAAATTCATTGGTGCTTGAAAAACAGACTCTTTTAACTCTTTGTTGTTGTCTGCGTAACAGGGCTTCCAGCTCTCTGATTGGCTGTCCACCTGTCAATCATGTGCTCCACTGGAGAAAAAAAAAGACTGCGTCGGGTTTGTGATTTGACACAAACCGAGTCGTGATCATCCGGTCGATCCGTGGGTGGTTAGTTAGCCTCCCCTGTTTACCTTCTTTTCCTTTGGCGGACCTGCCAGCTTGTTGAGCGGCTGTGTGGACGACTGGTAACCTGCCGTTTTTGTGGTAACGCCTGTTGGTTTTTGGAAGGGGACGAGGTGTGTCTGTGAGGGAGAAACGCGGCACGGTTAGTGGGGGATATCCCCTCGCTTGTTTGACTGAACGTCATTTTTCCTGGCTAGGCTAGCATAAGCAGCAGCAGCGTAAACGGGTGGGGGTGGATTTCTACACTTCGGCCCTTGGAAAGCAAATATAAATAACCCCCTGAGGAGTAACGTTATGCTGGGAAACAATGACCAGCGAAGGGGACAGATCTAAGGAAGAAGGGCTTCTCGAGTGGAGCGGACATGTCAGTGGATGAGCAGCGGTGAAGAGTGGTTCGGCTAAGCGGAGCTAGTCGGTTAGCTAAACGGATCGAGGAAGTTGACTAGCCACTTTTGCTAACTGGGCTAAAAACGTCTGAGTTAGTAATATAGATTAAGATTTAAGTGGTGTCAACTTGTTAAAGCTAGAGATTTAGAAAGTCACGAACTATTTGCGGATTTTAATCCCCAACAACAACAAGAAAAGGTAGCACATTGGTTTACCAGTTAGCTAGAAAGTCGGAGCTCGTTATAAACAAAGGCTGCCAAGCTTCACCTGTCCACAGCGACCTTACACCTCCACGGGTCGTCGACCCCATTGTTTGACAGACAGCGCTGCCATTTTTTAAACTACTATTAAACCGTGAATTTACGTCTCGGGGATGGATTTAAAGACCGCGGTGTTTAACGCAGCCAGAGATGGTAAGCTCCGGCTGCTTCAGAAGCTGCTGGAGAACAAAGATGGGCACGAGGTGACCAAGTTAATGGGCGAGAAGACAAACGGGGCCACCCCGCTCCTGATGGCCTCCCGGTACGGCCACTTGGACCTGGTGGAGTATCTGCTGGAGTGCTGCAGTGCTCCTGTCGAGGTCGGTGGATCGGTGAACTTTGACGGGGAGACTATCGAGGGGGCGCCCCCTCTCTGGGCTGCCTCGGCAGCGGGACATCTGAAGGTAGTCCAGTCCCTGCTGGGTCACGGAGCTTCTGTCAACAGCACAACGCTGACCAACTCAACGCCCCTGAGGGCGGCCTGCTTTGACGGCCACCTGGATATTGTGAAATACCTGGTGGAGCACAATGCTGACCTGGAAGTAGCCAACAGACACGGCCATACGTGTCTCATGATTTCATGCTACAAGGGGCACAAGGAGATAGCGCAGTACCTGCTGGAGAAAGGGGCAGATGTCAACAGGAAAAGCATCAAAGGTGAGTCTGTAAAAAGCTTTCCACAGAAAAATGTTGACTACATGGATGATAAGCCGTATTTTCTTCTTTTGAAAGAGATCGTTTGAGAAAATCGAGCAAAAAATGGGCAAAATGCACGTGACACGCATGCATCCAAATATAGGGTTTGTTATGGGATGACAAAATTAACTAATTTGCAATTGCTTTTTTCCCTGTATGAAATGACTCAACAGCAAAGCATGAACTTCTGGTTTCACAGTGGAAAGTTGCAAGCTAGCTACGTCAGCCTGGATGCGTGCGTGTGTGTCAGGGTGTGTCTGGAAGCTCATACTTTGGATGGTGTTTTCTAAATACAGGAACAATAAGAATTTGTCTTTAAGATCATTGTCTTTTATACGTGTGGTTAAAAATAAAAGCACTTAACTGCTCAGGATGTCCATTATTTTCTCTTTCTATGGAGACTGCTGCTTTCGTAGGCTTGAATTCATGGTTTTACAGTGAATTTCAACCACAGACCTTTGGATACCTACCTAGATTGGCACATTTAAGCCCCTAGTTTTAGCTCTTGTGTGATCAGAACTATACAGTTGTAGCTTATACTTACTTTCCTGTGACTAGCACTAAATTCAAGAGCAGGGCACAAACCACCCTCTCTACACTGCTTTAAACAAAACAGCTGTATTGACATAAGAGGGTAAATCTCTATTATTAGATATGACTGGAAACTTTTCAAAAACAATAAAGCTTATGTTTAGGCAGGAAAGTGAGCAAGTTAGAGGAGAAAAACAGTCCTGACAAAATAATCACAGCTGACTAGACTGCTTCAGAAGTTGTGCCTTGCTCACTTCCTTCTCAGAAAAGTCATCACTTTTCAGTTCATGAAAGACTTCCAGTAAATAACCTGTTTGGTGAGGTGTCATCTTGAATCGATTAATGCAGACAAACAAATCTTAAATGATTTCTTGAAGTTTTTCCCCAGTTTTTCCAATCAGTGTTATTCATCCAAGCCACATTAAAACACTGATTATATAATCAAAAGTCAGTTTAAACCATTTTTTAGTATAAACATGGCTTTCTTGTTGTTTACCCAGTTTTGCTTGTACATATTTAACTGAGGGGGGAAACTGTAGCGCTGCTGCAGTTTTCTGTCCAGAATTGTTATGTTTGCAGAAACCAAAGAATATAACTGCTGGTTGATCCCAAACTAACCCCATTTGGTCTCATCTGACTGAGTGTGGAGTAGCCTCAGAGAGCAGAAAGAAAAACAAACGCACTGTTAACCAGAAAAAAAAAGAGGGGGGTGAGCTTGAAGTGTTTATAATTCCCAGTCATGGCATGTGTTGAATATCCTCAAAGGGATTAACTTATCTTTATGGGACTTAAAGTTCAGTAAGCACGTGTGTGTGTGTCTGTAGATGTGTATCCCTTCCTCTTTGGGGAAAACTGAACCTGATTTTTCAGGACTGAGTGACCTACTTTTAACATGCCAGACTTGAGTAAATGTAGCAGTGGTGGAAATGGTCCTGCTTCTGCTCCATGAGTGGGCTTGAATGTTATTTTTTGTACTTTCAAATTGTGGGTTTGTTTTATTGGGTTTTTTTTTTTTTCTTGGCTACAATACCACTGTGTGAATCTTGCACGGTTTCACTGACAATGTGACATACCCTCCAACGAAGGCAAACAAGTCAAGACTGAAAACACTGCTGGTGGAACTTCATTTTTCACTTTAATTGTTTGTAATAGGTCCTCCCCTTTTTCTTTTTAACAATAGCTTAGCTCACCTGACAAAGTGCAATTTCTCCTTTTTATCTGAGGAATGTGGCGTTGGAATTTTGTGGTCATCCCTAAATATTCTTACAATTCATGATGGAAGTTATCTGCCCTTGACTCACCTTTACATCCTGCAGTCCAAAGAACCAGTGGAGTTTCTCAGACTTTTCTGTTGTACAAATGTCTGGCCTTGTGTTTTCCTTAATGGTGAACCATATAGGTCAATACGGTGGTCTGATATGCTAATTTAAGCGTGCTTCAGGCATTTTCACTCTGTAAGTTTGCAGTTGTAAGAGACTGTTATCAGAACAGCTTCTGTGAAATTCAGCACCACAATAACACCAAGGTACTCGAAGCTTGGTGACTAATTGTCTTCTTCTTATTGACTCTTAATAGTTGTATTTAGTCTCAGTAGTGAATGGAGTTAAACAGAAGTGCGATTGGGAGTACTTCCTTGTTTTGAGTTTGTTTGGTAAATTCCTGGGAAACCCCCAAGGTGGAGAGATGTCTTATTTTTGTTGCTAAACTGGATTAAACTAGAGCTCTGGTATCCCTGGAACAGAACATTATTAATTAAAAGGAAACTAAATTAAATGGATTAAACTTTTAAGGAATGCGTTCTGTGCTCTTCCTTGTTAGACATTCATATTTGTCTTTTAAACTGCTTATTTGTTTTTTTTTTATTGTGTTGCATGTTTTTTTTGGTTTGTTTGTTGTTGTTTTTTTCTTTGTCTGTGTTGTGCTGAAAAATACTTCATGTGATGTGTGTCTGTTTGCTCAAATCCTTTGTAGAAGTTGATTCTCTTTTTCTGTTCTAAAACTGATGAAACCGTTAAAAAAAAAAAAGTGAATATGACACATCTTATGGCATAAATAAATATAAAGTGGTAGCATCCATTAGAATTTTAGCATCAGTCATTGAGCCTTTTAAATATTTTTTTAAATTACCAGCTTATGGTAACATGGAGAGAGAAATTCCTTAAGTCAATATCAAGGTAATAGGATGGATGTAGTCATGGATTTGCAAACTGAATTCCTGCTAGGCTTCTGTGAGCTAATGTAGGTCTTATTATGTTTAACTCACTGCACAACATGCATCTTCTTTGTTCACAGGCAACACGGCGCTTCACGACTGTGCAGAGTCAGGCAGCCTGGAGATCATGCGGATGTTGCTGCAGTACGGCGCAACCATGGAGCAGGATGGCTACGGCATGACACCCTTACTTTCTGCCAGTGTTACAGGCCATACTAATATTGTAGACTACCTGACTACGCATCAGCAGGTCAGGCTTCCTGTCACCTACAATTAAAGTTTGTTTGTGTAGAGTTGTGTGAAGATCACATAAATATCACATATTTTGTCCCTGCAGACGAGGCACACAGAGCGCATTGATGCCCTGGAGCTCTTGGGAGCTACGTTTGTAGACAAAAAAAGAGATCTGCTTGGAGCTTTAAAATACTGGAAAAGAGCCATGGATCTGAGGTACATGGACAGTAACAACATCATCCAGAAGCCGGAACCCAAGCAGCTGATCATGGCATACGATTATGCTAGAGAGGTGAGTGCATTTACCAAGCACCACCTTAAAGTGGGCTTGCAATGTGTTTAAAGCTCTTGAAATCGGTTTTCTTTTCACATGATGTCACATTTTGACATCAAGATGGAAAAAGTAAATGTTTTTATTTTGCTGGGGAAAACCTTTAATGTTACACTCTGGTCTTTAGTATTGGAGATGTAGCCTAAGACTTTGTTAATTAGCTATATAGATTAAATCCAAGA
This sequence comes from Neolamprologus brichardi, assembly GCF_056152115.1. NCBI lineage: Eukaryota > Metazoa > Chordata > Actinopteri > Cichliformes > Cichlidae > Neolamprologus > Neolamprologus brichardi. The sequence goes on from NC_142115.1 coordinate 23,134,532, forward strand.
CCCATATATCGATATGGGTCTTGGTGCTGAAGTCACAAGTCACTCTGCTACTTTTTAATCTGCTTTCTAGGTAACAAACGCAGAAGAGCTGGATGGACTTATTTCTGACCCGGATGAGATGCGCATGCAGGCTCTGCTCATCCGAGAGCGAATCCTCGGTCCACAACACCCAGACACTTCCTACTACATCCGTTACCGTGGTGCCGTCTATGCTGACTCTGGAAACTTCGAACGCTGCATAAATCTGTGGAAGTACGCGCTGGACATGCAACAAAGCAACCTGGACCCCCTCAGTCCCATGACTTCCTCCAGCCTGCTGTCATTCGCTGAGCTCTTCTCCTTCATGCTGCAGGACAGGGCCAAGGGGCTCTTGGGGACATCGGTGTCGTTTGAGGACTTGATGGGGATACTGTCCAAGAGTGTGATGGAGATTGAACGAGCCATTAAACAAAGTGGACCAATGCCTCCTGACCCTGCTCAGCTCAGCAAGGCCCTCTCAATTATTCTCCACCTCATTTGTCTTTTAGAGAAGGTGCCATGTACTGCAGAGCAGGACCATTTCAAGAAGGAGACCATCTATAGGTGTGTTCCTATTGAAAATCTTCTCAGTGTTGTTTATAAAGGTCACATATGTCTCTGTGTACACAATATGGCAGTTGGAAGGGTCTAAAAGTTTCCCGTGACAGTGATTTTTGATAATGTTTCTTTCAGTCACATATACAACCTTTTTTTTTTTTTTTTTAGCAAACAGGCAGGATGTTAATTGACCTTTGCCACAGGCTTTTTGCAATTCTGTCAGTAATTTAAAAAAAACATTAGTTTAATCAAACTTGTTGTTCATAGTCATAATTCTTTGCCTTTCATTCTGACACTGTTGCATCTCTAGATTCCTGAAGCTCCACCCATGTGGTAAGAATGGCTTCAGCCCGCTGCACTTGGCAGTCGACCGCAACACTACCTGCGTGGGCCGTTATCCCGTCTGCAAGTTCCCTTCCCTCACGGTCGCTTCAATCCTACTTGAGTGTGGGGCAGATGTCAACAGTCGAGATGACGATGACAACAGGTCTGTTTTTAAAAATCACGCTTCTGTTTCACCCACATTCTCCAGCTTTTAGTTTTCACCTACATTTATTCAGGGGGAAAATGGCAGAAAGTGGATAAGAAGACATGTGCTTGTATGTTGTACAGGATAATCCTCTTACAGATCTATTATCTTTGTATCCACTAGCCCCCTCCACATAGCGGCATCCAACGGTCACCCTGACATCATGAACCTGCTCATTTCCTGCGGGACTCACTTCGACAGCACCAACGCCTTCCAGCAAACGGCCTGCGACCTCCTGGATGAGAAGGAGCTGGCCAGGAATGTCATCCAGCCCATTAACCACACCACTCTGCAGTGCCTAGCCGCCAGGGCTATCATCAAGCACGGCCTCGACTACCGGGGAAACATCCCAGAGAAACTGGAGGCCTTCGTCTTGCTCCACAGATAATGATTGTGAAGGAGTGGAGAAGAATGGATGGGTGCACAGGGAAAAGTGTGAAAAGGAGCAACATAATCTCAACGCCTCACCCACAGGGTGCTTGAAAAACCGAGACAATTATGTGGGTTAGGTTTGCAAATTCAAACTACACGGAGAGTATGAACTTGTTGGAAGAATTAAGTGCACAAAAAAGTCCTCAACTAACCAGGATGGACTTAAAATGATTTGGATTAACTGGCCCAATTTTTGGGGGATGCAACAGGAGTGGATTGCAACATGGACAAACACAGCTGCATCTCTGGATGAACTGAGCAAAGGGGTTTATGTATTTTTGCTTGAGATTTTTTTTTTTTTTTGCATATTCCTCGATTTCTATTTATTAAATGAAACTTGAGAGATTTTTCTCCATGCTGGCTGCAACCCAGTCTCAACATTGCCTGCTCACGTCTTCTCAGTCTCAAGGCATTTCTACATATACTGGGAGTTCAGGTTGTTATTATTATTTTTAAAAAATATTTTTGGTTTGCCAACAGTCATGGACCCTTCCCCAGTCATTAGATTTTTTTTTTTTTGTTTGTTTTAGTTTTAGTTTTTTTGTACTTTTACAAATACACCTAGTTTTTGGTCATGCAAATCTGGACATCTGCCAAGTGCTGTGGATTCGAGACTCATTTGTCGTTCCCACTTAAGTGTACAACAAAGCTTTACAAGAAGGGTTTAATGCGTGCAAACACCATAAGTGCTTTATTCTTTCTATGCACAGGCTAGGCTGTTGGAAAGAGAGACTGTTGTATTCTGTGCCGGCACTTGTCTGTGCAATATCTCTCATGAGTTTTTGTGTTTACCTCATTGCTGCCGTTTTCTTCAGTATCCACCTACTTCACTCAAAAAGGAGGGGGAGAGGGGTGCAAAAAAACATTGTACTGATTGTTGTAAGACGAGTGAATGAATTTGAGCGATTGTGTTTTATTTTTTTGCGTGAGTGCGTGTGTGAAAGAAATGCGAGTGCCCCCCACGGTGCGTTCCTTGTATGCAGAGTGGGTTTTTTTGCTTTTGTTTTTTTGTTTGACTTTACACAAATTATTGACAATGGGAATTTTGGTGAAGTGGCGCTCATGGAGATTCCACAATGCACGTGACTGCCAGTAGAAACCACAGCGGCCAAACTAACAGTTCACAACCGCTGGCGAGTGCAGGCTCGTACACAGAAGTGACCTCTTTAACATTCATACATGGCCGACCTTTAAATACTGTCGTTCTTTAATAATTTTTATCCCCCCCCAAAAAACGTCTGGGTAAACATTGTCCCACTGTTCACGTGCAGCAACATATCAGCCAACCAATCACTGCAGAAGACCTTTCATGACAACACCTACACTCCAAACTAGAGCAGAGCAAGGGTAGATCTGTTTGTCTTATACAGCTGTCATCCAGCTGTGTGAGGAGTTGAAGACACGAGTGGGAGGATGCCTCTACATACAGAATAGGAAAGCTTTGTGAATTATCTCGTTTGCACATTAGCTTTAGATGTGTGGGTTGGAAATTTTAAAAAAAGGGCTTTTCATAATTCTTAGGATTTCATATTACAGTTTAAAAAGTAAAAAAAAGCAGACATAGCAAATGTATTGAGGACACCCAGGGCAACTTGATGTGAATCTGCACTTTACTACAGCGGAGTTTAAGATTTGATATGGCATTAATTGAGTTCATGTCTTAATAACCAGTTTGACAATAAACCCATGTTGCACTTGTCATCTTGTCCAAATGTCTTTATTTCCTGGTTTTTCTCTCTTTGTTTTAATAGCTATACACCAGTCAGCCACAACATTAAAACCAGCTGCCTAACACAGCACAAGGGACCTCTGGGGGTGTCATGTGATTTCTGGCTTAGGAAAGCTGGAGAAAATCCTTTCAGGATGAGACTTGTCTCCCATAAATGCCTGACTGGATTGGGAGTTGAGCAGTTTGGTGGCCGGATTGATGCACCTGGCTCTGTTTAGATTCTTTGCGCTGTGGCATTGACACATTGTCCTCCTGGGAGAGGCTGCTGTCAATGCGTGTTGTGCTTGACCTCCAACAATGTTTAAGTGAGTTTTATGTGTCTTAAGTGAACTCTGCATTCTAATAAGGCAATGTTACTTGACCTGTCTGCGGTTTTAATGTTGTGGCTAATGGTGGAAGAGCGCAAATAGGCAACAGCTGATTGAGTCAGTGTTCCCACTGCTTTTGCTCTATAGTCACTGAGCAGATCTTTGAGTTGGGTGAAGCAAAGAGGACCCCTGAGATGTGAAAATGCAGACGGGGGTTGCTCATGTTGTTCGTGAGTTGCTTCCAAGAAATGCCCTCAAGTAAAAACAAGCTAATTTATGACTTGCTTGCTCAATACTTTGTGCATGAAGCAATTAAAAACAGCAGCCGACTGCTGTGCAGAGAACCTTGGAGTGTTTATTCTTCTCTAGACTACAGTCATTAGGACCCAGTAACAAGTATTGTCTCTGTATCCAACACCCGATGTGCTGTGTTGTATATTAACTCTGAGGCTCAAAGCATCAAAAACACATCAGCGAGGCCCTTGATGCTCCACAAGAATCAACAAAAAAAATCTAATGAATTATTTAAAGACCCAAGATGATGAGATTGGTGTTCAGCCATGCTGTGTTATGACTCCACTGGTGGCAATGTCATTTACTTTGCACATTACCCTCCAGGATTACATCAACATTTCACCAGGAGCCAGAGGTTTTCTCATTTTAGAAAAAAAAGGCTTCACACAAATGAATGGATTAACTTCAAGTGTGGTATGATATCAGTCGACAACATCGAGTGGATGGATCTGGACTAGGGCTGTTCGATATAACGCTATATATCGGATGACATATAAAAACGTCTATCGTTTCATTTTACGCTATTGTTTGTTTCTTGGTGTCGCAAAATAAACTGTTTACGGCAAAATTGTTTTATCGTTTTGATGGTCACTGTAGTGGCTATATTAATTTCTTAAAGTTCTCTTTTTCTCTTATATTTAATATAACCACACTATGGACGGACAAGCGCCTGTTTTTATGCGTTGTGGTTAGCAACAACGACGGTAAAACCATCGGGTGTCCGCTTGTTTATTTTACACATAAACCTTTCACAATAAAGCTCAAGATCCTGTTGAGATTTTTCAAAATAAACTGAATCACGTAAAAGATTATGCAGAGTATTTATGGATGAGAAGCAAAAAAGAGCAGTCAAATGCTAAAAAAATAAGACTTAAGACTTAGACTCAAACGTTAGAACAGGCTTTTCCCCGCAGCACGCTGTGTAATAAATACTCACAAAGAAAACAGCGGCCTTTACAACTTATGTCTAAAAATGTATCGTTTCATGCATCTGTTAAAACACTCGACTCCAGGTACACGACGCCCAGCTGGAAACACTTCACGCAAGTCGAGCTGCCCCATATTCACAGAATTTACAGAAAATGTAAAAATTTTGTGATTTACATCGTTATGGACGATAGATGTCTTATATCGGGATATGAGATTTTGGTCATATCGCACAGCCTTAATCTGGACCCAGGCTAAATGAACTTCGGTGGTTTTATTTAGAAAATCTGGTGCCTACACTGCAGTCCTGCCAGTTAATTACTGATGCGCTTGTACTTTTGGTTTATGGGTGAATTTGGGAGAAACTCAAGGCCTCACTCAGCTAAAAGCATTACTTTAGATTTCTTAATTGATACAAAATCCACATTCACCACATGCGCTGCCTTGGTTTAATCTCCTGAGTGATCATAGCTACTCCCGTTTCAGTTTAACAAAGTGAAAGGGTGAAATGTAAAGAACTGTCATGTAACAGCCAGATGATGCAGCTTCCTCACACACAAACGGACAGATACCTTCACGAATACACATTTATTCCTTGCTTCCTCCACATGTAGAGCCGGCAGCGTTCATCCCCAAAATGTGAAACCCGTCCTGAATGTTCCGTGATGAGTCACTGCCAGGATCTCCTGTAAAGCAGAGAGTGGGACTTTCTTAATGAGTCACGATCACTGTAGGTGTGTGTGCGCGCCAGGCCGCCGAGGCTGGACTGAGTGCGTCTGGTTAGATATGTATGAATCTCTTTTACGACCTGCAACCATTTTGTGGTCTATAAAAATGGATTTCGCAACCTTCAGGGACTTTTTCAATCAGCCTTCCTTAATAAGTGGTTATAGCATGTAGCCATCTGAAATCATGTCACTCTTGCGTAACAGACCTAGCCACAAAAAAAAAAAAAAAAAAAACTCTTGAAAGGAGAAATGGAGACAAATAAACAGGTAAATCAATTTTCTGAGGAAATATTTACCGCCATTCCTTCTGAGAAGTGCAATTGAACTTTGCTGTTTTGCATTTTCACAACCACGCCCAGAATTACCTTTCTAAAATTAGCAAAGGTATCATGAGGTGAAAGTGGACACATGTTTTTATTTAGTGTGAGGTGTAACTGTAGCTGGAAAATCTATTTGGTTTTACGCACATCTTCCATTCCAGCCTCAGTTATGCAAAGCTCAGGTAACCTTTTCCTTCTGCAGGAACGCTAACATAATTGATGGTAATTGTGAAATATACGGTTTAGATGTTTCTGGGTCGAAGTGCACGGAACAAGTCGAGGCTTATCACAGTACTGGTGTTTACGTGGCTCAGCCCCACTAGAAGTGGTTCTGTGTCCAACAAGGAAGAGTTTGAAAAGGGTGCAGGGGAAAAAAGGTGAAAGGCTGATATGAGGATGTTAAGTTTGTACTAAGGCTGTGTGGATAAAAGCCAGAGTTTCTAGAAAAGGAATTGTCAGCTCAGCAGGGAGGGGGTGTACTGAGTCAGAGGAATGCCCATGAAGTCTCACGAATGAAGATGATGAGAATCTACCATGCTGAACTGTCTTTTACTAAAATTCAGGCTCCCTACCAGCTTTCAAAATTGTGTCATTCTTTCTCACTAAACTATAATAAAACGCATATTCAAAGGATAAAATTGTTCATATCTCTGTTAAAATAGTGACATGCCCTCATTTCCACCAACACGTTTTTATTCACTGCTTAACTTTGAAGTGTTTGCAAATGTATTTTTCTCCATCTCTTGCTTTAAGGTGCAGAGTTACACATGGGTACATTAGGAAGGAGGTAAAGAGGAAGACCACAGAGGAGGTTTGTGGATATATTGAAGGAGAAGATGGAGAGGGTTGGTGTGACAGAGGAGGGTGCTAGGGATAGGGTGAGATGGACGATTTGCTGTGGTGACCCCTTAAGGATCAGCCAAAAAAAAGGAAAAGATTTCCTAATTTAATTCAATTCATTGTATTTATAAATCCCCAACTCACAACTATTGCCTTAATGTGCTTTATATCGCAGGCTACAGAACCTACAATATCAAACAAACTAAATAACAAGACAAAAACAGAGAAATCAGATGACCTCCAATTAAAAAGCACGTGGAGATGGTGAGAAGGAAAATCTCCCTTACCCCCCTGTCACAACCATTTGGGGTGAAGGAAAGAAAAGAGAGGAAAAGAATCTCTGTGGGAGAGAACGAAATGAAATGAATGAATATTTTATAATAATTCTGCTTAAAGGAAATAAGTATCATGTAAATAGACTTGGTCCAAGCACAGAGCCCTGTGGAACTCCATAATTAACCTTAATGTTTGAAGACGACTCCGCATTTACATGAGTAGGTTGGAGTCTAACAGATAGATATGATTCAAATGCTGCACTCTGGTCTACAGAAATGAATCCACTGTCACAGACCATAGGAAGGTTGTTAGCAACACCCACGAGTGCTGTTTCTGTGACACTCTAAATCCTGAGTGAAACTCTCAGAATAAGCTGTTCCCTTGCAGATGATCAGTTAGCTATTTAATGAGGTTTGCTCAGGAATAGGATTTTGAGCTGGTGACATGCTTGAGAAATTCTCTGAAGACTGTTGTTTCTCTAGTTGCGATTACAGCTGTAACAATCAGTGAGCTAATACAGAGGAGTTTGAGATTCAAGCCTCATTTTAATTGTGTAACACAAGGCTGCATAATGAAATTGTGATGAACCCCCTGCATGCCTCCAGAAAACTAAATATGAGTGAATAAGCAGACAAGTGATAAAGTAATAAAGCCATTACTTGTGAAGTGTACAGGGTGAGCTCAGTACTTTCAGAGCCTGAGAGGAGAAACTGTCTGGAGTTTAGCGGTTTCAGATACTTCTGTATCACTTGCCAGATGGCAGCAGGGTGAACAGGCTGCAGCTGGGGTGAGAACTGTCTTTTAGTATCCTTTGGGTTCTTCGCAGACATCTCGTCTTACTGATATCAGTGACTCTGTGGGAGGCTTTAATCACCTGCTCCATATATTCTGTATCTGAGAGCGATGCTTATGATGCGTCACTTAAACTCCAGACTGATTTTGTTTTGGCAAAGTGTATATACAGTTATGTGTTTCTGCCATATCCAGTATAAAAATGACATTTTTGTATATATTTCTGTACAATTACGGTGCTTTGACACTGTTTTGCCACCTTTTTCTATTATGTACAAGCTCAGTACAGCTCAGAAATAGCAGCTAATTGAATTTATTTAAACATTTGCGCGTTCAATCAGGGCAGAAAAAAGAAAGCGGAAAGTGAAGATTGAACGTGTAACCGTGAGTCCTCACTCATTGTACACAAGGCTTCACATCAAGTCTTATTTTTATGGCTTTTGGCAGTGCTGTCAGCTCGGCCTACTTCTGCCCTGTCTATATTTAGGGCTGAATAATGCCCTGCTGGAAAGCTGTCCTACATTAACTGTGCTCCTCCGTGTCTGAATACCTGCAGGTGAACTCACCACCAGACACCTTTTCTTTCCCCGTGCCTCAGCCTGTCTCTGTGTGCCACTCAACCCATTTCAGCTCGCTTCAGTGCCAAGACAAGCAGGATAATGCTGCCATACAAAACCAAGACATGAATATGAATACAAAAATCTGGTCTATTGTCCTTTTTTAACGCTTTACTGCTTTTCTCTAGACTAGAATAATCCTTTAATTGTCCCACAAGGGGAAATTTGGTTGTAACAGCAGCCAGAAAGACACATATACAAACAAACAGTACACAGGACACAGGACAGAAACATACACAATTTTTCTTACATATTTACATATGGACAATGGTTACTATAAACAGAGTACTGTACAGTTATTAAATTAAATAAAAATAACCACAGATAAGAGGCAAACCAGGTTGTAGTGCGAATCAGTTGATTAAATTAATGCAGTTACAGCGCAGATGTAAACATCTATGTTTGTTGGGAGCAGTTCTGATTGTACAGTCTGACAGCTGCAGGGAGGAAGGACCTCCGGAAACGCTCCTTCATGCATCGAGGATGCAGCAGTCTCTCACTGAAGGAGCTCTGCCTGCGTTATTGTGTGTGGCTGTCAGTCTGCCGTCTCTTCGATCCTCTCTGGCCTTCCCCACAGCAGCAGGAGACTCGAAAGCTTTATAAATGGATGAATTCTCCGATCACGACTCAAAGGAAACCTGATTTTCTAGTCAGATGGTCTGACTTACTGCACAGAAAAAGCATCAATAGAAGCAATGTTCAGGGACAAACTGATTTCTGCTTATAAAAAATTAATTTTCTTTGGACTTTGCTCTCATGCAATGACACAATAGGCAATGTTTCCATTTTTTGCTTAGTCATTTAACTTCTCTAATAAAGAAAATATCTCTTTAAGAATAACATTGTCTGGTTCTAGTTTCAAGGATAGATTTCAATGTGTTTCGTGATTGAGAATTGATTGTTTTGGGGGTTTCCTCCCTTGAGATGCTCTGCTTTCACTGCAGCCACATTCACTTAAGCTTGATTGTAGGTTTCTCTCATCCAGTTCTGTCTTCAGTAACTCAGATGTATGCTATGCTGTTCTGAGATCAGGTGATTGAGATGGCTATTGAAGAATATCCAATTTCTTTGCCTTGAGAAACTCCTGAATTGCTCTTGCAGTATGCTTTGGGTCATTTTCTAGTTGCACAGTGAAGTCTGATCAGTTTTGCAGCAATAGGCTGAACCAGAGTAGAGAGTATATCCCTGTACACTTCACAATTCATCCTGCTACGTCTATCAGCTGTCACATCATCAATAAACACTAGTGACCCGGGTCCACTGGCAGCTATATGTGCCCATACCTTCACCCTGCCTCCAGCATGTTTCCAGCATGTCTTTCATTATTCATCTGACATTTTTTAGGTTAAGCATTTTATCTCTGACTTAAAAATAATAACTGGCAAGCTTAATGTATAAACGATGCAAGTGGTAAGGTGCTGTCCTAAACTCAGTGCAACAGGAGCTCCTTTAATCTCCATTAATCTGGACTTTTCCATAACTGCTAGCTGCCAGATGTCAGCATCTCCCCTCTTATATATTTCAAATGAAGCTTTCAGCGTGGATACACGCAGACCTCATTGCATGCTCGTGTTCCTGGCTATCTTCCTGTGATTGCTCGCAGCCCCACAGCTTTGGGACAGTAAATCTGTCATCGCCGTCCCTTTTAAACAGAGTTTATATGGAGATTATCCTCTGCACCGATTCACCAGAGGATCACTCATTGCTTTGCTGTTTACTTTCATGGTCCAACATTGCATCTCTTTGGATGAGAGGAGCACCTGCTGACTGTTAAATGACAATGTGGTGACGGACAAAGGGGTGCTCTGAAAACGTGACAGATTACATAAGAGACCCCTCAGCTAAAATAGATTGGCAGGGTATTAACGTGGGGATCACTGTGGTCTGAATCTGACACTGGTCTGGCCTGCACACAGTCTCCACATCGCCTTTTTTCTTTCTGACTTACGCACATAGTCGTTGATTGGACCATGGGGCAATGCTAATTGTGTGTGGGTGACTGTGAGGGATAAATGATCTATTGTGTATATGTGTGATAGAGTTTTCTGCTCTCCAAGCTCACTGGCACCAAAACTTTCCACTTTGAGTCAGCTGTCAAAATAACACTCATATAAATAGAGGAGGAATTAGCTGGCATGGCAGTGATTAGCACAACAAATACACTAATGTAACACACATGCGCACAACAGACACACACACAGGCCGGTCATCTTCTGACAGAGGATCTGACACTCAGATGAGCTCATTAATATACAGTGTTAAATCTTCAGGAATAATATTAAGCAAACATACTTGCACTTACACACATACACCATCCGCAAACACACACACACACACACACACACACACACACGCACGTGTCCTTCCTGCCAATTTTTTAATATTTGTATTTATCTTCACTGATTTTTTGCCTTTATTGGACTTAAGAAATAAATAAAATCATGAATTAATTAAGAAAAAAATATGTGGAGCAACAAAAATAAGTGGCTTGATTACAAGAATGAATATTGCAGCTCTGCTAAGGTTTGTGTTAAAGCCTTTCATGCAGTTCTGCAATCTGTCACATTAATATTAGTTAACATGTCCTGTGAAACAAGAAAAAGGTGAAATGCTACAGTATATTATTGTTTATTCATTTATTTATTTTTGTTTCATGGCCGTGCTTTCAGCTCTTCTGTGTAACCCGGTGACTCAAATTCTAGTGTTTAATAGTCTTTTACTTTGCATTAATAAGTCCACCCATAGAGTCTGAACGCAGCATTCTAACCAACCAAGTTTGTTTGTGTTTGCTGATAAGTTAACACTGCAGTGTTTTATCCACATAGCTCAAAAAACTAAAAGTGAAACCTCAGAATATGGATCCTAAAACCTGTGGGTGACGTCATGGTGGTTACATCCACGTTGGCAACCCAACGATCACTTCCTGTTTTATATTGTAATCGTTTGCCACGTATAGTACACTGGTGCGGTTGTTCTGCTTTCTGCTTTGTTATTGCCTTTGAGATATGAGATTTTTACCTGGTTTCCTGTTTGTATGTTGTATGTTGTGTGTTTGCTGAGTTAATTCTTTGATATTTGATGCCTCATTTATTTATTTAAAAAAGTAGTAGATTTAGACTAGAACTCCTGCCACAATGGTGCACTTAAGGATTGATTTCTAAAAAATGCTTTAACAGGTTGTGTGAATCCCATTTTCTCCTGTTTCTCTTTATCGGGATCACAGGGAGAAGGCGCTTACAGCCTATCCCATCTACCATAGGGCGAGAGTCGGGATACACCCTGGACAGGTCGGCAATCTGAGACAGGGTTAATGCGGAGAGCCCGGTGTTACCATTCACAGTCACAGTCACACCTATGGGGAATTTAGAGTGACCAGTTGAGCTAACCCCACTAATTGCATGTTTTTGGGCTCCGAGAGAAAGCTGGAGTACCTAAACAGAACCCACGCAAAATTTCTAATCACCCTAAATTGGTATCTTTCTGCATTTGGATGGTCTCTAAAGAGAAAATCGATGTTTTCGTAGGGCATGATCACAGTGATATTTGAGGAAATTCAAGCCAGGTAATCAATTATTAGCAGGACTATATATTACGAGCTAAAAAACCTAAGATTGTGCTGCCCAAACTTTGGCCGACACGCATCCCACACAAAATTATCAGGGAAATTAATATTGTACAGACTTTGTTTATGAGACGAGATTGCTTCCAGAACAATTGTAAGGTTTTGTGAATAAATACTTCTGCAGGTTGTTCAGAAAGCTGCTGCAGGGCTTCTGACTACCACTGCTAATTCAGTTCTTCTGACTCTCCGTTAACCTCAAAGTCTTTTTAGGTGGCTTTGACTTTTAGAGCTCTGCACAGACAAGCTCTGGTACACATCAGTAAACTTTTACATACATTAGCAGCAGGCCCCAGAGGTCATGTGATCAGTACCTGCTGACTGTGCATCAATCAAAACGGAGAACTGAAGTAGGCAGAGCTCTGTCCCACTCAGTCTGAGATCTGCTTTTTAAAAATGTTTTCCAAATTTGCTTTTGGGGGAAAGTTTTGACTGTATGGCTTCAGTGCTTCTCATCTGTCATACTGTAAATGTACTGCTGAAATAGTGGCTGCTCAGTCCTCAGTATGCTCTGAAAGCTTCACTTCAGATATTTTTCTATCTTTGTGTCTGTCCCTTGTGATTTCAATGCTCATATCAGGCACTCAGCTCTGAAGATACTCTTGGACGGATCTGCTTCATCGCTCTTCTACTCATGCTCTGTAGCTAATTTGGCTTGCCCGGTGCAGCTGATACTGGTAGCTGTCCAGGCACGAACATGCACAAGAGTGGGCATCGTGAAACTCAAGTATTGTTCAAAGTAAACGATTGCTGGCAGCACTGATGCTGAAAGAGCCAGGAGTCATTTTACAGAGAGATTAATCAGGCATTTGAAACTTCGGTCTCCAGAGACCAGAGGCTGCTCATTTATAGCGTGTGAAGCTCAGAATGATTTGATATAGAGAACTGTAAACTGACTTCATCCCCCTTATCACTGTCTCTGGCTTCATGATATTTCTTTTCACTACAATTGTGCTGGATCCTGCTGCATAAGTTTTAATCTGCTGAACTGTATACACTGATCAGACATGGCATTATGACGACTGGCGGGTGAAGTGAATAATACAGATTGTCTCTTCATCGTGGCACATGTTAGCAGGTGGGATATATTAGGGAACAAGTGAACATTTTGTCTTCAAGGTTGATGTGTTAGAAGCTCTTGTGGGCTGTGCCCTGTCTGCATTGGTCAGTATCTATCAAAAGTGGTCCAAAGAAGGAACAGTGGTAAACCAGTCACAGCGTCATGGGCAGCCAAGAGAGGCCTGTGTGGTGTGATTTAACAGACGAGCTACTTTAGCTCAAGTTGCTGAAAACGTTTGTGCTGCTTCTGATCGGAAGGTGTAGGAATACTCGGTGCATCACAGTTTATTGTGTGTCGAACTTCATAGCTGCAAACCAGTCAGGGTGCCCGTGCTGACCTCTGTCCCCTACTGAACGTGCCAAAAATGGGCACACGAGCATCCAAACTGGACCATGGAGCAATGGAAGGAGGCGGCTTGGTCTGATTAATCATGTTGTGTTTTACATCACGTGCATGTGCGTTGCTTACCTGGAGAACACCTGACACCAGTATGCACTACAGGAAGAAGGCAGTCTGATTCTTGGGTCATGTCATTCATGGGGGTGTTACTTTGACACATACCACCTACCTAAGCATTGCTGCAGACCATGCACACACATGGCTGTGGCCTCTTTCAGCAGGATAATGTGCAGTGCCGAAAAGAAAAAAATGGTTGAGGAATAGTTTGAGGAGCACACCAACAAGTTTAAGGTGTTGACTTGGCCTCTAAATTCCCAGATCTTACTCCAATCGAGCATCTGTGGGATGTGCTGGACAAACAAGTCCGATCCATGTAGGTCCCACATCGCAACTTAAACAGAGTTAAATGATCTGTTGCTAACTTATTGATGCCAGATACCACAGCACACCTTCAGGAGACTAATAGAGTAGGGTCAAAGGTGTTCTGGCAGCAAAAGGTGGAACAACACAATATTGTTGGTTCACAATCAAAACTATTTTCTTTATAAATGTTGTGATGCAAGTTGTTGTGCTTTCATTTATCAGTCACGCACATTAAACTGGGTTGTTGCCACTTACTGGGGCGATCGTGGCTCAAGAGTTGGGTATTCGTCTTGTAATCGGAAGGTTACCGGTTCGAGCCCCAGCTCCGACAGTCTCGGTCGTTGTGTCCTTGGGTAAGACACTTCACCCGTTGCCTACTGGTGGTGGTCAGAGGGCCCGGTGGTGCCAGTGTCCGGCAGCCTCGCCTCTGTCAGTGCACCCCAGGGCGGCTGTGGCTACACTCTAGCTTGCCATCACCAGTGTGTGAATGTGTGTGTGAATGGGTGGATGATTGTGTATAGTGTAAAGCGCTTTGGGGTCCTTAGGACCAAGTAAAGCGCTATACAAAAAATACAAATACAAAATACTGTAGAGAACTGCAGTTTTACAGGCTAGATAAGAGGAAAGTGAGTTAAATTAGCAAACACAAACACCGATATCAGCGTCTGCACTCCCTGCCTTATCATTATGAATCATCAGAAAGTGGCAGTCATGTTCTGCTACAGCAGATGCTCACATTTATTTTTATTTTTTTTTAATTCTATCTGCCTCACAGACGCTTTCAGCCCGTCGAGCTGAAAGCATTTCTCTGGTTTCGGTTGTTTATTACAGTCAGAATATTTTCCTCTTCTGTTTCTCTAATGAAAAGCATCCAGGTTACATTACAGAAAAGCGTTTTCCCAGAGATAAGAAATGCTTCCATTTCCATTCAGTGCTTCCATTAAAATGCAGCTTGTACAACAACAGTTCCTCCTGATCAGTGAAATTGTTTGGCGGCGCCCACATTTGTTGCCAATGCCAAACCATCTGCCACAAAGCAGCACTGACTCATCGGAGCCGCCTGCGCTCTCTTTTGAGAATCCATAATTTCCACAAGGTACCTCCTTTTCTGTCTCGTAACAATGTACTGCACCTTGCCCGGTGTTTCTCTGCGGCTCTGCGGCTCTGCGGCGCTGAAACGAACTCAGACCTGAGTATGTGGGTGCAGAAGTGCTGCAGATAAAAGAGCAGCCGTGGCTCAGAAGCTCAGCTGTGAGGCAACTGTGCAAGTAATACATAACTCTGGGGGTTGGTGGGGGGGGCATCCAGATTTCACGAGCAAGCACCAGGAGAAGGAGTGCTAGATGAAGACTAGACTAGATGAAGAACATGAGCTTTGGGAAAGGTTTCGCTCGAGGATCAATGTGAGTCAGTGTCAGGCAGAAGAAGAGGGAGAGGCAAATAAAATGAGATCAGGTATGAAGGCAGGTAGGCATTTATGACAAGATGGGTGCGGCCCTGTTCCTGAACCTCAGTTATTTCCAATCACACACGTCAAACCTATCCCACTCATTCAGCTTTATGCCTCATTGTCTGGTTCACTTGTTGGACTGTTCTGTCATGCCTCTGTTGCTCAGGCTTACACTGATTTGCACGTGTGAAAAAGTGTGCACACACACACACACACACACACACACTCACACACATACACACACTCACACACACATATATTGTCTCTTACGCTTTCTCTCTCTCGCTCACTCCCGACCTCGGCACCTATCAGTAGCTGATAATCTCACCAAAAAGTGGCGGCAGCGTTCGCTCTGATCCTGAGTTGCTGGGCACAGGCGGCGACAGATCCAGTGTCTGGAGGATAAACTTGATGCTCCAGCCTGCTGGTGTCCATTACTCACGATCTCACTGGTGCAGCCGATACCTTACCCCGAGCTTTCACGGCTTCTCTTTTCTGTCTGTGTCCACTGCCTTTATCTGTGAATTTTCTTTGGTAGTTCTACTCCTGGTTTCAAGCTTCCATCATATCTCTGTTGCTTCTTCGACAATTTTGTTATGACGTTACATCTCAAATAAGGGAGTGTCTGAGAACAATCCACAATTATGAAGGGTGGTGTGTGAAATTACAGCATTGTTTTGTTTGCTCATTTTTGTTCTTCTCTCTCAGGCAATGAAACTCTGAGGGAAACCCACAGGTGTGGTAAAGGGAGGGGAGAAATCAAAAAATAATGTGGTCACATACCAGAATTAAAGCAGAAACCCCAGTTTGCCCTGAAATAGCCCGTCAGTGTGCTTCATGATGCATACATTTTCTTTATTGAATCATCTGTATCTGTCTGAACTTAAAGCCTCTCATAAATCTTTCAGGTATGGGTTTCCAGAGGCCTTTCCAGATCAGCACCAGTAGTTCAAAGGAGCAGAAATGTGAAGAGGCTGAGTTTATATTCAGAATGAAAAGATAAGTCTTCTTATTTCCTACTGACAGCTATTTTTAAGCAGTAAAAAGCTGTGATAGTGGCACAGTCTGACTGACATCACATTCTCTGAGCAAAATGTTCAAGGCTTTAATCGATCACTGTTAAACTCAATAAAGAAATCCACCTATTTGAACACTTTTTGCAGACTTCATATACTCTTTTTCAACTACTCTGAACACATGTGATGCACAATTGTAGCCGCAGATGGCAGAAGCTAAACTCAACCACAGCTTGGGTGTTGTTGGTTGCAGAAGTACTAAAAATTGTTCTGGCTTGTATCTAATGATGAAAGCGATGAAAGCATTATAAACAGTATGAGCTCAGACTGCACAGTGTGGTGTGCACTGAAAACAAGATGTGGATCTGGTGAGTGTTTGAGGCGGAGTGGGGAGACTGTGTGTGTGTGTGTGTGTGTGTGTGTGTGTGTGTGTGTGTGTGTGTGTGTGTGTGTGTGTGTGTGTGTGTGTGTGTGTGTTTGGGAGCTAGTGGATGAGGAGGATGAGAAGAGCAAGACAAGAAGCAGTTGTTCAACTCAGTCTCCACAGACTCTCTGTGGTTTTGCTAATAGGGAAATTCAGAGGAAAATTATTTGTGTGATGGCTCCTGCAGCAAATCTATTTTTATACCTTGTTGTTACTATAAGCCTGTGTCCACATGGAAGAAAGTGAAACTCATCATGCAAAGGCTGGTCAAAGAAAATCAAATCTAAGTGTCTGTTTTAAAGGGATTCTGGCTGACTGCTGAGCCTCACCAATCAGCCCGTAGATCATTAAGCAATCTGATTAAGCGAGCTTCTGTTCAAAGTATCCATGACCCAGAAGAGAAGGACAAAACAAGCTGAATGAAAGCACCATTAAATGTGATCATTGTGCTTGAGTTTGTGGAAATAGGCAAGTTTCCCCAAACAAAAAGCTGTCTGTTTGCAGCGTTACAACTTGCCTGATCAGTCGGAGGTTTTGCATTCACACTTTTGACAAAAAGCTGGAAACTTTTAAGAGAGGTGTCTTAGTAGTTGTGTTAAACTGTAATAAAACTCTCGGAGTAGGGTGACACCAGCAGCCACAGACTTTAGAGCAGACAGACTGCTCTTTAAACCACACACACACACACACACACACACACACACACACACACACACACACACACACACACACACACACACACACACACACACACACATTTGTATTTATACCCTTGTGGGGACATCTCATTGACATAATGCTTTCCCTAGCCGCTTACCCTAACCCCACCCATCAAAAATGAATGCCTAATCCTGACCCCTACCCTAAACCTAACCATAACCTAATTGTAACCCTGACACCAAAACCACATTCTGAGTTTCAAAAATGCCTTCACGGTCCCCACGAGGGCTGTTTGTCCCCACAAGTATATTAAACTACCAACTTTTGGTCCCCATGAAGATGTCAATACCTGTTGTCCACACACACACACACACACACACACACACACACACACACACACACACACACACACACACACACACACACACACACACACACACACACTTAAATGTACCCAAGCACACTCTCTGAACCATGAGTGGCATCTCTGCAATCAACTCCTATAAGCCCCATGGGTCAGCTCTGTAACGTTAACACTTGTCTCTCTCTCCCTCTCTCTCACACACACACATACACACACACACTCTCTGTGTGTGTGGTCAATGACAACAATGTCTGGACTCCTTTTAACAGTCTCCTGGTGTCCATGTGAGTCTTCATTCACTTTCTTCCAGTTAATGCTTAATCAGCTTGTAGAAAACACACAGACAGGGCTCAGACCACAGCTGCATTATTGAACAGATGCCACAAGATTTTACTCCAACACAATTTACTTTTCCAAAGAAGAAGCAAGAGTCTGCTGACATCACAAACATAGTTTTCAATTAGTTATGGATTTTCTTAACGTAAAAGTTTGTTAATTTAGGAAAAGGGAAGAAAGCTCCAGGATCCTGTGTTGTTGGTTTAATTTCAGAATGAGTTATCTGAGTAATATTTCACACAAAATGTTGAGTTAATCTAATAATGAGGTTAGAAACATTGTTTTTGGGTCATCTCTCAAACTTTATTTCCTTAATTATCTAATATGAGAGCGCAACAACACTGAAGAGATGCAAAAAATGATCCCAACACACAAAAGCATAATTTTCACATTTAAACCACTTCATTATGTGATCTGCTTGTGTGTATAAGGAAAAAGGTTAGTCTTTCATCATTAACATTTAGTTTTAGAAGTGTATTTTAAAAAAGGTGTATAAGAGGAAAGCTAAAATAAAACAGTGTAGCTCTGCTGTTTTAACCTCAGCAGGCTGTCAGGCAAACTTTGCTAGCAGTGGCACTGATGTGAAATTCTAACAGAGTTAAACTTATAGGTAGAAACTCTGGCATACACATGCTGCATATAGCCGGATCGTGTTTATCCCACGAGGATACTCTGTGGAAAGTATCCTTTTAGCCAGAGCTCAAGCACACACATGTCCAACATGAGGGCTGAGCCGCGTGATATGACTTTATTTTTCTCGTTAAACTAGATTGTGAATAATTAGTTGCAATACGAAGTAATAAAGTAAAATCAAAATTTCAGTTGTAATGTACAAGTTAAGAGGTTTTGAAAGCAGGACCAACTAAAAAAAAATCAACCAACTATACATTTTTGTTTGTGCTTAGCACAAGGTCTATTTGATAACTTTCTTGATCTGTCTTAGGCGAGATGTTGTCAGATTTTCAGTTTTCCATTTTAAAATAACTTAATAGGGTTTTTCATCATATTTGTAAGGAAGCATAAAGCTGCCACCCAGGCAAAAGAAAAATAGAGCTATATCATGTTATAACGTGAAAAGTTTATTTTTCTAAAAATATACTTTTATGTTAGTACAATATACTTTTCACGTTTGAACATAATTATCACGTTATAACAAAAAAAACTTTCATGTTCTTACAATATAAATATTATATTGTAATAACGAGATATTATGTTGTTCAAACGTGAAAAGTATATTGTACTAACATGATAGTATATTGTAAAAACATGAAAAGTATTTTGTTAGAACAATAAACTTTTCACTTTCTATCCAGGGGTGCACATGGGCTGTCAAAATAAAAGCACCAGAAAACAAGTTGCAACACACGTTTGCGTACGTAGGATTTTCTGGAGGAGGACAGACATTTGTTTAGAAGATGTCGAAGAAGCAAGCTCCTTTAAGCAATTACTTTGGTGTTCCTCCACCTCCAAAGAAATGTTAGAAAGACTCCGAACCGCAAAAGAAACACGTATTCTTGGAAAAGTGGTTGCAGGAGGTGAGCTGGCTTCAAACAAATGATGAACGCACTGAGGTGTGGTTCAGAATATGCCATGAAAATCCCACTCTAGCGGACAAAAACAGTGCCTTTTATATGTACGCAAACGCGCGTTGCAACTTCTTATCTGGTGCGCGTCTTTTATTTTGACAGCCCAGGCGCACCTGCGGACTACTTATGTGCACCCCTGTTTATAACGTGATATGGCTCTATTTTTCTTTTGCCTGGGTGGCAGCTTTACGCTTCCATAAAGCTTGTCTTTAAAGTCTTTAAAGAAATTTAACTGCCTCCAATTATATGACTACTGGTCAAAACTCCCAAGCTGATGAAATTAACAGTTCTGTGACAGCCATTCAGGGAACCTTACTTCATATTTGCATATGAAGTAATGTTAGCTGCTTCTGTTGTATCTTTTATTTGGGTAAGCTTTAGATATGCATAGATCATAGATATTTCAACCACATCCCAAAGGTGCTCTATTACACAGTGAACTCACTGATGTGTTCAAGGAGCCCGTTTGAGATGACTTGAGCTTCGTGACACAGAATGTTATCCTGCTGGAAGCGTCAGAAGATGGGTACACTGTGGTCAGACTCAGGTAGGATGTGGTGCTGAAATGGTGCTAAGCTGGTATTACAGGCATACTAATAAAATATCTCCTACACCATTACATCGCAATCAACAGCCTGAAACACTGATACAAGACAGGATGGAGCCACGCTTCATGTTGTTTACACAAATTTCTGACCAAATCTAGCCTTACTAGCGCTAGCCTCTGTTTACTGTTTTTAGCTAACAAGAGTGGCCCCTGGTGTGCTCTTCTGCTGCTGAAGTCAGTCTGCTTCAAGGTCCATTGTGTTATGCATTTACAGATACTCTTCTGCACACCTTCACTGTAACAACTATTTGAGTTACTGTTGCGTGATCGGCTGATTAGATATTTCCATTAAAACCCATAAAAGTGCACATTGAACGTAGGTATGTGCGGTGCATGTGTGTATATATTATGTAAGATTTAGAGCCCCGCCACTCTATATAAAGCATTAGAGTAACAACATAACCCTCTCTACAGGTTATCTGAGGTCAGCAGTTGAAAGCTTTGCTTGTACATCCCTTATCTAAGAGGGTTGTTGAGGTAAAGAGTCATGTGAGAGGGCCTCTTATCCAGAGGCTCTCTCACATAAAAGTGGACAGTATAAGGAAGGCAAACAGTAAAAACTGATTTGTTTCTAAGTGTTGGTAGTAATATAGAGTTTTTGTTAAAGCTAAGCAGAATGTATAGCTTTCGGCGTGACTGGAAGTGCGGCTGTGACTATCCCTGTATGACATTCAGGGTTGTTATCTCTCAAGCGTCTACTCATTTTTGTGTGACTTCCTGCCTACGCTGATATAGCTTGCTTTAAGTGTTTCATTCAGGAACTTGTACCATGATTTTTATTAGCAATGCGGTCAGAGAGTAAAAATAGCTAAAGGAAGGGCTAAATCAGCAGTTCAAATACGCTGTGCATACGTTTTTCACAGCAAGCATGCTACTAAAATGTTTCCAACCTTTCATAAAAAGTTAAGGCCACCAGGTTTTTCTCCTTTTAATGATTCTTATTAAACTGCTACTTATTTAACAAGTAAAGGTGCAATGATACTGCAGCTCATTTCAGCCATCCTGCATAGAGCAGGGTGCTGGATGAGCAGAAACGACGGCCCACTGGTGGTGTTGAATGAAAGGTCAGAAGAGAGGATGACTGAAGTAATCAGGACTCCAGGGACCGCTGAGGTTTGCATGCCAAACATTCACCCTGTCCAAGCTGTTGCATTATTGCTTTCTAGACCAGTCATTACCCCCATTTCATGCCCTGCAGCTGTGTGAAATAAAGCAACTGTTTAACTGTCAACTGTCCAAAAGTAAGAATAAGAGAAAAGTCGATATCGCTTCTCCTCAGACGTCTCCTCTGATCACTGAAAGAGGTGCAAAACTGCCATTTTTGAAGCAAGAGTTTCTACAAAGTCTGGCTGCGGACCATAAATGTGGCTATGTTAAGGGCAAGAATAAAAGAAATAAAGGCATTAACACAAGCACTCACAATAAATGACCAGAAGGTCAGTGTGAAAGGAACATTTGCAGAAACATTTATGTGCTGACGTCAGAGAGGATGTACAAGTACGAAGCACAGCGGGGAAAGCAATTAGACTGATCACTTTCCTACTGCCTACTCAAGTCCTTAGAACACAAGTGATTTACTGAAATGCATACAAACACACACACACACACACACACATACAGAAATGCATGTGTCCACCCCGGATGGCATCCTGTATGGGTCTAACATGCTCAACATGCGCAGGGCACAGTCAGATCGTGTTGCTTTGTAGCACCGTATACAATTACAGCAGGTGTCAGAACAAACTCTGCGTATGCGGGTGCACGGCATTGCTCATGTTGTGAGGACCTAAATCTGTTTAGACAGTCACATCACAGACTGGAACTGTCTTAAGTGGACAAAAATCAACTCCACTACAATGCAGATCACTCAGTTTTTTATGTTGAAGACATGTTAGAAGATTTAGATTTAGGGTACAGCGATGGATATGCAACTGCCTGCGCATGCATGGTCAAATGAACCTGTTAAATGGGCAACAGATAAGCTATTGCATTAGCTAAATAACACTTTGCTGTAAGCTTCACTGTCACACCTACATCTGGGTGCAAAATTAAGACAGAACCTTACAACGAAAACGAGAACAGGAGAAATGTCGCTTTCCCTTTTCTCAGTTAGTTGGATGTTGGGACAGCTGGAGTAGGTCTCATTGGGCTTTTTTTCTTTCATTTTTGGCAAAAGAAAAGAGGCCATAGTTGGAGAAGGCAAAGAAGATAAAAAGGGGGACAGGAATAGAGACTAAAAGTAAAACAAGCCTGAACTTTTGGCAGGCATGCAATCGAAGGAAAGAGCTCCAAGACCTAAAAGGGTTCAAAAACAAAATTTAGTTGACATTATTTCTATCAGTAAGAAGTTTTTCCCATCCCCAGAGGGGATGAGATGTGCTTTGCTGTGCCCCAGAGCCCAGACAACTTCCTCAATACTGTGGATGTCTTTGGAAATAGCATAAAGAAAGCTTCACATCTTTATTGTCCATAAATATCTTAGCTGGGCACCTTCACAAGACTCCGCTATACCTGCAGGTAGCAGATATGGCATGGGAGTCCCCTTAGATAGATCGTTAAACAGCCATCATGTATGTGTGTGTTCATGCTTTCCTATGGGAAACACACACACAGTTTGAAGAATGGCATAAATTTTAATTTAAAGATCTGGAATGAGTGACACTGATACTTCCACCGTTCAAGAATGCAAAACTGTCCACTCAGTTTACAGCGATCGTGTGTCATAACATTTCCAAATAGCTCATTGGCTCTTAAGTAAGAGGTCAGAGGTCATGTCAGAGGTTCTTTCATTCTTTCTCCTACCTGTATTGCCTCATCCACATGCCTTCCAGTTTTAAGACATGATTTTAACATTGACTTACGAAAGTTTGACTTAAGTTTTAATCGGTTTTGTGACCTAATTCTAAAAAAGCAAAAGTGCATTTACTCTGAGTTCTTTGTATGTCATTTATTTGAGTTCCTCCTCACACAGAGACAGCTGTGATAGGCTCCAGTGCCCCGGGACTCTAAGCTGGATAAGCGGTAAAGAAACATCATGGCAGGATTTTAGGACTCAAAACATTAGAAACTATATTATAGTGAATATTGCAAAGTAGTGATGTACATTAAGATACCCATCTGATGAATTCTACAACTGCAGAATTAGTGGCATCACTAATCCAATAACAAAAAGTAATATAAAAATTTGTGTATAAAGTATTTTTTGGTTTTGGCACTTTATTTTGAAACTAATGTTGAATCCCTGGGTTTTACTCACACACACCCCACGATACAAGATCATCACAATACTTCACTAATGATGTGGTTTTATTGCAATTTTTGAATACACTAAGGTATCCTGAGTATTGCAATGACATTTATTGTGATTTATCACCCTTTTATTAAAACGGCAAGTTATGTCCACAAAGTTAAATTTTGTCTTTATTTTTTTATCCAATAAGATTGTCAAGCATACAAACGCTTTCACTAAAACCTGCTATAAAATGTTTCCACAAGCTGGAGTCACTCTGCTATCAGTCTGCAAACAAACGGGGTCAAGGTGGCAACTGCATGCAATCTGTTTCTGATAACACAGCAATTAACTATGATAAATCATTAAAAAATCTCATATCTGGTGCTTCTCATTTAAAAGAAATTTCACATTTTTTTAAATTTTTTTTTTTTAATGCTCTTTTATACTTGCAAGGAGGTTGCTGCGCAATTTCTACTCCTGTGGCTGAGCCATTAGCTTGCTCAGAATATCACGCTGTGTCCAGTGTTGGCTGGTGTTTCAGTCGAGCTGATTTAATGCAACTTCCCTCAGCTAACATTATCTCAGGACGGTGGTGGTGCACGGGATTTATTGAATAAAATGTTGAATTAAACAACTGTTTTTTAACTTCCACTCTGTGCTACTGCTAATTTTATATTGAGTATTTCTCCTGTAATGTTGCTATGACACATATCTAATCACACGTTTAACTTATGACAGCCAGATATAGACATTTGGTAGTAGGTGAACTTTGAGTTATGAGTTGTTTTGCTGAGCTAATGCCTTAACACTGGAACGAGTTATGTCATCTTCAAGCTGCTTTCATTTGTTCTTCTTGACATTTACATTTTTGTATGCAGATACAAACTATGTGGTCTGGAAATCCCCAGCTGTACCCACTTGTTTGATCTGTCATGCCAAGCAGTCATCTGATTGCCTCTTTTATCAAATTAAGTGGGTCCCTCTGCTGAGGATGAGGACAGGAAATTGTAACACTCTCCATTAAGGAGAGCGGTTGCTATTTATGTTGCGATCACAACTCTGCCTCTGCACCCGAGGGAGAGACCATCCCCAATATCTGCACTCAATAATGGATTCAGGTTTCTATTTATACTGCCTTCACTCTCTTTCTCTCAGTGTCTCTGTCACTGTCACTTTGGCAAGTCTCATAATAATTATAGCTGTTGGCCATCGTGAAAAAGCTGTTACAGAAATAGCCAAGGCCTCGGTAC
Source organism: Neolamprologus brichardi (assembly GCF_056152115.1). NCBI lineage: Eukaryota > Metazoa > Chordata > Actinopteri > Cichliformes > Cichlidae > Neolamprologus > Neolamprologus brichardi. The sequence continues at coordinate 23,159,266 of NC_142115.1, forward strand.
ACTGCGCAGGCGGTTATTTTAGAGAGTGAGAGGTATATAGGTAACTTTAACTATCAAGCTGCAGGGTACAGTCAGATTTTATAACTCGAGAACTGGGTTACAGAGACTGAAAGGAAAACATGGAATAATACTCTTTGAAGACTTTTTATACTTTGTAAGTTTTATTGGGCCACACTAAAATCAACTTTCAGCAATTGAAAGGTTATTAATTCAAGGAAGATTTCAATATTTCTTTGGTTCACTGACTTTTCTGGCTTTTGACTTTGCATATCTTCTAGAAAACATGCAAAATTACAAGGCTGGGAATAAAACCACATGGCAGTGGCAGGAAAAGATTGTGGTTATGAATAACAAAACATTTAAGGAGTGGGCCTGGTATCCATGTGAGAGCTTCACACTGGCTAAAAAGGATGAAACGTGTTTGTGTAAGGTTTTCTTCGTGGTTATATACAGTCATATACAGCTACGTGCAGTCCACGGTTCTTTTACAGTCACTTGTTATACCACAGTCCCTTAATGACAGCAGCGCCCTCTGCTGGTACAAACCAGTGACTGCAGAAGTACTCCACTCCAAACATGGCTACCCTGGCAACTGCATGGGAGGATGATAAACATTACTCGGTATCTGTCATAGTGCTCATTATTTCATTTATTCCTAAACTGCCTTACATTAGACAGCCGGCTGTATTTGAATGATATGTTTTGTTTTCTTTCTGGCGCGTTTTACTTTCAGTTTTCGGGCCATCTGAAAGTCTAAAGAGCTAACGTTAGCCAGTGCTAGGTAGCAAAGTTAGCTTTAAGAGACGAAACTGCTTGGTAATTGTTTATTGCGCTAATCAGTAGTATGCAGGACTCGCCATTAATGGTTTAATTGTTTTTGAAATGTTTTTCAGAGCTTTTGTTGCTAAATTTGCGTCTGTCCGATAATGGATGCTGTATAAATAACATGGTTACAGATGCCAATGTCGTTGAGTAGACTGTGGATTTATTATCGGACAGAACTTTCTGGACTTTTGAAAATGCACACAATCTACACCGGAGGTTGTTGGCATGAGCTGCACTTGTGTTTTACTAACACTAACTGAATATGAGCAGGGGGAGGAAGAGCCTAGTGTCCTGCAGCCATGCACATCACCCCTGCTCAGCGGTCAAAGTGTGGACCACAGGCTGGCCACACAGAAAACTGCACAGTTCCTCAGGGAGGCTGAGAGGAACAGGAGGCAGTAAGTAATACTGCTGCTGTCACTTCTTCTGCGTTTAAATTGAATTTCTAACACATATTTTTATTTACATCGTCAAAAGTTTCATATCGATGTTATGTTGATTTCTCATTCACTGAAGATGAGTTGGAAACAGTCAGCAATAATACTCTGTGCCATTTAAGCGATGCTCAGTTGGTATTAAGGGTCCCAAAGTGTGCCAAGAAAATATGCCCCACACCATTACATCACCAGCAGCAGCCTGAACCGCTGATGCACGGCTGGATTGTGCCATGCTTGCTTAATGTTTACGCCAAATTCTGATCCTAACATCTGAATGTTGCAGAAGGTATCAAGACTGATCGACATGTTGTGCATTAGGAGATGCTCTTCCTATACCACACCTGGGTTATAACAAGTGGTTATTGGAGTTACTGTTGCATTACTATCATTTCAAAGCAGTCAAGCCATTCTCTCATGATCTCTGGCATTAACAAGACATTTTCTCCCAGAGAACTGACGCTGACTTGATATTTCCTCTTTTTCAGACCATTCTCTAAACCCTAAAGATAATTTTAATCACAGGTCATCTTGACCATGTCTACTTGTAGTTTTAATTGTTCTAATAAGGTGAAATCAGATTATTTGTAATAATGTGTAACAGATCAAATGAATCGCTGAACTTTTCATAGGGTTGAGAAGTTGGAGAAAGAGAGGACGCTGATTTCTCAGTGCAGAAAGAATGGCTGGGCGGATGTGAGTGGAGAAATCGAAGAGTACGAGAATGTGCTGGAGGGACAAAGAAATGCTGAGAGTAGGTCTTTCTTTACATATACTAACATTTTCACCTGACATTTTAATGTTGCGAGGTGACGGGGCATCTCACTCAGCATTTTTTCTGTGGGAAGACTTATTATCAGATCCAGAGAGGCTGGAATCTCTGGAACTGGAGGCATAGCAATAAACATTTATTAGAAGAAGCATCCATCCTCTGTGATGAATATTGCTTTTAACCCTAACCCTGTTCTTTTTCCTTCAGAGATAAATCTTCAAAAGCAGCTCATAAAGATTCATAATGGTGTGAGGAAATTTCAGAGACATCTAACTGATGTGAAACCAACTCCGGAGTGTAAGTTTTACTCATTTATGTTAAAGTGGACCATTTCTGCTTTTCCTTATTCCAGTCATATATATTATACTGTTGGTAAATGCTCACATTAAACAGAGTGTGGGTTTTAATTAGTAATAGCTGGTATTTGTGCAAGAAATCCCTGTGAACCACAAGCTCGGGCTTCAGACCTCGCTTAAAACTCCCCTTTAGACTGGGGTTTTTTTCTGCTCTTGGGTCTGGATGATGTCAAAGAGATGGGATATCCCTAACAGGGACATTTTACTCCACCTGCTATTTAAGCGTTCTGTTCTCGATTGGCAGCCAGTCATAAAAATATTGCTTAAAGGACAAGGAGCTAAAACAGCTCATTTCAGACTAAACGAGACTTACTATGAAGTAAATGGGGATGATTTTGAACTTTTAATCATGCAAAGCTGATGTAGTAAAGATCCAAGAGTAAATAGCTGGAAATGGAAATGAATGTAATAGGTCCTCTTTAATTTAATTTCCACTATTGCAGAGTATTCAATTCAATTCAATTTTATTTATATAGCGCTAAATCACAACAACAGTCGCCTCAAGGCGCTTTATATTGTAAGGTAGACCCTACAATAATACATACAGAGAAAAAAAAAAACAATCATTTGACCCCCTATGAGCAAGCACTTTGGCAACAGTGGGAAGGAAAAACTCCCTTTGAACAGGAAGAAACCTCCAGCAGAACCAGGCTCAGGGAGGCTGCGACCGGTTGGGAGAGAGAAGGAAGACAGGATGAAAGACATGCTGTGGATGAGAGCCAGAGATTAATAACAAGTGTGATTCAGCAGAAAGGTCTATTAACACTTGTTGAGTGAGAAAAGTGACTGAAAAGGAAATACTCAGTGCATCTGAGTAGTGCACTGCTCAACAAAGTTGACTGCATTGTTATATGTATAGAGTTCTTATTGTCTCTGCATTTTCTTGGATTTTCAGTGATTGAAAAACTGAAGGAAATCATGTCAGAGGTGGAAATTTCTATTAACAGCGTGAAGGAGGAAGAGCGCTCACGGTAACAGCATAAACCAAACAACCTGAGTTAGATGTAGAGGCTTAAAATCCATTTTAAAATATGTCATCCCTATTAAAGTAAACTACCTTTAACTTAAAATGTAATAATATTTAACATAGTGAAGCAAGCAGGTACATTGCACTTGCACATGTTGCATTCATTCGCACATGATTCCAGCTTTATGTACGTTAAAGGAGAGAAAGAGCAGCCACCATTTAATATTTTCTGGGGGTGAACTCTTGTGCTGATGTCAATATTTTGTTAAAATTGATTTGCTTTTCGTTCAGCTTTGAGGAATTTTTGAAGGAAGAGTGGACATGCAGACAGGAAATCACCGCTTATGAGAAGAAGATTGAAAACTGGAGCCATGCTGTCAAAACGAATCCCAAACTACCCGCAGCTCCCACTGTTAGGGTGTGTCTCCGTCTCGTCTTCCTCCTCTCTGAATTTTCTCTCGTGTTTGTCAGTTAGGTGGTAAAATATTAGAGAGATGAGTTTCAGTGAGAAGTCTCAGAATTAGAATAAGGTAAATAAATAACTCTCTAACCAACACAGTGGCAGTTGACTTTATTTCAAAATGCACCCTGAATTCATAGCTGCCTCTTTTCCATAAGACCAAACCACCCGACAGAGACCTGCCAGCAGAAGTCAGAGCGCTAGAGGTTTTCCTGCAGAAGACTGGAGGCTCTTATGGTGGCTGGGACCAATATGACCATGAAGCTTTTCTTAAAGCAAGTAAACCATTACTGTTATTTCTCTTCCTTTCACTTGCCGATCATGTCATACGGTCAAACACTACTACTTAAACTAACGGCCAGACTCAGCAGATGCCAGCCCAAAGCTTGGTGACCTCAGCGCGGTTGTCTGTCTGTAATCTGTCTGACTCACAGGTCTGGGTGAAGCACAGTGGGGAGCCAGGCTACAGGAAAGAAGCCAAGCTGTATCTGCCTGGTAAAACAATGGAGGAGATAGAGCAACACGAGGAATGGCATCAGGAGCTCATCTACCTGCAGGACAGGAAGAAAGAGGTAATGACAAAACATGTCTGAGCAGAATAGAAATCTAACTATTATCTATATATGTGCGCATTAGACAAACGTGAAGGTGAGGTTGGAGAAAAAGCACCTGTGAACTTCTCTTTTAGCTCATCCTCAAGGTTAAGGCCATATCTGTTGTTTTATGGGATCATTTCCATTTTCGCACTATAACCTTCATGCATGCTGCTTACAGTTTCACTCCTCACTCCTGAGTGAAATTAAACGGTATTCAATGCAGACCCTTACAGTAAAGTTGCTAACAGAAGATTCTGGATTTTGATAGATTTTGCACAAAATGATAAAGAAAGAACTTCATGAAATATCAAATGATGTAATAGCTTTAAATACTGCTTTGCCGCACGTCCTGTTTGTTAGATGGTGATGATTGTAATCTTAGGGGCTGGTCCTATCGGTTGACTCCCACATATCACCATTATGCTAACATCAGTAATCGGGTCAGTGATATGATATGCTGATGCATTCACGTTTTCTCTGGCTGTGGTTACTACTGACCATATACTCATGTATTACTCCTGAACTCAAACATTTTGGTTTTTCAGTGAAGATGTTTGTGAACCACCTCTACTTGTGAGTGGATTAGAATTTTCGGTAGTTTGTGCAACACAGCCAACAGATTTTGCACTTCACACACTACAATAACCTTTGAATTTCATTGATGGTGAGCCAGTTTGACCTTTGAGTTTTCAGACAGAGTTACAAAAAGCTTTTAATAATTTATTATGAGCGGAGACTTAAAACATCAGCGCAAAAGTTCTGCTGACAGTCCACTGTTTTTAACTGAAAACTAAGCAATCATAAAGAGTTAGATTTTCAACTTCACTACATATCCCCCCTGATTAGTTTGAAAAAATGGCGATGATTGAACATTACCTCACATTTTCTTTATGTGTTAACATTAAATAGACAGCACATCATAAGAATTTTTTTGCAACCTGTGCTGCTGCTTGTTAAGTTTTGTGGTTTCTTATGGGACTGCTTATTTTTATGCCACATGCAGGCTATTCAGCGCTGGAAAGCCAGCAAGCATCAGGAACGCCAGATCAGGATACAGACTCAGGAGAAGACAGAAGAGGCAAAAAGGAGGGAGAAGGAGGCCAAAAGCCAGGCCCAGCAACACAGGTGAGCCACGAGTGTGACACACTAGTATGAAATAAAAAGGAGATGATGCAGGTGGGTTGATCTCCTAGCTATGCCAGTTAAATTCAACCCAATGTCATAAATCCCACCTCATGTTATGAGCACCCAGTTGATTGATGGATTTTTGGGGGTGTCGTTTGTTCGTGGTATATAATTTGTTTTAGGACTGAGGAGGAGAGGAGGGAGATGGCACGGCGTCTGGAGGAATGGAGGGAAGAAAAGAAAAGGAGGGAGGAGCAGGAAGAGGAGCAAAGACTGGCTGAAGAGATTCAAAAGAGGAGACGGGAAAAGGTGCTTTTGTGCTCGGGTGTCATTTTACTGTTGCTGTAGTTTAGTCAGGGAGCACTTCTGTGTAGTTATGCACTCATTTAATGTAAAAATGAAAATACAGAGTAAAACCAAGGAGTAAATATGTGCATGTTGTGTCCTGAACTGCTTTTTACTTTAACCATGTATTCATACTTTTTATTAGGAGGAGCGCCGCCGGCAGCTGGAAGTGAAGCTAACCGTAGAGGAGCAGCTCCGACTGAGGAGAGTAGAAGAGGAGGAACAAGAGAGGAGGAGAAGAGCAGAAGAAGAGAGAGAAAGAGAAGAGAGGAGAAAGGAGGCGACAAAGAGCATCAGGCGTTTTAATGAAAGGGTACAAAAGTGCCAAAATTACAGACACAGGGAAACACAAGATGCGATTTTCGCGTGTTTTAAACTGAGATGCCTTAAGTGACTGCTGTAAAATGCCAGATTTTCAGATTTCTGGTGTTAAACAGGATGTTGCTCTGGATAAGAGTGCGGTTTTCATCAGGCGAGGTTGTGATGTCAAAACACTGTGAAATACAAGGCTCGTCTCTGCCTTTCTGCAGGATCTTCATAGGGTGGAGGCAAAGCTCCATGAGAAACAGCTGAGGGAAAAAGAGCAAGAGGAAAGGCAGAGGAGACTCGCTGCCAAGTTGAAGGAGAAGGTGAGAGGTTTGTTTTCTTGTGGAAAAAGTAACAGTTAAGTCACTAAATCAGAAAATCATCATTGTGAAATCTTGAAATAAGAAGATTAAACTGCGTGTGGGAAAAAGGTTGACGTTTTGTCGTTTTTTCCACATTCAGGTGGACAATCATGTCAACAGAGACCCGTCCAGGCTTATCCGCCCTACGAAGGGATGGGAGGAGCGGCTGAAACACGTTGGACCGTCGGGAGATGGGCCAATGCTACAAATGTTCCACAGGTCTGCCTCCTACACGTAATTTTTTTCTGTATATCGTTCAAGTTTCTGTCAAGAAACATTTGGTAATAATGAGTAATTTATTTCTAAATGACTGAAATTTTCTTTTTGTTACAGAGCTGTTCCCACTTGGAGACAAGGCCTGTGATGAAGAGTCCTGCATTGTGTTCAGAATCCTTTCTATTTTTAAAAGAAAATAAAGATATATACCGCCCGAATTGTCTCTTTTTAATTTGTCATATAACTTTTAAGTTGCAATTCAGTTCAATTTTAACCTCCTAAGACCCAAACTATTCCACGGCATGCATTTTTAATTTCTCTTTGATATTTGGGCTGATTGGGACCTGATGAATGTAAAAAAAGAAGAATTAACAGATTTTTTTAAACCTAATTTTTGTTTCTAAGAAGAATGAGAGCCACATATGAGGATATTCATTTAAAATTTCTATAGAACAAGAGCAGTATAATGTCCTAGTAAGTGGATATCAGTCCCTTGTAGAGCAAAATTGAGTATTTTGGTCTAAATAACCCAAAATGTGATGCTCACATATGTGGACGCCAGGTCCTAGGAGGTTAAACTGTGAAACTGTTATTTTTAAAATAAAGATTTTTATTGTGATGTGCCGTTTACACTTTAGGTACATCGAAGTAGTATGAGTTTTTATTTTGAAACTTAAACGTACCGGAAAAGGATTCTCATAGGTGCGAAAGCAAAGATGGCGGAAGAGGAGAACGAGTTTGAAGAATTTGAGCAAATAGACTTTTTAAGAGATCGACATGTACGATTCTTTCAGCGAACACTTCAGGTGTTACCTGAGAGATACGCCTCGCTGGAAACGACCAGGTCAGTTCACCGAAATGAACAAAGATGCTCTAGTTTGTGTGTTTTGTGGAAGAACTTCACTAGCAGCTAAGCTAGGTGGTCTTCACAAGCAGTTTTGAATGGAGGCTAATGCTAGTAGCATAGCATAACTGCAAGCACCAGCTTAGCCAAGTTATGGCAGATGAACAGATGTATTAACACAATGCAGTGAGGTGTTTAATATTAAGTGATAGGTCATGTTATTATCATAGTCATCAAAGGAATTGGGCTCACCTAAGTGTTGCAGCGAACTGTAATTTGTAAATTTGAATATTAACTCTGTACGTGTTTCAACTTTTTTATTTAATTAACGGAAAACGCCGCTTTACAAACTATAAACTAGTGTTTCGCTATAAAGAAAATGTGTCTCTAATGTAGAACGAACTGAGAGGTTTACCATAATTTAAGTAGAATAAATGAAATGAAAAGTAAGTACTAACTAGTACTTCCTTGGCTAACTAGGCTGTGATCTGAAGTAAGAACACGAAGCAGGTGGTTGAGATATGCTCTTCATAAAAGAGTAATGAAAGTCAGCAGAAGCAAGACGGAATATTTCAGTTCAATTCAATTTTATTTATATAGCGCCAAGCTAGTTGCCTCGAGGTGCTTTATATTGTAAGGTAAAGACCCTACAATAATACAAAGAACCACGACCGGTTGGGGGTGAATGGATGAAGACAGGAGAAAGACATGCTGTGGAAGAGAGACAGAGATTAATTATAACTAATAATTAAATGCAGAGGTGTATAAATGCACAGTGAGTGAAAAAGATGACTGAAGAAGCATCATGGTAATCCTCCAGCAGCCTACATCAATTGCAGCATAACTAAGGGAGGATTCAAGGTCACCTGGTCCAGCCCTAACTATATTATTTATCAAAAAGGAAAGTTTTAAGCCTAATCTTAAAAGTAGAGAGGCTGTTTGTCCCCAGAATCCAAACTGGGAGCTGGTTCCACAGAAGAGGGGCCTGAAAGCTGAAGGCTATGCCTCCTATTTTACTTTTAAATACTGTAGGAACCACAAGTAAGGCCGCAGTCTGAGAGTGAAGCGCTCTATTGGCGCGATAGAGTACTGTAAGGTCATTAAGATGGGGCCTGATTATTCAAAACCTTGTATGTGAGGAGCAGGTTTTTAAATTCAATTCTGGATTTAACAGGGAACCAGTGAAGAGAAGCCAATATAGGAGAAATATGCTCTCTCTTGCTAGTCCCTGTGAGATCTTGTGCTGGAGCATTTTGGATCAACTGAAGACTTTCAGGGAGTTTTTAGGACATCCTAATAATAACAAATTACAGTAGTCCAGCCTAGAAGTAATACATCCATGAACTAGTTTTTCAGCGTCACTTAGAGACAGGATGTTTCTAATTTTGGAGCTATTATGCAAATGGAAGAAATGTGTGTGAATGTTAGGGAAGGAGGTGTAACAGTGAAGGAAAATAAGTACCTGACATCAACCATCCAAAGCGATGAACAGTCCAATAAGAGGTGAAGAAGAGAGTGCAGGCAAGGTGGAGTGAGTGTCAGGATAGCAGAAAGAGTGAAAGGTAAGGTTTACAAGATGGTAATGAGAACTACTGTGCTATATGGTTTAGTAACGGTGGCACTAACTAGAAAACAAGAGGTGGAGCTGAAAGTGTTAAGATGTTTGAGAGACGTCTGTCTCGCCCTAGCAGCGCCTGTCCCTCTCCTCTCCTCCTCTTCAGTTCGCCTCAACATAAGCTCATCATATTCTCTTATATGATTTACTCTGAGGTGTTTGACAAGGTTAGTGGTGTTGCCACAACACCTCACTGTCTTGCCACATGTATCACAAACCGCGTCTCCGTTTATGCTCAGCCATTGTTGTGAGTGCACACGCCAAGGGGCTGCCACACATTTATACAGCCGTATTTCGCAGATGACTATGAAAGGCGGAAGAGAAAGTAGTTCCTTCCAATTTAGATGATCATAATGATATTGTTTCTTTCCACTGTGTTCCTGTTAATGCTAAACTACAAATTTACCCCAAATTACTAAAATATCAATATTTTAATATGAGAATCAATTCTAGAGCATAAATAACTGGTATCAGAGGAATGGATATTTCAGTATCGAGCCGCACACCACTACAATAAACCACATCTTACATTGCCTCGGATTTTTTGCATTCTCACAAATATATTTGTAATAAGTAAAAATGAATGTAAATCTCACCTTGTTTTTAGGTTGACCATCGTGTTTTTCGCCCTGTCTGGTCTCGATGTGCTGGATGCCCTAGATGTGATTGATCGGAACGTCATGATTGAGTACATCTACTCACTACAGGTTCTGCCTACTGAGGATCGTAAGTCACACATTTTCCTACTTTTATAACTATTTAGCAGTTGGCAGTGCAAAAAAAAAAAAATCATTGTCAGTAGGAATATTATTTTTTTACAAAGGCTAACATTAAGTGGTAGAGCAATACAGCTGTCAGAGTTCCTGAATGCATTAATCAGGCATTGCATCTTTGCCTACATTTGTGCCCGGTTTCTTTGGTGTAATATTCCACAGTTAAGTTTAACTAGTTTAAGATAAGATAAGATAAGATAAAACTTTATTAATCCCTCGGGTGGGTTCCTCTGGGAAATTTGTTTTCCAAAAAGCACAGCACCGACAGAAGTTACAGAGTTAAGAATATTATTTATATATATATATATATACACACACATATATAAATACAAAGACATATATAGATAAAATATACAAAGGGGATAAATAGAATAAATAGGAATAAAAATAAAAATAAAAATACAAGTGAATTGCACATTTAAAGTATTGAGGTCTATTGCACCGCTGATTATTAACAAAAGTATTGCACAAAAGGTAATTGCACAGTGAAGTGAAGAGGCACTACAGCTTAGTTGTTCCCCCCTCCTTTGTCCTCCTGTTTCCCCTCCCTCTCCCCTCCAGAGAGGAGTTAAACAGTCTGATGGCGTGTGGGACAAAGGAGTTTTTAAGTCTGTTGGTTCTTGTCTTTGGGAGAAGCAACCTGTCACTGAACAGACTCTTCTGGTTGTTTATGGCCGTGTGCAGAGGATGCCCAGCATTGTCCATAATGTCCAGCAGTTTCTTTAGTGTCCTTTTCTCTGCCACTGACACCAGAGTGTCCAGCTTCATGCCGACCACAGAGCCAGCCTTCCTGATCAGTTTTTCCAGCCTGGATGAGTCCTTCTTTGCTGTGCTGCTCCCCCAGCACACCACAGCATAGAACAGTACTCCAGCAACCACTGACTGGTAAAACATCCTCAGGAGCTTCCTGCGGATGTTAAAAGACCTCAGCCTCCTGAGGAAGTACAGTCGGCTTTGGGCTTTTTTGTACAGGTGCTCTGTGTTGCATGACCAGTCCAGTTTATTGTCCACCCACAGCCCGAGGTACTTGTACTTGTTGACCACCTCCACCTCCTCCCCCTCTATCTGAACCGGCAGTGGACCTGCTCTGGACCTCCCAAAGTCCACAACCAGTTCCTTAGTCTTTGAGGTGTTGAGTTGCAGGTGGTTTGTGTGACTCCATGCGACAAAGTTCCTCACCAGACTTCTGTACTCCTCTTCCTGGTCATCCCAGATACACCCCATGATGGCTGTGTCGTCTGCAAACTTCTGAATGTGGCATAATTCAGAGTTGTAGCAGAAGTCAGAGGTGTACAGGGTGAAGAGAAGAGGGGACAGCACAGTTCCCTGTGGTGCTCCTGTGCTGCTGACCACAGTGTCAGACGTGATGTCCTTTAGCCTGACGTACTGTGGCCTGTCGGTGAGGTAGTCGGAGATCCAAGCCACCAGGCAGGGGTCCACCTCCATCCTGTTCAGTTTCTCCTGGAGCAGACAGGGCCGGATGGTATTAAAGGCACTGGAAAAGTCAAGAAACAGGATCCTGACCGTGCCTTTTCCCCCATCGAGGTGTGAGTGGGCTCTATGCAGGAGGTACAGGATGGCATCCTCCACTCCGACACCCGCCTTGTAGGCGAACTGTAGTGGGTCCTGGGCATGTTGTACCTGTGGTCGGAGGAGGTTGAGGAAGAGCCGCTCTAGAGTCTTCATAAGATGTGATGTCAGTGCCACCGGTCGGAAGTCATTCAGCTCATTGGGCCGGTTCCTTTTGGGGACCGGGACGATGCAGGATGTCTTCCATAGGGCGGGCACTCTCCCCAGTCGCAGACTGAGATTGAAGACTCGTTGTAGCGGCTCCCCAAGTTCAGCAGCACACGCCTTTAGCATCCTCGGACACACCTTGTCCGGACCTGCTGCCTTTCTGGGGCGAAGCTTCCTCAGTTGTCTCCTGACCTGATCCACTGTGACACTGGGAGATGATTGGAAGGAGGGGGGGGAAGATGTCCTGCTGCTGAGAGAGGGATTGGAGGAGGGGGGTGTCATCATAGTGTCAGGAAGGGGGGGAAGCAAGGGAGGTAGGAGAGTGGGGAGAGGGCTCTGTAGTAAAGGTGAGGGTGAGGGTGGGGGGGTTGTGGGCTGGTCAAACCTGTTGAAGAAGTTGTTGAGTTCGTTTGCCTTCTCCACAGTCCCCCCCACTGTGCTGTTCTTGGTATTGTGGCCTGTGATGGTTTTCACACCATTCCAGACCTCCCTCATATTGTTCCTCTCCAACTTCTGCTCCACCTTCCTCCTGTAGGTGTCCTTTGCTTCCCTCAGGCAGCGTTTCACCTCCCGCTGTGCTGCTTTCATCTCCTCCTTCACTTTGCTCCTGAAAGCCTTCTTCTTCATGTTGAGGACAGCTTTGACTTCCTGTGTTACCCACGGTTTGTTATTAGGGTAACACCGTACCAGTTTAGTACCTAAATTGAACTGCACTAGAAAATAAATCAAAAAGATTTGAAAATTATGGAATTCATCATCAGTCTCTGGTGCTGTTAGCAAACGGGATGCTGGTAGGGGGTGAGGGTTAGTGCGTGTTACTCCCTAATAGGGATGCATCGATACCGATACTGGTATCAGATATCGGGGCCGATACTGTAAAATGTGTGTGTACTCATACTCGTAAAAGTTAACCGATACCATGAACCAATACTAACTTATTTCATTAATCAGAGGGTGGCTTGTCATTTTTGTTGTAGTTTTTTAGATTGGCCACTAGGGGGACATCCCGCGCTAAACAGGCACAGGGTTAGATGAGTCAGACTGGCAGCTCCAGATAAAAAAAGAGAAACTGGAGGCTGCTGTAGCTAGGCTAAACAAAATGTCAGCAGTGTGGACCGGAACAGCCAACTTTAACTCAGGTTTTGGAAAAGCAATGAAAACTGTCAAGAGAAAATCCACGGGCAGTTAAAATAACAGAGGCTCTGACTCATTTTATTGCTCTGGATGACCAGCCGAAGCCAGTCGTGGAAAACATAGGATTCTTCTCAGCATACTCGAGCTGCGATATGAAATTCCCATTTATTATCGGCAGAGAATAAAATAAAACCTGTCTTCCAATTCATTGCATTTGTGTGTGTGGGTGGTAGAAGTATCGGTTTTTGTACTCTGTATCAGCAAGTACTCAGATCCAAGTATCGGTATCGTATCGGTTTGAAAAAATTGGTATCGTTGCATCCCTAGTCCCTAAGATATCATCAGGATATTACAGAGAGACTGAGTTACTGTGGGATTGATGGGCTCTTGAGAAGTTCAGCTTTCTGCCTTTTTAAGATTTTTACCCCAGGATACATTTCAGGTTTTTCTCTTCATGTTTGTCGACTTCAAAGCTGTCGAACTTGAAAGTCTGGGTTATGAAACCAATACCGACTTCCAGGTGTTCTCCTCTCTTACCCTGTTACATTCATTCATTCGTCAGGGAAAGTTGGACTCTAAATCTTTAATGACTTGGGTTTTTTTTGTCTCTAACAAGCCAGTCTGTGCCATCTGTTTAGATGCCCATTCAGTTAATTATTCAAGCCATCAACAGAAATTACAGAGGGGTAGCCATGCCTGATTGGTCTCGGTTTTGTTGCTGCCATATGTTTGGCGTCACATTGATTTCTTGTCATTAGGTGTGAAAAACACAACTCAGGAGGCACTTGAGATTTCCTAATGTATCATTGGTATGGAAATAGATCTCTGGCATGAAACTGCAGATGTTTCGAGTGATTTAATCTTTATATTTATGCATCAAAAAATTATAAAGGTGTTGTGCAGCAAGTATAAACTGAACAATAAGTGAGAATAGCACCTGCTACTCAGAGCATAATGATCTGCAGATGTAATGATGATAAATGTGCGACATGTAACAACTGTTTAATTATCGTATGTTGAAACTGCTGGAGCATGCTGTCCCCTGTAAGTGGTGTTTCTGTCTTAACCAGGAGATGGCAGCAGTGTTCTTTTTATATTATTATTTTTCGGAAGAATTTAAAAAAAAATCTAGTAATGCTTTCTTTGTCCCAGTTTTTCTTCACCTGTGTAGACTGACGACCTTTTGTTAAATATCTGCTCTTCCTTCCGCTCTTGTCTTTTTTCAGAATCCAACCTAAGTCGATGTGGGTTTCGGGGATCATCACATATTGGAATCCCTTACAGCACTAAGGTACAGCCATCGCCCACCCCAGCATGTTTTTTGAGGTTATGTTTTGTAAAAACGAAAGCATCACCTTCTTTTGCATTAGTCTTAGAGGTGGCTTCACTACTATTATCCCTATTTTTCTGTTGTTTTCTATATTTATGGTAATCCTGCTCCAAATATTTTGTTATTCTTCCCTCCAGCTGAAGGATTAGTAGTCAGAACTATTACCATTCTGTCTACAATCTCTTCCCGTATAGCTTCAGTGGTAAAAATAATATCTCATTCTGATGTTTTCTCCAGGGCCCAGGTGTGCTCCATCCATATGACAGTGGCCATGTAGCTATGACCTATACTGGGCTGTGCTCACTGCTGATACTTGGAGATGACCTTAGCCGGGTTAACAAGCAGGCCTGTCTGGCTGGTCTGAGGGCGCTGCAGCTGGAGGATGGCAGGTCAGAGCGCACACACATACACGCTCTGATTTCCTTCAGCAGCTCGAATTAAATACACCTGAGGTGGTGGAGACAACAAGCAGCCTTAACACAGACTGACTCACATTTGATTCTGCAGTAGCAGTTCTGTGTGCAAGTCTCCAGGCACCCTGATAACAGATTGTAGAGCAAGAAAACAATGCAACTCTTGCAAATCTTTAGTGGGGTAGACCAGTGAAACGTCCCTTTCTGTTTGTGTGAAGAGGTTTAGCTGCACATTTATTCCCTGAGATATCTTTTCTTATGTTATTATTAAAAAAGAAGTGCAGTTTGATCATTATATCTCAGTGTTTCTACATGATAAAGAAATGCTGCTGAGGGGAATCAGTCAGCATGACTTCCTGGGATGTCATTGTTAGAAATGAACATATAAAACTACAGAAAATGTCCTGTAATTATAAGACAGAAAGCCTTTGTTCATTTCCAGAAAATGCATTTAGTTTTGGTTTACTGTGAAAACCACTGTAAAAACACAAGAAACAGACAATTCTACAGTAGATGGTGGAGAAAAGAATCTGTTCTGTCATTCAGTTGTTTATCTGTTATTTAGTTACCTTGATGAAGTATGAATGGCTATAGGAGAGATCTTTATCAGTGGAAAAAAGATGCAAAACTACAGTTAAAAGTCCAAAATTTATGCCTTCTTTCATCCAGTGGGCCAAATTAGAGTCTTTGCCGAGCCGATTCTGGACTCGGGGCCTTATGTTTGATGCCCCTGTTCTATAAATTTAATGACTCTCTTCTAACCATCACAGCAGGATAAACCTTCCCAAAGCGGCATTATTGTTGGCATTGGTCTTTGCTCGTGGGAACGGTGACGTCACCACATCCCTGTAACTATTTATAGCTGTGCTTGAGGCATGCTGCCACAACGCAGAAACAATCACTGGATCGGTGCGGGAATTAGAATAGAAGAAAACGAAACGGGCAACAAAGCGATCGAGAGGATTTTGGCTCATCTGGTCAAATGACCGAGGAGCCAGTGCCGTGGCCAGACGTCTGCCAAACATCCACATCATAAGTCGGTCAGAATTTAATCAAACTTGTGGGTGTTTTTCCATTTTCAGAAGATTCACTAGCCCTCCAAGAATATTGATCTGATTTTAGTGACACTTGCACACAGTGACCACCTACTAGGTGTTCAACCAAATTTCCATCAAGGCCGAGGTCACGTGTGTCGTTTTCCAGCCAATAACCTGCGACCTGAGATGGATCGTGAGCTCAGATCTCACATCTCACTTTTTCCACAAAATATCTGTGCTCTCTGTAGCATAGAATTAAATAGAATAGCCTTTATTGTTAATGTACATGTAACTTTTGGCACGCCCACCATTCATAAGGGCGACAACGGTAGCCAACAACTGCCAGTATCTTTGACAAGTTCACTTGGTGTTAAGTAAAGTAACAGCCGCCTCACTAATGATTAAAAAAACAGATCAAAAACGACAGTTTGCAACATTAATCAGCAACCTCTGAACAAACACATGACAAATAAGTGTTTACTCTGCGACTGCCAGCTCTCTAATGCGGCACAAACAATGCCTTAGCAGTTTTATCTGAGAAGTTTTATAAAAATCAAATTCGTCTTCAGTATGGACAGCAGGCTTATTTCCAGTTGTTTATGTAGCTCATCCGCCTTTACTGCTTCCTCTTACTTCCAGTTTTTACGCAGTGCCAGAAGGAAGTGAGAATGATATACGCTTTATCTACTGTGCAGCCAGTATCTGTTACATGCTGGACAACTGGTCAGGCATGGACATCCAAAAGGCCATTGAATACATCCGAGGAAGTTTGGTGAGTAGATGTTAAAAAATAAAAAAATATGAAATGTAGCTTCCTGGTAACTGGGTGCAGCAGTAAACAACAACACCGCTATTTGTGCACCATTGAGAGCAGCGCGGCAACATTTGAATGAGAAGAACAGGCCACCCACCTTCAGTAGGTGGCACTCTGCCGAGAAATACTTCATTTATAATAAACGGAGGGGGCTGAGCAGTGCGGTGTGGTCTTAAAGCTGTAGCAGAGTGTTCTTTCCCCCCACCCGACCAGGAGGGAAAACACATTTTTTGCACCAAACTGATATTTTTATCAAGAGCTCAAGTCCTTGAAGCAATGCGGGTTCCACTAAATCCTTAAATTGATTCTGTATCAGGACAAGCTCATAATTTTGGCAGTTAGCACAAGAGGCTTTTATTACATAGTTTATCATTGTTTCACTGGTGTGTTGATAACAGGCTTCATACTTTTGGATGGATACCAATTTTTTTTTTGCATAGCAGGTTAATTATTCGTGAATGTAAGTATGCCAGAAGCAGTAGGTGGTTATGTATCAGAGGGCCTGTTTATGAGCAGCCACGTATCCATTTACAAACCTTATTGTTGTGGTGTGATCAGATCATACACAGGGACAAAACATGGTTGGACTTTCCCGCGCACCTCCTGTCGTTTAGTGTGAGTTTTGTATGAGCTGCCTATTGTAGCAGGTGGCGATTTTTCATAAATATGTGTAGAAAACTGTCGTGTTTCATGACAGTTTCGGCTTCTTTTAAAACAACAGGGTAACCTTATCTGGGCTTGTGAAATGTACCCTGGTTCTCATTTGTAATCTCAAAATGAGGCCACAGAGCCCGTTTGTTCATTACTGCAGCTTTTTGAATTAAAAGATGGATGTGTAGTTAAAACATTTTTTTTTTTAAAGAAAGAAAGAAAAAGAAGAAGTCGGAGCTCTGCGAGCTGTCTCAGTATATGTTTATGTATTTTACTGAGATTATATAGTTTTTAAAAACTGAAACAGATTGCAACACAAATGTATTTAATCTTTTTACTAAATTGGGTGTCAGTGTGAATAAATATATGTTCAGAAGACTGATGTGGTGCTTTTTTTTATCTTTGCTCACATTTGAACCTTTGTCTCTCTCTTTCTAGTCCTATGACAGCGGGTTTGGCCAGGGAGCTGGGCGAGAGTCACATGGTGAGTCTGATATTATTTTAATTGTTTATGTTATCAGATAAGTGAACATTAGAGGTAGAAAATCATCGCACTTCGCAGCACAAATGTCTCTGAATAATGATTCGATTTGTGAGTTCATATCAGATCAAAGGATTTGTGGGTGTGTGTGCCTGTGTCGCAGTAAAGGGTATGAACGTCCCCGATGGTGCTAAGTGCTTTAAAGGATTAGCCATTTAAATAACTCTCTATAGATACAGTACCTTGCTCTCATTAAGCTCTCCCCCGCTCAAATTAAACCGTGTTATTCTGGCACAAAAGCCTTCATCCTACATGCTCTTACACACATACACACACTTCTCAGTAACACATCTACTGTCACCTTCTTGGCACAGTGAAGAAATCATTTTGTGGTAGCTTTGTGAGGCGCTGTGAACGCATAAATTACATCTGAAACCTCTCAAAGGCACAGATTCTAGTGTGTCTCAGTGATTTCCTTCCTTGAGATAAATTCGACCTCTGTGATTACAGCCTTCATTGAGACTCTGCTCTCTTCTGCAAGCATGCCAACTCTCTGTCTGAAGGCTGATTACACATCAGTAGAGATGCAGAGTAGATGCCCATACATCCCTAAAGTGTGTTTGTTCAGCAGCAAGGCCTCCCACGCTGTTTGCTTTGCACTGTTTTGCAGATAATTGTGTTAAATGCATAAAATGGGGTATTATTAAAAACTATGTGCAGGGTATACTTTTCTCCTTTTTCTTGCCATGCATGGTTGTATTCTTAAGATGGTAAGAAAACAACATTTAATTCATAAATACACCTCAGAGAAATTCCATAGATGTCAACCCTCGTGTTTAAACTGCACTATCAGTGTGTTTGGGCTCATTGTCATGCTGGCACATGAATTTGCTGCCAGTCAGGTGCTTTCCAAATGGTATTGCACGGTGGATCAAAAGCTGATTGTGCTTTTTCACATTTGTAATTTTACCAATGTTGACAAGATTCCCAACAGCAGTGACTGAAATGCAGCTCCAAATCACAGAGCCTCCACCCTGCTTTACAGGTGGCTGTAGACACACTGTTGCACCTCTCTCCTGACTTCCACACATGTTGATGATGATTTGAAACAAAGATGTCAATTCTGTGTTATTCACTAGTATAGCTCAGCCTTTTCTCCCTGTTACCCTCCCTTAAGAATTTATTTTGTCCTGTTTCATAAGGACATGGATTTCAGATTCATTTCATCTCCTGTAGATAGTTAATTTTTTTGTTTTTTTTAGGCAAGCCACTTCTTCTTTTATCTTCCACTTTTCCTAATTTTAACCGCACACTATGCCGCAATGTGCCAATTTTGGGTTAGTAGCACTTTGGGAATCACCTTGTTGGTCCAAAAATACAATTTTATCCTTGTCAATTTATGTTATATTTGGCATTTTTGGGAGATTAAACTAAAATGAGAATAAATTATGTGCTTTTATTTACAATTTAAAATGACTTCCTTGCCAAGTTGTCTGTTGTAACACTAGTTCGTCCCGTGAGTTTGGTTCATTTTTATGCCACCTCTTTTTTTACATCTTTTGAAAATGTTTCGGTCGAAGGACTCGACTGAAAATGAGTGGAAAAAGCAGCCGATGTCCAGAAATGAACTTAGAAACACTTTGAGAAAGCCTGGAGAACTAGTGCTCAAGACCACTAGTAAGTAAAATGACAAGAAGGTCATACTCCCCAGATTATTTAAAATAAATCAATGAAAGTTGGCTCAAGCTTTGGGACTTTACTGTATATGTTGGCACAGGAGGAAATAAGGTTACATTCAGGTGTGAATATTTGTTATACTTTCCAAACAGAAAGCTGCTTTTAGGGTCTGTTTTTATTATAAAGCCGATTGTTCCCAACCCTGCGGTTAGAGTAAATGGTTAGGATTCCCCTCAGTTCTGTTTGACATTTATATTTATCTCCTCTTCCTTCGCCTCAAGCAGAAAGGGAGCTAGACATGGCTGATTATAGGCAAGTGTAGCATGTTGGCAGATTTACACTCGTGACCCAAACACTTCTCCACGCCTTGTCTTTGTGTCTCCGCTTCACACGTTACCACGTTCACACAAACACAGATAAGCTGGCAGTGATGTTCATAATGTGTGGAGGTCAGCTAGAGCAGCTGTGATAATGAAAGCAGTTGACAGCTGGATTGTAGAAGATTGCTTATGGCTGCTCTGATAACAGCTTATCATCAATCAATCAAAACTCTCACGCTGGTATTAGTCCAGCTGTATGATGCTCTGTTTTTCAGCCTTCAACAAAGCATCTCTAAAGGTTTTTCTGAAATACCTGTGAAACATAATGTAGATCATTATTGTTCTGGCTTTTCCTGCAAGTTTTACGTTTAGCCTGTGAGTTATTTGAGCCCACACACAGATATAAAATCTGTGTTTTGATTGCCGTGCCCTGCAATCATCTTGTTTGTCACCAAAACATATGAACCACCGGCGCTGCTTTCCAGTTGTCAGAATAGTCAAATTTAATGAGCCTGTGTTGTGTTTCTAGGCGGTTGGACGTACTGCGCTATAGCCTCTCTGTGTCTGATGGGTCGACTGGAGGAGGCGCTTAGTCAGCGGGAACTGGACCGGATCCGGCGCTGGTGCATCATGAGGCAGCAGACCGGTTTCCACGGCCGCCCAAACAAACCCGTAGATACATGCTACTCCTTTTGGGTGGGAGCTACATTGGAGGTAAAGACCAGTGGGACAGACACGTGCACGCATATAGAGACACCGTTTTGCATGCATTAAAAGTGAAGTTGGGTGCTGCACTAAATGGCAATTAAAATAGCAGCAGTTTAAGAGGAAGTGATTCCTGTGCACCAACATGGACGCACAGCCAAACCGGCTACCGAAACACTAAATAGGGAAGCTCAGATTGCAGCACACAGTGAGGAAGTGCTGCTCTTTTTCCTCCTACAGAGGCTATTACCCTGCATGTTCACACTGGGAAAAATGTGGGCCTGTCGATTGTCTCATTTATAGAACCTTTTAAGAAGTTAAGTTTATGAAATTTCTCTTTATTACAGCACAGAAGATGTTACACTTTAGAATATATTGGCATTCACTAAATGTGAATCATTTTTGAAAATCTCACATCGTCTAAACTCCTGGTTTACTGGGGGATTTAATTGCTTGTAAACCGCGAACCCCTCTGAAACCCTACAGCGTCACCTGATATGGACACGGAAATGTAATCGTCTAGTTACATTGCAACAGCTCGGTGCCGTTGAGTCCCCGTGGCATTTCCGGCTACTTTTTTGCCACAGTTTTTGAATTTTTCAATCGCAAGTTGCTGAAATTATCAGGGTGGATGTGAAAGAATGTACAATGAAGACAAACTGGAGGGACAAATATTTTTGCACCTGAGGGAAAAACTGACCACAAAGTAGGCTGGGGACAGAAAAAGTCCCAGCATTTTATTTCTTTCCTTCAGCCTGCACAGCATATAAAACACCGGGACATGTGGTAATTAATACATAGGTTGATCTTCACTTCCATATACGCTAAAAGCCTGACCTAAATACACACACACACTCGTGCAAAAGCAAACCCAGTGTAGGAAAACAGTGGATTTGTGGGTTGTCAAGTGCCAGAAGAATTAAAATTTCACAGTCAAACAAAATATTTGCAGATGGCTCACACTGAGGTTTGATGTTTTTCTCCCCTGATGTGTGTATATAGAGGGAGAATATCAAGTGTGTGTAATCACTGGGGTTCACCTTTGTGGAAATAAATGTTGTCATATGTGTGTGACTTCTCTAAACACGGTCTGCTCTGCTTCTTTGGAAATGAGTGTGTACTGAGCCAGTTTAACCTTATAATAAACAGCGCTCTAAATTTATATCAGTGCATTTGTTTTATTAGAGTCTCTTGCAAATTTTTTTCTTTTTACACTTATTTTCCAGCTGTTAGATGTGTTCCAGTATACAAACTTTGAAAAGAACCGGAGCTTCATCCTGTCCACGCAGGATCGGTTGGTGGGCGGCTTCGCCAAATGGCCAGACAGCCATCCAGGTAAGCATCTCACAGTACATGTAGTCATTAGGTAAAGTGCAGAAAGTACCCGACTACTCAAAAGCCTAATGTGGATTCCACCCATAGTTTTTATAAAAATCAGTTTTGCTGTTTGTTTGCATAGAGGTTATTTTTGTAGAAGCTCGATTAAGGTTACTAAGCTTTGCTGTAGCTCTAAATATCTCAAGGATAAGAGGTGGTGGATGTAAGCAGTTAGGATACCTTTATTTTCCTCTCTCTCTTACTGAACAGTTTCCATGCCCTCCACAGGTACAGGGAGGTCAGGGTGGAGCTGTGGTTGCCAGTTTTATTTGAGATCAGCGGATGAGCTCTTGTAACCCTAAACTTCAATGGTCTAGTTGCTCGTCTGGTCCGTGTTTGTGCTTTCTTCCTCGCCCTTGTAATGTGTAATTGATGAGGTGGTTGTTGTTGGTAGCCAAGGAAACAGCAGATCGGGCTCCTCACGTTACAGGAACAAGGCAGGGGAAGACAGGGTGGAAGGAACAATGAGGTGAACTGGGCAGGTAGACAGTGTGATGACAAAGCCGTGTGAATATACATGTACAAAGGAGAGTTTTAGGAAATAAAAGAGACTGCAGCAGTATGGGATCAGATACCGCTGGACTTCTGTGTGCGTGTGTGTGTGTGTGTTTGAGCTGCGCAGTCATGCACAGGAAGGAGCTGGCTTGGGAAGATGGGACAGCAACAATAGCCCGGAACAAAAGAAGGTGTTGTGTATTTGTTTAGCAGATCTGCACCAAATGAAGCCAAATATACTTTGAACATTTGGCACAGCCCACGTTTGTCCACAGGTACTGTTTAACAATCTGATTAACAGGAATATGTGGGATTACACGGGGTAAGAGTGGCTGAAATTCCAGTTTAAAGTGATTAAATTGAACCAACAAAATATCAGCTGTTTATTAAAAAAACAAAATCAAATAAAATCCACAGGTCTTTTCAGATAACTTTTTTTTTTTTGCTGTAAATGACATGACAGAATTTGATCAAACCAAATGGTTGTCACAAAGAAAGCTCCTGCCTTTATTGTATACGCGTGTCTCTGCTTTTATAACACTTACAAGAGACAGTTTGTGGCCCAAAGGCGTAGCTTAATGATCAAAGCAGCCTTATACTGATTCATGTTGGAGAAAGTGCTTTGAAGTGGCATTGATCAATACGCTGCTGTGCAAAAGTCTTGAGTCACCCTTCGTTTCTTTATATTTTGCTCGGAAAACGGGAAATGGGTGCAGCGATTTATTGAAACATATTCAAAAATAAATAATAATAAATAAAGTGGAATGCAAGATATAAGGGGAAAACAGAGGTTGTACAATTCTGAGGAGCATGAAAGTCAATATTTGGTATGACAATATTTATTCTTCAATGTAGCCTGGACTCTGTTAGGCAAGCTTTGTTGTCATTTCTTTTTAAGTAGTCTTTGGAAATAGTTCTTCAAGGACATTCAAAGCTCTTCTTTGGATGTCTATTGCATTTTGTTCTGTTCTCTGTCAGGATGATCCCACACTGCTTCAATAATATTGAGGTTCGGGCTCTGGGGAGACCAATCTATGATATTGCCCCATTGTATGGTTTTTCTATCCAGGTATGCTTTTACTACTCTGGGAGTGTGTTTGGGGTCATTTTTATGTGGATCTAAATCTAAAAAGAGTTTTCTGTATTTATATTTCCATCAATTTTTTACAAGATCCCAACACCACTGGCTAAAATCCAGTGCCAAACCATGACAGAGATCAACCATGTTTTACAGATGGCTGTGTAATTTAGCACACCTCAGCCTTCTCTCCTGTTTGCCTTCCTTAAGAACGGCTGATGTTAATAGTAGATGGATCAGCTGAAAGTTCAGATGCATCTCTGGTCCCGTGCCATTTTTTTTCCCTGTTTCTTAAGGACATGACTTTCAGATTTGTCCAGTTTCTTCAAACTTTTTAAGAGCACACTGCACAGCATGCTAAGATATGCCAAGTTGTAACGAAACGGAAAGAAATGATGCGTTTGTGACAGGCTGCTAGTAACGAAGTGCCTAAAGATACAATTTAAAATTGATTCTTTCCTAAGTTGTCTGTCACACAATTCTCTGTGCTACCTGCTCGGACCCACACATTTAGCACTTAGCTGCTAAAGAGCCAGATAGAGGTATCATTATTTGTAACTAAAACGGAGCTAACAGAGGTGACTCTGCTTTAATGTTCATCTGCATCTTTAGGTAAGTAGACAATTTGCTAAATGGACATTGATAATTTCCTTATCAGTCAAATCGCCTCAAACCTTGGACTGATGGAGACGTCTCTTCTGTTCAACCTTTAGTTTGAGTCCTTGTTGACTCCTGATTGATGCCACTAATGGTGCTTTGGTTGACTCTGTCTGTGTCCAATCATCTGTCATTTCATTATAATTCAATTACTGCTCATTTACTGGCTCGTGCAGCTTTTACTCTCGTCCCAGGGGAGGGGAAACGACCACAGAGGCGACCTTCATGCATTATTTATATCTACTTAAAGGTTCAGTGCAAGAAAACCATATGGAGGAAGGTTCTTATGTGAAATTAGGTTTTTGTTTTATTGACTGCATATGGATGGGTAAAGGGAAATCCAGCACGTTCATCTTATCCAGTGGTTAAACTGGGGTTTATGACGGACGTCAGGACTCAAGACCATACAGAGATTTTTCATTACTTTACTTGCCTTCTTGTTCCTCTACTTAAGAGGCCGGTTAAGTTTCATAGTTGTAGTCTTCTTGAATTCTTACATTAGACTTGAGCATGAAATTGGAAAGCTCCCAGTAATATGATTTCAAGCTAGTAACAGTACCAGCTCACCTTGATACTGCAGATAGAATATTATGATGGTGCAAAAAACGCCAACAGCTCTCATGGTGCTGTATAGACTCTGAATCTGTTTAGTTATGTGTCTCCTTCCTCATTTCTTATTCTTTGACATATTTGTCACACTTAAATGTTTCAGATCATCAAACACATTTTAGTATTAGACAAAGATGGCTTTGTTGTACTTACTCGAGTTATCTAACCTGCCCTGCCTGCCCTCTTTTGTTAAATCATAAATTAAATGTGCTTAACCAAAATCTTTTTTTTGGAAAGCTGGGTTTAGTTTCACTAGCCACTCCCAGGCCTGATTACGGCCAGATTCTTGGTGAATCTAGAAATCACTTAACCCTTTAAATATAAGCTGTCTGACAAAGTGAAGCAGGCTAAAATATCTCGAATAATGTGCACAACATGGCACAATCTAAAGAAACTCGAGAGCAGCTGAGAAACAAAATCTCTGGCATCTGTCAGTCTGCAAAGGGTAATAAAGCTATTCCTAAGTCTTTTGGACTCCAGTGAACCACAGTGAGAGCTATTATCCACAAATGGAGAAGACTTTAAACAGTGGTGAACCTTCCTGGGTGTGGCCAACCTGGCAAATTTGTTCCAAGAGCTCTGTAACCTAGAATAACCTGGAACATCATTTAAAGAACTGCAGGCCTCACTTTCCTCAGTTAAGGTCAGAGTTCATGTTTCAACAATAAGAAAGAGACTGAGCAATGGCTTCCTTTTTTTTCTCTGGTGTCATCAGTCAGTGTACGAGTACTGCAAAGGCTACAAACCTGTCACATACAGGTGTTTGTGCTGTGATGCATGTTATCATCTCTGACCTAGTTTCTTCTTTCCACTCTTTCAATCTCTCTTCCTCTCTGTCAGATCCTCTTCATGCATACTTAGGGCTTTGTGGTCTGTCCCTGATTGGAGAGCCCAATCTGAGGAAGGTCCACCCCGGTCTTAACATCACCCAGAGAGCCTTTCAGCACCTCCAACAGCTGCAGCAGACATGGAGAGACAGCACCGACACCTGCGGACGTCAGCACTGAAAGCCAGATGAACCGCGACGCTCCCTCTCAATGGCTTCAGTTATCAGCAACGTCGAACAGTTACCAGTCAAGGAGGACTGGACTTGTTGAAGAGGTTTTGCCACTTACCAAGAGGCCATCTCATGTGAGGACTGAAGAACGCTCTTTTAAGACACTCGTTACAAAGCAGTAACTTTGGGGCGCTCACTTTAAATCCATCCAGTGCAACTCTTCCGTTAAGAGCCACATGCCTCACGTTTTTGGCTGCCTTTTATTCGCACAGTAGTCAATAACGGTGTGGTTTGTGGTTCGTGGGAATAAAAACGTGCCAGAAAGTCAAATTTGAGCTGCTATAAACTTGAAATTTCTGATGCCTCCATTGTTCCATTGAGTTTTTAGATAATGGCCTTTTGAGCTTTGCTGCTCATCATCATTGTGAACAATATCTTCATAGCCAAGGATCAAAACTCTAAATGTGCATGAGAAACATTGTAATAAGTGTTTAAGGGGGGATCCCTGGAGGGCTGGGAGCATCCACATTGTCTTTTTATCAGGTTTATTTGCTAAGATTATGCTATTGCTGAGTAATGTCTCTAAATTTTAAATGTGAGAACTGTTAAGGTCTCCTTTTCATTCAAAGACTTAAAGAATTCGAAGCATAGTCTCCTTTTCCTTCTTTTGCTTTTTGTTTTGTTGCCCTTGTAGCATTTCCATCCTGACATTGCTTGTGAACCTCTTTAAAGCCTCAAGCTCTCATGTCCCAAAGGTGATACCAGGCCAGGTTTACTCATCTCCCAGTTTCACCACTGCAGGCTGTGTGCACTGATCAAGATTTAAATTAAAGAGCGCCTGGTGTGAAATGAATGGAAAAGGTGGTTATGGGTTTAGCTGCAGGCATATCATTTTAGAAAATATCATTCTTTGCATTTTTCTCTGAAGGCTAACAGAAAAGAGATTGAGCCTCTCCAGGGAGTTTGTTAAGAAGGGGAAAACCACCTTCTTTCCTGCAGAGGTAGTAGCTCCCGGTTGTAGCAGCAGACCCCATCCTAACACCCCACAACTCCTGCATCCTGACCTGTGCTCATTCGCTAGCTTGCATGCTCCCTGCAAGGCGCTAACCAGCCTGTAACCGGTAAGAAAAGATGAGACAATAGCACCGTAGCTTGAGGAAATGTATTCCTTTGAACAGTGCAGTTATTTTCAGTGCAGAAAGGATGCAAGGTAACAACATAGAACAATGAGCATGAGCAGAATGGACCACAGAGTGTCAGGAAACAGAAGCAAGTGTTATCCCAACGAGCTACTTGCGTCCCCCCCACCGAAAATGTTCATCACAAAGTATTTAGCAGTGATCTGACCCCAGACCCCTAAATCACTGAGGCAGAGCTGGTAGGGTTTACCGCACAGGTGCTCAAAGGAACACCACTCACATGTTGTTTAGGCAACCTTTTACCCTTGACCCGAGGCAGAGAGTTTTAAATTTCAAAAACAACCCTTAGAGTGACACACGACACTGAGTTGATCACAGCCGCCACCTCCTGCCCTCACTGAGGTTCTCTCATTCCCAAATAACCATCTTCTCCCAGCCACATCCTTTCATACCGGGGTCGCCGTCTAAGCAAACGCTGCCTGCAGTGGTTGCACCCTTACTGTAGGCTGCATACAACAGCCGTTCTCACAATCTTTTTCTTTTTATCCCACCATCTAAACTAAAGCCGGACCTGGCATCATCTCCCTTTCCTCCAAATTGACCTCATTTTCAGTTAAGGTTACAGACCAGGGAGACGGAGGAAAGAAGAGGTGAATAAATAAATAATTTGAGCCATCTATTATTAAAAGTAAACCAATGTAGGCTGACGTCTTCTCCTCGACTCCCAACAAAGCCCTCAGTGTTATATAGCCTGGTTTTACAGCTACTTTTTAGCCAATGCTTTATTATCTTTCATGTTTGCATGCTTTTCCTAAAGCGACAGGCTTTGCTGTGGCTATTCGTTGTTACTATAGTATCATTTTTCCTAAGATTTTGTTTCAATGCATCTTTTTCAGATGTTCTTGAATTAAGCCTTATTTAAGTAAAGAAAGGATCTGAATTCAGAAAAAAAAATGTAATTTTCTATTTCTTTTTTAAAAGTCATCATTATATTCTTGAATCAATGTGTTGTGATTTGCTTTGCTCTGTAAGAAAGAAAACTGTTACTTCTACTGCACCACTGTAGAGCCAGATCCGGTGAAATTTAATGATCTGCATCTTAGGACGTCACTTCTACTTCCTATACAGTTTCCTCAGGCCATCCTCGGCCTGTCACTCGCTCAAATTTGACTTTGAAATGTGCCTCGTGCAGCGTCGTTTTGGGTCAGTGCTCTGTGAATACTGCAGTTCTGTACATGCAGCATGGTTAAACTGGGTTAGGGATGCTCCTTCTGTCAACAGATGCCCAGGATATTTTTCTTTCCTGGAGGAGAAGAAAGAGGAAGGAACCATCTACTCTAAATGCATGTAAACTTACAGGAAGGGTAACGACTGCTCTCTAAACTCTTTGCTCCTCCCATCTTTGTTAAATGTGCTTATACAATCAGACTGATGTACGATCTGAGTGATGGAAGTGATTTTTTTTTTTTTACCGGAATCTGTTTTTTGGGGTGTTTTGTTTTTTGCTCTAACGCTCCCTGTGGACACTTTCTTAAAAAGTATGAAAGATTGGATTAATGGCTCTGCCACGTGACTGCAGATGAAGGCTGTGTCTCAGCAGTTGTTATTAGAGTCACCTGTTCTCTCCCCCGGTCGCATCGCAGTCCACTCTGTCCCAAAACAGGTGGACGACGGCTTTGTGCTTTCAACTGCAGTGAAAACTGTTTTCTTTCCGAGATCCAGCAACATGTGGTCAAACCATAAACCCCTGCTTTGCCATCAATAAATATACATAATGTAATAATGAATAATGTAAGAATAAAGGTAATGAAATTTATTTTTTCTATGCTTTGTAGAGATATTGAGTGTAGATACACATGTAAATGTCTATAAATATGTGACTTCTATCGTGCAAGAGAGAACCATGTTTACGGTGACGTGAGTGAGACTGTTAGAGGTTATGCAAATGTTGGCATGTGATGTACTGTTTGTCTATAGCTTTGAATGAAATGATGTTGGCTCTGGCTTGGCAGTGCAAACTGTATGTATGGTAAATAAAACCTGTACTAACTGTCTGAACTGTTTTCTATGGGTGGGTTCATGCAGCTTTTCACTTTAGCTAAGTCGCACTTTAGCCTCAAAAGCTGGAGAATTTTTTTGGTACAGAAGTTAAAAATAAAGGTTAATACAACCTATAACGATATAGTTATAATAGTGTATAGCGCAGTAAAATAAAATTCAAAATGGCAACATATATTTTACTAAAGTAAAATCTGATTTGAAATCCAAATAAGGAAACAAAGTATACGTTTAAATATAGATCTGTCCACCCTTTTTTTTTTGCTACGTTTCTGGGTGCAGGGTTTGAATAAACCATTAACATAAGAAAACATGATTTTCAGATAGATGAGTCACATGACCTATGAAAGACTTCCTGTATCTGTCCTTGTGGCTGAATCAGCCTGTTAGAGAAAGTTTCTCTGCTGCTGTCCAGTGCGTGGTGCGGAGGTGGTTAGGTTTGTTACTTCCACCAGAGTTTTCAGCCAATCACAGAGCCAGCCTTCCTGCTCCGTACACTGTGCTCGCTACAGCAGACTGATAATGTCTGTTTTGCTGTGGTTTGCAGCTTTATTAGTAAACAGAGCCTGCTCATCTTCCAGGTCAGCCTGTTGCCGTCATGGTTGCATGGGTAAACCTCCGTCAAATCAACAATCTGTCCCAGGACAAACGCTGGTCGTGTAGCTGTGCTCGTCGTCACCATCTCTTTGGTCTTATTCGCATTCACAAGCAGGTGATTCCTCACAGAATGCACACAAAATCATCCACTAGTGCTCTGTACTCCTCCTCTTGCTTATCATTAGTACATCCAACCACTGCAGAATCGTCAGAGTGTTTCTATTCAAAATCTGAGGTGCACAAAGGGAACAGGAATGGAGACAGCCCGTCACCATGTCAGACGATGATAAGCCAGTCTAACAAACTGTGGCCTGTCTGTCAGGTACTCTGTAATCTGGGAGATGGTGGACAAATCTACTGGTCCCTCTTGAAGTTTTTCCTTCAGTATCAACAGCTTCAAATTCAGAAAAAAAAACAGGTTCGTTTTGTCCCGTGAGGCCAGTGTGCATCATCTGCACAAATTATTGATTTTGCTTGTTAAAAACAGACTCATTCCTGGAGGTGAAAGGCCATGGGGGTTACCAAAATTGGTCGAAAATGCAAATGATTATGTTCCAGATGTGCACCAAAAGGGGAAAAAACACATACTGTATATGCCATGTGTTTGTTTTATTAGGAAAGAAGGCTTTTCCTCTTATAACCAAAAATACAGATTGAAATTCCATATAGCAAGTAGCCTGTAGCTTTTGAAATGCCTTTATCTGCACAAAGGTGTGATAAGGAAATAAATCCTATCCCTGCCTCCCTGCCACTCCTATGTGGCAAGTTTCTTCAAAAAATAAATCATTTCATAAGGAAACCTAAGCCTACAAATACTTTGGCTTTATCACTGAAAGGATAAGATTCCAAACATGAATGAGATTCAAATGGGAGCAGCTCAAACATCCACGCTGCAACTGTCTTTCCCGTCAAGCTCTGCTTTATTCTGAGTGGAAGCACCAGAGCTGTCAGCCTGTTTGGCCTCATAAAGATCCCAAAAAACTGTAAGTGAACACTTTGAGCAGTCTAAAGCCTGGGTATACAGAGACATTATTTGAAACTTTGGCCATATTTATAACAAGCATCCACAACTGCAACAGCAATTACAAACAATCGACAATAAAAATCTCTTAGCTGCAATAAATACTCACAGAAAGAAATAAAGCACAAATTTCTTAAAACACAAAACTATCAAAAATGTGATCTTCAACTAGTCCTTTCAGAGTCAGTCCCTGTCGCTTCTCTGCACTAAAACATGAGTATGGACTCTCACCTGTCCACCTTAAAGGTCTTGGATCAGTCTCAGAATGAAAACAGGACCAAGTTTGGATAAAAGTTTCGATCTTTGCTATGGTGGGGAGAAAAATGCTTCTCCTGGGTCTGACGGGTCATGGCACTGTTATTCTCACTATTGTGAATCTTGTCATCCCAGCTGTCGTGCCAAAGATGGATTTCCCCTTGCTTAATGCCTCCTGGATGGAAGTATCTCGTGTTAAATACTTCCTTACAGCAAAAAGAGACAAAGCAAGTGTTCGCTCCTTTGGGTGTTACATGATTCATGCTGTCCGCAACAGCTGAGTTTCTTTATGAAAGGCTTTATTTCCTTTCACTGTGGCCTGCATATGGCTCGGTGACTCAACTGTTGTTGTTTTATTTTTACATCGAAAGATGACAGCTGGTCGGTATTTTCCCCCAATTTGCCTCAGTTGCCTTTCATGTTTCTACAGTGTGGATCGCTTGTGTAGTGAGTAAAGCTGGGAGATGATTTTTTTCCCCTCTGCTTTATTAGGTCAGTGACTGAAACATCATTAAAAGCTGAGGGGGAGGTGGGGCGGGGGGTTCCTCTGGATACAGATCACACGGTGGAGTCCCACCTGGGAGCTGCACAGCACAGTCACAGACTTCACTGTTGGCACTGACAGGGTAACACGAGCCAGGCTAATGGAGCCCAGTGGCACTGATATCCAATCGTTGGACATTATAAAATGTTAAACAGCAGTGGATCTTACATTTTGCCCCCCACTCCACAGAAAGCAATAGAAATACAAACATGAGTTTAGGAAAGTATTTTTACCCAAGTGATTACAGCCTAACCCAGACTGGTGATGTCTGGAGATATTCCCTTGGCAGCAAGTTGCAGCTGTGGCTTGGGTGGAGTTCATCAACACCTCTCATGCTCCCACATGTATATCTGCCAGCAAAGAAGACCTAATATGAGTCGGTAAACATCGCTTAATGCAAACTCAGTCGTCAACTGAGCTGTTTCTACTAAAACAAGTGAAGAAATGCAGCATGTTTACCACTCTGCCTTTCATGTGATATTAATGACTCATCTGGAACGATCACAGGGCCTTAGGTGAACTAATGTGTGCTTATAAAACATGTATTAAATGTCAGTCCTATTTAGTGAAACACGTTAATCAGTACTTTATATTGATTTTGCAATAGGTGTAGAGCACTGTGGCGTTTTATGGGGTAGTTATGTGTCATCTCGGGTTTATGTACATGACAACTAAAGCACTGCATCGCAGCAGCACGTGATGGATGGCCATAAACTCTGCTCCAGACATTAATGCCTCCTACACGATTTTCTTGCTAACAGTGTGGTCATCCCTCAGGTTTTCCTTGTGCCAGGATGAGGGCCACATTTAGTTTTGGTGTGAGATTTTTCCACTGAAATCTGGTGAAATCACATTGCCCTCAGACAGAAATTCAGCTTTGATAATCCCTCAATTTATCCTTCTGTCCTCATCATTGGCTAAATGCAGCCTCTCACTGCTGTCTGTTCAGTCCACAAGTTGATCCTAGTGACCTCTAAGTCCTTCAACGATGGGGCGCTTGTATTTTTATTGTAGTATTCTATTATAAGTTAAGTTATGTACCTGCATCTTTAAATGTTTTTTAAGGAGGTTTTTCGACTGCTGCCAGCTGACTGTGATCGTATCCATGGTTGGGAGCCACTGGAAACATACTTAATAAGTTTGTTATGCTTCGGTTGTTCGGTCAGGGCAGTCTGCCTGCTTGTCCCCCTTCCACATGCTCAATGGGGTGGAATATATCTGCATGAAGCCGTGCAGCCATCTGCCGACGCGGAACAAGTGGCATTGCCAGAAAAATTAAAAACACGAACTTAATCCGGCTTCACAATCTGGCTTTTTCTCCAAACCGCTCCACGTCTGGATGCGTCACATTCAAGGGGCGGTTTTCAGCTTCCCAAACAAAAAAAACCAAATAGTGGCATAAAAAGGCTACCTGTACTCCCATACGTGAGGCTAAATGACCACAAGTCGGCCCATAAAGCGTCATGTGCGCACGTGAGTGCGCCGCCAGCCATGCGTAAAAGCGTAAAAGAAACTTGAATAAGCGGTACTAACTGATTTGAGACCCCCCTCCTCCCTACTCGACCCTTAATCTTCAGGCTGACATGATTATGATTTTTGTAGTGATTGACAGATTAAGGGAAGTCATTCACTCGGGGGGTGATAAATGGTAGATCAGGCGAATACAAAGAGCTGTGTGAAGCGAGACATCGCCGCCGAGGGATGATGTGGAGGATAAGGAGGGAGATGGCACAGGAGGCTACAAAGGAGGGAGGGCGGGGTTTTTCCTTCCAAGATGAGGCTAACTAAAATTAAACTGCTGCCGGCATATGTGGGGTACTGTAGTCTCCACGGACAAACCTAAGCCCGTGCGGAGAGAGAAAGAGGGAGGGAGGACGAGAGAGGATGGATGATGATGTGGATATGGTCTGAGGAGCGGCTCTTCCTCTCTTGATGTTGTCTCACCTCCCCTGCGAAGCTGTGAAGCTTTTATCCTGTTTCTTTAACAAGCCGCAGCAGTTGTTTGCGTCATTTTTTCTGCATTTTTAAATATCGAGGTTCTCTCTTCTTCTGTATACTGTGCATCCATCGTCATTCCCACCATCATCACCATCATCTGTAGCCATGTCGGACTCGGAGGATATGACGGAGTTCGCCAGCATCGTGGAGCGGATCGTGAGGGGCGAGGTGAGGCTCATCCGCTCGGATGATTTATGGTCCTTCTGACAGCGGCGATCTGTCTGTCAGCATGCTCCGACAGCAGCAGCAGCGCCGGGCCGGCCTGCAGGACTGTCGGAGGATGGAGAGGCATGCTCATAGACTTCTATTCTAATCTGTTCTTTGTTGGTGTCACACAATACCCTATTATATTACGTTATATACACTACGAGTGCATGACTGAGTTATTAAGACCCACACCTATTGTATTCCTGTAGCACAAACTATTTTATTTTATTCTGTTCTTGTAAAATTTGTCACTTTACATTATTGCAGTTCAAAAGTAGAGACTCATTCCCTTAATTTAACCTCATCTATCTATCTATCTATCTATCTATCTAAAAATTGAACATGATGAGTTTAATTAGAGGTTTTTCTGGGTGTGTTACTGGTTACTGCTGCAGGGAGAACACGGACTTCTGTCAAAATGTGGGCCACTTGGCAGCAGCTGTGGTTTTGGTGAGACTGGGTTACTGAGGTGTGTTTGGGACTAAAAGGGGAGGGCTGGGTGGGTGTCTTTACCCATTTCATTCACTCCAGACTGACAGAATGTGCTGAAATGTATCTCTCCTGCTAGCACAATCTCTGGCATTCGTTCATGCGTGCACAGAGCTGTGCATGTGTTTCGTGTGTGACAGAAACAGGAGAAGACTTTACACGTGACTGACTCACACATGCCAGCCGCAGTTGCAGATTTCTGTTATATTTTAAGCTGTTGTCAGACCTGTCGTGCACAGTGAGTGATAGTGTTATACCAGAGAATAAATAAAATTAGGAGCCCAGTAAATCTATTAATGAAACAGTAACTAGAAATTCTTTGCTGAGCATCTTTCTGTGAGCAGCAGTACAAAAATGCTGTAAGTGAGGGTAATGTGTCAGAACATTTCTACGACCTCTGTGAAACTGTTAAATTTAGTTTTAATAGATCACCATCTAATCTAAGAGGGCTGTTGGAGGGTGAATCAAATCCTAGAGGACCAAGTTAAACTCAGGACAGGCTGTCAGTCAGTCACAGGTTGACATACAGCATATGACATAATGACATCATACAGGACATTTAATGTTGTCAAGTCTTTGGACTTTGTGAGGAACAGAGGCACAGGGAGAACATGGAAGTCCACAGTGGCAGAAACTTCATCATGTGACACAGCAGCAAGACTGTGCTGTCTGGCAGTGTCGCTGCAAGGCCCGAGTGTCTGCCAGCAAACAAACAAATGACTAAACAGAGTCCTAAAGTTGCCCTCTGTGCCTCCAGTGACTGTGCATGCAGAAGCCGGTTAATCAATTCAAATAACATGGCCACTTTACTTCTTGAAGGAATTACAGCTCCTCCTCAAAGCACCCAACTTATTTTATGGTCACTTTTTGTTCTCTAACTGAAACATTATTGGGGTGACTTGCCAGGCAACCCTAGTGTTCAATAAAATAATTGCAGACCTGCGCAATAATCACTACAGCAAGCAATTATAGGGTCATAAATCCCCTAATGTAATGGGAAGGACCCTGACGTTGTAACGAGCACAGCAGTCTCAGTTTGCTGGCCCCCTTTGCTTCTGGGTGTCAGTGTAGTAACCCGGTGTAAAGATGGACATACTGAAAAGGGTAGGCTGTTTTGTATTTTAAGTACTTTTGTAAAGCTTTTGAGAGCTTTCCCTTGAACTTCAAATTCAAGTGCTGATAGGCACATGAATACACTTTAATTAGCGGTCTGTTCTCAGCAAGCCTTCACACATTAAACACCACATTGCTAACATCTGCAAACACAGCATACGTTTCCCGAATTCAGTTTGATTGCAAACATTCAACATTGTCTCCCAAAAATGTCAACCTGGGCTGTCCCTTTGATATACAGTACAGTATTGTGCAAAAGTCTTGAGCCCCCTCCCCCCCTCCCCGCTTTTTCAGTCCAGTCCTTGTACCTAATCATTTTTTCAGAAGAATGTTTTGTTTGTTGAGCTACCTAACACTGACCTATGAATAATTCAAACATAAGAAGGTAACTTAACTCAAGGGATGAATTAGTGGTGAATTAGTGCTGTGTCTACACATAACACATAACAGAACCACAAATTGCATCTTAAGGCAATTTGTTACTGGCCGCCTTTCACATATATGTTCCCATTTCTTTAGTTGAATCTATAGAAAGTGCCAAAATTAATATAATTTGATAGAAATAAAGCAGTATTTTTGCACCAATAATTCCCGAGGTACTATTAGCCAAAAAACTTGGCATATCTCAGCATGGTGTGCAGTGTGCACTTTAAAAAATTGAAGAAACTGGACAATTGGAGGACAGAAAAGGAAATGGTATGCACATACAAACATATGTACAGCAGATTGACAGCACCTGAGTGTCACATCCCTAAGAAACAAACAAACAAAACATATCCAGCAAATATCGGACACGGGACCTGAGAGAGGCTTAGGATGTTCACAGAAGCTTCATCAGAAATGGTCTCAGTGAAAGAACGGTTGGCAAGAGGGAGTCCATCGTGCAAATGGACAGCATTCCATTGGCAATGGCTTCATTTTCCAGCATGACAATGATCCCAAACACACTGCCAGAGCAGTAAAAGCATACCAGGATAGAAAAGCACACAATGGAAAACTGACAGTCACACTGGGAACACTGACTGGGATCATCTGGACAAACAACAGAACAGAAATGAGCCACCATCCAAAGAAAAGCTTTCAATGTCCTTCAAGAAGCCTGGAGAACTGCTCCTGAAGAACACTCAAAGAATTTATAAGCTTGTTGAAGAAATATTTAGTCACACCAAATATTGACTTGCAAGCTTATTAGGATTGTACAAACTTTGTTTTTGCCTTATATACTGTTGTATATTTGCATGTGTTTCAATGACCTAGTAACATAATTCAGTAACTTTTCCCAAGAATTAGTTAATTCAACAAAAAAATACCTTTCAGCGTTTCGTGTATTTGAACATTTTCTTATGAAAATATCGATGCTATCGCGCTAGTAACGATACTGCCGATATTCGGCTCGATCCGCCCATCTCTAACATACGCACTCCCCCCTCCCACACGGCTCTCCTCCCACCCCCGCCTGTCTCGGTCCGCCTGCTCTCCTGCAGCAGAGAAGCGGCTGCTGATTCACTCCGGGCGGCCGGCGCAGACTCTCTCAGCAGCGTCGCTCTATTTAAATTCACTCATCCGTCGCTGTCGGCATCTTCACGTCGCGTCGGAGAAGTTCGGGTATTTTAGCTCGAGCCAACACGCCGGGTTAGGTGTTTTTAAGTCTCTCACACAGCGTTTTCTCCCCCGGGATGTCTGCAGAGATGCGGCGTAGCAGCATAAACGGGGTAAGTTGGAGAAAAGTGAGTTTCATGGTAGTGTGTGTGTGTGTGTGTGAGAGAGAGAGACTCGTCATTGTTCGCCTCTGCTGTTGGGACTGGGCATTGTTAAAAGTTACCAGTCTCCATTCATTGCTGACTCCAGCGTTTGTTTCACTTATTTCTTTGCGTAGTGACTCGCCTCAAACAGGCTTGGTCACTGTTTTCTGTTTAAACTTCCCTTTATCCTTCTGGGTATTTAACACGTGAGTGTTTTCTCTAAATTACTGCTGTTCAAGCACCACCACCAGCAGGAGGATGGATTGATTGATTACGCCGGGATGTCTCATCACACCACCTGAAAGAAATCACCAATCTGCCGCTTTAGGACTGCTGCA
This sequence comes from Neolamprologus brichardi, assembly GCF_056152115.1. Classification (NCBI taxonomy): domain Eukaryota; kingdom Metazoa; phylum Chordata; class Actinopteri; order Cichliformes; family Cichlidae; genus Neolamprologus; species Neolamprologus brichardi. The sequence goes on from NC_142115.1 coordinate 23,196,275, forward strand.
GAGACGCTCGTAATCGTATTTAATGTGCTGAAACGTGAGCTGCTGGGCTCATGCGTTTCACTGTTTCTCTATATTTAGCAGGGCTTAATCCCGGTTTATGTAATCTATCTTAACATGTTAAATACACTGCGGATGGCCATTATTGTGATAGTCAGGTGAGTGACTGAAATCAGTATAGCTGTCAAACCTACACCCCAGTGTGCCCACCTTAAAGTGCATTTCTCCACCTGCAGTGACACAGCATACCTGCTCAGATTTGCAGACAGCATCTTCATTGTAGTAGTTGTTTGGGAATCAAAGAGAGCTGTATCCTTCTGAGCTGTGATGCTATTTCTGTCTTTCTGTTCACCTTTTTTGTTTCCAAGTTATTTTTGTCTTGTTCGGTGTACCTGACAGCACTTGCGCCATCTGAAAACGCCTCAATGTTAAAAAGAAATCTAGTTTATTCAGTTATCCCTTCTCCATCATCAGGTCCCAATCAAGAACATAGAGAGGGAGCTGATCTGCCCAATCTGCAAGGAGCTCTTCACCCATCCGCTGATCCTGCCCTGCCAGCACAGCGTCTGCCACAAATGTGTGAGAGAGCTGCTCATGTTGAACCACGAGGACTCTTTTGATGCTGGTTCTGAGTGCTCCCTACCGGGCAGCCCCAGGTCCAGGGTGCCCTCCCCCTCCATGGAGAGGCTGGATAGGCTTGTGAGATCAGGTGGGTCTCAGGGTAAGGAACCAAAGCTTGTTAACTTAAAAGTGAGCTTCACAGGAAGGATTATGGTGTGGGGAGTTGAATCTCATATTTCTGTAGGTTTTTAAAAGCTTGTGTATCGAGGGCATTAGCAGGAACAGTGAGAGCTCTTGCACTGCCTAATGGAAGCTAATAATCAGAACACAAAATGCAATGCTCGACCATTTGTGGTGACTCCTAGGGGAATTGGTAATGCCAACTTCCTGTAACATCTTCCTCCTAGTTCCTTCAACTTCACCTTTTGCTTCTTGTCAAAAGGCTGCATGCAACAGGTGTTGGGATTTTCCTCTACAGAAAGGGAAAGAAAGCTTCTCAAATAAGGAAAAGTATGACACAAATAAAAAATGAAGGCTTGGGGAAAAAAAGGTAGTGCAACTGAGAAGAGGGCTTCATGAACCAATAAGCAAATCTTTAGCCAATGCAAATTAATGGTTGAGTGTGAATAGACTCGTGGAAACTGGGAGAGACGCTAAATAGGCCAAGTATTGTGCGACGTTTGGGTGCTAGTGCGCCTCAGACGCCGCTCTCCCCTCCTCTTCTTGTCCTAGATAACGCAGAACAAACTTTGAGAAATGATTTTTAATCATTTTACCGCTCAGCCGTAACGCCGTCAGTCATCACTTCTTCTGATCCCGTCTGCTTCTGCAGGCCTCATTAGAGAGAAAGAAGAGGAAGTCGACGAGCTTTAGTTTTGTCTTCGAAAAGAAATGTTGACAAGCTCCATCAGGCCCTAATCTTCACTGTCTGCCTTCTATTGGTCCCCGGGGCATCAAACACATCTGGAAATGTTAAAGTAATGACAAGAAGAGCAGCTATCATTTTCACTACACCTTTAATTGGATATGTGTGTATCGTCTGTGTGTGCGTGTGTTATGTACACACGGGTGAACAAAGGAGATCTGTAAGCTCCTTTTTTTGCATTTTTATTTAGAGTTATTTTAAACTCTTAAAACCAAGCTGAGCTGGGAGGAGGAAAGCTGGTTGAGATTCCTCCGAGCGCAGGTGGCTAAATTATGTTTATGTTCTCTGCACAGCACGTTGCACTGCTGCAGTCCAGCTCAAGCGGGTCAATGTCTAAGCCTAAAAAAGAAAAAGCGTCATGGTGGGACACAAGGCCGCCTCTGTGGCTCCTGAGAGCTCTGGGCTGGAGGCCATTTTCAGAAAGATGTTGTCTCATTTGCGCTCTTGACATCACCCGGGCTGTGTCTGACTTAAATGCTACATACCAACTCCAAGCAGGTCGTGGGTTCATGCTGGAATAATGGGATTGGGAAAGAGTGTGCATATTTGAAATCTGCAGAGTTTAATCAAGTCTCTCTGTGCAATTCTTACTTTTTCCCCTTCTTTTTAAAAAAGGAGACGACAGATACAAAAATCGAGTAAATTGTGACATTGCTGCTGTGATGTTTACAGAGCGTATGCATGCCTTAAAATGCCAAACATCTACATATGTGCCGATGAATCCTTTTTTATTTCAGTGTTTTGAGTGTGTTGTATTGAACTGGGACACCATTCGAGATGTAGTGTTGAATGTAATGTGTTTAAATCACTGGTATTAAAGCTTTGGTTGTGCTTTTTTTCATTTTAAATTGATTTTTCAATTTGTTCTTTAAGATGACGTTTGGGCATAATCAATGGCTGACCCCAAATCAACATGTTGAGTGATTATGCTGTGAAAGTTGATTAAAATCAAGTTTACAGTGCTTGATTTTAGACTCTATGTTATTTATTTATTTTTGAACTGATGCAGACTTGTGCATAAAGGTGGGCACTCATTTTCTTACAATTATGGCTATTCAGTAACTCGTGCTGTATGAGACTGAGTAATGTTTAACCAACATCTCTTCTTGGAGCACTGTCAAAATCAGAAGGGTAGCACTAACAAAACCGATGTTTACTGAGGTGAACTCTTTGCAAGTTATTCAGCGCTGGTTCCAAACCACTGAGGCAAGGCTCTTGAACAGTCTCCCTGTTCAGCTCAAGTTTGTTCCTTACTGGCAGGACTGTGTCTGTTGATGCAGGAAATAATCAAATCCTGCTTTTTGAGTAAACAAATCTGAGGTCCTGCAAAAATCCAGGTTGTGCACAGAGCCACTGGACTCATTATGACTACTGCCTCCTTTCAGGTCAATGCACAGCATTAACGTACAGTAAATTCAGTGACATTTGGTTGACATGATATTTAATAAGGCTGTTCATGAGTGCAGATTTCCAGTGAGTGTAAGAAGGAAGCCTTGAAGTACATTATTAACACATTAACTCCCAACAGAACAAACTAACTCTCCTAGTGCCTTCACTGCTGGGAGCTCAGCTCATTGGTAGCCATGGTGATGCAACCTGCCTGAGAGGAATGACTGAGGGATTAGATGAAGGGAGAGAAAGAAAAGACTTGAGACTATATTTATCAATGTGCAGCTTGGACAAGCCTCGCTGTACTGTGACTGAAAAAGGCGGTTACTAAAACGTGACGTTTCCCAGCTTTGGGGCTATAACACAGCTAACCTTTAACTGCTAACCCTCAATAAGAGTTAGCTGGCGAAGGCTGCGTTGGCTTTAGTAATCTTGTCACATGTTGAGAAATAAGCAAATTTGTTTTCTTGTCAGTGTTTTAGAAGTAAAATGCTGGATGTGAAACTATAGCCAGGAGATGGTTAGCTTTGCTTACCTGCTTTCTATTAAAGTATGTTTTCCATGCTCTTATTGGAAAATGTAACTGAATTATACATTAGGGCGGTGCCATATGACCAAAATCTCATATCCCGATATAAGACATCTATTGTCCGATAACGATATAAATCACTAACTTTTTACATTTTCTGTAAATTCTGTGAATATCGGGCAGCTGGACTTGTGTGAAGTGTTTCCAGCTGGGCGTCGTGTACCTGGAGAAGAGTGTTTTAACAGATGCATGAATGCGTGCTGCGGGGAAAAGCCTGTTCTAACGTTTGAGTCTAAGGTTTATTTTTTTTGTCACCTGACGGCTCTTTTTTGCTTCTCATCCATAAATACTCGGCATAATCTTTTACGTGATTCAGTTTATCTTGAGCTTTATTGTGAAAGGTTTATGTGTAAAATAAACAAGCGGACACCTGATGGTTTTACCATCGTTGTTGCTAACGACAACGCATAAAAACAGGCGCTTGTCCGTCTGTAGTGTGGTTATATTAAATATAAGAGAAAGAGAGAACTTTTAAGAAATTAATATTGCCACTACAGTGAAACATCAAAACGATGAAACAATATTGCCGTAAACAGTTTATTTTGCGACACCACGAAACAAACAATAGCATAAAATGAAACATAGACGTTTTTATATCGTCATCCGATATATATCGTTATATCGAACAGCCCTATTATACATTTAAAAACACTTGCTTCGAAAATTAAGGGAGATGTAAAATGTTTCCGACTTTAGCCAACTTAATTTTGATAACTCATCAACTTTGGTAGCATCTTTAGCTAACTTTAGCTGCCGCTGTTTTTAAAAAAAAAAAAAAAAAAAAGGGGGGGGGGGATTTCCACCCGTAAGTCGAAAGTTTACATTCTCTAAAATTTTTCTTATGTATGGCTATATGTTGTGTTTTGTTTTTTTTTTGTTTTTTTTTTGTTTTTGTTTTGTTTTGTTTTTTCTCTTTCCAGTGGCATAAACAAACTTCCGCAGTGTTAATTTATTTTGGTGTCCAGGGAAACTGTTTAGCATATGCATGATTGATTCTTTGCCTAGAGGTAAATGGCAGTAAACCTAGTCAAATGTTCTACATGGTGATAGGCCAGCATAATTAGGGCTATCAGTCAGTTTATATCAATGTTCAGCCAACATCTCAGTTCAGTTTTATTCATATAGTGCCAAGTCACTGCAACAGTTGCCTCAAAAGGCTTCATTTTGTGAGGTAAACCTTACAATAATATAATGTGGTTTATAATATAAATCTCACAAAAATTAAGCTAACTTTTAAATCCCATATTGGATCTTGATGAATGAAATATCTGTCCTTTACTCTTTAACAATCCCTGTTTAATTTGTTGAGAGCAAAATGGTGTCTGAACATCATCAAAAGGAAAAAAGATTTCTCCCTTAAATCCAGTGTTGGTCAAGTTACTTGAAAAAAGTAATCAGTAACTAATTACTGAATACTTCCCCAAAAAAGTAATCCCATTACTTTATTGATTACTTATTTTCAAAAGTAATTAATTACTTAGTTACTTAGTTACTTTTTAAAAACACGATTTACAACCTGAATAGGTGATAAAGTGAGATCTTTCAGCCCAATTCTACTTTTTCTACATAATCCATCATACAAATCAAATGGAAAGGTCCCTTTTTAAAACTTGTTTTGTTAGTTTTAATCTTTTAACTTTATGCATCAAGCAAACGTTTAATTATATGCAACATTCTCTGACTGGAAGAAATTTGTTTAATATTTAAACCTATTTTCTGCACATTCCAGCACATAAAATATTTTTTTGTGTGTTAACACTCACTCTTTCAAATAGATGCAAGTAAAACACAGCAGAAAATAAAGTCACAGACTAGCGGTCCTGTTGCTCTATTTTCTACCTGTAAAGCAAGAGTGGGGTAGGCGGAGGTTTACCCTGGTGCAGGTGTGCCGCAGTGGTCAGTAGAAGGATAGGGCAGTTTCTCTGTAAATTTCCCATTATGTCGTAGCGCACTCGATGCTTGCTTGGAAGTTTAGGGGTTTTTTGTTTTTGTTTTTTTTCTCTGTAAAAAGACGTTTTCTTCCCACGCACAACAGACGCTAATGTTTTTGTCACTTTTTATGGAATCAAACTCAAAATAAGGTCAGTACTTCCACGCTTTAAACGCTGCATGCTCATACTCTCTCCCGCACTCGATATATGATCCATTGTTGATCTGCACACAACTGTTGTCACAAACGTCGCACTCGCTTACCTCACTGTCATGAGACATTCTCGCAAAAAATCACTGTTTTAGTAACGCAGCGTTCCTACGGGAAAGTAACGGTAATCTAATTACCGTTTTTGCAAAAGTAATCCCTTACTTTACTCGTTACTTGAAAAAAGTAATCGGATTAACGCGTTACTGCCCATCTCTGCTTAAATCTGTGCAAAAGGCTGCAAGTAGTGCAGTGGTGCTGGTAGGAAAGTGGTTTTAGCTTTGCCTAATTTTAATGGTGAGCTAAGCTAACCGTCTCCTTTTTTAAATTTTATGCTTGGCATATAAACATGACGAGAAATATTTCTCATAAGCCAAACTGTTGCTATTAATACACATTCTAGGCCAAAAATAAAATGAGGACCACATTTATTAGTCCAGTCATGTATATGTTTCTCTCCTTTAATACAAGTTGTTTAGTAATGATGCATAAATCAAGAGTTAATTGTACTTTGTTCAAAATGTATTTTAAATGTTTTACATTACACTGAACTGCATTACCATTTTTGTCACTTTTCTCATAAGTTGACTTTTTTTTTTTCAGTGTCATATTTAAAAAAAAAAAAAAAAAAAAAAAAAAAAATCTGTATTCACGCATCACTTCACATTATGCTTTGTTTAATTTAAAAGATTTTTTTTTCTTTGTTGGTCTCACCTCACTTCTCTGTTCATTGCTTGCAGCCACTGTGCGAAGGTCGTTTGGAAGTCGAGGTAGACGCGGGCTCCGTGTTTTGAGTAGCTGTAGTAGTGAGTACAGTGTTACTAGAACCCCTGTAAAACCCTAGTTTGGTTCTACCTCTTCTCTACATAGTCTGCATTAGCCCTATTCACACGATCATACAGACTCACACCAGATATAAAATAGGTTCTTATGAAGAACTGCTGTGATTAATACCATAAAGTAGGCTTTTAACTCTTTGTTAGACACTTAATGACTAATATCTGGTTTAAAAGACCCTTAAAAATGTCCACTGAGCATAAAACTCGAGTGTTAAAATGGGTATGAAATGCTCCAACGATGAGTCAGTATGTAAAAGAAAGTAGTGCCTGAGTGAGGGAGGGAGGTAGTGTCCCAGACAGAGAGGTTGCTTCGTACCAAAAAGGAATTGAAAGGAGCTTAAATTAGTGAGAAAGGGGCAAGGAAGTTTCCTAGGAGTTGAAGTGGAACAAGAATGTGTGTGTGTGTGGACTAAGCCTTACATTATTCGCTAAATCACGGTAGCAACTAAAGCAGCTTTATAGGGATGGAGAACTATTGGTCTCTTAAGTTAAACACACAGTGGAGAAAAAAAAGCATACAGTATGTTTGGACTTGCCAAGCTTGTTAACTGTCATTATTTCCTGATATGTTTGCCTTTAATTTGCTCATTATGCTTGACTTGACAATAATGAGTGTTCGAGAAACCACTTATAGGAACACAAACCTGTTTGAGCCTACCTCTAATTATTTTAAGCATGATGAATTAAGTGTCAGATTGCCAGCAAAGTAAAACAAGACTAACACAAGCCCTTTTAGTTTAACTAATGGAGTTTATTTAACATGCTCAGTGGATGTTTTTAATCAGGTGCAATTATTTTCTCAGCTTTGAAGCAGAGTCAGCATCTCTTTCTTGAACACTGAAAAAATAATGTAGTGTCCCCAAAGCCCTTAAAAAAAAAAGTACAAAAAAATAATGGGAGCTGACTTGATTTTTTTTTTCTGCCTTGGAGAACATGTATTAAGTTAATATTTTACATTTCCATATTGAACAAAGTGTAGTTGTACTAATTGGAGTCCTGTTAATCTGCCTTGGATATCTGCTCATAGAAGTAAATATTTCATAAACTGCAGACTTAACCATTTTTATAGTATACACTCACTGGCCACTCTATTAAGTACACCTTGCTAGTACTGAATTGGACCCATTTTTGCCTTCAGTACTGCCTAATTCTGCATGGCATTCAACAAGGTGCTGGAAACCTTTCTCAAATTTTTGGATCATGTTGACATGATGGTACTATACAGGCTTCACACGCACAACGATCTCCTGTTCAGCCACAGACCAAAGGTTGGATTGGGATCTGGTGACTACAGTGAACTCATCATCATGCTTTGTGATGTGGTGCAATATGATCAAGGGATGGACCTGGTTAGCAGGTTAGCAAAAATACTATTTGTTTTTTTTACAATGCTCGTTTGGAGCAAAGGGGCCCAAAGTGTGCCAAGCCATTATACCTGTTTTGATATTTGCGCTAAATTATGACCCTACCATGTGGATGTTGCAGATGAAATTGAGACCCATCAGGTCACCCCCACCCCAAGTCTTTTGAGCGTATATAAGTTGTCTTAGCTGACAGGAGTGGCACGCAGTAGCTATAGTGCTGCTTAGGTTTTAATATAAGATCCAGATATGCTCTTCTGCATACCTTGGTTGTAACAAATTGCATTATTTGAGTTACCGTTGTAACATTATGTTCTCTGTAAACGCTGATAACTTTGTGGGACAATCCCAGTGGATCAGCAGTTTCTGAAATGCTCAGACCAGCCTATCTGGCACCAAAAACTGTTACACGAACACTTAAATCACCTTTCTTCCAAATTCTGATGCTCAGTTTGGACTTCAGCAGATCGTTTTGACCATGTCTTCATACACTAAATGCACTGGATTGCTGCTATTTGCATTAACAAACAGTTAAATAGGTGTACCTCATAAAGTTGCCAGTGAGTTTAAACATCCAGATTGTATCCTGATAATCTGAAACCTTTTAAAGGGGGGGAGAATGGTAGGTTTCTGCATTATACCGTCTAAAGGTCTGGACAGGATGGAAAAAGAAAAGGTCAGTTTTTCTTTGCAATGACTCGTCAGTTTTTGCCTTTGGCTCTGCTCCCTCTGCAGATCCACAAATCAACACACAAACACGCTTTGCTTCAGGCATCTGCTTTGTGGGCCTTGTTTGCTCACACCTTCTGTGCTGACCAGAACCTGAGTCAGTGTGCCTGCATGACACGAATGTGCAGTCTTTGCAGGATATAAAGACCTTCAGCACATTCGTTTAAGTATGAAGGCTTTTCTTTACTTTTTTTTTTTGCCAGACTTGTCATCCACTGACTCTGCTTGTCTTTAATAAGACCATGCCATCTTCATTTCCATCATTAGCCTCAGATTTTCATCGTAACATCATAGCAAAATGTTCAACTTCACCTATGTTAAATAAATTCAGGTAGAAAAAACTGTGGTAAACAAAGCTCTGTAGTTTGTGGTCAGATCTGACCTTGTAGAGGTGCACCATCAGAGTTCACTGATACATCTGAAAACCCAGCATGGCTACACATCACATCAGTGTGTTTGCTGTTCTGCTGCTGCTTTTCCCCCAGCTGCCCCTCCTTACTTTTTTTGCTGAAGTGGTGCTTTCAAATCATTTTCCTGTGTTTTGCTTACCTGAGGAGTGTTTGATTTAATTTTTTAGGTCCTCGGAAACGGAGCGGAAATACTGGCTTGCAAACAGAGATAAATCCAGCACTCCTCGCTTCCCCTGTCCCTCAAAAACGTGAAGCAATATATTAATTTTTGCGTGCTCTGACGTCAGTTTGCTGGCTTTAAGTGTGGTGACGATGTTTTGTGTAACAGGCCCTGCTTGTGTCTGTGATGTGATCTCGTGTAACCGTGTTGCTGCCTTGTTCTGATGCTGCCGCATCAGTAACAAGCACGATGTTGTGAGACTCTTGAAAGCAATGTCGCTTTAAGAGATGTGCTATGTGAAAAGTGTTCCTGCATTGAACTGGACATGTCAGTTGCTTGAAATTTTTATTGAAAGCTTATTTTCTTTGTCTTACAGTGCACTTTAGTTATAATTGTTTGTGTTTTTTATTTTTGTTTAAATCATGTGGTTTGTTTCCATCTTTATTTTGCCAATCACCCATTTAAGGGAAATTGAATTATTTCATTTGTCCAGATCATTGTGAGCACTTAAAATACTCTTCCTTCATGTAGTAAGTGTTGAATGAAATGCATTTCTTATTAAGACTGTGTATAAGCTCCAAGGATGCTGACTATCCTGTCAAATGTCACTCCTTAACCTGTTCCAGTACCCTTGATGGTCTTTCTTTGTGGACTTTTTTCCCCTGACAGCTGCTGGGTGTATTGCCCCAATACAGCCATGCCTCAATTGTGCTGCTGTCACTGTGGAAATAAAGCACAAAGAGAGACATGCTGAGGCTCTATTTGTAACGTCAGATTTGCTTTAGGCTCAGTTATGTGAATTTGCTTTTCAAACCGAATCTATTTGTCTTTAAACTGTGCTAGAACATCTTGAAAGCTGTTAATTGACTGTAATTAGAAATCAGAGGACATTGTAATAATACAATGTATATATTGTAATATTTGACATAATAAAATAGGGCCTCAGGCAAGACTGGAAAATGGGTGTCCCGAGGCTGTGACTCTATATTCCTGACACTCATTTCAGTGCTCTGCCCTCGTTGCTCTCCTCCAGGTTCCATCTCCTCTCCGGGATGGCGTAGAGGATCTGTGACTCCCCGGGTCACCGCCATCCCGTGCCCAGGCTGCCAGCATGACATAGATCTGGGCGAACGCGGCATCAGCATGTTGTTCCGAAACTTCACCCTGGAGAGCATCGTGGAGCGCTACCGGCAGGCTGCCCGCGCAGCCGTCGCCATCATGTGCAACATCTGCAAGCCTCCACAGCAGGAGGCAACAAAGAGCTGCATGGACTGCAAGGCGAGCTACTGTAACGAGTGTTTCAAGCTGCACCACCCCTGGGGCACACCCAAAGCCCAGCACGAGTATGTTGGTCCCACTACGAATTTTAGGCCCAAGGTGAGTGTGGCTCAGTAGCTGTCAGTTTGTTCTCACAAAGTAATAAACGATAAACAAAACAACTTTGAACTATGAACAGTTAACAAGATATGTTATCACAGAGTTAAACATTAGTTGATAGATTTCTGCTTACTTGATTGAATGGCGGTATGAGAGTTGCATGTCATGCATGGTGAATTTTACCAGCTGTGTTGATTTTCTAATCATTGCTATACAGAAAGTTTGGCTTAAAACTTAACTTTGCTGATCAAACTATATTGAATCACTTTCTGAAGCTCAGAAAGGTCAGTGACGCATGGTGTAACTCAGAAACAGAATCAAATATATTTTACTCTCAGCAGAACTATGAAATTGGTTCCTGTGTCATATACTAGTCAAAAACAGAAGTGCAAGTTTTATCTTTTTTACATGTGAAAACCCAAACAAATTCTGTGATTAGTCTTCAATTCTTGTTGTTTGTGTTCAGTAAACAAATTACCAATCCCCAGAATAAAACCAAACTCGCGTGATTAAGTGAAGTTGGCCGAGGCCAGGTTATTGCCATGCTGGATGCTGGCATCTGTCTGAGCTGTTGCTGCAGACTTCCATGTCCACGAGAGCACCATCTCTGATCTGCTTGTTCTCAGTGGAAATCTGACTAGACAGAGGACCTAAGATGTGCTTTTACCTGTACTTATGTCCTGAGAATGGTGTTTTGTTTTTGTGTTTTTTTGTTTTTTTTAGTGGGACCGTGCCAGAGTAGCACAGACCTTTCTGGCTCAGGACATATCTAGAGACTTCCCTGGCTAGCATTTAGACCCCATATGTCTCCTGTTAAATGTGACCTGGACATTCTGGGTTAATGTATTCATCAGAGCAAACCACAACCTTGATCGCTGCAATCATCCAGGAATGGGGAACAGTTCCTCAGCAACAGAGCTGGACTCCTGTTTGGGTCAAGCCAGAGCTTGTTTCAAATGTCTATACATTCCTATTGTGTAGTGTTTGTCTAGAATGTCCATTGGAAACACAAACTTGCATTTCTCTTTTTGGTTTTTGTGTATTTGTTGCATTCCTTGTTCATTGAGGAGTGATGTATCTGCTGTTTTAGCCTCTGATGAGGATCTTGGCATTTGGAGCGCTGATTTGAGTTCTATTTTAAGACCCATCAGGAAATGGTTCATCGAGCTCTCTACCACTTTTTTTTTTTCTCCTTTTTTTAAAAAATGGCTTTAGCTCATCTTCCTGTTTCACTTCATTTGTCAACATTTTATCAACACTGTGTAGCTCTATGCAGTCTAAAACAGTGCAGTTTAATGTGTACATGCGTTCTTTGGATTAATTTTAAGTCCTTGTTTTTCAGAGCTTATGTAACTGGGAGGTAAGTGGTACTTGTGACAAAGTGAGTCCTCGGGGGCGATAATTTGTTTTCTCCTTAATCTCGCAGGTTCTCATGTGCCCAGAGCACGAGATGGAGAAGGTGAACATGTACTGTGAGGTCTGCAGGCGTCCCGTGTGTCACTTGTGCAAGCTTGGAGGATCCCATGCTAACCACAAAGTCACCTCCATGAGCAGTGCTTACAAGATCCTCAAGGTAACACATTTAGACTTTTTTTTTTTTTTTTTTTCCCACACAGTCAGTACACTTGAAATTTTATTATTTAAAAACTGGTAATGACTAGGTAAACTGTAGTGAAAGATAAAACAATGATTTGAGGTTTTGAGAATCCTTTAAGGGCAGATTATTGTGCAGAGGTTTGGTGCTAGCATAATTGGACTCAAGTAAAAGCCTTTTGTCCACGCTTCCCGTCATCGCTAAAGTATGCAACAAAAGAAGTTCAGAGGCAGCTTTTTTCTGTAGTGGGCCACACACCGACTTGTTCCTGGATTTCATCTCCTCTGCTGTTGTAATATTAATGCTTGACCTGTTCCAGTGCTAGCATGCACACTGTAGATGTCAGTCACTGTTTGGAAACTTAAACCCAGGCTGGCTAATTGAGTTCAAACTCCTCTTGAGAGCTTTCCCTTTCAGCATGATTACCTTTAATTTATTTTAGTGTTTTGTTTAGTTCACGTGGAGATGAAAATGTCACGAGATTGTGTTGGCAGCTGCTGTCACAGCAACCACACACTCCTAAAGCACAATGAGGCTTTCAGCAGAATAGGTTTTAATTAAAATGCATTTAATAGTAATTGTTTTGTTGGCCTGAACGTCATCCTGCTTAAAGGGATTTATTTAACGGGGCTTAGCAAGTCGAGGCAGATTTTGTGAAATTCTATATGCTGGTTTGTGTCGATACAAACATATTGGTGTTTAATATTTAATGAGACCATTTGTTCCATGTGATTTTGTGTGCTCTGCCTTTGAGTTCTTGGGAGGAGTATCAGATGTCCTGATCAGTCCCAGAAACCTGTGTCAGTTATAATTTCTTTGAACAGAAGTGCAGCGTCACTGTGTCCAGAGATGTCCATCAGTAATGAACTAATTTAGTTTACCCCTGTTGTTGAACGTCTCAAACTACAAAACCTTTTCTTTTTAAAGTGGTGCCTGTTACTGTTTTCTTTCCCAGAAAATATGTATTTTAAGGTTGTGTTATTAGTCTCATGCCTTGTGTATGTGCCAGCAAGTATAAGGCTCTGTGAAGCTCACTGTAAATACTGAAATGCTGCTGGCTCCTTTTTTTTTTTTTTTTTTTCTTTTTCCCTCCTTCCTCCTTCCTCCCTCCCCAGGAGAAGCTGGCCAAGAGTATCCACTACCTCATCAGCAAAGAGGACCAGGTCAGGACTCAGATTACTGAGCTTGAGGTGCTCATCAATAAGACTGAGGTGAGAGAGCTGACTCATGGTGCTGTATCTCTCACATCCTTTGATGTTACTGTATGCTCTGCAGACTTTTTTTCCTTAATCATCAGTTGTAGTCAGAGACAAAAGACCTGATTTGATTTAGTTTAACTTGGACTCGAAAGACCTGGAATTGGGTTATGGTTATTGCATCACAAAATGTCCATATCAACAATTCCAACTTTATCGTCTTCTGCAAAATCCCTGGACAGTGTTAAATCTATAAGGAGCAGAAGGTGGCTACATGGTGTAGTGGTTAACACACTCACTTACTTACATGTTAAAGATGCTGGGTTTGATTCTGGGAGGAGAGGAGAACAAATTTGGATCTTGGATAAATGGGGAAAGTTGCATCAGGAAGGCCATGTGGTGTAAAATCTGTGCCAAGTCAAACATGTAGATCTGGCCACTGTGGTGACCCAATGAGGAAGCAGCTGAAAGAATATGTAACTAAGGATGGAATAAAAGGGCAGGTTATCACTATACTGCTTTTATCACATTTATGAAGGTATTATGAACTTTGTTCACACTTTTAGCATTTCTCTAATCAGTTTGTGCCAATAAAGCTGCTCCTCCTTAAGAAGGAGCAGCAGCTTTCTGTCTAAACCTTTTGAATCTAGTCAAATTGATGATGTTATAACGCAAAACAAATGCATCTGTTAATTCCTGTTGATAGCTGCCGAGAACAAATTTTAATACGGCTCAGTCGAAAGCAGCCTGAGTCGAACAATTACACACAGTCTTTGTAAGAGTAAGCAGTATGCAAACCACACAAACAAGGAAACGCAGGATTTGGTTCCCTCACGCAAGTCGGGGTTTTTAGTGTCTCAGCTGGTTCCTCTTTTACTTTGATGTTGGTCATAGATGGAGAGCGCTCAACATACCCACGCTTTTAGTTTTGTAAAGGACACTGGGTGTGTGAGCAATAGGTGATTGTTATGCTTTAGATGCTTTTCATTTTTCATTTTGCAATTGATGCTTCTGTCTCATTGAGTATAAATGGGAGTGACTTTTATGGTGTTCAAAACTAAACAGAGGCCTTAATTCATTCATGTTTGCTGCTTATGTGTCAAACAATGGCTTAGATGAGATGAGTTTAAAATGTTGAATGTCTGCAGCTGAATTACAATAAAATGAAATGCGTACTGTCAAAAGGTTCATTCAACAGTCTCGAGTGGAAAAAGTGAGGAATCGATGCCCACTGCTTTGTTTTAAATGATCATAGTGGCAATGACTTGCACTCTGGCTGGCTTAAAGAAATGTCTGCTTATTGCATCTAATGAATACTGTTAGTTTAAGATGATGAGAAACTTGTCTTTTCCTTAAAGGAAAATGGCCAGTTAGCAGAGCGTCAAGCCAACGAGCACTTTGAGCGTCTGTTTGAGACTCTGCAAGAGAGAAAATCTGAGATGCTGAGGTCAATCGAGCAGTCTCGTAACCGTCGCATGGAGCAGCTCAGAGGCCAGGTGAGCCTTTGATTTCTCTATCTCATGCGTCATATTTGCATGAAGTCCATAATACAGTGGGGCAAAAAAGTATTTAGTCAGCCACCGATTGTGCAAGTTCCCCCACTTAAAATGATGACAGAGGTCAGTAATTTGCACCAGAGGTACACTTCAACTGTGAGAGACAGAATGTGAAAAAAAAATCCATGAATTCACATGGTAGGATTTGTAAAGAATTTATTCGTAAATCAGGGTGGAAAATAAGTATTTGGTCAATAACAAAAATACAACTCAATACTTTGTAACATAACCTTTGTTGGCAATAACAGAGGTCAAACGTTTATTATAGGTCTTTACCAGGTTTGCACACACAGTAGCTGGTATTTTGGCCCATTCCTCCATGCAGATCTTCTCAAGAGCAGTGATGTTTTGGGGCTGTCGCCGAGCAACACGGACTTTCAACTCCCGCCACAGATTTTCTATGGGGTTGAGGTCTGGAGACTGGCTAGGCCACTCCAGGACTTTCAAATGCTTCTTACGGAGCCACTCCTTTGTTGCCCGGGCGGTGTGTTTTGGATCATTGTCATGTTGGAAGACCCAGCCTCGTTTCATCTTCAAAGTTCTCACTGATGGAAGGAGGTTTTGGCTCAAAATCTCACGATACTTGGCCCCATTCATTCTGTCCTTAACACGGATCAGTCGTCCTGTCCCCTTGGCAGAAAAACAGCCCCATAGCATGATGTTTCCACCCCCATGCTTCACAGTAGGTATGGTGTTCTTGGGATGCAACTCAGTATTCTTCTTCCTCCAAACACGACGAGTTGAGTTTATACCAAAAAGTTCTACTTTGGTTTCATCTGACCACATGACATTCTCCCAATCCTCTGCTGTATCATCCATGTGCTCTCTGGCAAACTTCAGACGGGCCTGGACATGCACTGGCTTCAGCAGCGGAACACGTCTGGCACTGCGGGATTTGATTCCCTGCCGTTGTAGTGTGTTACTGATGGTGACCTTTGTTACTTTGGTCCCAGCTCTCTGCAGGTCATTCACCAGGTCCCCCCGTGTGGTTCTGGGATCTTTGCTCACCGTTCTCATGATCATTTTGACCCCACGGGATGAGATCTTGCGTGGAGCCCCAGATCGAGGGAGATTATCAGTGGTCTTGTATGTCTTCCATTTTCTGATGATTGCTCCCACAGTTGATTTTTTCACACCAAGCTGCTTGCCTATTGTAGATTCACTCTTCCCAGTCTGGTGCAGGTCTACAATTCTTTTCCTGGTGTCCTTCGAAAGCTCTTTGGTCTTGGCCATGGCGGAGTTTGGAGTCTGACTGGTTGAGGCTGTGGACAGGTGTCTTTTATACAGATGATGAGGTCAAACAGGTGCCATTCATACAGGTAACGAGTGGGGGGACAGAAAAGCTTCTTACAGAAGACGTTACAGGTCTGTGAGAGCCAGGGATTTTCCTTGTTTGAGGTGACCAAATACTTATTTTCCACCCTGATTTACGAATAAATTCTTTACAAATCCTACCATGTGAATTCATGGATTTTTTTTTCACATTCTGTCTCTCACAGTTGAAGTGTACCTCTGGTGCAAATTACTGACCTCTGTCATCATTTTAAGTGGGGGAACTTGCACAATCGGTGGCTGACTAAATACTTTTTTGCCCCACTGTAAGTACTTTGAACTTTTCTAGATGTTTAAAAACTAGCCTGACTTCTCAAGATGCTGTCACAATTGTAACAAACACTTATAACTGACTTATAAATGGTATTGCCCAGGTGGAGGAGTACCAAGGTATGCTGGAGAACAGTGGGTTGGTGGGCTACGCTCAGGAGGTGCTGAAGGAAACCGATCAATCCTGTTTTGTGCAGACTGCGAAGCAGCTGCATGTCAGGTATGCAAATTGGTGAGATTTACATCTATATTTCATCTGTAGAGAGATTCACGTCCCTCAGCAGGAGCACATGGAAAGGTTCAGAAAATTATAATCTTCACTACAGTAATCTGTTTAAAATGATAACATTTAGGAAAAAAGTACAATAATAGAAATGATTTATAATGTAACAAAGCTTAGAGATGCAAATGGTGAGAAGTAAAAGCTGCCCGTATATAATCATCTGTATTATTCGTGAGGAAAGCTGCACTTTTGTGAAGGAATAGTTGAGCAGTGCACTTAAAGCAAATATGAGCTACAGAATTATGAAGTTAAATACTGTCAAAGTGATAATTTATGAATAAAGTAACCAAGTATACATTAATTTTAAAAAATGAAGCTAAATATGATTGTTAGGGCTGTCCAACGATTACAATATTGAGTCACACGACTGTGGATAGTTAATTAATTGCAAAAACTACAAATAACTTTAGTCTTGTCAAAGAAACCATCAGGCAGAGTTTGAAATCTGAACTGAATCATTACAGTTTTTATTCTTCTCTAGATGCCATAAGCAGGTTTTTGTCCATTTTAGTATTTGGTTTATTTTTATGCTGCATTCAATCAGATTAAATGTTTGACTAAAATGTGTCACAAAACCACGTGTTACTGAGCCACAGGTCACCAAACTCAAGGACAGTTTAAAGAAGACTTGTGCCACAGTGCCAAGTCAGTGCTGTGTATCTCAGTATCCTCTCCTTTAAGCTCACTAATTGATCTCCTTGAGCAGCTTTTGTAAGCTAGAACCTTTTTCTCTTACAGACATGATAGGATGGTTTGTCCAGTTTACTCTTGACAAAGATTCAGCCTTTAATCCTTCATTGTGCTTATGAGAGACTGTATAAAAATAGCAAGATGACCCCAGAGTACAGGACTGATTGAAAATACATTAGGGCAATGAAGGCAATCTGTATGCTGTGAATAGTGTTGCTGTTTTGTGTCCTTACAGAAGTCTATAATTAAAAATCTTACCTTAATGATGAGGGGTTTTTTTATTTTTATTTTTATTTTTTTTTTTTTTATAATTTTATTATGTTTTAGGATCCAGAAAGCCACAGAGTCTCTGAGGACCTTTCACCCTGCAGCTGACCCCTGCTTTGATGAGTTTGTCCTGGACACGTCCAGAGAAGAAATGCTGCTTAAAGAGATGTGCTTTGGTGGAGGTAAATGATTTCAGAGTAAAGGCAACACTTGGGTTGGCAGAAATGTCATTTATTGAATCATTTCTGACTTAAACCCTGTTTCAGTTGACTTTGATGCACTAACAGGTTAATCTGTTTACAGGATAGTTTGTAAATATTGTTTTCAGGGGTTTGGTGTGCTCAGTCAAACTAATTTCTGGAAAAACGGTGGTAAACAGCGAGCTTCTTGATCGTGCTCGGCTGGAAAAGGTGATCCCATCAGTTCATGAAAGAAAACATGGTGACATTTATGCTTCTATTCATCTGTGAGCATGAAGACCGGCTTTGTTTGTGGCTCCTCCAGATCATGGCAAAATGTGGCAATATGATGTAGAGCCCTGCCGTTATATTTCCTTACAAATCAAGTTGGTTAAAACATGAATAAGTTATTTTTGTTGTTGCATGCAGAGCCATTCAAACTGTGCTATGCTAAGAGGTCAGAGGTCATTTGTAGGCAGCCAAAATGAGAGCCGTGACTACACAAACTGTGTAAATCAGCAGACCAGAACAAACCACCAACATCCAAAGGCGCTTACTCTGTCAGAAAGCTGCTCAGGTAGAAGTTTCCCAGGGCTGAGAATATATATGCCTTCTTAAATTGCACTGGCAACCATTGCATTGCATTATTCTGACCTATTTCAGGTTTGTCTTCCCACAGCCTCAAAATAATGAGCAAACAGTAAGTCATAGCAAACTGATCTCAAAGCAAGACCATACCGGTGTTAAAGCACTCAAACAAAAAATGTCTTAAATATCTGATCAAGGTACGCAACTGTTCATTATCTAACAAGCTATGTGTACTTAACCTGTCTATATTGATCTGAAAGATTTGTTTTTAAATCTGTTCACCAGTTTTGAGACTCAAAGGTCTGTGAAGGAGTGATCTGGATTATTTAAAGTGCATGCAGGTTAATTATTGTGCAGGTTGCAAAAATGTCCTGCTAAGGAAATGCAAGTCATCACAAGCTCACTCAAAGGCCGGTCAGAGGCAACACTAGAACCTTAAAAGATGATGCTCTTTGACATTGATCTGACACACAATATGTGAAGAAAAACTGGAGAAGCTACTCCGGCCTCAACTGCTACATCGAATCACACTCCAAACTCAAATTCAGGTTCAACCTCATACGTTTCAGTCAGTCGTCCTAATTTACACAATTTACATCAGTATATCCAGAGATTTGAAGAAGCAAAGGGGACATCTTTGGCTTCAATGCCTCCCTCGAACTGTCACTAAAACTGAAGGAATGGAAAAGTGACACGGGTGTCACCTAGGAACCCACTCTCCTGTTTATAAGAAGGCCCAGCTCCAGGCATTTGGCTCTAATCATAGACATGCCCAGGGAGACTAGTTGTATAATTGAAACAGCCCGTGTATCTGAGCAGTAAATGGTTAATAGACTGGTACTTGTATAACACTGTTTTACTCGTACTGAAGACTAGAAGCACTGCAAACTTGCATTCTTTCGAATGACCTCTGGTTGGGCAGAAAAAGTACTTCATACGCTGCAGGAAGGAGTGCTTTCGCAGATCATTCATCCCAACAGCAGTTACTCTATAACTCAATCACAATGTCATAAGTCACTGGACATTGTGGAGATCCACGGTCACCACTTCATGCATGCACTTAATGCACCTTCTATTTGTATGGACATGTGCAGGTATATTTAGTGTGTAAGTGTGTGTACATGTCTATACTTATACATATCTATGACTTGCATAGGGATAGTAATGGTAGAATAGTTATCTTATAACTTTATAGTTTGTCTTGCATATTTCCACAACCATATCCATAATCACATACTGTATGCTACCGTTGTATATAGTGCATTATCTTACTTATTTTATATTTGTTGGTATTTTATTTGTATGTTTTGTATGTTCCTTCCTGCTATCTATACCTGAGCTGAGGTAATGCAAAAATTTCACCACCGTGGGATCAATAAAGTCTTATCTTATACCTGATTTCTCAGAAACATACTTAATAGTTTTTGTATATAATCATCTCTGGTTCTGTTAACTTTCCAACTAGCCACATTTTATTTATTTGAAAAGAAAAAAAGCAGCCATCAAAGTGCTCAGATTGCACAAACCAATAGCTGTCGTCATGGTAGCCAGCTGAGTCTTATACGTTGTCTGACTTTCCTTAATGATCAAATTGGAGTTCAACACAGCCTTGTTGTGAGTCATGCTTTGACATTTGGCTCTGTTTGGGAGAGGCTCATTCCTCGTGCGCTTTACTTTCTTTAATCTAACTTGACAACTTAATACGTATTAGTGACTGAGAGAAGGTGGTATTGATATTCTCCACTGCATATAGTGATGGTTAGTTGTGACAGGACTTTCAGTCATAGTTATGCAGTGACACTTGATTGGTGTTTGAGGCCATCCTGGAAACTGATAGCAGTTATTTGACAAGCTGCTTCAGTGGCAGTAAAGGCTTTAGCTCTGATTGTCAATGTTCTTTCAGACAAAGCGCTAGATGGTAAATATCGAGGGATTGAATGTTGATATTTATAGACAGCACTGAGGTCTCTCGGTGCTGTTCAGTGAAACGGCAACCGAACATTATTATTTAGTGCAACTAAATAGTTGGCAGTTGTTCCAGTGACTGTTGGTGACATGAATTTGTGATTATGGGCTTTTGTTACTGCACTGAAGAGCAGCCCCGCTTGGTTTGTTGAAAATCAGTGATGTGAGACGTCTCAAAGGCTACCGCTGGCTCGGTGTAGACACTGAAGGAAAATGGTCTGTTTTTCTGTGACTCATGAAGAACGGTTGGATAACGATCTAGTTATTATCTCCTCTATAATCTGATTACGGGCCAGCTTTAATTTACTGTGGTCAAAAACGATGGATGCATAAAAAAATGTGTAGGAAAAGGGGATGTGTACAAAGGCCACAAGAGCAGAGCTGTGGATTCTGTTTTTTACAGGAGGAGTGTAAAGGGGGAAGGTAATGCTGCTGGAAAACTTTTTTCTTTTTGAATAGTCAATGAAGCTGTTTAAAGACTTAAGCGAGTTTATATTTTTAAAGAAGTTACTTGCTTAGTCCTCGGCATGATTTAAAAACGTCCTTTAAATTTCAGATTTGACTTTCTTTGTATAAAGTGTTGCCTGTGTAGCAGTGATGCATTTTCTTTTTTTTTTTTTTTTTTTTTTTAAGAAAAGTGCTGCATGCAGCAGTTTGGCGGCAGCCTTTAATCTAAAGGCCTGCAGGAGCCAGTTTAGTCCAAGCCCATGAGATAATAAGCTATGAGTGCGCCTGTATACTGCAGTAATTACATTTAAGGAGGTTAAAAAATGACTGCATTATTGGTGGATCCTCTCCCTCATCCTTGTACTGTACTTGACTGCATTTTTAAAAACTTGAGGCTGACCCCAAGTGCTTTTTGTTCAGTGCTTGTGTCTTGTCCATGTTTCCTAGTGCACTCGTCATCCTTTGGATAACGATGCGTTTGTGCTCACTCCTTTTAACCCAGCTATGGCCATACTGTGGCGTATGAACCCCCCCCCCCCCCCCCCCCCCCTAAAGCTCTGCTTCTCAAGAGGATGTGAAAGACTGCTTTGTCTCAAGTGTAAATGCCCGTTTGTGGTCAGTTTCAAACTGGAGTTTCTGCTAAACATCAGGCTATGATCAGAGGTCTCAACATTTCATATCTCTTAAAGAATGTTTTTCATGTCAAAGCTTAAAGATTTTGAAGTGGGAGCTGTTGAAAGTCCAGTACAGGGAGCAGGGGAATGATAAAGAATATGAGTCAGAGCAGCTCCATGCAGTGTAAGCTGTAATGTACATGATCAATAGTGTTTTTCTTCCGAATCACTGAATGAGGGCTTCCTGCTGAGTTGGATGGCTGACTGCCCCATTTGGTCCTCACTTGTTTGTCCATCTGTTTGAACAGGTGAAAACCTAAAATTTTATTTGTCAGGGTAGCAGATGGCTTTGATTTTTAAAAAAAAAAAAAAAAAAAAAAAAAAAAAAAGAGGGCCTGTGGTGGTTACTCTTTACTTTCCCTGGTTAATGCTGATCTACATTAAGAACTCTTAATACATTGTGCTTTAAGATTACACAAGCTCATAAAGGAGAGCTGCCTGGGAGAAGTAAATTGGGGACTCGGGATTAGCCAAGTGACTTTGAAAGCTTAACAGCAGTGGTGACACTGGTCAGTGAGGGGAATCTACTATTGTGGGGAAAAGATGACAAAAATGGGAAGGATTGAAAACTAGAAGGGGAAAAATATAACCAAAGGGATGAGGGAAACTCTCACTGGGAGGATGATGGAAGTATACAGAGAAATGCTTTGATCTTGGAGAGGAGCTGTGACCTACATGGTGGCAGTAATTTGATTGTTTCTGGAGGAAAGAAATTAGCTGAGGAGTGTAACTGAGGGAATCCTTCAAGGGGTTTGTCCTCTAGCATAAGCCAGAGGCAGTTAATATGTAGGTGAATGTAAAGCCATGGAGAGATGGGTTAACAACACAAGCAGAAAATTGAAATGACTGTGTTGAGAAAATGGATGGGAAGAAACAAAGTGCAGTAAGGGAAAGAAGCTGAGTTGGGTGTAAGTGCATTTCCTGGCTGTGAGTTTGGGAAAAACTCTTAAGCTTCATTATGCAAGATAGTCCATTGTCCTGAGTGGATAGTCTTGATCCTGACAAAGCTAATCTTAGCTATACTTGCATTGCTTCATTTGCTTAAGCCCAAGCTATGTAGCTGAAATACAGGGCTCAGCATGATTAGAATGAAAGTAATTTGGCTGCTATTGCTGTGTATTTTTATTTTCTTAAATTCATGTCTTTTGTCTTTTTAGGCGACTGTAAGTTGCTGTTATATAAATAAAATTGAATGATCTGTTGTCTTGCAAATCCTAAATCTTCCAGAACTGTCTGCCATGTGAGATTTGTTTTTAAACTTGGACAAAACAAGCTCTTCCCCAGATTTGTCATTGTTTTGAAAATCTTCATAACAGATGTTAAATGCTATATTTTAGAGGCTTTCCTGGTTGCACAGTTTGTTTACTTGTTGTTTGGCCTTACTTGTTGTTTCACCTGATTATACTGACTGGTTCCTTTGCTCTATTCTTTACACACTTTCTTCCTCTTCTCCAGTTCCAGACCCACCTCTGATTGACCTGTCCAATAGCAGAGTCTATAATGAGGCCTCAATCTGCTGGAGGCTCTCTGATGACCACCTACCTACTGATCACCACATGCTTGAGTACCGCAGGTGAGTGCAAGCATGACTTTGGGAGTAGAGGGATGTGTAGCGCCACGGATGAGTTACAGATACTTGAAGGAAAAAATATAATTTTTCTCCAGACTTGGAGGCCCAGGTCAGTCCCCATCCCAGGAAGACGGCGAGGACAATGGTGTCTGGAGGGCCACAGACAGAGTGTACGGCCCCAGCACCGTGGTGTGTGACCTGGAGCCTGACAGTCTGTACTCCTTCAGAGTACGAAGCTGCAGGAACTCCATGTTCAGCCCCTACAGTCCTGAGGTCACCTTCCACACGCCACCTGCACCCGGTAAGCCTGAGACGCATGATTTATTCCCGTCAGTTAAAAATTTGTTGCATTTCCCCTTCAATCCTGTGTTGGTTCTTCTGCTGGAGACAGAAGAGTAAAAGTGTTAAAGAATGCGGTGACTTACTAAATTCAAGCTGTTGTTTGTTGTTGATGCTGAGTTCATTAATGACTTGCCACGCTGACTACTGGAGGACCAACCCCTGTTATTGGGCCTCTTTCTAGCAGCAGCCAAGCTTTTTCTATCCCCTCTAGTTCTCAAAGCACGTCTGTGCTGAATGCTGTGCTCGACTTTAGGGAGATTATAAAATGATGGATGCTCCACTGTTTTTAAAACATTTTTGAATTTCCTTATAGCTAGCAGGCTGGAGGTAATGAAGCAGAGTGGTGGTGTAGTTTATCACCATAGTAATGGCTTTTGTTTCAGATTGCTGAAACCAATATAGCTTTTGTCTGTGTGCGTGGGAGTGGATGGCATACAGCATGTCAGCTTGGAGAAGAAACCTGCAGTTGCATCTGTTGCTGGCATTCTTAAGCTTTCCTCAAAGATGCAAGGTGGAATTCATTAAAAAGGATTATCATTTCCAGCCATCTGCTGGGCTTGAATTCAAATGGAACCTTCCCAGTAAGGGACTGTATCCCTTTGATTTACATCCTGCTTGGAAGGTGTTAGTCTCCTCACTTTGGGCTGTTTTCTCTGGGTGTATGCTATAATTTCAGAAGGTTTGCAGAGCCTTTTTTGTAATGACGCTCTTCCTTAAAATCTGAAAATCTCCAGGCTCCACCACTCCGTCATGCCAGGAGCCTGTATCAAAATCAGCTGTAAACATGTTGCATCCCCCTGTGATCTGATAGGCCTGCGTTTTGATTTGCAGATAAGTGTTGTTATTTGTGGTGTTTTGTTGTGCGATCGGAGCGTCCACATTCCTGTGCTGTCTGGTTCATGTGAGTCCGAATGGATGGACTCTGTGTGCATCAGTAATGAGGTGGAATTTCAAGCAAGGGAGGGAAAAATGCAGAAGACAAAACCTACACCCTTGTAGCTCCTGCAAGGAGCTGTTTATGATGTAACAGCTTCAGTTTAAGATAGCATCTCATAGGAACATCAGGCTAACACTGTCTGCCCCAGCCAAGCAGGTGACTGACATGTCAAACAATGACATGTTAAACTTTGCCTGTTCTAAGTGCTCATAAGTTGATATTTACATGACATCTTAACCAAAAGGACTGCATAAATGTCTAGCTAGCCTGAATTTGATTTAAAATGATTATTAAAAAACGGTTACCTGGAAACTAATTTCAAGCTGCATAAATTGTATGAGCTATCGTTTCTTTAAAGATTTAATAAATGGATGGTAGCATCCATGTTTTATTAGGAATTTTGAATAATTCTACCATCCAGTGTTGTTCCTATTTGCCCCCTGGCTGTGGCAAGAAAAATGCAGACGGGCCTGTCGGACATCTAGCTTCAGGAGCAAAAGCATAAAATATCTGTAAACCAATGACATGATTGTTTTTCTTAGCAAACCTGACTTGTCAGTATTTTTTTTTACCTGGTTACGCATCAGTATTGCATCATATTTTTAAAGAAGGATGAGCAATTGACACCAGTTACAGAAACTCTTACAGAAATTATTTACTTATGTTGATTTATGATTCAGCTGTTTGTGAGATCAGGGAAACCTTAGACCCACTGATACCCAGATCGATAACAAACATAAGTAAAAATGTATGAATAACTTATTTCTACTACTTCCAATCAATGACCAAATTATTATTATTTTTAACTGAGTTTTCTAATTAAATAGACTTATGGGAAAAATAAGAAATCCAGTCTGAGACATGGGTTCTTGCACCTGTCTTATGTATTGAGGGAGTTGCAGCTGTTATATTCTGCAATATTTCCTCTGTATCTTCCACTAAAACTGTACTTAAAATATTCTGCAGACCCCAAATCATGTGGACAGCACAAACGGTTTCCTTAGAAATGGTATGGACAAGCACAAAGCATATTGGCCCCTTTTTTCTTTTCTTTTTTTTTTTTTCCCTCCCCCTCCCCATTATGGGGTGCTGCAATCTTTAGGGCTGGAAGAACAGATGGTGGTTTCAGAATCTGGGTTAGAGAAGGTGTGGCGAAAAAAGAAAATGATTTGTACAAATGGTTAAAGATGACCATTTATGTCAGACAAATTCCTCAAACCCCCACCTCTATATCTGCATGTGAACATGTTTTGTTTTTTCTTTTTCCCCCCCACAGCCTTACACTTTTGCATGATGGCACATTCAGTGTTGACGTTACAGTACAAATAGTTGCTGAGGACTTGTAATACCACAGTCAAATTTAACAGATGGTCTCCTGATGCTTCTGACTCATGCATCCAATGTCTGGAGGGAAAAGTCACCCTGTGTCATTGTGTATGTGGAATCAGTAGTTCAAATGATGTCAGATGTAAATGTCTGATATCATGTTCCTTTTCCCGTGTGTGTGTTATGGATGTATAGTCTACGGACTGTCTTTAGCTTTTACCCCTCAGCCATTAAAGGCTGATGTGGTATTTCAGTCGGTGGATGGGTGGGAAACATGGACACTCAGGTTTGTGAATGCGATAACGTGAAAATGAAGCGACATAGAACCTTTTTATAAGTTGATACCGTGGGCATTTCTATTGAAAGTCTTGGACAAATCTGCATCTCAGTGAACTTGAGGCTAAGGTCAGATGTTTAGAATCTGAAAGTTTAGTGAATGCGATAACTAGACAAGGATTTCACCTAGGGGTTTGAACTTCTGGTGTATAACCCTTGAGTTGAATTTCTTGGATGTCAGGGTGCACAGAGAATATTGAATTCTTTATATAAAATCTAAAGAATGGAAACGGCTCAGGTCACTTTGCATACATATTTCAACATCAGTGATACAAAGTTTATCATACTTGAAAATGGGAATCTACCAGCTTGTGTGCAATATTTGAAACAAATGCAAAGCTAAATAAGACTGCATCGTTGTCTTTTCACACATTGGGTTAGCTTATACGAATATGATCATCATGCCCTAGTTGTTTAAAGGACTTCCCTAGACGCATGCTAATTAACTAGGTCTTCCCCAGTGTAGGCCTCAGATTGCAGAGAATGGCTGAGTGAACCAGCATAATCATGTTAGCTTGTATGTATCCTGGTGCATGGTAATCATGGCCTTCAGACTATTTATAGAATACATTTGCAGCCAGATGAGAAATGTAGGACATGGTTTCATTAGACTTCTCTCTGTCATGGTGTTATGATGATGGTGGTACTTGTAGTTCTTTATGTACATTTTAGGATTGTGTTATAGCACCCTCTTGTGTCAGTCTTTGTCACTTACCCAGTAACAGAATAGAGAAAATATTCCCTTTTACGTGAGCTAAATGCTCAATAAGAACTCTTCTTCTGAAACTGGGTCTGTTTGTCCCATTCATATTTCTGATTTCCATGTACTCTTCTCATCTTTGTTCACCCTTTTTTTATGTCCCACTTATCTAATTCTTCTATTGTCTTTTTGCATGCAGTGTTTGGTTTCCTGTTCAGTGACAAGTGTGGATTCAGCACGGAGAGGCTCATTCTAAATAAGAGACGGGATACTGTGGAGAGCGTAGCCGGCATGGCCTTCCTGCTCGCAGCCGAACGTGTGCAGACAGGCAGCTACATCGGACTAGATTACATAATTGGGGACACGGGCATCTCTCAGGGAAGGTATGCAAAACACAAACAACCAACACTGGGACTTGATACAAAAATCTCACTGAGCAGTAGATTTTGTTTCGTCAGTGCAAAGTAGGTTTAATTGCAAGATTTTCTTCCAGTTCCCAGGTTTGGTACAAATGAGCCCATTAGTGAAAGAATGGGCAAACTGGTCATCATAACCTCCTCTTTCTGAGGTGGAAAAAAATGCATTTTTATTTTTTTGCAGACATTACTGGGCCTTTAAGGTGGAACCATACTCCTACATGGTTAAAGTTGGCGTGGCCTCTGACACAAAGCTGATTGAATGGTTTCACAATCCGAGAGATACCAGCAGCCCAAGGTATGTGCAGCCATACCCCCCCCCCCCCCCCCCCCCTTATGTTGCTATAATCTATAGGCATGTGGTCTACAGGTGACAAATCTAACCATAACAAATGCAGTGTAGCGCCAAGTGTATTTGAGCCATACCTAATCCTGTGACGTAAGAGAACCAGTATAAACTCTTAAAGAGCTTATTGAGATGAAGCTTGGCCTTTTCAGCAAATTAGCCCATGTAAAGGAGAACATTACATAATGCAAATAAATTTGACTTCTATGGTAATTATGTGATGCATGCAAATTGATAAGGACCAGGCAGTGTTCAGACAATGCTTAGATGTTTCCTCCAGATCAATTGCCTGAAATTCATAAGTTCATCTAATAATAAAGTTCTGCATAAACTTTCCAAGTGCAAAACCAATCTTTACCGCTACCTTCCTTTTACCAGGTATGACCACGACAGCGGCCACGACAGCGGCAGTGAAGATGCGTGCTATGAGCTCTCCCAGCCCTTCACCCTCGTCACCTTGGGCATGGGCAAACTCATCATCCCGAAGGCTTCTTCATCGTCTAGCTCTTCCACAGCAAACGCACAGTCAGCTGACCCCGGCAGCCGCATGCTTCCTATGCCCCAGCGCTTGGGCGTATGCCTTGATTATGACGCGTGCCGAGTGTATTTTTACGACGCCGACACCATGAGGTGCCTTTACGAGAGGCAGGTGGATTGTTCGGGAACAATGTATCCGGCTTTTGGCCTCATGGGCAGCGGCAAGGTTCAGCTGGAAGAGTTCCTAGCCAGTAAGAGACTGGCCTTCTAAGGAGTGCATTAAGCCTGGAATCCATTTCATCTTTAGTGTGTTCTGGGAAGAGCAGGTTTTATTGACAGGGTGATGGAATACAATTCAGACCATTTTTGAAGGTCAAATCAGGCAGATGTGATTAGGGCACTTGGTCCTAATGTAGAAATGGGATCCCTGCCAGGGACTGGCCCTTTTTTTTCCCCCCAGTATTGGCATGTATAATGTATTACCCACACTAAGATAATGACGCTGAATATCAGTGTCCGCATACAGAGGTCTTCGGTAGTCCGTATAGATGTAAAAGGTCTTCTCTATATACCAAAGTCTCTGGATCTGGTAATTGTATTGGACCTGGTTTTATGATGAACTGCTCAAACTGAGTCTTTTAACATTAAACGCCTTCGATCTTCCTTTCCTTATTTTTTTTCTTTTTTCAGGTTTTGGTTTAAATAATGTTTGTTTCAATTAGTGGGTGGTTTGTATTTGCTTGTTTTCTGTAACCATTTACGTTAAGGTAGCAGCATAGGTGTAGATATATTCTTAGTGGACCTGAGAGCCTTGTAGCTAACTGAAGCTAACGCCTTTGTGCCTTTTTTTTTTTGGAAATGGATGAATTAGTTCTCTCTAGCAACCAGATGTTGACATTAAATACTGGATGTGAGGAATTAGTGTAGGTACAGAGGTACAGTTGGATCAGACACTGGCCTCATAGATATTAGGACTTATTTACTCTTTGTCACAAACGCTACTCCTCCTCACACTTATGTTTAGCTGTTTTTGCACAATAAAATGAGTCTTGCACAATAAATTTTAGTCTTTACAGCTGGATCACTACTTAGTTAGCGTAAACGTTGCCGATATACAGCTATCAGTACACTCTCACTGCTACCTTCACTAACAGATATAAACCCTGGAGTATTTACTGTGATTTGAGACTTTTTGTGTTTCCTGTTTTTGTCTTTTTGCTTTCACTTCTGTTGCACAGCACAATTTGACTTTAAACACCATAAAACTGTCAAGGTATCAGAACACCAGGTGCTTACTGTTTGATAGCTGCAAAGTCACAAATGGCTCTTCACCACTGATGCAGTGCCAGTTCTACTTTGGTGCTCTTGAGAACCAGCATAAGCTTTGACAGGTTTGATGCAAATGTTGCATGGCATTACATAAAAGTTGGGGGTCTTTTTTTCAGCCTGCATCTGTGAATCACCTAACTTTCTTGCAGTAGTGCCTTTTGTAGCCACTTACTATGGATCCAAACTTGGGGCTAGCTTTTAGGACCCAGTAGTGCTGTCTAACTCAAAGGCATGGAGCTAGTTGTAGACTAGGCACTGCTTTGGTGGAAATAAAGCATATTAGCCAAAGCTATTTTTGGTTCTGGTGCTGACTTGATTGCAACCCACATCTTTGTGGCCTCACAGCCTTTAGTTTCAGAAAAAAAAAAAACAGACCTAACTCTTCAGGTTCTTACAAAAAGTGCTATCACAAATTACACTGTTTAGTAGCTATGCTGTCAAAACCTTGCAAGTGTAGCATGTGTCGCTATCAGACGCCAGAGTGGCTGATTGGTTTTGATTGAATCGGCTTCGAATTGTTTTTTCTTTTCTTTTTTCAAAGAGCACACTAGACTGTTCAATAGGAAACCACATTTGTTTTTTGTATACACGCATACTGTATGTGGTTGCACCTGGGTGTGCTTGTACATGTGTATATATTTTGATTTCTGGAGGGTTAGGGTGATCGGTGTGTGTGCGTTTTCTCAGGTTTCTGGCCTCGATTGAGGCTCAATGCTACCTACCTCTGTCCATCAGGCCTGGAAAACCTTAACTACTGTACCTTTCCTTACAGAAACTAGTTTGATTTGATTTACAGCTGTCCACCTAACAGTGCAGTATCTGCCTTCTCTTTCATGTCACGTAATAAGCTGATTGCTTGTGTTTGCTTTTTAATTCCATGTACAGTTTAATCCGGAGTATATTATTTTGGGTGAAATAAAGTACACAAATGTTCATATAATCGGTTGGTGTTTTGCTTGTAGATCACTTTTAATGGAAATTACTGTAAGCAGATGTTACCTGGTTCAGTTGCCTTTTTTGGGAGACATTCTTGTTTTGGGTCTTAAAAACATGAAATTTGCTCTAAATTTTATCTGGATAGAAATTTTTAGTCTCAAGGTGAAATATTTAATTTCTCTTATGGTGCAAAGTTTTATGTTTATTTTCACTTGAGTCCTCAACATCTTTGTAAAACACTTCTATGCATTTATGAATTGGCATTTTATGTTTTATTTCCATCACAGAATGTATTCTTAATCACAGAACAAACTGAATGTCTTTAGGTTCTTAATTTTTCCTGAGTATGTAGTTGTTCCACTTGAGGGTCACAGCACACTCGTGTAGTTTATAGCATCCTGATACAAGACCTGTAATCGCAATACCACAGCTGACTCTACATTAAACTGCATCCTAAATAAGGTTTTGTTTTTGTTTTGTTCTTTTTGCTTACAAATTTAGAACCAAATATTTTTCAAGGCTGGCTCTCAATCTAATTCCAAGCTAGCACTTTAAAAATCTGTAGCATGTCAGCAAATGTTTGGCTCTGCAGGTGTGTGTGTAATGGGTGTGCAATATTATTACTGAATGGGCTGCAGAACTGAAGAGAACACTGAAATTTGCACTGCTAACATTTTCTAGGTTACTTTTGTGGTTTTAAAAAATTGGGCTTTAGCTTGATGCAAAGTAAATGTTGAAACTTTCTTTTGTAAGTGCAACACTGAGATTTTCTATCCTGTATATCGGTAACAGTGCATTACTTTAGAGAACTGTATGTGGTGTGTAAATGGTGGATTTCTGTGTGTACCACGTTAAAGATTTGTCAGTATACTTTGCTCTGATTCATGTAAAGGCTACACTTTAATTTCTTGTGTGGGGATTTTATGAAATAAAGGTAGTGTTTTTAAAAGCAGTTTTTCTTGTGATCTTGTTTATGTATTTATACAGCTGTGTGGTTACTTTTGTGCGTATTACAACTGCTGAATGAATCGAACACTGTCCCAGTTACCAGACTTAACTGTAACCGGGCTTGTGATGACGCTGAAGAACATGTTAAGTCTTCATGCTTTAACATAAAATCTTATTTGCAGTATGATTGTAGTCTAGATATAGTATGCATTGCAATCAACATTTGAGACTGGACCACAGCTTTTGGATAGTAGGGCCAGAATATGACAAACTTGAAACTATGGATCCATCATGCTCGTTGTGTTGGGGTTTCTTGGTCCACTTTGGGCCCTAAGTATCAGCTAAACATCACTTAGACACCAGTCTTATCAGAGTGTTATTGCTGACAATATTTACGTCTTTATGGCCAAATTTTAACCATTTTCTGATGTGTACATTTAATTTGAGCTTTGTGACAGAAACTTAGATGAAACTGGTTTCTTGAACGTGAAAATGAGGTAGCTGTACTCGAATGGCCTCCAGTCTCCAGATCTGTCCAACAGAGCGCCTTTGGAATGTGGCGGAACGGGAGATTAACATCATACGTGTGCAGCCGACACATCTGCAGCAACTGTGCGCTGCTGTCATGTCAGTGTGGACCAAAATCTCTCAAGGAATGTTTCCAGCACCTTGTTGAAGGTACACCACAAGAAATTAAAGAAGCTCAGAAGGTTAAAAAAAAAAAAAAGTGTAACCCAGTACTAGCAAGGTATGTGTCAGAGCCAGCATGTGTGAATCCTTTTGATAACCTGCACACTTTGGCCCACCCCTGATAATAACAATTGATCAGCTCATTCTCCAGTATCTAACAGTTTCACTTCTGAATTTTCAAACAGGGCTGTATCCAAAGATATACTGAAAATATATTTTTAGTGGCCTTTACCCTCATTTCGAAATGCTTTATTTTGTAAACGTCGTGCATTTCTCTTTATTTTTCAGTCTTTTCTTTTGTCTTATCTGTGCAGTGATACTCCAATTCCCATGTGTTAGCAATAATAAAATTAAAAAAACAAAACATAGCCTTCACATTTTAGCACACAAAAAATAACAAGTAGTCATTTAGGAAACCAGAACCCTGCAATCCTGGTATTTAGTGGTTTCTGACTATAAAGGCACACAACAGGATTCTTTTCTCTTTTTCTTGTGGTTGAATTCGCCAAAGAAAGACTGAATCGTCCAATCATCCACCTGCAGGAGGATGCTGGTCTGTGAGGGTATTGGAGGAGGAGGAGGAGGAGTACGGACGTCACGTTGTCCACGCTCGCTGCCCGTCGTCGCAACGCGGAAGCGACGAACGAGGAAAGGACGAATCCACGTCACTGAGGTGTCATATTGGCGTCAGTGCAACACAAGGTGCTACCTATCCCAGATATTTTAATTCATGTAGGTTATAATAACTCGTATGAGCACAAAGCGAAGGTATATCCATCTGTTTGTCCGCCGGGGGGTGCCTCGGTGGAGACTCCAGGATTCCTCTGAAGGTAAAATACGCACATTTGTGTGTTTGTCCGCTACCTGCTAGCCAGCCTGACCGGAACCACCGGACGGAGCCTGCCGCTGTATTTCCTCCGGACACCGCTGACCATTGTGGAGTAGAGAAAGCGATTCCCACTGCTTTACCGATTCAGGGTCGTGATGGCGATTAGCGCCAGCACTTCAATCTCCCGGTCTCGGTTAGCTAGTCGGGATTTAAGGCTTCACAAGGCTTCAGAGCGTTGTTGACGTTTTTCGGTTTGACAGTTGTCGGCGCCCTGCTGAGGACCTGCTGGCTGCACTCATTTACATCCACAATTCTTATCTAATGCAAATAATTTACAATCAGAAGCAGCTGCAGGCTGATTCACGGGCACAATAATAAATGAGCAGGGTCCTCTGAGCAGTTGTGAGAAGTGCAGGTTAAACTGTAACTACAGACGCTGAGGCCCATTCATTGTTGTGATTTTGAGCCCATCATCATCATCAACAGATCTAAGAAGCATGTAATTCAGCAGAAGCTTAAATGACCACAGCATTCATTGCTGGAGCTCATGAAAGCAGTTGTGAAATGCCTCCTGTGGCCTCAAGATTATCTAACATCGCTGCTTCACGTTAATAGAAGCCTTATTATTGTGCGTGGTTGGCACACAGCGATGGTCTGTGTTGGCAGATGGAAAAATGCTTATTTTGGCATGATGTACAGCACTGTTTACAACAGTATTTTGTGATCATGGCTCCAGTGATCCCGGTGCAGTGTATACCACTCCTATAAAAATGTATGTAATAGAGTGTAAGTGTGTTGTGGCTGAACTGCTGGATATTACAGGGTTATTAAAGTGTTATAAGTTGCTTGTGAGTGACACAGTTATAACATCATTCTGTTGCTGTTCATTCTGTTGATCTGTTTGCTCACATATTACTCCTATGCTTCATTAATCCTTCAAGTTTCCTATATGTATCCTGTTTCTCTCTAATGTTACTTCTGTTGTGATTTAAAAAAACATAGTTGCTTTTAAGAACCATCCACATGCTTATTTGAGTTTGCATTCTATCCACGATACACTCACAGGTCTTCCCTATTTAAACATGTACTGTCCAAATATCAGGCTGACGTTTATATAACAAGTTGCTTAGTTTATGTTAGGATATGTTTGCAGACTGCACTTTACTTATCTTCCATTCACTCTAGCAATGGTGACGGATTACAGTTCTCAGTTCCATTCATGGTTAAATTGGCATCCTATTGCTTAAGATTGTTTTTGGTTTTCTCCACATGCCCTGGCTTGTGGGAAAGAGGTGTGTGCGTTTATTAAATATTATCAACACAGACAGTCAGAAGAAGCTAGATGAGATAGATTGATAAAAGACTAGTTATAACCTTGGCTGTATCACTAGATTATTTGTAATGTACCACTATAGCTTGTAGTTCAAATCCAGTAGTATTTATGTTTTTCAGCATGGAGGTATTTGCTAAAAAATATAGGAATGTTTTTCTTTGATAACACTGTCTACAGCAGCATTGCAGCCAGCTTACTCCTTCTATGAAAACACACTTTTCAAATAGCACTCCTTCCCTGCAATCTTTCATTACATTGAATAGAAGAGTACGGTTTGCATTAACTCTAACATGTGGTTATGGTTTTGAAAATTATCGCACCCAGAACCTGTTTTATAGGAAACACCCATTTTTCACACCCTATACACACCTATTATTTCAAACCGGTGATCATGTACAGTATCAGTGTAAAATTACTCTGAGATGGGAGGGTGTCTTTGTGCCATTGTCTGCTGATTGTTAACTATTGTTGCAGGGTGTGTCGATAAGATGCCAAAAACCGCAGAGCGCTGCATGAGTAAAGTTCTTCATTCTGTTTTGGTTTATTTGAGGATTGTGATATTAATATATCACTATTGTTACATGGAGTGAAGGCCACAATGACAGAAAACGTAACCTATCATGTGTTTAATTTGGGAAAACTAGAGCTAGGGATCTAGAAACGTGCTTAGAAGTCTTTCTTCTCCAATTCAAGTAATTCTTGATTTAAGTGAACATCTAAGCGGACAGTTATATAGAAGCAACGCCAGCTCACAGCAAAACGAACACTTTGCATTCAGTTCAGCAGCTCTGAGACTAATTGCAAAGCAAAGGGGAACTCAGATTAGGTGAAGTTTTGCTTCCTTTTTTGTAGGTAGCCTCGCTTCATGAGCAGTTACTGAGCAGTGATGAGTTTAGGCAAATGCCTGAGTGTCTGTTAGCTCTTTTGAGCCTATAATGTAATTTTGTGTTAGATTATAGATGACAGCATGATTATAATAAAACAATGCTTCCAAAGGTAGTATTGAGTGAGTGTTTATTTGACATTTTAGCCCCTGTAAAGTCTGACAACAGGTTGTTTGCCCTTATTGTTAAATGAGAGAGGCGTTCTCAATCTGATTTAATCTGTCTAATTGGTTGTCTTAATCGGTTAGCCCAGAGTACTATGACCAGGTCAAATGGCTGTGTGGTGGGTTGAAAATCTAAAGCTACTAAACTGTTGGCTAATCTGAAAAGGAAGCGTTTGATACGGCTGGTGACCGCTCTGTCTTGACTTGCACGAACAGCTAGATGTGATCGAGGACAGACCCTAGCCAAATACGTATATGATGAGTTGTTATGCGTGTGATATTAACGCCGTTGTTTGGCAGTACTATTTATTGACTTCCTCTCTCTCTTCCTTTTCCGTTTTATACATTGCATTGAGTTAAATTGTAATTTAAAATTTGCATCACATTTAGAATATGAGAACATTTACTTTCAGGTAGGTGACACTAATAATACGCCACTTCAGAGTGGAGAGTGTTAATGTAAGCTTATTAGGCAGAGATTGAAAACAAAACACTTCAGGAGCTCTTAGAGAGGTCGGCTCTTCAATAGTACAGGGACTGCATAGTCACTGTTACGCTTACTGAGTGCAAAAAAACAATGACAGGAGTATTTGCTCAAATGAAAGCCTTCCTTTATGACTCAAAAAGGGGAACTTTAGTCAGTTCCTACTAGCAGTGGGGCATTGTGTTTACTCAGAGACTCTCTTTGTAAGATCATGTGAGGAACATTGTTGTAGGCTGACGCTCTAATTTTGTATTCTCAACAGCCAGTGCAGGTGAGAGGGTGAGCTATGGGCCAGGAAGTTATGGTTGGCCATGAGTTGTACTCATGGCCAACCATAATAGATTTTACGCGCTGTTCAGCGCGTAAAATCTGTAAATCCATTACTGAATTCTTTTAGGGGCATTTTTTCCCCTTTATTTAATAGTGAGAGGAGAAAGACCAGGGGAACACACACACAGTGAACCACTAAAGAGCCACAGGTCATTTCAACCATATTGCGTATGGCTGAAGGTGATACTGGACGTCATTTCCTTACCCCTCCTAATTCAAGTGCAGAATCCTAGCTATGGTGGTCAATGTAGGATAAACAATTAAGTGAAGCTTGCTTCTGTGATACCGAGGTGAGCTCTGAGGATACGCTGAACTTTTCTGTTGGTAAGCGCAGAAAAACCTCTGTTAGCTGCTGTTAGCATCTGTTAGCTGCTGTTAGTCTCTGTTAATGAAACATTTTTTAAAGTTGATCTAGCATTGTTGGACTCAGATACTTAGTGGATAAAGTCTTGTATAATGTGGGAACGTAATCAAATTGTTTATTAGAGGAAAAGTGTATATTTATGAGTACAACATTCTTTTTTCTATCAAATGACCTTAAAAAATGAACTTACTGTACCTGTAAATAACTGTGCTAAGATTTGATCTTTTTCTAGTACATCCATACAAAAAAAACACCCTGAAAGAGCGCTTAGGATATTTTGTAACTCTCTCTTCTTCACTTCCTTCCATTCTGTGTTTGTCTGGCTCTCCCCTTGGGTTAGGTCTGTCTGCACAATTTAGTTGTCAAGTAAATGTTAATTGTAATGTGTGACATGTTAAACAGAAATCAACCCTCCAGGTCTCATAGCAGATCTAATAATATTCACGTAAAAGACTTTCTTTACATGCACTTCCAAGTGAAAATGACGTTTTGGGGCAATAAAGAGCCTTTTTTACTGTTTGATCTTATGAAATATGAGATGTATCAGAGCAGCAGTTTTTTTGTGAGACACGCCAGATGACCTTAAAGTAGGGATGCGCTAAAAGTGAAGTTCTCGGCTATTATTGATGTTTTTAAAAGAACAATTTGTCCAGTAGCCGATGCCAAAACAGATGTTATTTTTTGGTTTTCTTGTTAGTTTAATCCACTTTTGTGCTAGAGAGAAACAAATAAATTCTCATTATAAAAAAATAATTGAACTATTTTAAAGTCTTTCACCCCTTCATCCCTCCTGTCTTCAGACATTTAGCAAGCCCCGAACTGATGTGGCTCAACAGATGAACATCGACTGCTGCTAGCGCTGAATGTTATCTGACAGGCTGATGACAGACAAAAAGGCCTTTTACACCCAGAATTCCTGCTTTACCGAATGAAAAATACTGCCTCTCATTCTGTGAGATCTCACACCTTTGTGAGAGTGTTAGATCCGTCTTTGTTCACATGTACTGATGTACAATAAACAGAAGTAGACTTCAGCTAAGCCCCTTCAGTATGCTGGGTGTATTCAGACTTGACAACCACTTTATTTGTATGGAATAAATGTGAAATGAGATTTTGTTTTCTTTTGAGCTCTTTTGAGGCAGGTGTTTGATTAAATTTTTCCATTAGAGAAAGTTCACACATAGACACTAGGAGAAATGGTGTAAACAACACTGTTTTGGTTTAAGGAGTCATTTCACATGCCCGATTTGGGGAAAAATCTCTTAAGTATGACACTTTTCCCATATCAGAATGGGTAAAGATGCAGCAGCAACTTTAAGAGTGGGACATGTGAGCAGTTTGTGAAGTTAAACTCCATTTTTGAAAAATACAATTGTGCTCCAAGGGTTAATGGACCGGACTTTGAGAGTTCTTAGCTGCCACATAAGGGTTTGGCACCAGAGAAGAAGTGGTGTATGCCATGCAGTATTCAGGAGTTGATGAATGGTTTATTTATTAAATGTTTCTGTCTGCTTGTTCTCTCAGAGTGGCCCACTGCCTCAGCTTTTAAATGGGTGAATCAGGCTCACGGCGATCAACTCTTGTTTCCCGCCTGCCAATCTTCCGCCGCAGCAGCAGCAAGAGGCAGGAGTCCCTTCCCTCCTCTCCATCTTCAGGCGGAGTGGGAAATGGCGTCCACACCTCCTCGCCTTCCAGCACCAACTCCAGCTCCGGCAGCACCGGGAAACGGCGGAGCCTGTTCCGCACGCCGTCTCTCAGCTTCGCAAGTAAACGGAACAGCGATCCACGTGTCCAGCCTATCAACCTCAACCTCACACCGCCGCTGACACAGAGCACCGATGCCAACGGAAATAATCAGCAGGCAATCAGCACGTCGGTGTCAACAGGGTTCAGCGATGGCGGCGGACGGCCCAAGTCACGCCACTCATTTGGATTTGGCAGCCACAAGCAAAAGAAAATCACACGCTCTCAGACTGAGGACTTTGACAAGGCTTCATCATCGTCCTCTACGACCAATCGAAATGTGTTCATCAACTGCATCAGCAGCTCGGGAACCAACGAGGGCGATGACTCCGGGATCCTCGATGACTACAGTGGCGGCAGTAACAACAACAGACGGTCATCACGCCAGAAGAAACAGCTGCTTCCGAAGTCTTTCTCAGCTCACCAGCGCTTCTCCCGGACATCTGATCATCACAGGCCCCCTGAAGTGAAGCTGGAGCCTCCCAGCACCACCGCTACCATCACTCCAGGGGCAGGAGGGCTCACCCCAGGATCCTGGCCTGGTGAACTTGGTGCTGGTGGTGAGAGCTCACTCCAGTCCCCTATGATATCAGAGGATCGAACCACAGCGATCACTCCTTCCGAGTTCATTCCAATCACTGAAGACTCTGTATCTGAAGTAGATGCGCTGCCAGCTCCGAGCCCCGGATCGGGTTCAGCACCAGAACCGGCCTCTACACCAGGGGTAGATACGGAAGCTGCTCCACCCGATCATCCACCTGTTCCAGAAAACTTCAGCGTGGCTGTCTCTACCTCCCAGGTATCATGTTTGTTTTGTTGAAGAAGGTTTAAAATCAAATGGGGTTAACCAGTATAGACTAACAATGAGTTTAATAACACATAACAGCTTTTATGATAAAAACGCACCACATTTAAATACTAAGTAATCGATCTGCATGTAATCAAATAGAACCAAATAAACCAAATAAAAATGTTAGGGCTTCAGGAATACAGCTGCAGTTGCTGTTAAATGCAAAAACAAGAACAAGCACAAAGGACGAGTATTTGTGACCACTGTTTGGAGTGTGTGAAATATGGAATAAAAGTTGAGCACCGGGCATAAAAAATCCTTTTACTGAAAGAGCTTAGGCATGAAAAAGAAGACTAGTGCATGTCTGAATTCTGCCCTTCGCATTTCACACCTTTACGCTCACAACTTTTCCTCCTTCAAAGCATTTATTCAGAGATATTATTCTGTTTTACTGCCAGCTGAGGGAACTTCAAAAAATGAAAGCATTCACTTTCCTTTATGGCTTTAGAGTAGTAAAGACTGCATTATTTTGCTGTCTAAACATGTGCACTTTGGTGCATGAGAACACAAACATCCACCTTTTAAATGCTAGCTGAAGGGCGATCTTCTCTTTGTAAACTGTTAGCTTTTTGCTTCATTATCTTGCCAGTGAGAACTGGCAACTTTGCATATACTAAATAAAATGCCTTCTCCTCAGGTTTTCTTCACTCCTGCCCAATCAAGCACTGAAAAACCCTTACTCCCAGACACCAGCACAGCCAACAACACGGACTACGAGACTGCCGTTTCCGTCTCGGAGCCTGAGACGGCCGTACCCTGCCTACCTCTGCGGGAACAGTCGCTGGAGGAAAGGAAGGAGAGGGAGGAGGAAAGGAAGGAAGCGAGGAAAGAGTTGTCAGCAGAGAAGAGGGAGGACTTGGACTTAGAGAGGAAGACAGGTTACCACACAGAGACCACAAGTGAGAGCGAGGTGTGCGTCGTACGCAGTGAGGGCTGCCACTCTAACCCTGAGCAGTCAGAGAGGAGGGCAAGAACCACGCGATCTTTTCAAGAAAGAGGAAGCTTCTGCGGCTGCCACGAACCCAGACCCTCTCACTTGAGGAAACCACACACAGGTATCAAATTCAAGCAAATGCTTGCAGGTAAATAACATATTTACATGCAAAGCCAAAGCCCCGGGCATACAAATGTATACAGCCTATGTGGTCAGTGTGAGTCATAGAGCTGGGTTGATCCCTTGGTGTAAGAAACACACACCAAGAAAAAAATGTACACACGTTACGTTTGCTGGAAACTAAGCCTTTAACTTCACACATAAACTTTGTTCACTCTGACACTTTTATTTTCTTGTACTTCTTTCCACACTTTATGACTTAAACACACAGATTCACTGTACTGACTTGAACAGATAGGGCATTTCCAAAACACCAGTGTAGGGTTTGGCAATAAAAGGCTCAAAATGATATCACAACATTTTAAGGGAACTTACGATCATAATTTTGATGACAGCTTAGAAGATATAGAGAAAACTACTGAACAATATTTTATCTGTAATTGCAGCGACAGAGAGCAGCATTTATTACTGCAAACAAAATGAGGGCATTTTCTGTCCTCCTTTTCCAGCGAGTTACTGTCAGTGATGACAGACTACATAATTGAAAGTGTAAATCTGTTGCCACAAGGTGCCAGCAGAAGCAGCTTTACAGTGCAATAGTGGTGAGACAGCAAACCAAATCAGTAATTTCATTCCACTGTTTGCTCGTCCTGTCACACCGAGCCATGCTTGGGGGAGTCATTTGTTTACTATTGGTTGCACATGACCAGTTGCTCGTATCTCCACGTCGTGTGGATTCTGATGGTGTGTTTTGGCCTCAAGTGGCGAAACACATTTGGTACTAAATCATCATCACGAGAAGCTGACACATGGCTCTTGCTCTCAGATATGCCTGGGCTTGTCTTGTTTGGAATTGCTGTATTGATTGATATCATTGATATCATGATATGACACTCATTTCATGACGCTTTCTACATGCTGTTCTTGAGCTAATCTGAAGGTCACATTAAGTTTGTAGCAACTGACTCTGCGCACTACGCACCTCAGCATTCACTGAGCCCACTCTGTGATTTTATGTCGCCTACCACTTTATATATAACTTTCACTTTGTTATAATACCACTAATAGTTGACTGTCGAATACCGGAGTTGTTGCACAGGCTGGAATTCACCGAGCTCCTGATAGCGACCCATTCTTTCACAAGGTATTGAGAAGCAGTGTGTATGGTTAGGTGCTCTTGAACACCTGTGACTATAAAAGTTATTAAAACACCTGAATTCAGTTATTTGGGTGGGTGAATAAATACTTATGGCAGTATAGCATACATCATAGCAGGTCTTATTACCATCTTGTAGCCCTTACCTTTGACTCTTGCTGCTATCCTCTATCACAAATCACCCCTAACACTTTTCCGCCTACTCCACCCTGGCTGCACTCTTTTCTTCACCTCTGTTATGCACCATTTGTTGCTTCGGATTTGCATGAGACAGGCGAAAGTACTTAAACTCATCTGACTTCACCCCTTCTGCTCATTGAATGGTCACTGTTACACCTGTCTCCTTCTCGTTCACAGACGTGTATTCTAGCTTTCATTCCTCCTTTCCAGAGCATACCTCCACCCCACCTGTTTCTCTTCCACCTGCTACTTACTCTCAGGGGCGATCGCAATGTCATCAAACGTTATAGTCGATAGAGAATTCTGCGCTGCTACTACAAACAAGGGCTCATCAGGCCCAATCCCTGATGTAATCCTACCCCCACCTTGAACTCATCTGTCACTCCTAACATACACCTCATCACTGTCTCACTGTCCTCAAACATGTCGTGGACCCGCGTCACATACTGATGCATGGAAACATATTGAACGTGAATCATTGTCGGATTCTAAATTGTTGTTTTTCCATGAAACAATTTATGGCAACAGTATTATTGTATTATTGGAGATGTTCATTTGTAAGTATGATCTGAACAAATTGCTGTTAATATAGTCACTGTTACGTTTTCATCAAAAAAGATCCACATTCATCTCTGCTGAAATGAGTTTGACAGTAAACATTTATTATGAAGTTAAAGTGATGCTATGCTCCTGCTACTTCAGTGTTGTTTGGTTTTATTACTTCCCTATGCGTGATTGTACAAGTGTGAATTAGAATGCCAATAAAAATCTTGAGAGTTCATTATCAAGCCTATCAAAGAGATTCTCCCAGGAAGCTGATAAGTGGAGGTGCTGTAAATTGGCATAATCGAGATTTAAAATGATATTATTCTCATGTCTCTCAGCTTGTTCCCACTTGATGATTGCAGACTACAAGATGATTTGTATTGACATACGGAGCATAATGCCTTTGCATTGTTTGCTTCCAAATTGTTTGCTAATTCAAAGTTGGGAGTGAGAATGTTTCCAGACAATAAACAAATTAGGGCTGGAAATCGGCAACATGAATTTCAAATCAGATTTGAAACTTGTGTGGCTGTCAGTCCTTCTTGCAGCAGCTCAGGCAGTTAATCTGGAAAAATCCTTTCAGTATATTAAATTAGTGGCAGCTGTGGACTGACTGAAACAGTAAGTGTCACATTGAAAGAGTTTTTCTTAAATAAAGCGGATTTGTTAATGTTATTCTTAATTCACCTCCAGCTGCTGCAACACAATGCGCACTTTCTTCTTGCCAGATTTTCTCTGGTAACAACAAAAAATGCCTACAAAACGGCTCAAGAGAGGTGAAGAAGAAAGGGTTGAGCGGGTGGAGACGACTATTGGGGTGATTTGTGACAGAAGGAAGCTGCAAGAGTGAAAAGAAAGGTTTACAAGATGGTACTGAGACCTACTATGATGTATGGTTTGGCACTTACAACAAAGACAAGAAGCCGAGTTGAAGATGCTAAGATTTTTGTTAGGACTGACTGGAATGGAAAAGAAATGAGGAACAGCTGAGGTTGAGTGGTTTAGAGACAACGTTAGAGAGGCAAGGTTTAG
This sequence comes from Neolamprologus brichardi, assembly GCF_056152115.1. Lineage (NCBI taxonomy): Eukaryota > Metazoa > Chordata > Actinopteri > Cichliformes > Cichlidae > Neolamprologus > Neolamprologus brichardi. The sequence continues at coordinate 23,239,092 of NC_142115.1, forward strand.
ACAGTTGGGACATGTGCAGAGGAAGTATAGTGGATATACTGGACACAGGATGTTGAATATGGAGCTCCCAGGCAGAAGGACAAGAGAAAGACCACAGAAGCGACAGAAGAGGATGTTAGAGATCGAGTGAGATGAAAGCAGACAATCTGCTGTGGCGAGCCCTAAAGGCACCAGGCAATAGAAGAAGAAAATTTGAATCATTCAAACATGAAGTCCAGGGCTTCACTGGGAGGACTGTCTAAACTGTTTGATGAGGAATCAGAGGTCAGTTGCATACCGGCAGTACAGGCACTTTTGGCTGCTCCCTTATTTTCTTCGCCACAGCAGATGGATCCACTCGTTTGATTTGGTTCACACAATTTTATGCCAGATGCCATTTCTGATGCAGTCCTCTCTTTTATCCGGGCTTAGTACTGGCATTATTTCGCCTTCTGACTGGATTTGTGTTTCCTCACGGTCTTGAACTGAGGATCTTTCACTTGTGAGACAAATGTGTTAACCACCGTAGCGCTAAATTGTTGTTTTGTTACCTTCACAGTTGAAACTGAAGAGACTGATAAGAAACTTGATGATCCACCAAGGTTTAGCCATGTTCAAAGCATCAACGCCATTCATGTTTCCTGTATAAAATGTGGGCATTGATACACTTTGATGATGCTCCCAATTTGCCTTTTTTTTCTTCTGTTAGAAACTCTAGAAGGACTGTAACCTTGATTATTGCAACTGTTCAAGGCATGCTGTTGCGCAGTCAAAACATGGCTTGATTGAAGGACTGTCTGCAAGCGAACACGTAACATGGTATTAATGGCCTATTTTAGCAACACACAGACACACATAGCATGTTGCAATCCCTCCTGAAGGACAATAGCTGAATATTGATTTACACTTTGAGTTTCTGGCTTCCAGGCAGTGAGAACTACTGACAGACTATCACTGAGACAAATAAGCTCATCTGTTGACTCTACAAAAAAGGAATTTTTTGTGCAAACATTTGAACAGTCTACAATAAGAGTCCCAATGTGTTGTAACTCCATGTGTAGTTACAGATGCAATCATGGCACTTCTTCAGTGTTCTCATGTCTGCTTAGTTCTTGCATGAAGACTACTGACTTACATACCTGTTGTTTGCGCGTGTAAAGGTTCAGGTAACAGTGTGCAAGTGTAGCAAGAAATAAGGAAGATAAAATGGCTCATACAAAGTCTTGTTTTTGTGTGTCTGTGTGTCTCCTCTTGCTTACTGACAGGATGTGGTATTGTCTCTCTGTTTTCACTTCAATCTTCCAGGAGATCAAAATAGAGCAATTATAACAATCTTTCATTTATCTGTCTGAGGAGTATTTCCCCTGAAAACAATAAATAGCATTTGACCAAAAGCAATATTGCTGAAAAGCTTTGTAAATGGAAAATTGAATGTTGTTTAAAATGCTGAATATATAAAAACATTGTGATTTAGTTTCATGAAACAAAAGCGCTTTTCTAACAAGAAATAGGGCTGACTGCATTAGGAATACAATAAAACATGATTACATCTATGCTTGTGGAATCACTGTTATAACAATTTCACCTGAATTCATTATTTCTCTCCATCTGTCTGACTGTGTAATTCTCTTTGTTTCATTCTTTCCTCCAGCCTCACTGTGCAGCAGTGCCAGCCCCTACCACGAGGTGATGCGGATGGAAAGACGTCTGCGCTCCTCGTCCGAGGGGGCTGGTGGTCCTCGTATCCATGGAAACCACAGAGAAGCCCCCGGCATGGAGGGATGTGGTCTGCTCAAACACAGAAACAACTCCTCATCGTCTAAACTCGGGAGCCTGGTAGGTCTTAAGCTTTCTGTGTTTGTTTGCCTGTGTGTTTATTCGATAGCAGTGCCCTTTGATGATTATGTCATCAGTAGTTGTTTGTGCACATTTGCGGTAAACAATTTCTTATTTATATATATATATTTTACATCAGCTAGTCATATATTTTTGTGAGGTTATAATACATAATAAAGCACAAAAGTGTAAAGAAAAAAAGTTAAAAATATATTAATTTGTGTATGTGTGTGTGTGTTTCTGTATATTTAAAGCAATTTTCTGCTTTATTATTTGTGTGGTATTGTGTTGCTTTATATCATGCATATATACTCATTTGTGTTGAGGTGCCTACGGGAGTTTTGCCTTTTTGGTTAGTGATGGAGGCACTTTATGAATTGCACACATCTCAGATGAGATATTGGCCACACCACTCTGTTGGCCCTGCTTCAAAGAAATTCTCCTCAGAAACATAGCTAACATGATGAGGGACAATTGATTTTATTGTGATAAATGCTGTAACAACCAATTGTGGAAACAGTGTTACAGGTATTTAAGGTGTTTCTATGCCTACAGTTTGTTTACTCTGGTATGGAGTTTGTGATTTTGTTTCTTTTCACACAGAGAAAATTCAAGCAAATCCAAAAGCATCACTACAAATCACGTGAACTAAATAAATACAGAAGGAGATAAAAAAAAATGTAGTCCTTTGACCAAATTGTCAATAAGGCAACATACCAAGTGAGCTACTGGTTGTTTTTGCAGGTAGTTGCTATAGTTTGTGTAGTTTGTGCATGTCTATAATGCTCTGCTGCATCCCAGAATGCGCCACATAGCTGGTTACAGGAAGGCGTTTAGCTCCAACTTTCAGCATACACACAGTAGTTGGATCGGATCAAAGTCGGATCACATTTATGCCAAAAACAAACCCCACTGGAGTTTATCTGGAACTGGAGTCATACCACCTCCAAAGCGTCTTGTTTTGATCCACACCTGAGTGCAATTACCACATTAACATCTGTACAAACAAACTACACTAAGGGTGGGGTATACTGGTGCTGAATAAAAGTTGTGCAGTTCTAAATGTAAAACGTTCACGCTGGCTAAAGGACCCTTAAAGAGGATACTTGTGGAAATGCTGCTGGGTTTGGTCACTTTCACTAACAACATCAAGTCATTATTAAAGTAGTGCTACGACTCTCTGACCTTACTTTTTGCCACTGCTGTGCAAACACAGCTGGTGTAAACACTGTGCTGCCTGTTCATACTGGCACGCCTATACTCAGTGTACATGAAGGGTTATTTGAAATGCATTTACAGGCTTATTAGTATAGAAAGAGATTTTTTTAAAAATTAAACCTTGTCTGGATGAAGATGGTTTGCTATTTAAAATCATGTTTTAAATGATTACATTTAATTTCAACAATACACACAAAGATAACGAGGGGAAAAATACCCTCTTTAGTTGATTACTTGATTATCATTTCAAGTATAAAATTGTGTCTCTTTTGAAAGGGAATAAAAAGAGAAGATGTAATTGGCCTCAATCATAGCCGACCACTAATGCAATGCCATTTAATATGTAATGTAATAAAGGATCCGGCCTAATCTCACTCAGTGCTCATGCCTCTGGCTATGCAAACACTAAATGTTCCAGCATGCCCTCAGCAATGCAGACATAGCTCTGTTTACTTTTTCAGCTTTGACTCAGAAAAAAAAGTTGTAAATTGTTGGTGTGATGGTATGTTGGTGGTGAGTAAGTGTCCTGATAATCTCAGGAAGTAACATTTTGAAATGAGACGCAGTTGAATCGACTGTAAATGAGATGGTGAATGCAGAAGTATACACTGTAGAGGTGGAACAGTTTATTGAGGGTCACCACGTCTTGATTCTTTTTAGCGGTACTTAACAAACGGATTAGGGAAAAGTGGTTCATCAACTCACAGATTATTACTAAGGGATGTACATGCTCAGCAAGGCTGGTTGTGTCATTTAAATTATGTTCAATTGGTACCCAAATGGGGCCCAAAGTGTGACAATAAAATTTCCCCCCAACTCTTGATACTAGGCAGGATGGATCCATGATTTCATGCCTCAGTTTCCTGCTCTTAAACTGACAGGAAGTGGCACCCGGAGTGGCCTTCTGCTGTTGTACATTCAGAGATGCTCTTCTGCATACCTGGGTTGTAACGAGTGTTTGTGTGAGTTGCTGTTGCTTTCTTTATCAGCTAGAAGCAGTCTAGCTGATAAGAAGCCAGACATCCTCTGACTTCTGGCATCAACAAGGCATTTTCACTCAGAGAACTGCATGCTCATTGGTTAGTTTCTCTTTTTTGGACCATTCTTTGTAAACACTATAAATGGCTGTATGGGAAATTGCCAGTAGATCAGCAGTTTCACCGTGCTGATTTGAATATGGCAGGGTTACTGCACTCTAATTCTTGGTCGGTGAGTGCATGTCAGGTGTAGATGATGGTCTTGCAGTGTATTGCCAAATCCCTCATTGCTATGGTATTGTATCATACTATGAGGAATTGTGTGATTCCAACCCCTAATACAAGTCTCTTATATCTTACTCATTGCATCTGTCTCTGGACATGATGCACACTTCAGTAAAGATGAAGGAATGTCTTCTTTCCCTTTTCTTTGGCCCTTTATGCCCGTCAGGGGCCTGAGTCATGAAGGAAAGGTACGAGCCTGGGAGTGTGTATTAAATTATGCATCACCACTGTTACCGTCATGTAAATTTGTGGAGTACCTGTTAGGTATATACCTAAGTGTGAGCTTTCTAATTAAATACAGAACTAAACTTAGTGAGGGCATGACTGGGATACAAATGGTTTGCTTATTGTTTATACGTATACTGTTTGGATGATTATGGTGGTAATGTGTTACAGAGCCTGTGGGATACAGTGATTATGCGACGCAAAACAGAGAACGGCTGAAGGATACAATACAAAAAGCTAAAGATTTAGTTTGCACTGACAAATGACTAATTTGTTAAATTTGCAAAGATAAACTGTGACGCGCCGCTGTGGACTGAAGCAAGCCGATGTTTGCTTGAGCCGTTTGGCGATTTCATTCCAGTAGTTATTGTTTTTTGATATCCCCCTGAGAAGCTGTGAGATATTTATTTTGTCACCATATTCGGTGTTGTTTGCTCATGAGTCTCTCAATGACAGCTGTGATAATACTGTGACAGTCTGACAATGATTACACTCAAAAGTGGCTGAAAAAAACATTCTTGGGGAATTGTCTCTTATCTCAGAGAACAAACAACTTTGAACATGGATTTTAGTTTGTAGTTTGATGGATATGTATATGGCAGAATTCACTTTACATTGACTGCTTTACTTATGTATATCAACTATCGACGGTCTCTTGATTGCTAGTCAGTGTTGTAATACAGAGTGGCTCTTGTTTTCATATTTCTCAGTCTGATTGTTGCCTTGTGCAGGCTAGATAGCATAAATGGCACTTGTATTAATCATACACAGATAAGGATTCACTTCCTTTCCAAGACAGAATTTGTAATAACCACAAGCAGACGGTTTGGTTTGGAAATGAAAAACAGAGAGGATGTTCGCACATACTGGTGTTATATGCTCTCTTGGCCCCAAGACAGCACATAAAAGCAGTACCAATTATGATATACTTGAAAGTTCAAATCAAATGATTTTCTCTGAGGCTAATGCACAATGGTTATACTGCAGAGCCCTGACAGTAATGGTTTATGGAGAAAAAATCTTGCAACTTATACGCACCAATGACTAGATGAGCCAAAATGCTGCAAAATAAACACGAATTTAAGGTGGTTTTGAAGTATGCAGTTATCACATTTAGTGTGTAGATTGTCGTGCAGAGGACCCGAGCACAGAACACTGCAGGCAGAGCACTAAAGGAAATGTAAAACTTTATTGTTGATTATCAGAGTCCTAAACTACAAAACTGTGGACAGTAATTCAAGAAAGTACCAGGAAACACCTGAGCAAGTGAAGGACAGCTCACACGGAGGACTAGAGTATATATAAACACAAGGACTGTTAGGGATAAGGGACAGGTACACACAGTCAGGGCAATCATGGGAGTCAGACACTAAGCAAAATTCAAGGCAAGACAATACAGAAAACATATGCCAAAGGAAACCCAAACAAGGCAAAGACACATAACTAAATGTGGACATAAGAAGACTTGGACTAAACAAGAGGACAGATACAAGGAAACACTAGAGGACAAAGTCATAAACTTAGAAAAACAAGACAAATACACTCATGAAAATTAACAAGCTCAAAAGAGAAATTGAAATTCAACAACTAAACATTATAACAGTAATTCATCTTAACGGGCATCCAGACTCCATAAACACTAAACACTAACCAGAATAACCAGGAAGTCGTGCTCAAGATACTGGAAATATAATAGAAAAACCAGGAGACTATAAAGAGCAGCGCTCAAGCAATACAAAACAACTGGCAATCACTGAGAATGTGATCCAAAACACAGAATCCCAACAGAGAAAATGAATACCAAGAAAACCACGAGATGATAACAGGAATCAAAAACATCTGTAACATCACAAGAAATCAAAACAAGAATCGACTGTTTAACAAAACTCAGACTTGAATATATTCACTCAGATAAGATAGACAAGTACCTGAGATCAAGGCAGCAGTAAATTATTGCATCATAATTATTATTATTATAAGTAAGGTTATTGTTGTTAATTAATTAGGTTTTATTTAACTGGTTGTCAGCACTTGAGAGGCTTTGGTGCGCATATTTTATTGAGACTGTTCTAATGTGTTGTTCAGTTATTGTAGTAGTAACACAAAAAAACAACAGTAAAAAAAATGTGGTAAAACTTAACATTTAGAATTATTAAAAATTATGTTGAAACAAGCAAATCTAGTCAGCTGAATAAAAGCAAGAATTAATAATGAAATTAAAAGAAAAAGTAACAAATTGCAATAGCTTTCTTTATATGTACGTCTGACAGCTAGCTCATGAAAATTCAAATATATTCTTAATTATTTATTGCAAGTTGAGAATGAGTAGTCTGTAATAATAATAATAATAATAATAATAATAATAATAATAATAATAATGATAAAAGCTATTTATATGGAAACAAACTGATCCTTGAATTAGTGCTCCATGGCAATTTCCCCCGACTGTACACGTCGCAGACCATGAAGATTTGATACTGTAAATAAATATGTCTTCACTTGTTTCACTGGAAAGAGGATCTGAAAGCTGGTCTGATCGACACTTTTTCTCTGAGAAAGCCTCGTGTCAGAGTTGAAGTAGTTTTTTGTGTTGTTAAATTTGCCTGTGAGTTCCTGCTCTGACTTGTCAAAATGCTTGCAAACTTTCAGCTGGCCTTCCAAGATGACCTGAAATAAATCTTAACCTGCAATATGTGATATCTTCTTAATCTTCTCGGAAAGATTTCACGCTACCGAAGTTAGAAATGTAGCTCTTTCAGTCTAAATCACGCGTTTGGAGCGAGTTTCTTACAGCGTCAGCGGTGCAAATATCTGGATTTGTTTCTCTTATCGAATCGCCCGTTGAATATGAAAACGTTTTACTCGGGTTTGCTTCGGTCTTGGACGACTGGTTTTTCTGTATTGAGTGATGGCTGTTAGAAAATGTCAAATGTCAGGTGTTAAGTTGTGAAACAAGGTTTTTTTTCCCCTCAAGTAGGTGTTATTCAACGAAAGTTTCACTGGACGTTCAATCCTTCATGCCCTCAGGCGCACTGTAAACACAACTGGCTGCGAATCGTCGACTCGGACAGAAAGGAAGTCATTTTTTACTCCATAAATATCTGCAGCCATAATGCCTGGCTGCAAAGCCAAATTGCTCTGCTGCGATACTAATGCATTCACCACCTTAAAGAAGTGAATAAATGTAATTTTCATAGACTGTATATGTGGTATTTTTTACAGAGTGCGAATGGAAACCGCTGGCTTTTTATGGACAGAGAGAATCTCTTGCTTCCTCTTATCCCTGTTTTGGATGTCATTCTGCTTGGCATTTAAGAGATGGAGCCATTTTTTGATGAGAGCAGAATCTGATATTATCTCTATTAACTCAAGGATTATACTCATTCAACTCACATTAGCGATGTAAAAAAGGTGACATCTCAGGCTTGTAAAATCGTATTAACCCATTTCTGTGGTTGGAGGGGCACATTAAAATGGGTAATTTTGTTTCAAATGAAGTCTGTGTGCAGTAGCATCACACAGTATGGCTCTTCATTTCTTTTCCCAATACCTTTTAGCTATTAGCTTTAATGCCTGAAATGAGGGCTTACGTGTTCAGGCGCATTACACTGAAATGCATTCGGAGCTTTTTCTGATGTTTACCGCACCGCCATCCAGAGGGGGAAAGGAAAGGATATAATTTTGAATGTTCATAAACACGTAACTGCTGCTTTGGAGAACATAAAGTCAACTGATTTGAAATTCAGAGGTGTGTTTAATGGTCAGGGATGCCACTGAGCATTGAGGTTCAGATGGGAGGAGATCGATACAGAGTCGCTCGGAGGCAGTTTATGTCCAAACAACAGTGATGAGGGGTGAACAGAGATGGTTATTGGATTTTCTGATGCATTTTAATCTGTAGATGTTGTGCCAGACTGGTACTTGGTAGTTTGTGAATGCTGGTATTTCACTCTGGTTTTGGTTTGTAACTTTTTAGTGCACACAAGTTCAGGGAAGATATTTCTACCAGTACAACCAGGACAGGAATGCTACCGACTTACATGTTGATGCAGAACTGCACTGACATGCAGGTTGTGATTTTCATTTGACTCAACAGAGACCTGCTGATGATAAAAACATGTTCCCAGGGACGTTGACATATATGAGTTTATGTAGAAGTGTCTCATAAATATTACATTAGCTGATAAATAAAGCCTATAAGTGCACTTCCTGTTAGGCAGGAATATGCAGTGTTTTAATACATGTATTTGCCACACTATACTTCTGTGTGTTTTTTGCAGTGAATTTACCCATTTGTAACCATTGGATGGCAGTATTGACTTTTAAAATCCAGCTGAACGTAAAGGAAACACATCTTACTGCGTCATTATAACCTCATAATGCCAAGAACATGGAAGCTTCTGCTGAAAGATTACAAGTGAATATCTGCTGTTAAGTGATGAAGCATGACTCACTGCGCTGCTATGGCTATAGCTCATTTAAGAGATGAAGGATTAGGAAAATCTTATCAGTTATTTTCTGAAATTTAAAGAGTTTGTAAGAAATCTTAAAACCGTAACGTCAGTGAAGATAATGTTGATATTTCAAGGCCACCCAAGGTGGAGGGAGGTTTTCTTGTTGGATTATTATTGTTGACGTTTGGACAACACTGGTTTTTACATAAGAGAATTAATTTAAACTCAGTAATCAGAAGGGACTGGCTCGTTTTTTTGTCATGGGGAATAAATTTCTGTAGATTTCTAGTTGTTTTTTCCCCTTGTTTATTCATCAGCAATTTTTAGCCTGTGAAGCATGGTAAAAGCTGACAGTGGCTGCACCAAACTACAGCCTCATTGAGCACTTTCTCGCTTAAACTAAACCCTTTATTAATCGTCCCTACATAACAAGAAGAGCAATTTGTTCTCGATAGTTTGGATGTAATGATGAAGAACTAAATATCTTATTAAATGCAAGCAGAATGGGGGAAGAAATACAGTGCACTATTAAAAAGAACTGCATTATTATCATTACTAATATTTATAAAGTTTAATTTCTTCAGCTAAGTGATTCTTCTTCTGATTGTTCTGACCCACCAGAATTACTTTGATAAGAATCGTTTCATAATTTTTTATAAAGTTGTCACATAGTAATTAGTATTGTGCGTTCCAGCGTTTGTTTTCAGAACCTTTTTGATTAATGACTACCTCACTGAAATTGTATTACAACAATCTATCATAAGAACATCAGGCAAAAAATTCTCTTTTATTTTTGTTCATTTGACAAGAGCAGGAAAAAAACCACCAGCGTGTATTATGTTATTGTGAGGATAATAATTAGTCGTTGCTTTATCGCTCACCTTTTCGGAGTTTATTTCAGGTTTGTGTTTTTGCTCTTTCTCATCAGGATGTTCTGAACAACCTGGGTTCGTCGGAGCTGGATGAAGACGACCTCATGTTAGATCTGGATCTCTCCGATGATCAGCGACATCGACACGGTAACGTTTTTTCTGCTGTTTCTGCCATAATAAACATTTGCATATTTCGCGGTGACATTGTAAGAAATTGGTGAGAGAATTCTGCAACCAGTAAAGATGGCGATTTTTAATCTTTTTAACCAGTTCTTAGCAGATTTCACTGATGATTCTGTACATGCAAAGTTCACTTAGATAATACTTCAAAATAGCTTTTCAAGATGCCTCCTATGCAGCGGGACTTGTTTCTAGAAGAATTCTGTGTAGGGGAGTTAATGGACTCCATGCGACTGGATGATGAACAATTGCATCATAAGTTAAAACCCTGAGATATCCTTTGGAATTAAACAAGTTCTTTTACTCTTTATGAGTCATGATTTGCACTCCCATTTACTACAATGACAAAAGACTTCATTGCGACTTTTACACTTTGGTAATCCATCCAGTCTGGGGGGCCAGATTGGACCCTCTTTGAGGACAGTTCTGACCCCCCGGGCTCATGTTTGTAGGTTACATTACTCATGTCCTTTATATCTGTATCTCTTTTAATTAAAGGGAATATCTCCTCTCTCACCTTCCTCTCTGGTGTCACAGTCTCTCCCCTGTCTGGTTTTGCTTCAATCTTTGCCTCTCTTTTTCCTTTATTAGTACACTTCTCCCTCATCACCTTAACGCATGAAACCAGTGTTCTCCCTGCTTCTTTCAACACGTGCTGGGACTTTGATGCGGCCGCCTCATTTACACCAATTCATCTCCTTTGTTGTTCTGGCATTTCCATCACACTTCTCCTGACATGCGTCACAGTTGAAAAGTGTCTGTCGGAGGAAAATCGTTGCTCGTGCCCTGCCACGGTGGAGCGTAGGAGTGCCAAACACCCTGAACCCCAGCTTCCTCTCATACAACACATAAGACTAGTATTGCGCTGAAAAAGTGCAGTGTAACCACCAAACATACAAATCTGTTAAGAAAAACTCTGTGTGTGCTCATGTATTGGCTTTTATTGCATCCATGTCTTAAGAATGGGATTTTTCTGTTATGAGTCAATGTTACAGTGAAATTGTTAGATTTTAACCAGCAGTGCTGGTTTTTTGCGCAGACATAACTGAGCAAAATCGAAAGCTCTTGCAGTTACTGTCTGTACTGATTATATTTCTGATCTGTGCTTGCAAAGGTTTTGTTCGTATTAATATGCGTCAAACCAGACAGATATACACAGTTGATGTGTCGTAGAGTGCAACACACGAAGAAAATGACTCCACGAGGTAAACATAAGCTTGTGATCATACTCCATTTCTGTGCTTCATGTTGCTCAGACACAGGGACTACAACAATGCAGCGACGGGGTGCGTTTACGTCAGCTCGACTAGCTTTGTCTCTTATCAACAGATCTATCGGTGAAATTATATGTTAATGTGAGGTTGGATTCATCTATTTCTAGGCCATATTTAAGTCCCAGATGGGCTCCTAGAATATTGCAGTTGCAGTCAAATAAAGTAAAATGCTCAGCAGCACTGAGAAGTAAAGAATACAATGGAAGCTTCAGCGCTAATAAACAGAATTTCCTATGCTTATGGGGTTTGAAGAGCATTGGGAGGCTGGGTGGTTCACTCACACAGCCAGTCAAAACACACACACACACACACACACAGAAAAGATCTCTACAGGCACTGGCTGATGCAGAGCTAAGGGAGGCACCATCATTAATATACACACTAGCACACAAGCGTGCATGCTTAGTCATTAGACCTAATGGTTTGCAGACTGTAGCATGAAATTAAAGGTTTGATGAATTGTTCTCATAAAGTCAAGGGACTAAGACTCTGTGCTGGCATTAGAAGAGTAAGGTTCTTCCACAAACTCAAATTACAGGAACTCATTTAAACACACCATAACAGACATTCACGCAGAATACACAATACAGACATGCGCAGATCCATGCACAGGTTCATATAGGGATGTATGCAGACACACAGACGTACACAATTTGATGCACACCCTTCTCACAATCCCTTACGCCCACGCACTCATCGGTACTCCTCATTTTGACCTCTCTCAGGTGGCTTGTTGAAGCCTTTATTAAAAAGCAAGCAGTTTCACAGCAATTTATGGCCCACAGGGCTCTGCGTTCTCATTCCTATGGTGACTCATGCCCTGTGGAATCACACAGGGACAGTGTGAGAGACAGAGACCTTTGCAAAGACATAAAGAAATACCAAATCTTGGCTTTATATCCAACTTTTATTTCACTGTCTATTATATTGGCCTGTTAAATGTGCCATTGAATATTTAGGCATAATTGTAAAGAAACTCAAAAAACAACAACTGATGGTATGATGATCCCAACGGATCACTACTGAATTTTAATAACCTCTTTGATCCAAGTTTTATAGCTCTAATTCATCTCAAAAGAAGATTTAAACAGAGAGCTGTGAATTCTTCTTAGGCTAACATATGTTGTCAGTCAGATTGTCACCTGGGGTTAGAGAAAACTTGAATTCATTACATGTCTGTTTGGTTGTGTGCACAGTGTCCAGAGAAGACTCCAGCCAGTCTCTAGCTTCCTGTCTGAACCTGCTGCCCTCACCTTTGGACCCATCTGGAGATCGCGTTTTGGGAAAAGAAAATATTCAGAGGTAATAAATACGTGTGTTTTTATTGTAGTGCTTTTCTGTGCTTTGTGTTATACATAGGTTTATAGGGACTATCTTAAAAAGTCTTAAGTCCATTTAGTGTCATTTTATAAAGAGCAGAGTTGTTTGGCTTCTTAAAAAAAAGGGAAAACAGCAGCTAGTTTTTAAAACACATGGGCCACTTTATTAGGTATACCCATTCTTTTACTCGTTAACAGAAATATCTAATTAGTCAATCACATGGCAGCAACTCAATATACTTAAGCATGTAGGCATCCAGACCTGTTGGAAGTTCAAAAACAGCATCAGAATGGGGAAGAAAGGTGACTTTGAATGTGACATGGTTGTTGGGCTGGTCTGAGTATTTCAACAACATAGATTTTATCATATCTGAGATTTACAGAAAATGGTCCAACAAAGACAAAATATCCAATGAATGGGAGTTTTCTGGGTGAAAATGACTTGCTGATGCCAGAGGAGAAAGGCCAGACTGCTTCAAGTTGATAGCAAGTCAACAGAAAGTTAAACAATCACGTGTGTCAACCAAAGTGTGCAGAAGAGCATCTCTGAGTGCACAGCCCTGAAGCACATGGGCTGCAGTGGCCGAAGAGCAGTCAGCTAAGAACAGGAAGCTGAGGCTACATTGTACACATGCTCAACAAAATTGGACAATAGAAGATCCAACAAGTGTTGCCTGGTCTAAAGAGTCTGGATGCTAGGTTCAGAATTTGGTGTAAACTACATGAAAACATGAATCCATCTTGCTCACTATCAGCGATTTAGGCTGATGGTGATGATGTAATGATGTTGGAGCCCCGTTGTACCACTTGAGCACCATTTAAACTCCATAGCTTTCCTTGCTGACCACGTCCCTTTATGACCACAGTCTAGCTATCTTCTGATGGGTACTTTAAGTAACATAACAGGCCATGTCACAAAGATTACATCATTTCAAACTCTTGTTCCTTTAACAATGGATTCATCAGGCTCAAACGGCCTCCACAGTCAACTCATTCCAAATAATGGACCAAAATATCTGAGGAGTGTTTCTATTACCTTGTTGAATCTGTGCCATGAAGAATTAAGGCAGTTCTGAAGGCAAAAGGGTCTCCAACAAACAGTGTTGGGAAGGTTACTTTTAAAATGTATTCCATTACAGATTACAGAATACCTGCCCCAAAATGTATTCTGTAACGTATTCCGTTACGTTACTCAATGAGAGTAACGTATTCTGAATACTTTGGATTACTTAATATATTATCATGCTGTTTACAACTACATGAATGTACTGTTGCTGTGATTTATTACTGTTACTGAAGGTCCGCGGCTCCAAATCGTAGTAAAGGGACCTCTGGCTAATACGGTGGGTTCTGCGTCGGGCTCTTAGCCGAAAACTAGCTTTACTTTGTTGTCTGGGTTAACTTTGCTAGCGAGAGACAGAGAGAGGCGTTGAAAGGCTGCTCCAACGGAACTTATTGTTTTTTGGAGGAAAACACGAACACGGTGTACAGTCGAGTCTTAATAGCTTACTTACAACTGGGCTCGTCAGGCACTCTTCTTGGCTGCAGTGGTTATTATTATATTTACATGCTTCCAGCTCCCGTTTTTGCTCGATGACAGCTCGTACTTTTCCTTTTTCTAACTCCCTCGCTCACAGACACATAACGTGTATGGCAGTCCATTGTCCCTGCAGCACGGACTACACTGCCTATGATGCTACATTCTTTAGAGCTATACCTTCTGCCTATTAGCTTAGCACAACAACAAAAAGGCCTCTCCCACCCAGGAAACACGCAGAGAGAGAGCGTCACCCTGTAACCATGGCAACCGTAACCGTGCCACCTGGAACAACAGAACGTAGCTGTCAAACAAAACCCAAACAGGCCTGACCCGCCACAATATGAAACAGGGAAGTACCGATGTGTAATCCATTTATTTCAACAAAGTAACTGTATTCTAAATACCACCTTTTTAAACGGTAACTGTAACGGAATACAGTTACTCATATTTTGTATTTTAAATACGTAACGGCAGTACATGTATTCCGTTACTCCCCAACACTGCCAACAAAGGGATAGCAAGGTGTAACCAATGAAGTGGCCAGTGAGTGTATTATTACCCTGAACAATGCACGCTGAAGTAAGGTGAGGACACTTTTGAAATAAAAAATCATACCACAATGTTACTGTTTTGCAACAACCTGTAAGTGCAGTACACAAAAGTAAAAATATGCCCAAATCATCAGTGAGTGAGTCAAATTATTGGAGGTGAACTTGCACACAGTTTTTTAAAGGTATTTGGAAGGTAGGGTGTTCCCAGCACCTTAGAGAACTTGTCAAAATTCTCTTTCTCATTTTCTTCTGTCTGTTAATGAAATCCCGGTCTCACTTGGATGTTTTTTAAACCAGGACTATATCGGACTGGGATAATAGAACCAGAATCACATAAAAAATGTCGCCATGCGCATTGTGTGTGTGTGGGTGTGTTTTTTCATTTTACCTTATAAAATCCATATTAGAAGAGAGCAAGAAAGGTAGGCGGTTATTGTCTATTCTGGGACTTGCTGATGTTGAATGTTCTGTGTATGCAAACATGTTTTATATCTTTTCCTCGCTTAGAGATGAGACAGCAAGAAGGAATATAAATAAATTAATTCTGATTGAATAAATATGCAAGCTGTCCTCCTCTCCTCTGTCCCTTTGTAGCCAGCGACTGAAACAAAACACTTAAGAGTTTCTGTTTACACATGTGCTCCACTGCCAAGGACAGTTCAAAATCAGATTAGATTTGCCCACTTGTTGCTTCTTTTTGCCCAGAACCAGGACAGGTCTTACTGGACGCACACAAACCTGCATGCAAAGCCATTTGTCTGCATAAAGATACACAAGCACAAACACACACAGTGCAGCTTTTCAGATGGGGCTTATTTGGGTTTTATGGAGCCAACTGTGTAATAAAGGGGTTGTAGCACCATTGGCAAGGTAAAGATGATTATTGCTTTACCTTTCAGTATTGCTTTCTCCACTCACTAGTTGAATTTATCTCTGCTGGAACCCACAGAGTAATTGTATCTGTCTAAATGTGTTTTTCCTTGAATAAACTAGCTCTGGTCTTCAGAGGTGGAGACAGTGCAGATCAACTTGTGTGAGTGGTTTTAAAGTAGAGGTTGACAGATTTATACTATGCCATTGAGTCACTGGACTTAACCGGGGCCTCTTTTTGTGAGAAGGTTTTTTTTTTTTTATCACGCTTCTCTTTGAAAGTTTCACTGAATAGAGAGACATTCTGTGTCTAGACAGTGTCAGTGAATCATGCAAGTCGGGAGTCAACCTTTTCAAATCATCCAAGGTTTTTGTCAGACTGTTCATTGGTTGTTTCATTTATAGTGAAGTCTCACTTATCATTGAAAAGCAGTGGAGGAGCTTTCATATCAGACGCACACATAGAGACACGCTCAAAAATATTTACATTATTGCCTTCTGTGTACAAGGTCATGGCAAAAATAACATTCTGCTGAAACCTTCTTTGGCTTGATTGAGCTTGTCTGAACTGAGCCATCGATGTTTAGCCTGGAAATGTCATAACTTGAGGAACTGGTTCGATCCCTCATGATTAAAACAGTGACATGACAGGATCCCTTTGGCAGAGAAAGCAGATGAATGAACCAAAACATGAATGGATGAATACGCTGGTGCTTTTAGCTAAAAATGTAAGGTCTCAGTCACACAAGCCTAGAGATCAATCCGTGAACCCTGGGTAACTAACAGTTGTAAGGGAAAAATGTGTTTCACCAGACTGGTTGCCAATTTAGTTGACACAATGCATGGAAGATGCCAACTTATCAGCAGACATTCACCATTCAATCTCCACGCCGTAGTGAAACTTTAAAATGGTAAATGGCCTGTATTTGTATAGCGCTTAACACGTTCAGTCATCCACCCATTCACACACGTGATGGTAAGCTACATTGCAGCCCCCGCATTGTGTCCGAGGATGCTGGACACTGGCGCCACCGGGCCCTCTGACCACCACCACCAGTAGGCAATGGGTGAAGTGTCTTGCCCAAGGACGCAACAACCGAGACTGTCCAAGCCGGGGCTCGAACCGGCAACCTTCCGATTACAAGACGAACTGCCAAGCCACGATCGCACATTGCCATTTCTAAAGGTTCAGCTTTGAAGGTGAATATTCTCAGTTTTCTGTTTGTGTTGCACTCTTTACAGCAGGGGTAGGCAACTCCAGGCCTCGAGTGCAGGTGTCCTGCAGGTTTTAGATGTGTCCTTGATCCAACACAGGCCAGAGGTTGTTTGGTTTCCCCAATGTATAAATCCTGGCAATCCTCCTGGCACTTAACAGCGTACACTATGTTACTCTGTTTGTGTCGGGGGACCCGATCCTTGGGGTGGACCAATTTTTGGCGCAGCTTGTTTTGGAGTTTAAAAGCCACAGAGACCCGGTGTTTCGAAAAAATGCGTCTCAACTGTTCCGATACTCCTGACACATATGGGATCACTACAGGTTTTCGTTTGGGCAGCGGTTGTCATTCTCTCCTGGATCGGCTGGAGCTTTCTTTAGGTGCCTTTCCAGCTTTGACAAAAGTCCAGCTGGGGTAACCACATTTACTCAGGGCCTTCTTGATGTGATGTTCTTCTGCCGCCCTGGCGATGGTGTTCGCTCTGTGTTGTAGCGTCCTGATGACACCCAGTTTGTGCTCCAGTGGATGATGAGAGTCAAACCTTAGATACTGATCCGTATGTGTAGGTTTACGGTACACATCAGCTTTTAGATGTCCCCCATTATGATGGAAATCTCACAGTCTAAGAAGGAGAATTTGCATAATTATGATTAAGGAACTGACCTCACAGCCCATTGTTCCTTCAGTGGGCTGGTTTCAGTAATTATGCAAATGTACTGTTTATAAGATTGGGGAAACCTGCAGTCAGCTGAGACTGAAGAAGTCACTTGGATGAGTGACGAAACGTTTCTCCCAGAAAACGCTACGTCCAGATGAACAGAATCAACTTTTGGAGATTTATTTTCCTGGATAATTGAGACGTTTAGTCAGGGTAAATTCATTCACCTGCACGGATTAGCTAAACGAACGAACGAAAACAAGTTTCCCCGACAGCCAAGTGCTCATCTTAGCTAGCTAGGTCACAGGACCTAGCTAAGGACGGTAGTTACGGTTTAGCTTACAAACACGTTTAACTTACCGAAAAAGTGCAGCGGGGCCTCAGGTCCTTCTGTCGGGTAGTCCAGTTTACTGAAGAACACCTCAGGCTGTCACTTTGAAATAGTCGGTAATGTAAACGCCTCTCAGCATCTGCCATTCCCGAACAGACACGTGCAGGTTTGTCCGTGACCGCAGCCGCGTCGTCAGTGTTTTCTCCAGTCATTGGTCAGCATTATAATATATGCAAATACATGCGGGTTGGAATCCCCGCCCCCCCAGCGCGCCCCCGGACGCCAAAACAGTGCCAGCAGAGTGAAACTGAAAAATGGTTTGAAGCCGAAAAGTGGATTGAAACTGAAAGAAAATGGATTGAAACTGGAAAAAAAAATTGTAAACGAAAACAAAAAAATTACAGTTTCAATTAATTGTTTTTCACTATCAATTTTTTTTCGGTTGCAATACAAGATTTTTCAGTACATTTATTTCAGTTACAATATTTTTTTTCGGTTTCAATATTTTTTTCGGTTTCGTTTCAAGGTGGCATCGTTCTGATTCCATACACCTCAGGCTGTCAGGTTAAAACAGTCGATCGTGTTTTCGTAGCGTAAACGCTGGCCCTCCTCTCAGAGCCTACGCTCTATCTGCTATTCCCGAACAGAGATATGCAAGTTTCTCCGTGACTGCAGCTGCCAGTCAAAGCTGCTGTGATGACGTTACATTCCAATTTAACATCGCCGTGGTAGGAATTAGAATCAAACTTATGGGAAAGGAGACCGCTTGGACATAAATCAGCGTGGTGAGAACTATTGATAACAAAAGAAAGAATCTTTGGAAAAAATTTATCTGAGGAGAATTAATTTATTTTAGCCTGACCCCCGTCCCATCTGCTAACATGGAGGAGGTGGGGTTTATGACCTATACTGCAGTCAGACACCAGGGGGCGATAGCGATGTTTTGGCTTCATTTTTGGGGAGCTGTCGCGTCGTCCATGGCAAACATGGCAAACGTATCTGAATCATGTGATTAAAGCACACATTACTTACAGCTTTGGTTCCCTTGCAACACTGATGAACGCTCTGCTTCTTTTAAGCCTATCTTAGTGCTCTTAAAACGTTTAGATTTCTGTCGTTTCCGAACATTTTTGTGTTACCAGAAACAATTTCTGTTTATGTAGTCAACCTCTGTTGCTTTGTGTGTTTTTGGAGCATTTGTCTATTTGCTGGCATTTCCTTAAGTTGCAGTCCGTTTGACCTTTATTTGATTTATTTATTTAGGACAGTGCATGTTAATGAACATAAATGTAAAAAAAAAATTACATGAATGTAAACATACCAGATTATAGCCAAGGGCTAATTTCCATCTGTTGTCCTTAAGCATAAAAAATAGACATAATAATTCATAAAAATTCATCATTCATTCATAATAAAAACTCCATCACCAAACTTACACATACACACCATTCTGTTCCCAAATAAAACATTAAAACTATACAACTCATACATGATCACACACTTGATTTGTCCATAACCAGTTTTTAACCTTTGCCTTAAACAAATTGAATGTAGAGCATTCTCTAAAGGGTTGAGGAAGACTGTTCCACAGATGGCCACCCTTGACAGAGAGGACGTTCTGCCCAAATGCTGTCCGTCTGTGGGGTATAAACAAGTCTCCTCGGATTGTAGCTCGAGTGGTCCTGTCTGAGCTTTCTTTATGCCTAATGAACCGATTTAGTGGTGGTGGAGCAAGGGAGTGTAAGACTTTATATATTAAACACACTCTTTTAAGTTTCACTAAGTTATTGAAGTTCAGTAATTTATGTTTTTTTAACACATGACAGTGGTGGTGGGAAGTCAGATTTTTGTCAAGTAGTTTTAAACTTCTTTTATAAATGTTTTCAATAGTTTTAAGTGTTGTTGGACAAGCAAGTGACCAGGACGTCAAACAATAGTCCATATGAGAGATGATCATTGAGTAAAAATAAGTTTGATCAGTTGATCAACAAGCCCTTAATGTGGGAGCCGTCTTGATCCTGATCTGTCATGATCATGATCTTGCCGTAGCGCAGACTTTCAGGGCCATTGTAGTTTGCAGACAAATAGATGCCTTTCGTGTAAACTATAGGTGACTGAGGCAAGGTGCTAGTTGCTAAATAAAGCACAAGAAGCACCATTTACCTCTTTATGACCAAATTCATAGCAGCAGCTTTTAGTAACATCCAGCAATCACTCATAGCTGGATGGAGAATATATATTTTTTATTTTTGCAACCAGTGATTTTCAGATTGTTGCCGTCTGGTCCTCCGCTGTGTGACTGGGGCCCAACATCACCATGTTAACACAGCGATGTGTAGCAGCTGTTACGATAATGGTTCATATACCATGTTCTCATGTTGATTTACTTTTTTATGTTTAAATTAACTCTAAATGCAAGTCTGTTAGAAGTGGTTAGTTGTGGGAAAATAAACATTTTATCTGGTGATAGGGAATATGTTGGTACACCTCAAAGTGTTTATTCATCCTGGGTGGAGGCGTGGGTGCAGCGAGGCGTGAATATGTGTGCCAAATGTCAAGACGATCCATCCAGGACTTGCTGAGATACATATTTTATTTTGGACCAAGGTGGTAGACTAATTGACCATCAGACTGACATTTCCATCCTAGGAGTCATGCTGCTATCGTGGCTAAAAGTGTATGCAGTAATTTTACATTCAAGTCATGTTGCGTCTGAGTAATGGCTTATATGCCAACCTTTATAACAACTCAACAGTCCGCGCTGAAGTCTTGAACCTTGTACTCCAGAATGACTTAAGCCTCCAAAACTGTAGACACATTACACAATTTAACAGTGAGTGTGCTCCTGACAGCCAGACAGTGATATGATATAGTGGGATTAGAGAGAAGTGTCTGTTGAGCTAACTTCTCCACAGCAAAGGAGCAGTTCTTTTAGCTGAAGTGCAGAGCAGCAGAGCAGCTTCAGTAAACACTAAAAAAGACTAGAGGAAACTGCAGGCTTGTGGACTCGACTTGTTTTGGATTCAGAGTAAATTTAGATTCTGTTTCATTTCAGAAAGCGTCATTTTAAAATGCAGGAAATAAGGTGCTAGTGTCACAGTTTTAACATACTGTTTTGGCTTTGGAAACACCAGAGCTGGTTAGATAATGAAACCAGGTGTATGATTCTTAGCCTGACCAGGATGTAGGCTGCTGGCAGGTGTTAATTTCCTACAGTTTGAGTTCACCATCCTCGCTGATTTCTTCCAACAAAATATTTTCACGCAAATGTTTAAGTCTGCGAGTGAAGAACCTGAGATTGGAACTAGGGGAAGAGAGCAAAATCTGTTTGCCCAGGGCTTCTTCTCTCTCTCTCACACACCGTCTTTCTTTCTCTTGGAGTTGCTTTTGCTCTTTGTCTCAGGTTCCACATTCCCTCGAGGGGACATTGATTTGCTGGAGGCAAAGCAAGCTCCCTTCTGTTCACACACAACACACGCACGCACACACATGCACGCACGCATTTGTGTTTCCATCACTTCAGAGGACATTACACCAACTTACATTGAAGACTTATTGGAATGCTAACCACAGCTGTAACTTACCTAACCCTCCATGACTCGAAACGTAACTTAATCTAAAATCAAGGCTTCGTAATAAAACTGAATTTCCATTTTTACTTTGTTTTTTTGTCCCCTGTCCCCAGAATATGACTGTGTAAACAGATTTATGTCCCCACAGTATGAGTAACACAGGATCATGCACACACACACCTGTCAGTCAGTCAGGCTGTCCAGAGAGAGTATCAGCTGCAGGATACTGCTGGCTGTCTGACAGGCTGCACAGAACATCTGCTGCATGCACGCACACACAAACACACACTCGCGCACACAGGCGTGCAGGCACAGCTCCGACCTCTTTGATGTATGGCAGTTGAATGATTTTGATGGCAGGGTTTTAATTGTCTATGTTTCTGACTTTGTAAACATTAATATCACAGTAACAAAGCCATGTCAGTGAACAGCCAGGTGCTCAAAATCTAGTTCCATTCTTTGCAGCTGCATCTGTGTTTAGAGACAGAGAGAGGTGGGGTGGGGGGGCTGACACATCAGTCAGTGTCACAGCATCCAATATCACCCTATATGTATACCTTGCGTAGCAGCTTTCAGCAACGTAGAATACAGTATTTATTGTTGTTTTTAGTTATTGATGAGAATGAGGGAGAGTACAATACAAAGTTTAGAGATGCAACTTTAGATAGATTTCCAGCAATCGTGGTTAAATTCATTATAGATTCATCCAGTTTTCTGAACAAATTTGCCACACCAAACAACAACTCCAAACAAAAAAATAGCTCTACTGTCACAGAAAATCAAGAAAAGCAGAATAATTCCCATTTCCACAGCTAAAACCTGCACATGGCTTACATTCTGGCTTAACAAAAATATTTGACTAATCGATTAATACCCAGGTGCCTCGGCTCTAGACATTTCCGCCCGAGTGACTTTGTCCTTGCCTCGCAGTGCACCAGAAGACCTCCCTTGGAGTATAATAGGTTTGGGTCAGTGTGATATTATGTCTTTGAACTTCTATCATGTTTACATTTGCCTTGAAATATAAAATAAAATAAGACAGATCTCTTCAGTGCATTCTTTTTTTTGCCAGTAGCAGTGCCGCCATCAAAGCATGACAATACCAAATGTCCCTCAGAGACTTTTGGTTCCATTTGTGATGTATCTTTATTGTCTGTTTTCTTTTAAGACGTGAACTGCTCCCGTCTCTTATACAAAAAAATGCAGAGGAAATTAAATTTTGACAGTTGGGATAAAGCTTGCCTGTTTCTATGGTAACGGCAGCCTGCCTGTTGAGTGTTCCCCTGCCATTCTTCTCTTCATTTTCCCCTTTCTCTGTTTTTACTGCCGTTGATTGCTATGCGGAAGACGGGCAATCTGAGCAGAGGACACGCAAACACAGAGGTGTCCTTATCTGTCAGTATGCAGCGGACGATCACAAAAGTCTCAATTCCCATATCTCCGCTTCTCAATTGAAGATTAAATGTGTAGGTATTACACTCACATGCTCTTGCGGCGGCATAATGAGGCGCATTAGAAAAATGTCAACATTTGCGCGCAGGTCCCAATTCACCCTGTTGACCCTTATTTGTATATAGAGGTTAAAAATCTTTTTTCCTCTGGTTGAATGTGTTGAGAAAGGAGTTAGCTGGGTCTGCTCGTGAACTGAATGCTGTGTAAATGGCAGCAGTGAGATGGCGGTAGAAAAGACAGCCTACTCATAGCTGTCTTCATTGAGGCAGCTGGGTATTAAGATACTGCTGAGCAGGAAGAACAAGGGTTGAGAAAGTGTCTTGTAATTCAGACAAAAAACCCCAATTCTCTCACATTTGGTTGGAATGCTACATAGCGATATACTCTCCTGTATATATCCTGTAGTCTCAAACGGAGACCTGTAATCTGCAATTTTATAGAATTTACTCGCACATGCACAAAAACAGGAAGGAACACATTTATTTAATGTTAATACGACTCACAAAGTATATCGACCATGTTGCAATCGAATCCCTCCAGACTTAATATAGTCTGCAAAAGTAGCACACGCATCTCCCTCTACCGTAAGTCACATACTCACAAACATTTAAGCGGATGCACATTCATAAAAATAGACAAGCTTAAAGAATCCAGTTTAAGGAGTGGAGCTGAGGACAGACGAAATTCCCTGCAATATGATTTGCAGACACACAGAGAAACACAGCATACAGTGGGAGTTGAAGGGAACACAAAGTAGACTCCCCCCCCACCCTCTTTTTTTTCAGTTGCTGGTGTATAACGATGCAGAATTTGTTAATCCAACAAGCAGCGACAAGACTCGGTCTTTTATCTTGTTTTAATCTGTGGGTTTTCAGTGGAGAAGCTTTGGCTACATGCCTTGACAGCTTTTAATTTTTAAAACTCTAAACCTGTTAAAAGCGTTATAGTGTGCATGTGTTGGCATGTGCATTTCTTTTGTCAATTGTTGTTTAGCTTGTAATTCACATCACCCTATAGGGTTTATTAAATGTTCAGCATGAGGAGACTAATTAGTATTGGCTTTCATTTTTAATCCCACTTGCTTCGAGCGGGAACTTGTTGTCCTGATTTGTAACGCAAAGAAAAACAGTAGATTGGCAATAAATAAGACATCCCTGTGCTTCCAATAACTCTTTTCTTAATCAACTAGTGTGTTCCAGAAAAAAAAGGGAGTGTTGAAGTGGTGTTCACTGTAAATCGTACGGCAACAGATTGTAAGACACATGGCATTAGCGCCGCCGTTTCCAGCATTTCAAGACTTTTTTTTTTTATCATAAATATAGCAATGCACTTTTGTCTTTGGCTCTCTTTATCTTGTCTCAATTTGTTGCAGACCACAGTATAGTATATGCAAATGTTAAATCTATTTTAATACAACAGGATGAGATTAGAGATTGTTTCTAAGAAGATATTTCCCGACCCCGTTTTGTTGCTTTTTCAAACACATTCCTTCTGCTGTTGTCAGTGATAAAAATGTTTTGTGAATGCTGAATATTTCTCATGAGAATATGTTACTGTTGTATTTGTTCTTCTTGATGTTTGGTCTTTGTAGCTGTCTGGTGCACCTCGCTTAAAGAATGATACCCCCCCTCAAAAAAAAGAAACAAAAAAAACTAGAGTTTGAAATAGAAAACCTCTTTACACGAGTCTTGATGCTTGATGCAATCATCCAGGTAAGGAAAGGACTCTTTACACTGGGTATTAGTGAATGTTTTAGTCAAAGGTTGTTATCCAGGGACTGGAGAGAGGTTATGAAACTAAGTCAACCCATGTTGCTTTGGTGAGAATTAAGAGAGTAAATTGCGCTTGTTAAATGATCATCAGCATTTAGGCGTGCTAACAAAATGCTGCAATCTTCCCAGGAGTGGACATCACGGCTAATCACAGCAAAAAAGCAACTGCAAAGAAGCCATGAGCTACACTCTACAGGCTTAAGTTATCATATTAAATGTTAAAGTTGATGAAAGTCCAGTTAGAGAAAAACTGAACAAGTCGAGTCAAATCAAGGAACATGGCAGCACAGCTTATGTTGGCAAATTTGCATCTTAACAAACCAACAGACTTCTGGAGCATTTGATTTAGAAAGAGGAGTCCAATGCGTGTGGCCTTAAAGGACCGCACCATGTTTGGAGAAAACACAGCATATCAGCTCAGACGACCTCATCCATACATACTATCAAACACGGTGGTGGAGGAGTTAGGATTTGGGCTTGGGCAATCTCAGGATCTGGGCACCTTGCAATCTCTGAGACGGCCATTAACTCCTCTCTGTATTAGAGTGTTGTATAGTCAAGTGCAAGGCCATTTGTCTGATAGCTTAGGCTTGACCTATATTGGGTCTTTCAGTGGAACATTGGGGCAAGCATGCTAGTAAATCTACAATAGAATTGCTGAAAAATAAAGAAAAGAACCTCAACCTGATTAAATGCTTGGGCAGGATCTTGAGCGAGGTGTGCAAAAAGAAACTCCTGCAAACCTCAAAGAGCAGAAGCAACACTGTGAAGAAGAGAGGGCCAACATTTCTCCACAATGATGTGAAAGACTGATAAAATAAACTAAAGTACTTCAAGGTATTGCTGCTGAAGGTGGCTTTACAAGCTATTGAATCATGGGGATTTTCACAGGACTGCAGAGAGTCCTACAAAAACCTTTTCCCCATTACTGCCAAGTGTTTGTTTTTTGGCAAGCTGAGATTATCTGAACTTATTATATATTATATTTAGGCTGGGCTCAAAAAAGTGGTAGCTTGGCTTGGTGCAGAAAGGTGAAAAAAAGAGGTTCAGTGGGAGTGCTGTAACTATGTCAAACAACAGCTGGATGTAGCGACTGTGCACTCTCTCTAAAGGTTAATGTTTTATCCAAATATTGAACTATTTGGAGACTCATTTGTCTTCCAGCATCTGGCTTTGAACTTCCAACCCTCATAAAAAAATGTAATAAAATTAAAAAACACAAAACTGTAAATATCTTTAACTTAGGTACGTGATAATTTTGTCACACAGTGTTGCAGATATACAGTCAAATCAGACAGAAACACACTGTTGGTCACTATGAAAGCACCAGAGTCTGAAAAAGATATAAAGATATAAAGTGCCATTGTTCATATTCAGCGACCAAAACAAAAATCTTAACTCACTGACCACATTAGGAAAACTGAAGATGCTATACATAAGCACTTGGGCAGATTGTGCATCCAAAATACAATTTCAGTGTGGATCTCTTGATGAAACAGTAGATATTACATGTTAATTGGTGATGTCCTCACCGTTTTCCCAGCATGGGTAAATCATGTTTCAAACAAACAGATCTAATACTTGCAGACTCTGTTGTCAACTTGCGTAAGTCTCACAAAACACAAACACAAAATTACACGAAGAAAGCAAAATCAAAGCAAAATTGTCGCTTTCTGTGTGCATAATATCTTATTAGGCACCTCATAGTCTTATTTCAGTACTGCCATGACAACGGCTTTTAAAGAAATGAGGATGATGGCCATATGTGCTTTTTAATGTTCTTGATAGGAGAGGATTATCTGTGGTACCTTTTTATATATGTTTTTTATTTAATCAGGATCAGAGCTTTTGCAGGTGATTACAGACGAAGAAATATGTTTATGTCGGCAGTCTCGATAAGATTAGGCCTAAAATGAGGGATTGATGAGGGGAATGCTGAGAAACATTTATTTAGAAATGATGTCAACAAGAATATGGGCAGTGTGGGCAGTCGACGTGAATCTGATCTAAGTGCAGAGATTGTTGCAATAAACATGCAGGCACAATAATTGTCATTTAAATCTTTCCTTTGCATGAGTCAGTATGGAAACTTGTTCTTAGGTGCTATTATTTTGTCATTGCGATGACAACAGTGCCAGCGCAAAAATCACAACAAATCAAAACTGTGACTCATCTTAAACAATATATGGCTTTCTGAAAGGAAAGTGGGCAGTTTGACAATGACAAGAGGAAATTAGATGAAAAGGAGAGAGGCAACATTTACATTTCTTGTGATGCTGTTACTCTCTGTCATAAAATATCACTTGTGTTTGTCTCAAACAACATGTGTTATACTGGGAATTTACAACACAAGCTTGCGCCTCCGTGTCTTATTGTCTTATTAATATGAGCTTTGAGTCACACATTGGCAGCTAAGATCACATTAATTTGCACTTATTACATTTCTGGTCAAAATCTTATCTGAAATTCGATGTTTTTGATTTTTTTATGACTGCGGGATCAGCAGAAGATAATCAGGCTGTGCAGTGGCAACACGGTTATAAGGTCATTGAAATTCTGGTCCTTTATTATCAGGGATTTAGAATAAATAATGCAAAAATTATCATGTCCTTAAGTAATGAACAGACTGGATAAGCATTAATGTGTCCTCTAAATAAAAACTCCCTTTGGGTGCAGAATTTGCATTTTAAACATGGATTTGTTGGCTGGAGTTTAAAAAAATAAATAAGATAAAATAAAAATTGGGCTTAGTCAACCAGTGGTTGCGTTTGTGATCAGCTGTCACCTGTGGCACTCGGGCATTTTTATGCGATTCTCACTAAAAATTGCAAACTGACAGAGTTACTTTAAAACATGTGAATCATAGAAGAAATCCCTTCATGCTTGCATAACAACATAAGTTCAAGAGAGAGAGAGAGAAATGTCTCAGATTCCCTTGGGCAATAAGTTTTGGTAGTGGACTCGCAGCAGGGTTTCTGTGCTAAAAATTGAAACTGTTCCACTTTAATGGAATATTGCTTGGAGGCTTTTATACAGGGTGAGATTTGGCAACTTGGCATGACAATATTCACGGAAAATGGAAAATGTAATGCGACACATGGGACCGATATTAAATAGATCTCTACGAGCAACAATAAGTTGTGATAGTAATTAGTGCAAGTATGTTCTGATAACTCCCCAAAGGTTCCCCCACCACCACCACCCACAAAGAGCTAATGTGGTGGTTCCCATCCTTTTATGGATTAACCTCACAGATGCCAAGGAAGCAGTGAGTGGGCAGTGGCAGACAGCAATAGATCGAGGTTAGAGAAGTCAGGGGGAGTGAAACAAGCAAGAGTAAAGCAAAAGCACGGATTTCTTGCAAACGAAGCACACATTCAGAGTGCAGAGTGCAAAGGGAAGCAGGAAGGACAGTTGGGTTAATCAGAAAGTTACCCCTGCCATATTACATTAGTTTTATATTCTCCCCCTTTCTGTGTCTGAAGAGTTGAATTCACCATTAGATTCACTGCCTGGAGCCTGGCTTGCGCTCACTCTTTAGTCACAGATGCACTTTATGTCGGAGATGAGTTTAATGGTAGCATTAAACATCCGTAGCCTCAGGTGCTGAATGCAGATGAGTACACAGTGTCTGTCAGGTGGAAAGCAGTGACAAATGATGGTGATCACTCTTTTTTAGCTGTGGTATACAGTTGTACTTCACATGTGCAGACAAGCAAGCACACATGACGCACAGATGGCTGCAGTACACACACACACACACATACACACACGCAGCCGTAGACACTCATATATATTGGATTGTTCCCATAAACATGTTCTTTGTCGTCTGTAAAAATTTAATCATGGAAAAGTTGGCAGTGGGGACTGACTGCCTTTCTCGCCGTATCTCAGCGCTGAAGTGTCCTTTACTATTATTATTCCTGAGACAATGCCGTCTCTATATATTGCTGATTGACAAGGGTACAGCCCACCGCTTCTCACGGCTGCTGAAGATTATGTACTTGAATCCCACGTGATTTATTTGACCGGGAGTCATTATTCGTCACTTGACACACAAACCGAACACCGTGTAAACACAGACATCTAAATCTTCATATACATGCTTCTCAGGTCTCTCCTCGCTCTGTGTGCATGTATTGTTTGCTGCATGTGTGGATGTGGATAAACGCGTGTGTGTGTGTGTGTGTGCAGGTATGTACAAGGTGCTGGTAGTCAACAACCCAGTCATAAAACCCCGTGTGAGTGGTAAAATAATGAAAGTCATAAAAACGCAGATAATTGGCTTTTTTCGGGTTGGTGAAATGGATCACTTCTAACGCTGCTGTTGAGAAATGGCTTCTTAGAGCAGAGGGGAGAGTCAGAAGGATGGAGAGGAGTAAGTGAGAGGGAGGAGAAAAAAACAAAGGAGAGCAGAAAACAGAGAAAGAGAGGAGGTGAGCGAGGGGGGAGGATATGGATTATAAAGGAATGAAAGTGAGGAGAGAAAGGAGGAGAAATGACATAACAGAAGGCACAAAGAAAACAAGAGCATAATGCAAAGGAGGGGGGGACATTTTTCATACTCTACCAGTGTTTTTCTTTTCTGTTTAATTACTCCGAAAAGACAGTAGAGGGAAAATCTCTTTGGAAACATTTAATTGTGCTTTAATCCATATATTTGTTTGTAATCATCTTCCCATTTACATGCCCTATTTGAAGATGCAGTGCCATTGTCTACCACTAGCTGGTGTAATACTACATCTTTATCAATTCAAATTAGAACTTGGTCCACTTGGGTAATCTTCTAATTGACTGCTATCACACGGTCCCATTCTCTGCACTCACATACATATAAGCTGTTCAGAGGGGCAGTGTGTGTTTGCGCGTGTGTGCCTGTGTGTGTGTGTGAAAGAGAGAGAGAGAGTTATAAAAAAGGGAAATAGAGTGAGAGTGTTGGGCTATCAGCTCATGACAGTGAAAAGACAGATGACCCTGAGTAGAGGAACGGCCTCCCTGCCTGTGTAACATCTATCATCACTGAACAGACTTGTCTTCAACTGTGCCCTGCGCTTGCTCGTGAGCGTGTCTGTGTGTGTGCGCGCGTGCAGTAATTACCTGTAGGTGAGACTCATGCTTAGCTGGAAATTACTTTGTCTGGCCTGTAACTGCAGTTTAACTGCAGCAAAAGTATGCATTCTGACATGCTTATTCATCTGCGTTCCCACATACAGTGCTGTACAAAAGTCTTGAGCTTCCACTTATTTCATCATATTTTGCTAGGAAAATGGGAAATAGGTGCAAAGACTTGCTGTGCAAAAACACATAGGCATACAGTTTGTAAGGCAAAAACTACTTCTACTTCTTCAAGTGGTCTTCAGGAATCGTTCTCCAGGCTTCTTGGATACAACTTTTGTTTTTTCAATAGGAAGAGGGCCATGTGACACATCAAACTTATTGGTAATGTCACAAGAAAAACAATGGTGTGCTTGGTTTCAACGTAACTTTATTCTTTCATGAGTTATTTACAAGTTTCTGAGTACTTATAATATGTGTTCAATGTGCTGCCGATTGTGTTGGATTGTCAATGCAACCCTCTTCTCCCACTCTTCACACACTGATAGCAACAACGCAGGAAAAATGCCAGCACAGGTGATGCACATCTCGTATCTTCACACCATAGACAATTGCCTTCAGATGACCCCAAAGATAAAAGTCTAAGGGGGTCAGATTGGGAGACCTTGGGGGCCATTCAACTGGCCCACGACGGCCAATCCACTTTCCAGGAAACTG
This sequence comes from Neolamprologus brichardi, assembly GCF_056152115.1. Classification (NCBI taxonomy): domain Eukaryota; kingdom Metazoa; phylum Chordata; class Actinopteri; order Cichliformes; family Cichlidae; genus Neolamprologus; species Neolamprologus brichardi. Next base: position 23,269,443 of record NC_142115.1, read on the forward strand.
TTCATCTAGGAAGGCTTGGACCTGGCATCCATAATGTGGTGGTGCACCATCTTGCTGGAAAAACGCAGGGAACGTGCCAGCTAAGCTGTGGGCTCTTGCTGAATGAAGCTAGGACAGCCACTGATGTTTCTCCATTAGTGACAGTTTTCTTGCGTTCACCAGATATCAACACAATTTCGATCCGCCCCTCACGTGTTAACCTCTTTGACATGTCAATAGCTGTGAACAAAGAGAAACTTGTAAATAACTCATGAAAGAATAAAGTTACGTTGAAACCAAGTACACCATTGTTTTTCTTGTGAAATTACCAATAGGTTTGATGTGTCACATGGCCCTCTTCCTATTGAAAAAACAAAAGTTGTATCCAACCGACTTCTAAATGGCCACCATGGTCACCACCCATCTTGAGGAGTTTGCCCCCTCACATATACTAATGTGCCACAAACAGGACTTTAATATCACCAACCATTCCCATTTTATTACGGTGTGTCCATATAAATGGCCCACCCTGTACATCAAACATTGCATTTACAAAGCTTTTTGGAGATAAAATGTTTGTATAACTCCTGATGTCTACTAATTATATCAAAAACTTTCCTAAAGTATATATATTAATGTTTTTGGACCCGTCAGCATTACAAAGAGTGTAGACATGCACTAAAAGATATGCACATTTTTAAAAAAAAAGTGTTTAAAAAGTGTCCACAATAAAATGTGTTTACAGCCCTCAGCTGCTCAGTTCAAGCAGCAATGTTCAACTTCTAGTCCCCTGAAAGAGTAAATACTGTGCATACCTGCGCCTGATGTGTGATTGTTGTTATGGGTGATTCAAGTGTTGTTTGAACCCTACTCCTACTCATTTTCCTGTCACTCTGTTTGAGCTACACCAAAAGAAAAATCCAAACCTGAAACCCTGGTGAAAGCTAGAGAAAGGGCAAGATTGTCAGGCAGGGAGTAAGGCGCAGATGCAGAAAACCATAAAGAAAACATCCTTGTGAAGAAACCCCCCCTCCCCCCTCAAAAACGTTGTTTTGGAACGGCACTGTGCCATTTGACACATCAGAGAAGAGTGCACGATTGATCATTTGTCGTTTATTTACCCCCTGTTCATTCTACCTGAATAGCAGTGGAGCAATACAGAAATAAATGGAGAAAGTTCACTCTTTTCAGAGATGCCAGGCAGGAACAAAAAGCTGCAAATAATTCAGTTTAAGAAAGACGGGGGGGAAAAAAATCTCATCTGACTAGTTGACAGACAGCGCTCACCTGTCCTCAAAAGACAGCAGGCCTCCTCGACATTTGTATGAGGTACTCAGCAGTATCCCCAGGGGGACACCTAGGCTTTGATACTGCATCAGTTTAGTGTAGTGGTTGTCAGAGGAATACGTGAAAAAGATGAAGAGGCAAGGGCAGAGCTGTAGAGATGGAAGACGCAGACTCAGGTGAGGGGTATGGCGGGGGTGGGAAAGGGAAGGGCAGGGGAACAAAAGAGAAGTAACAGAGGTGGGAGCCTGGAGAGAGTGGCGAAGGTTTGAAGAATAGAAAAAGCGCGACAATGTGGGGTTAGACAGATATAGAGGAGGGTGAAGAAAGACAAAAGAGGGGTGGGATGTTGAACAGTCAGAGAAGAAAGTACGAGGGTGCAATTCAGCCTGACCTTTTCACCGAGCTGTGTTCAGAATGGCTTATGTTGTTCGATATTTTTGTGATGTTTTTTATTTTAGAAAGAAAAGAGAATTTTTTAAAAAAGTAGATTTTTCTGGCTGAGTTAATGCTTATGGCTGCTCTTTATTTGGTGATTTTTTTTTAGAACCTCCCTCTAAATCTGTGAAAGTGAACATGGACTCTTGATGATTAAGAGCTTCTTGTTTCTGCTACCATGTCTGCCTTTCCACTGTCTTCCATCCTTCTTCTTTTCTTGTTATGCAGACTGTGAACTCTGAGGTTGTCTGTGTGGTTTTCAGACAAGAGGGTGGTATTTCTCGGCTCACCTTTTGAAAATGTCATAAAGAAGGTGAGATACACAGTCCCCCTTTATGCACTTCTGTCAAAATATCACAACCTGGCAGAGAGATGTTAATGCAGGAATTTACTTTATTGAAACAAGTTGATTATTCTAGTTGCTTTCCGGCGTTCTTTCTCTCTGCTTTCTCTGTGTGAAATGCGTCAACTCTAGTTTAATAGTTGAAATACTTTAAGTCTATTTTGCAAACAATCTAGCTCCGTGTAGTCGTGTTAATACGCTTCTAATTGCAGGGGAACTTTTAAGAGTAAAGACTTGGTCGAAATGTCCAAGTCAGAGTCAGCGCCACATTTTTATTGATCAGAGAGTGTGACTGTTTGCCAGTGGATTGATGATGGCTTGCATTTTAAAAGGCAAAGAAGTGCATAAACAGAACAAAAGGTTTATCCACGGATTATGTTTAGCCACAGATCATGTAACCCTTTAGGTTACATGAGTTATGCCCATGAATGCAGTTAGTGTTCCAGTGTGTTTTGTGGTTAATTGCTTGTGTAATTGCTGTTGTCTGAAAAGTAAATTGTTAACCTCAGGTAAGTGCTAATCCCAAAATGAGAATGTCGGGGAATTAAAATGTCTGTTTAGAAAATTTATCTTTTTTTTCTACCACTCAATAAAAAAGTATTTGAACTACAAACCACATCAGTAGCCCCACAGACATTCAATTACCGTCGTGTTTGTGCAGAGCTATCATAAAGTAAACTGGTGTGCTTTGTTTTCCCGATGCTTTTCACACATGGCCACAAAATAGAATAAAAACGTCTTGATCTTTGTTCGGAGACTGTTTTCATGTCTGGTGGACTATAGAGAAGTCTGACATCTCGAGCAGGGAAATGTGGCAAACTGGCAAAAGGAGTACAGCGGACTCCAAGCAATTAATGACTATGTTAATATAAGAGCCCGAGGTGCATGGATTGAGCTTTAGGAAGGCAAAGAAAGATGCTCCAAGCAGGTCTGGCTCTTTGTAAGAATCCCTTCCAAAAAACTGTCTCCTTTTTTCCTAAATGCTGTGACTTTCAGGTGAGACAAGGAATAGAGGCCACGCACCGGAGACCAAAGACATGCTGGTACAAAGACCTGATACTGTTTAATGGAGTGTGTTCCCAAATGGGACAGTTAATTACAAGACGGCTTTGGTTGAACTCCCCCCTGTTGTTTGTGTGTGTTTGAATCCAATCCTGTGCCATCACAACATTGCCTCTTTCGGAGGCTAATAGTTAATAGTCCGGCCTTAAACTGTGACTTTTAACAGCATCTACCTACGGTCAGCTCTGCTGCACGTAACATTCAAACTTTCTTGTGGACGTCCACAAATCTCTTGGTAGTGAAGTCTCCCCCTGACTTCATCATACAGGATGATAAGGTGGACTTTTTGTTTTGTGTGGTAGTTTGTTATCGCCTCACGTTGTTGATTTAAAACCTTCTTTATAAAGAATTATTGTAGAAATGACTTGTCATTAAAATCGAGTCCTCGGTGGATACTGTGGGGTAGCTGCTGTGTATTGTGACAGTTGGTTCTGACTGTCACTTTTTTTGGTTTAATTTTCCTTCTCCTGTTTTTTTTTGTCTGTCTCATTTTCTTTTCATTCTGTGTTTTTTTTTTAAAGCCAACTATTTTTGCAGCAATGGACTATTTTTTTATTCAATAATAGAGATGAAAGATTCTAAATGTTCACATTGGGTTGCAATCAGACTAAAATAGTGTGAATAACAGCTTTATGCTATGCAGGAAGGTTGTGTAGAAGGAGTAGTTTACTACGTTGCATCTAATTGCTACAAATTATTGTTTTGCATTCTGCCAAGTTATTGTTCGGACTATGTTTGTGCACTTTAGTTTGTTACACATGGTATCACACAGAATTCAAGGAATTACTGGGGTATTGAGAAGCAGCTGGCATCTTCACTTTACTGTGTAATGGGTCAGCTATATGATCGCTAACCAGCGAAGGCAATGATGAGATTCCACAAGTGGAGAATAGCGGGACGCGGGGAAGACGTGTTTATGATGAAGTTTTTGTTCATCCCTCCCCTCCTCTAGGGAACCCTGCCGTCCAACCAGCCTGCTGCCTGCTGAGTGGAGCGCCGGGTTGGGCATGGGGAAGGAAGATGACCCTTTACCTCTGGGACTGGAAACCCTACCACTAAGACTCATGCAGCAGGAGTGCACTGCTGTCAAAACCCTGCTTCTAAGGCTGAGACGGACACTGCAGGAGGTGAGATAATGCACATGGCTAACAGTCAGCAGCACATAAGCTCTTCTCGACAAGGACATACAAACAAATGAAGGAAGATTAGCTTTACATTTAGTGAGTCTGGCATATTTGGCTTCTACAGAGCACATAAGGTAGACCACACCGACAGCCCTTATCAAGTTAGAAACGCATCAAATTGTTTTAAACCAGTGAGGATAAGGGTCTAGCAAACAATGAAAAGCAATTTCATCTGGAACCACAGTGCACCACGCTGCTCTTACAAATTTTTCACCCCCTATTTTAATCAGGCTCTATTTCAGTTCCATGAAATCTGGTCAAAGTGGCTGCTTTCCCGTCTCTAAAAGGTCCATTTAATCACTTTGTTTTGTTAATTTAATCAGATTCTACGTTTAGAGGGGGAAACTGGGAGACTTTAAGTATCTGCCAGTTTATGCTTTACATGTACACAACACACACACATATTATCCCTCCTGTTTCAGGCTATAAATCTCCTCTTTAAATGTTTTAGCCTGGTTAAAGCTAACGTTTCACCCCAAGCTACGTGTCTGTCTCAGTGTGAATGTTTGGAACCAACTTAAATTACATCCAAACCATTATGGACACGATTAGCTGAAACAGTCACTTAGTAAAGCACTGACACGTTGGAATACCTTTACAAGGTCTAACAATATAAACCAGGAAACCACATTATCTGCCATCCTCTGCGCTTACATATCCTCTTTAGATGCCAGACTCCACACGTTTTTGAGAGGTCTCGGGTAATTACAAGATGCAGATGCAAATTTTTGTTTTACATTTTAGTCCAAATCAGGATTCAGAAAGATCATAACACTTTGCTCAAAAATGACAGATGCCGAAATGATTGTTTTCTGAAGTTTTGCGAGCACAGTGTCTGTAGGAGTCATTTGGAAGGGGGTGTTGATGGTGTTTAATATATACAGTGAATGTTTTGTTTTAGAGTGAACGTGCTAATATTTTCACTAATACCCTTTGGCAGTGTATAATACATGCCAACATACCAATAAGGTATGTTAGCAATAGCATAAGCTCAGAAAGAACATCCATTAGCTTTGATTGTCTGATGCTTTGGGTTTTTTTAAAATCTACATGGGTGACTGACCCAACCATATATGGAAGTATTATACAGACCCGTACTCAAAATACAAATACACAAAAAGATAAAAGGGTGACCAGACCTTCCCTAAAACCACACCATTAGTATCTCTAAACTAAGATCAAAGCCTGCTGTGAATTACAGTCCACAGAGGCATATATATGGCTTTCTCCTGATTTCTTTCCTGCTCATATCTCTGTTTTTCTCCCAGGACGTCTGTGAGAGAGACATGAGACATGTAAATGAAATAATAATTTGTAGAGAGAGAGGTAAACTAAAGTGGTGATGGAAAAAAACTAAAGGAGTGCAACAGAGAGAGAGGGTACACAGCAGCAGAACATGAATATGAAAGAGGCGTTTCTTTGCCCTCTTTGCTTGCTCTGTTGTGTCATTAACTTGCAAATTTTGTTACCTTCCAAAAGCAGACATAAACCATTCTGCAACAAGGGGAAGGTGACTCGACATGTCTGTTTTTTTTGCATTTCATTTTCCTGACCTTCTGGTATTGAACCCCGGTCTTTGGCTTTGTTTAACTTAACTTATAGCCTCTTGCGTTCACCTTTGCGTAATACACTTGTGTCTGCTTTTGCAAGCTTTTGCCAATCAATAGCAGGTGCCAATACTTTTCACACTTTTGTCCACTTCAAATGTCCTATCACTGGGCCGAAGCACAGCCAAGTAGACAGGGTCATAACTCTGCAGAATGTGGAACCTGGCATGTGAAACTTTGGGATTCCTGCTGTCAGTCCTCTGTGTGTGCAAAGGTGCAGGGACTGTAATTTGTTCACTTTTTACTTTATTTATTGGAAATTCAACTTCAAATCAAATCATCATTACATACATCGGTCACATAGAGATTCTTTTATCTAATGTCTAATCGAAACTACATTTGGTGATTGAGAAGACCTCCCCGTTGCTGTGTCACCCTATCAGAGGTTATGAAATCAAAAGGCACTCAGTTTATGGTGGTGATTGTCCACAGGCTACCCAAAGATTTTGTCTTCCACCTAATTATGCTTATTGACCTGCAAGCTTTCAGTGCAGACCTGTGAATTTTCCCCTCTGAAGTAACACACTAGTTAATCAATTTTGGGGACTTTTGAGGCTCAATAAAAACCCTAAATTGAGCTTAAGTCACCAATGAATTGAAGTATAGGTGAATCAAAATTCACTTACTTCACTTACATTAAAAAATTAGTCCCAAATTTTGAGCATTTCATCAGTCTGGGTTGAAAATTAAGCTCTTAATATAATTTTTATTTTTCAACTATCCATTGGTTTGTGATTGTTGAAAAGGACTTTGGTCATTATTTTCAGCTGCTTTGAGGTACTGAAGCTCAGATGTGTTGTTCCGCACTCATGTTAGAGCGATACTATCATGGGTTTACATCTCTACAGTGTCTTCTTTGAATTGCAAATAAATGGAAAGTTATGGAAATTCACTTATAATGTATTTCAAACTGAAAACCTCAAGTCCCCAAAACCATAGCCTGAAATTCTGGAAAATCTTTACAGTTACTTAACGTTGACCATATAATTCAGATTACTGTGTTTTTGGCTTCTGTCTAATTTCCATTGTTTTTTCAAGTGCCACAAAAACATGCAAAACCACTCGATTTAGGTGCTTTCAGAGATTACTTGAGTTGAAATTCTCTGCAGAACTAAACTTATAGACTTATGAACTAAACTTTAATGATTTGAAGGAAAGAGAACTCGCCATGTCTTAACCTTATGTCAAAGTTATGGCAGGTGGAAACAAAACACAGAATTCCCCGTGGTTCAGCTCCTAAGGCTCTAGATACATCAAACAGATTTGAGTTGGGTTCCCAGGAGACTGGAGACACTATTGCATATCTTCTTCCCTTCCATGCGCGAGTTTTTGCAAGAATAATTTTTCCCCCCAAAAAAGAAGGCTCATCAGTAGGCCTCAGTGGTCCACTGCAGAAACCTTACTGAAGAACCTAGTTGACACATCGCAACAATTCATGGAAGATGGAGGGTGAGATTAACAGACCAGACTCTCAAAGCCCCAGAGACATATTTAGATATCAACTCCCAAATAGTAAGATCTTTGGAGAGCTTACCAAAAAGGCCAACATTGAAAGTACATTAAAAGATTTGAATGTGAGAGCATCACGTCTCAGAAAAAATAGATTTGCATAATTGAAAGTTTACATTGACACCTAACATTGACTTTTTAATCCAGAATCCAGCCTTGATTTTTGGGACAGCCTAGCTGTGAGCGATCTACACCTTTGAATTCAGGAGCTTGTAAAAGTTATCAAGACACGACTGGGCTGCACACAGCTGTTGTGAGCTTATGTGATGTAAATTGATGCAGTTTCCCATTCTTTATAAACATATAGACTATAATATCTGTAGAACAGGATTAAGAACTGTTTTAAAAGAATTTTCTTTTTATCAGTTAGTTAAGAGCAACGTATTTTCCAGTGGGGTTGGATAAAAATTTCTTATGGCACCAAAAATTCAAAAAATTGAGGAAAAACAATTTATATAGCTTCTGATTTCAAATTGAAATGATACAAACGATACTAATAAAAATCAAAATACTAGCACAAGCAGTAAGATTTGATGTCAAAAATAATAACAAAGGATTGTCCTATACAAATAAAAGATGCTTATCATTATGCAGACACAAACAATTTGAACCATGAACACTCCTTTCAGATATTTAGTTTTTTGAACAGTGTTTTCTGTCGGCTGCATGGACGAACATTTGTAAAATGCCACTGTCTGTGTCCAGAAATGTTTCCTATGATGATCTCCATTTGTCAGTGTCAGCCATGGATTCTAGGAAGACCGTGACAGACTTTTTGTTACGGCTTACACTCAGGCTGCTTCCTCCACCACGTTGTCAGAATGCGGATATAACAGAATGACATTGAAAATGCTGTTTCTTGCAGTTCCGATTGTGCCATCCAAATCTGTTAAAACAGTTTTTGGAAAGAACAGTGCCATTCAGAACCAGCTAATGTGCTCCCATCAGCATTTCCAAAAGTTCTGATGAACTTCTACAAATAAATGTCTGTTGGATTGTATAGATAGGTGTGGAACACAGCAAAGCGGAGTAATTCAATGTCCTCGCTTAACCGCATGACAGTATTTTAAAGCAATTTCTATAAAAAAAAGACGAATATCTGTCAGAGAGCGAGCTGGTATGAATGCCCCTTGAGTTATTTGAAGGTTTTCATTTCTTGATTTAACTCATGTGTGGATGTGATTAAAGGTGCGCATCAAACTACAAAACCTGCTTTCCTTTCTTAGGCCATTCATCATCTGTAGACATTTAGTTTCAGTGCAGTGCCAGTCATTAAATCCATGGCTCCCCGGCAGCCAATTCCTAAATCTAAGAGCCTTTTTACTGAGCCACGTCTAATTGTGGGGACAGTTGTGTGTTAAGGCCTGTGGGACAGGGGTGACCTTAAAGAGGAGTGTGTTAGAAGGAGACAGAGTGAGAGTGTGTATGTGTGTTTAGGGGGGTGTCACTGAGTACACGCCTGTCTGTCTACATAGGAAAAGGCATTGATCACCAATGACACATTGAGGGCCTGACGCCACAGCACACCTATAACTCTGATAGGGAGGCATGCTTCTTTAAAAGGTCAGCCAAACCAATAAAGCATCAAGTTTATGCTGTGCAAAGATTTGGGCTCAAGTGTTTCTCAGAACCTCCTTCAAAACCAATGAGACAGCTGGAATCTTGTGAGGTTTGCAAGATCACAATCGCAAGGAAATTGATCTTGTCAGGCTTCAAGCTAAGTGGCTGATCCTGAGTTGATCAGACCAAGTCAGCATCCTAGGAGGAAACATTGGCAGCTGTGCCGAGAGACTTGCAGACTACAAGTAACCATAACTTTAATCTAACCTTACCCTAAGATTATCATTAAATGAATTTAACTGAAATCCCAACCTAACCTTGTAACAGTGAAGTGGGCATGTCATGTTTTGTAGTGGCTGTGCTGTGCATCTGCAGGCAGACCAACTTGGCTTTTTAAGTGTGATTGTTTAGGAGATTAGTGTAACCGCTTCTATAGCATGTGTGATGTCAAAAGTGGAGATTATCTTAATTAAGAGAAGAGCAAAGAATACAAGCCAAGTGCTTTCTATCTTTCAAAGATCTTTAGAGAGCAGGATGTCGCGTTTCCTCTTTGATGATCTCTTACTTCCTCATATGATTCAGTAATGTGATCTAAAATGTCATGACAGGGAGACACTCACCAAATCACCTGCCAAGTATGTTTTTTAAAGTATTTGCCCTTTTTAAAATGAAAGCCATGGACAACATCATCTCAGAATGTTTGTGAAAGAAACCATCTGTCAAATTAGGTTATTTAAAAGCTGAAAGTAGGCTAACACTATGCACATATGATTAAACTTTAGCCTAATCCAGTTTTTATAGACTTCTTACTGTATATGTAACTCTGGTCATTTCGCCTAACAACAGTGGGGTTAGTTGGCATATAAATCTCCTAAAGGGCAAAATATGGCAAGGAATTGACTTCACCAAATATTCAAGTGGAGATAATGTTTTTTTTTTTAGATGATACTTATTTTTACCTTTCCTCTTTCCTTCTCTTGTCATATCTTCCATCTGTGTACTGTCATGTCCCTACCATGCAAAAGTACACATGTATAGCAGCAGTCCTAGCTTGAGACACGATTTTCCTCTCTGCTTTCCCATATGACCCATCAGGAGCCCTCAGCAGTGATCTATATACCCGCATATGCTCTTCTTAAGGGACGGTGTTTCTGTGCACCTGTGTGCAGATTGTACATGATTGCACATGCTCCTTTTGTCACATGAAAACAGGCTGTGTGCGCGTGTGTGTGTGTGTGTGTGTGTGTGCGCGCGTGTGCATTTTGGATCCCCTTCTGGCTGCCTCTGCTCTCTGCACACTAGATAACTGTGCTGAGAAGCAGTGCCAAAAAGCGTCAAATCACAACTGTCATCAGAAAAAAAGAGCTTTTGTAAGAAACCAGGTGAAAATAATGCAGCTGGCAACATGAAATTGTTCTGATACAGACATGTTACCTACATTTACATTTTTGAGGTCATTCAAATGTAGATGAATCAGATTTTCTGTAAAAATATATGAAAAGTCAGGGATGAAAATGAGCACCTGTCTTCAGAACTAACATTTTTTATACCTTCCTCTGTTTTCATACTGAATGTTTAGCGAGGCTTTTGTAATACTGCCTAACTGTGAATATATTTAGCAGAAAAAGAAGAGTTAAAAACAAAATTCCTTAATGTTGTAATGTTGTCATTTTAAGCACCTGACTGGTTTATCTTCAGCACAGTACAGCACGCAAACCTCATCGTGATGTTCTGGTTATAACCATGTTTTTGTCTTTTTGCAGAGCACAGAGACAAGTCCTGCCAGCAGCCTTCAGTCTCTACCCATCAGCCCTTGCAGTGAAAAATCTCTTCCGTTTAAGGTAACACGGAGCAGTCTGTTTTATACTAAATTTAGCGATTTGTTCAGTGAGAACGGCTGTATTACAAGCATCAAATTTACAGATCCATTAAAAGTGTGAGGCAATGAAAAATATTAATAAAAATGTCCTCCCAGCTTTATATCTTACAAAAACAGAGCTTATGCTTTCACTTAATACATGTACAGTAAAGTTGTAGTGCTCACTTGTTATTCTTTTTCCATAGCCAACCCTTCACTTCAGTTAGCCAGCTAGTTTAATTAAAAGAACCCAGCAGGCTCGGTGTGATCAAAAATATAAAACTGAATCTTCGTTTGATCCATGTGTCTCGTTCAGTTTTACCCATATCAGAACAATTAACACTTTTTTTTTTCACATCAGCTTCTAATGAATCACAAAAAGATCAAATAGGAAGAAAGAGAGCAGAGCAGCAAGGAAGGCAGAGTGATGGAGAGAGAGAGAAAGAGTTGGAAAAAGGATGATTAAAAGCAGGAGAGTTGCAGATATTGAATGGGAGAGGGGCAACGGGTTTTGATTGTCTTGACAGGCTCCAGATGCCCTCTGTCAACCTTGTCCATCCCAGCCGTGTGATCTGTATGAGATTTATTAATCTCTGTAGGGAGCATGTGCATCATTGCTCAAGTGGGTGCTTATGTGTGAGCGGGATTTAAGTTTACCATGGGAGGTCTTTTGTCGAGCTTTCCCCCCGGATTTAGTTGGGTCACATCAGAGGTCTTGTTAGCCTGTTCGAGGAGGGAGGCGTAGTAGAGCCATCAGCTCTGTGGTTCTCATCTTTGATGTGTGTGTGTGTTTTTTTTAACTGCAACATAATGAAGTTTCCTTTACATACATGAATGTACACACTGGTAGAGGTCTTTTAAAATACAGTCTAGTGATACTTACCCAGAAAATACTGACACACTGCCAACAAATACTGCGTTTGGTTGTCACTAAGTGCACCTGTATGTGTGTACCACTTAATCTTAGGGCTGTGTATAGACTTTGTGTTTGTATAGTTGTCACAGCGTGTTAGTGTTTCACAAAGAGTGGATGTTTGTGTGAGTGTATGCCCTCTTTATTGACCTACATGCTGTATCAGTGGCAGCTGGACGATAAGGAAAAATTAAAAATGTAGGATGGGACGCAGCATGCTGACAGCAGCTCTGGCTGAAAAGTACAGATGGACAGACAGGGAACATGGACCGATTGAAAAGAAGGGATCAAATGGGGTAGAAAAGAGTAGGAAATGGTTTCAGTAAACTATCCAAAACAGACTTGGAGACAGGCAATTGACTATAATCAAAAGATTATTTGACTGGACAGGGGGAACCTGAAATTTCTTTTTGGGGGTAATTTTATCTGATGTGACAGTGGATGTTGAGGAGGCAGAGAAGAAATAAGAGGAAAGATATGGTATGCCATGTCACAAATGTCACTGGATTGAATTGAACCGTGGACATTTGGATTATGTGACATGTACTTTAACCATCTGGCTTAGGCTTTCAATCCTAAAAGCTGTAATTTTCCGTCTGTGGAAAAAGGTTGGAGTGCTACTATGTACAGATCAATCAGAGTACTGTAGATTTGTGTTAGAATGTCTACGTTTGATTTTATCTCGACTTTGGAAGTGTGTATCGTGCCTCAGTTAAAAACAGAACATTTCCAGTTAATCCCAGTTTTTCATCAAGAGGAATGACACCCACTGGATATTTACACTTTTTTGGAACATTCTCTGCAAAACCAAGAGATGGTTGTGTGGGAAGATCCCATTGGATCGGTAATAGACCAACAACTATAGGGCATTCAAAGCCCCTTAAATCACCTTTCTTCCCCATTCTGATGCTGGGTTTGAAGTCCAGCATCTCTACATCCCTAAACGCACTAAGTTGCTGGCAGGTGATCGGCTGATTAGATAATTGCATTTATGAGCAGTTGAACAGGTGTACTTAATGAAGTGGCCATGATGAGTGTGTGGGTATAGATTGGGAGAGAGCAAGAGAGAGAGATGAAACACTCATTCAGCAGATCCTCTGTGCTTGTCATCAGATCAGGAGAGTTTTCTTAAAGGAGGAAAGGGTCACGATCGATAGAGATAAAAACAAATCAGGGAGAAAGCAGCAAGAATTGCAGGAAATGAGTTTAACTTGAAGATGGGACAGAGGTAGATGACTGAGAGAAGTGTATATATAGGAGAGAGGTAGGTGGTAAAGGCTGAGCTTTTCACAGAGCTAGATGAATTGAAAACAACATAAATACAGAGAGAGTATATCGCCTGAGTAGAAACTTCATATGAGGAAAAAGCTTCAATGTTGAGAAGAGGACATTGTATTTCTTACTTTGGAACAGACTGAAGAAAAGAGATGAGGGAGAAAAGCTGCTGGGAAAAGTGTGGGAGCTATAGCTGAAGTGTAGTCATTCAAGAACAAAGCAATCGGTTTGATGACATTACCTTGATAAGGAAAAGGGGAGGAAATAAACACCGGAGTGCAAGAGGTGGAGGCGAGACCAAGCGATGAACGAGAGATAGAGTTAAAGAAGCCGGTGTTTGAGAAATACTGCGTGAAGATGGAAGAAGAACAAGAGGGAGGGCTGAGAAGAAGAGAATTTGCCCTGGCACTCTAGAAAACGACTCGGCATGTGTAAAAATAATCTACGGTATCCACCTGAGAGGCTGCAGTGTCACAGTGCGACCTAGTTTAATTTAGACCCAATGCATATGACATGATTTTTACCAGATTTTGTCCCAGTTAAAGTATTCTACTGTATCTTAGAAGAAAGTAGCAGAAAAAAAGAAATCGCGCTAGAGTTGCCGCTAGAGTTGCCGCTAGAGGTGTACTCCACCAGTGTGTTCATTAAAGAAAAAAATGTCAAGGGCAGCAAGTTTTGCACCTGATGAAATGTTGTTTTGTGTACACTCACCTTTGCTTCAGCAGCACGGTGAACTTCTTTTTATAGTGGAACACTTATCATCATGTCAGATGCAGCGTAATTAGAAATTAATAATGCATAATTCTGAGGACTGTGAATTTATAATTACCGACTTTTCCCCACAGTGATGCCCTAATCACTGCGAGAGGGTTAAAAGGATGCATGCTTTCAGGAAAGCACGGAGATATGCGGCTATGTGCGTTATACACACCTTTCTGACACAGACAACACGCAGCTATATCGAGATGCACAAAATGTCATTTCTTTAAGCTGCAGCACAGAACAGACTGCCACTCTCATCTCCCCGTTTCATCCTTTGTCTCGTTTCTGAATCTCTCTTTCCAGATAACCGTTTATCTCTGTTACACTGCGTGAGAAACTGCGTGTTTAGTAATTGTTGTAAGGCTCAAGCATCAAATTCCACTTTTTTTTTTCTTCAAATTTTGCTCCTCTGCATCAGTGGTCCTGTGATACGAGTTCTCGGGTTAAAATCAAAACCGTTGATAGTGAAATTGTAACTCGTCTTTTTACATCTCAAATTATTCATTACGTTTTAGCTCAATGTGGGGTGCTGGCAGAAAAAAAATTACCAATTAGACCATTCTACTGTGTGCTATGATAAAGCCTGGAAAGTTTGCCACCCTGCCCCTGGGCTACCTTAGAACTAGACAGCTGTGTTTCTGATTCCACGACACCTGCTGATAGGAGGAAACCATGGCTCATTATTTGTGATTTGCTAATAGGGTCAGAGAGCGAGAAGTGATATTTTAGAGACAGCTTTAAACCTCAGAAGTACAGATACTGTATATATTATATTATTTCTATCACCACAGCACTCAACTTTTGGACTTCACAGGAAAACATTTTAATGATTTGAAAATTTCCCTACAAGCCAAATGTTTTCTTTCAGTTTTAATGGATGTGGAGTTCTTACTTTACACAGATATGAACTCACTGGATGCTTTATTAGCCAAACCTTGCTAGTACAGCGTTGACCCCCTTTTGTCCTCAAAACTGACTTAATGATTTGTGGCACTGATTCAACAAGGTGCTCGAAACATTGTACAGAGATTCTGGTGCATATTGACACAATAGCATCAAACAGTTGCTTCATCCATGATGTGAATCTCCCCTTCTGGTACTCTGTTGGACTGACATCACAGTCATGTTCAAGACACCAGTTTGAGATGATCTGAGCTTTGAGACATGCTTAGCTATCGGGCTGGAATAAGCCATCAATACTGGGGAACAGTGTGTTTGTAAAGGGGAGGATATGATCAGCAACAGTTCTCAGGTAGACTGGGACATTTAAACAGTCCTTGCTTGGTACTAAGAGGCCTAAAGTGTGCCAAGACAGTATCCCCTACACCATTACACCACCACAAGCCTGAACCGTTGATACAGGCAAGATGGATCCATGCTTTTCCATGTTGTTTTCTGCCAAATTCTGAGCCTACCATCTGAAAGTTGAAATAGAACTTGAGACTCATCAGACCAGGCAACATATTTCAAATCCTCTGTGGGCAGTTTTTGTGAGTTCGTGTAAATTAAAGCCTCAGTTTTCTATTCTTAGCTGACAGGAGGGACACATGGTGTGGTCTTCTACTGCTGTAGCCCATCTGCTACAAGACTCAACATAATGTGCGTTTAGAGATGCTTTTCATACCTTGGTTTTAACAAGTCGTTAGTTGAGTCGCCTTCCTATTAGTGTGAAGCAGTTTGGCCAGTCTTCCTGCCGTATGGCATTAAAATGGCTTTTTCCCCCAGAGAAAAGCTTCTTGCTGGATGGTCTTTTTAGAGCCATTCTCTGTAAACCCTAGAGATGATCGTGTGGGAAAATTCTCAGTGGAACAGCCGTTTCTGAATTACTTAGACGAGTCCATGCAAAATTCAAAGTTAAATCACCTTTCTTCTCTATTCTGATTGGTTCAGCTTGGTTTGAATATCAGCAGGTTTTCTTGATCATGTCCCCAAGCCTAAGTGCATTAAGCTTCTACCACGTGTTTGGCTTGTTAAAGACAGCATTAACAAGCAGTCAATCCGGTGTAGTGAGTATATTTACAACCCCTGAACCATGTACCGGTACTGGTCCATGAGTCGTTTGGTGCCGGGCTGTGAGAGTTGAGGCTCGTGTGTGAAATTTATGGGTTTCAGTGTTTTTAGTGTTTTTCTATCTATTAAAAAAAAAAAAAAAAAAAAAAAAATATATATATATATATATATATATATATATATATATTTATAACTCTGATTCCCTGGGTCTTTTTTTGGTGCCGATACTGGTTTTATTTTGATGTATTCATCCACAACACCCTAAAGGCCGGTCCGTGAAAATATTGTCGGACATAAACCGGTCCATGGCGCAAAAAAGGTCGGAGACTGCTGTTTTAGACGTCTAGTAAGCACATTTTTTGTCGTTTTTCAGACTTGGATTTAGTTAACTTTTTTTATGTTGCTATTTGTTGTGAAGCACTTTGTGATCCTTGTCTTGAAAGGTGCTATATAAATAAAATTTGACTTTACTTTACAGATATATCCATTGGTTTCTTTGTGTATGGGTGTGTCCAGAGCCACTTAAATCTATTTTAAAAGCTACTGACATTATGGTGACCTGCTATTGACAGTTAATTTAATTTGAAAAGACAGCTGACCGAGGTCAGAGTAACCTGTTATCCTTTCTTGATAAGACTTGATAATGTGATGCAGATCACACATTTTGAATCACCTCTTCTCTGTTTTTAACTTAACCTCCTAGGACCTGGCGTCCACATATGTGAACATCACATTTTGGGTTATTTAGACCAAAATACTCAATTTTGCTCTACAAGGGCCTGATATCCACTTACGAGGACATTATACTGCTACTGTTCTATCAAAATTTTAAATGAATATCCTCATATGTGGCCCTCATTTTTCTCAGAAACAAAAATTAGGTAAAAAAATAAATAAATCTGGTAATTCTTTGTTTTTACATTCATCAGGTCCCAATCAGCCCAAATATAAAAGAGAAATTAAAAATGCATGCCGTGGAAGAGTTCGGGTCTCAGGAGGTTAAACGGAAAAGTTCACAACAAAATCAAATCTACATATTTTTCATCTAATCTGTAGGGCTGTTGATATAAGCTTTTTCTCTTGCCCTTTTCAATGTGCATAAATAAGCTATTAATATAGTTACCAAGGCAGACATAAAGTAGATAAACAGAGACAGCAAGCAGATAGAAATGAAGATGGATTCAGATACAGGGTGAATATTAAATACTTGAGGCAAGCAACTATATGCTGGATCAGTTTGCACATTTCTCTTTGTGATATAATTTTTTTCTTTTTTTTGGTGACGAAATGAAAAGTGAGGTTGGACAAACTGTACTGGATTCTCCAAGAAGCCATATGTGAGATGCCTGAATTATATTTGGTCTTGGTACACTGTGCCATATCACGTTTATAGACCGTTCATTTGTGTTGAGGAGTCCACATTGTGCTGCATGTCTTTGTCGCTTTTTTCTGGTGGGGGTTTTCCACACAGCGTAGCTAAGTACACAGTTTTTATGCAAATGATTTACCAACAGAAAGCATTCCATATCTGGACATAAATCATGGAGTCTTAAGCTGGCATTCAGTGTACTTAATTTCGTAATTTTTCAGCTGTGACCATATCAGACTCTCAAAACGTGATCAGAACTTCCACAGATGTACTTTTTAGTTAGAAACAATGAGTCATTTGCGTAATTAAGATTTATTTTAAAAAACTTGCATGGATGTAATATGTATAAAGGAAAGAATTTTTCCTTTTTCATCCTGTTTAACCTTCGGGTTTAAAATGATAAAACCGAATGTTCAGTCCATCTCTCACGAGAAATTGCGTGTATCTCAGAGACTGCATCTCGGCTTATGAGTGATAGATTCACAATTTAGTTCATGTCTTTCTTTGTGATGACACATTAGGCTTTCTCCGTGCGTTACCTGCATCAAGAAGTCGGCTTCTGACTGAGACTCCATTTAAAGAATCCATTTAAAGCTAAAGGGTGGCTGAGCATTTGAAACAGCTGCCGAGAATACGGGAAGTGCCTCCCTGCGGGTTTAAGATTTATGGACGCTTCTGAAACGTTTAAGTCAAATCAGATTAGCTGTTATTGTTTTGTGTTTTGTTTTTGTCTGTACTAAAAGCAAAGTTTAATAAATTAGGGTTTCTGAGTCCCTTCCCAACATGTGTATGCTGCAGTGCTGCTAAAAATAAATTGTCCGGGAGACCCTCTTATGGCAAACTGTGGTGCGATTGTAAGACTCCAGGTGTGGTCAATTATTATTATTACATTTTACATTTTAGCTAGTTTAATTCTCCAACACTCATAGTTAAAGTGCAAGGTTAGGGTTAAATGCTGGATAAATTGGTATAAAGATAACACGGAGAAGGCATTTTGTCATGTTGTTCTTGCTTACACCCATATCATCAATATCAAGAAAACTCCAATTTGTTAAAGAAATTGAAGAAAATTTGATGTTGACTAATTGACAAACAACCAGCACATTTTCTCAATGATGTTTCCCAAAAAAAATAAAAAAGTTGAATCATTTCTCGTAACAAGAGGAATAAAATTCATCCCCATACCCTCTTCAACTGACTGCTGATTACATGCATAGAGAGCCTCAAATGCTTTACAAAATCACATCTCTTTGCAAAAGTGGATGCACTCCAATGATTTTGATCAGATTTAGCCCCACCGAGGCTGTTCTGTTCACATTAGAAATAAATTTGTATGCCCCACTTTTCTGCCATGGGTTCTCCATCCTATTCTGCCTTGAAAAATTGGTTTGAATGCCACCTGATGGGTGACTGAATGCACTTTATGGCGCTTCTTTCGGCGAGCAGAATAAAATTTCTCATTTTAGCTTTAAATGTGCTCATCACGTTGAGATCTTATTTGTATGTGCACTGCCCTGGCATTGCTTGGCTCTGCATGTCCAGGGGCCGTGGATAAAAATTGCATTGCACTGTAATTCCTCAGGGATTAATGCAATATTTCTGTTCAAGTAAAGCTGAGGTCTGCCTTCCAGTAAAAGTACAGAGAAGAATTGTGACAACTGTATAACTGTTCAAAAATGACCAAACCAAACTATAAAGGTAGTAGATACAAATTGGATGATTTGTGGCCTGTGTATGAACTATGCCATGCCATCACCTTCACCACACCAAGACATAAAATGAAAATAGATTTTTTTTCTTTGTTTTACTATAAAGAAGTTTAAAAGGGGAATAAAGAAACAGGAAGATAATATTGCATAAAAATCTTTCACATGTTCAGCCAATAGCCATCCACTTATGTCCACGAATTATTGTAGACTAAATCATTTATTGCTGCATTTATAAGTGCAGTATACACTTACCAGACATTTTATTAGGTACATTTTGCCAGTACTGGGTTGAACCCCTTTTGTCTTTGCGTTCATTCTAGTGGCTTATAATCAACAATGTGATGAAAACATTCTTCAGAGATTTTGGTTCAGTAAAGTGTCCCTGGATTTAATCATAACCCTGTTCTTGTCAATAACTCCTTTCTTCTGTTTATACTCGCAAGGTGTCAGTCCTATAAAGAAGCCCATTAGGTCAATAAAGCATTGGATTTAGTCTCAACACTGATGTCAACACGACGATAGCATCGCACAGTTGCTGCAGATTTGTCTGCTGCACATCTGTGATGCAAATTTCCTGTTCCACTTCATCCCTTGGATTGTATATTGAATTCAGGTCTGGTGACTGTGCTGGCCATTTGAGTACGGACATGACACATTAAATAAATTTGAATATCAAACCATCTCTTCAGACTGTCATGTCTGTTGTTACACTCATTCATGGCCTGAACTGAAAAGGCAGATCTTCTTAGAGGAACTCTCCACGAGCGTTTGACTTTAACGCTCTGGTCACCTCTTTGCGAGCAGAGTTCTACGGATCTTTTCAGCGGTTAAGATGCAATATTGTGAGATTATATTAAGCTGCTGTATTTCTTTATCACTCGTTTTATCTTTTTCTCACATACCCTCTCGCATGTCTTTCTTCCGTTTCTACTCCTAAGGTGTTTTCTGGGTCGTAAACAAACCGACGAAGTCAATAAAGTGTCCCTGGATTTAGTCATTAGCCTGTTCTCAGCATTTCATATAACTACTCATATACATGCAGTTTTAAAAGCTGCAGATAAGCCACATAGAAATGCACACACAAGACAATGAGGGATACCAACTGTGCCGTTGTAGCCAGACAGCTCATTTAGTGCAGCCTTCAGTCCTGTTCGGGTGAGATTAATTTTAGAGGCTGACTAATGTAGTAATTGTCACAGCATGTTAGTGATTTTTCAGTCCCATCCAAATCTCATGTTAGTAATTTGTGTGTGTGTATGTGTGTTCTTTAGTAGGAAAATAATATCCTTATTATCTATAAATACTGTTATCTCCCCTGCAAAGGCAGGGAAACAGAGTGCATTCTGATTTAACACCACTGGGTTTTGTTTTTGTTAATTGTTTTTCTATTTCCTGGTGGAAAATGTATTCTTTTATAGGTTTTATTACCGTGGAAGCACTTAGTGAAGCTTTTAGTTATGTCCTCCTTGACCATTATCGTGTGCCAAGGTAAGGGCCCCTGCATACACTTCAACATCAATTAGACTTGCAAAATAAAGAAGCCGTTAAAAAATAAAAACCACCTTAAAAACTTTGCAGACAGTGTGAAACCTTCTCACCACCTCTGTAACTGCAAGCTTATCACGCAAAGATCAAAAAACATCTATTTCCCCCCACTTTGTTTAATTGCCAAAATTATTGGGACTCGACCTCTCATGATTGGCCAAGTTTTTATAATTGAAGAAGTAAGAATGCTGTGAAATTTCTTTTCTTTTTGTTTTGTTTTGTTCACCACAATTTCTGGCACTTTTCAATGGGAACACTTCAAGGGAACACTGTGAATGGTTACCTGAAAAGATTAACAGCATTTGGTGTGATCCTTTTGTTTAAATATTTATCACATTTCAATAGTTTTAGTTTTTTTCCCTTTTACTATTATTTTCCTATTATATTTTCTTTAATTTTGTTTTAGCAGCCTAGACTTCTCCCTCCTTATGCCCTCACGTACATCCACTGACACATACATCACCCATCTACATACAACACCTCGCGTACATCATAATATCCTTAACTTTATTCACTGTGCAACAGCACAAATTGTGCTTAGTCTGGCACTTCTACCATTGTTTGTCACTTTTGTGTTATAGCCAATCAGAAAAACAGACTGGCTAAGATAACATGCGAGTTTTTCTTTTCTGCACTACTGCAAGAATATTATCTGGATGTCGAAACAAAACATTACATAGTAAACTTTATATTAACATTAATTTATTTCCCTTTTTAAAGATACGGTGTTGAAAATTCATTTATATTACCCTGAACCACAAATGATTGCCAGAAAACCATAAACCATGAAGCCAAAACAATCAGATATTATACATACTTTAAAAAAATCTTTACAGATAACACGGATACAGCACACTCATTCATTTATTTTTAAAATGTCTGTCAGCCAAAAATCCATCCATCCATCCCTCCATCCATCCATCCATCCATCCATCCAGCCATCCAGCTTCCCCTTGATTAAGTCACAATTGTCTCAAAGGGTCAACCAAAGCTACTGAATGAATAAGTGTCAACATGTACAATACAAAACTTTGTACTCTACAGTGATCAGGCAGATTACAACCTCCTCATGGTTTACACGTAAAGGGTGAGAAAGTTGAATCTTTACAGTTTCACAATCCTTTTTCTTACACAGACTCAGACTTACAGAAATATTTTTTTTCTAGCCCTCGATCCCCGGGGGTGTTCGGTACTGATTCACCGTACAGGTTCCATATTTACTTCTCTGAATTTTGAAGTGACTTGAAGAAAATTGTCAGGCTTGATGGGTCTTTTTTGCATCACAGAGGTCATTTAAAGGACGACGATGTAGCTATATGGTTCCCTGTGGTCTCCCTCTGACTCTGCGTGTCCTTTAGCTAGATGGCTCCCTGTGGTTTCAGACCATCATGCTCAGCCTCAGGGCCTCTCTGTCCTCTCCTCTATCAATGTCCCCCTTTTCTCACATTTCCCCCTCATTTTCCTCCTGTTATCTTGCCCCTCTTTTCCTCTTCTGCTTTTATGTCCTTGAAGAGGTAATGACAATCTGCCTGTCATTTTGCACTCTCTATCTTTTTGCTCGTTTCCTCCCACTTCCTTATCCCCTTTCTCTTGTTCCCTCTCTCTTCACATTGCGTCGCTCTTTGTCCACATTTTAACTAACTGCCTGTTGCAGACTTAACTTGAATATTTTTAGCGAACACTGTTGTGCCTTATATCTTATTTCTGACTTCCCCATGAGCCATCCTCTCAAAGCTCTCTGTTGACTGTAGGCAGGGTCTGAAGATGACTAGGCATTTGAAAACACTGAGAGTGAAAAGGAGGCGCCACGCTTACATTTTTGCTTTAAAAAAAAAAAAAAGATTCCACGTCAACTAATTTTACGTGACAAAAATTGTTTTTATTTATTTATTTTGTTCACTTTTGCACTGGATAAATGAGACTAACACTGTTAAATGAGGACAGCGGCACAATTATAACATAAATATCAACCAGATTTTAATGTAAGACATGTTCGCAACCATTCATAATTTCTTTTCTTTTGCCCTTAAGCATTTTGTAAATTGTTTTTAAAGGTGCCATAAGAATAAAGTTGTTTTCATTAGTTTAATTATTTTCTATGTCTTCTGGAGCTACTCTTCATCTTCCCTGCAAAAAAAAAAACATCCCCTGACAACACAAGGTCAAATAAAAACTGCTGTGTGCTCTGGGGCGCTGCCACAGGACACAACGAGTTTATCGCCGTGATGTAGAGAGAAGAGGAGATCACAGTCGTGCAGAACGCACCGCATGACAACTTTATTACACAAACACAGGGCTCAGCAAGAATCGCAACACTCAACAGACTCATAAGTACACGTGAAAGACCCGCAGATACACACAGAAACTCTCCGAGAATCACATACAAGCATCCCTGTAATGTACTTTTGGCTGCATGCATTGCTTTGGTGGCTTTATGGTCCCTTAGATAAAACTGTAATGTTAAACATGGTTTGTTGTTTCTTGTGTTCAGGATCCCAGCAGAGAGGAAGCCTTGCTGCAACAACTGAGAGAGAAAGATGAGCTGATTATGAAACTCCAGAGCGAACTGGTAAGATCTTAGTTCTAAAAGTAATTCAAAACATTATGTAGACTTTTGATGATAATGATGCCCGAGTTCCTTCTTTTGCAATGTGGCATGGGGTTTTTTTTCCTTTCTTTTTTGCACAAGAAAAAAGTAGAATAAAATGACAGTAAGTGACAGCTTCTGATGATGCCCTTAGTAAATATAAATGAATCCAGTGAGGTGAAATATTTATTTTTCCCTTCCAAAAAATACTCTAATGTCTTTGTAGGTGATAAGAGAAGCAACTCAAAGTTTTAGACATGGAAGGTTTGCTCATATATTGTGTTTTATCTCTATCACAGTGTCTTTTTCTTCATCTTTGTCTTTTGGAACTTTGATATGAATAATTAAAACAGCTTGAATGTGTTTGAATTATTTGTTTTAAGGATATAAATTAAAGACAAATTTTCTTTGAAGCACATTTTAAGGGTTCAAACTTTTAAAAGAAATGTTAACTAAAAAAAAAACCCATACGGATTTCAAAGGACTAGAAAGTGTAACTTTTGTTAAAATCGCTTTGTCAGTTTATCATCTTCTTAAGATCTTCTAGAAAAGATTGACCATAAAAGAGAGAGTACATTATGTGAGAATGGTTTTATAGTTGGCTTGAAGTCACAGCATCAACAGCAGAAAGCCTGTCTTCGTTAATGTAAACTGCTCGTTCACGCCAGCTTAATGTAATGACAAAAAATTATTGGGACTCCCGCCAAACGAGAGGTATAAGATGCGAAGCAACGACTTTTCCATTTTAAATGTGCTCACCATTTATTTGAAATATAGAGATGTAAATGCAAAATGTATCGTCTTGACAGTGTTTTCCTTTTTTTTCTTCCTTCCTGTCCTCTGGAGCGTGATTGTTGGATCATCTGCAGAAATGCCATTAAAATGTCTGCAATTTGTCACCTATTCTGTTGATGTAATGCAATGCAGACATTGTGCCAGGCTTTAGTAGAATAATGTGCCAATGTTGTAGCGGTATTGTAAGAGATGCCAGTCTAACCCAGACTTGAGTCTCATGTGGCATCTGTTTGTTTGATCATTCTCTGGAACATGCGTCTATTCCCCCCCCCCCCCCCAACTCTTTCTCTCTTTCGCTCCCGTCCTTTCGCGTTCTGGCGTTCTGTCAGCAGCACCTATCCCCCTCTCTCCTCTTTCTCACTGTGCTGTTTTCAGTGCTGTGCGCATCTAATGTCGAATTAATGTCAAAATTGAGCAATTTTCAGGCAGCCTGGCTGGCAGGCAGGCAGACAGGCAGTAGGCTACGTGTAACGTCAATGTTCCTCTCTGAAATTTGTGTTGATGGGCAGTGTAACAGACTTAACACTCACACATTAAAACACCTTTTTAAGCCTTTTCACATTGCAGCTTCTAAATAAAACACATTTATTCACAGGTCTCTCTTCTGTGCATCGGTGTTTCACACTCCCTCTCCCATACATTATTTTTGGACCTACCCTATTATTGAATGCCTTTGCACTGGGATCTACATCCTCCTTCATATCCCCCCTCAGTCATGATAATGGGACAACTGACCTCAATAAATTAGAGTTTAACTGTTTGGTCAAATGTTTTCTGCTTACAAAAAAATGTATATTACCAAAATGAGTCTGTTCCCCTACAGCTAAGATGTGTTATGATTAAATATTTAACACACTCATGTTCAGTATTTGAGTGGAAATGAAGGAAAAAGTAGATAAATAAAAAAACCTTTTGGTAAATCTTGTACTCTAGATTGTTTGTAGGTTTAATTGTTCGCGATATAGCAAAAGGTGGTCTGTTTTTTCACTCTGCGTGTTAGTTGTTCCACATGTTGATATTGCCGATGTATCGTGGCGTTGATATCCTCTTCTGTTTTGGTCATATGTAGTGCTGTGATTTATTGTTAAACATCTCCACTGGAAAAAGATATCTTCTGAGTCGTTCAGATGCAACTTTGCAGAACAATCCTTCCACACAAGTCATACGTCCAGTCTTTCCCAAATTGTGCTGACTGGTTTAAAAGTAGGGTGGAGCAGGAAGCGGAGTAGAAGAAGACTTCAGCTCAAATGGAAGTAGTGTGAAAAACATCAAATATTAAAATAAACAGCATGGCAAAGTCAGTGGCTGCAGTGGACTTTTCAGCTCTTTGTGTAAAGCAAGAGTAGTCAAACCAGTTGTTTGTGACGTTGATCACTGGTAACAGTAAACAGCTACCACACGTAGACGACGGTCTCCAAAGCTGTGTATAGGCACAACCAGACACAAACACAATACCATAAATCCACCTTAAGATGTAACTCTTGGGTGTTTATTTTATTTTATTTTTTAGCACAGCAGGTCTGACCTTGGGGTGGATGCACCGAGATGACCACTTGGGAAGATTGACAGCTGACTTGAATGTTTTCCACTTGTGAATAATCTTTCTAAGTGTAGAATGATGGACTTTAAATTGTTTGGAAATGACCTTATAACCCTTCCTAGATTGATGGGCAGTAACAATTGCCTCCTCCAAGATCACTGCTGAAGTTTTTCCTTCTTGGCATCATGTTAAAGCACCTGAATGCTTCAGACCAGAAAACAGGCAAAACTGGTGCTTTTATAGAGGTGATGATCAGTTAATCAAGTGCCTTTGATTAGCAGCACCTGGGTGCTACTTACCCTCATAATTCCTTTTGAAGGAGTACATAGTTTTTCACAGGACTTTGCTTAATTTTCTGAATAAATAATCACACAGTGTAATATTCCTCCTGCTTTTATTCATCTGAGGTTGTACTTACCTAATTTGAAGACCCACAAAGAAATGACCCTATGCTAACTTCACGATCTGCTACTGAAACACTCCCGCTGTGACTTAAAACTGTGCAAAAGTTTGAGGTCTCAACTTGGGTAAAGTTTTACTTGAGTTTTACTTATCATACTAACGGAAATATAGAATATCACCTGACCTATTCATAAAACAGTCCAAGTCTTTATCTAATTTAATCACATTCCTCTTGTATTTACTTTACACCTGAATCTATAATTATGGTTCTTTTCTGCTTGTTTTTTTCACTCTTTGTCTCTCTCCCTCCCTCTCTCTCTTTCCTTTGCTTCTACATGGGGACATTTTCCTGCTGGGATTATCAAAATTCTTCTCTTTCATTCTCATTTTATTCTCCTAGATCACACATGGTTCTATCACTCAGAGTTTAGGGTATGCGGTTGCTTTTGCATGCTCGAACACACACAGATGCGGATCACCGCTGACAGTGTGTATTCATCTGCTTGGCACTTCTCACTGACAGAGATGTTTTGGCTCCCGCAACCAGCTGGATACGATTTCCAAACATATACAGCTCGTGTGATGTCACGAGAACAAGTCTGCGTGTTTGTTTGCATAATAATAATCTAACTCTCATCCGCACTGCATCCACAGCCTAGCCCTGTTTTATCTGCCCCATATGCCCTTGGGCATTGGCATTGCTTCACATTTATGAAGTTGTGCAGTTTGTGTGCGTGAACATTACAGAGGATCTGTACCTGTCTTTGTGTAAGAGAGTCTAAAAGGGAAACCTTTCCTGCTGCAGCTAAGTTAAAGTGCAGCATTTGAAGGAAAGGGCAGCTCATAGCCAAAGCTCTCCTCGCTCTGCCTCCGTCTGTAAATCTGCCAGTGAAAACCTATTAATTATCTCCTAGAAGGACCTGCTAGCTGGCTGGCCATCACTAGCTGTCACTTTTTATGAGTTTTCTTCTCTCTCTGCTGGTGCATTTTGTTGAAGGACCGTGTTCCAACTGCAGCATTTAGCTGCAGAAAGCCTTCCTTTTCTTTTTATGCATTCAAAGGCATGATTAATGAAAACTGATTTTTAACTCAATCTGTCAGCTTACTTGTGCTCACTCTGAAGTAGACAGTATATATTTGAGTTAAGAACTATAACATAAATTCATTTTATTCTAGAGTACTTACCATAAACCCGTCCTTACGCCTAGTCCTAATTTGGTTGATGAATTTTAATCAAGGTTAATGAATTTCTCAATATTTCATAGCCACTGCACCTTTCAAACCGTTCTCTTCTGTAACCCATGAGCAGCGTAGGGCAGAGATGTCAGAATGATTAGTGACATCGTCATAAAGTGCTCCCGGTGGAAGTAGTGCTCAGCTCTTTTCATTCAGAGGACTCGCATCCTGCTTTTTTCAAAATAATCATACAGGGGTAACACCGGAGTTGCCGGCAGCCTCCCGGTCAAGGTAAAAGTTCTGCATTTAAAGAAAAAGAGCCAAAGCTTTTCTCTCTATCCTTTGATTGTAAATCTGCCAGAGGAAGCCTATTAATTATCCAGTAGAAGGACCTTCTTAGTGAGCTGGACAGTGCTACCTGTCAATTTTTATGAATTCTTCTCTGAGGGTACACTTTGTGGAAGGTCCATGCTCCAATATTTGGCTGGAGAAAAGTTTTCCTGCAATTCAGCCCATTTTTACGACCTCTTTGATTTCCAGAAAATGCAGCCAAAGGAAAGAAATGGTTAAGGCTGTTCAGAGATGCAGTTTTTCCTTTTCTTTTGATAGCTAACTAAGCATGCAAGCCAGCTGTACCAAGTGTTGTGAGCGGAGGAAATGGCGTAAGTCTGCTGGGAGAGTGCTTGTTCTCATTTATATATATTTGATGTTTCTCTCGCTTATTTTTTTTGTGAAATTTTGGACACGGCTGATGGGTGTGTGTTTGTTTTCTGTGCAGGAGAGTGCCAAAGCTGCCCTGAAGATGAAAGACTGCCAAATGACTGACCGCACAACACAGACTGAACACATGGGGCCAGAGGTGAGTCACTCACAGACAGTAGGCACACTTTAGCTTTGTGAGGCTCAGACACACAAACAGGGCTTTGTACACTATCTTTTAAGGCACCTGAGTCACAAAATTAGGCTCAGTTTTTAACTTTCCAGTGCAAACTCGTTCCTTCCCTATTTTTCTATCCTCATATTTGTATCATTGCATTTTATGCTGCGTCACAGCAGCCGTCTCTCTGCCCCTCCTTTTCTTTTCCATCTATTAAAAACCATCTTTTCATGTTGAACTAAATCTATAATCCATCTTACTTTTTTCTGAAGATATTTTCCTGCAGTGACAGTCATATTATAGTCCACTACCTGCTCCGCCCCTTCTTCCTCCAATTCCCACAGTGCTCAGAGTGCTGTGATGCATCCTACCTGCCTGCTGCCTAACGCCTTCAGCTGACATGGCCTCTTTGGCTTCACTAGGGGCTGACAGTATGGGAACATAGCAGACTTAATGGATGACTGTCTAAAAATGGCTGCCTGTGGAAACAGGAGCAGAGTTTTGGGGTCTGTTTCTTTGTCACTCTTTTCTTTCTTTTAAAACACTTTTTTCCCTCGTCTTCTTTGCTGCTCTCAAGGTTCCTTTATATCTTTAATCCTGCTGTGTATAAAGTTGGCAAGAAACACTGTTAAAGAGAGAAAGCTTTGCATTTGTGTGAGTGAGTAGGTGCACAGTGTTCCCACCAACGCACTGACTTCCCAACACACACTGGCACAGGATAGCGTTTGAGAGCAAATCGAATACATTATTTGGACATTGTAACAGAAACAACAGTTTTGCATGAGCAGCAGTGTCCCTTCATCTCCACATATTCAGCAACAGAAAAAAAAATATCATGCAGAGCTATCAGTTTTAAAGCAGCTGATTTTTATTAAGTTTTATTGTCACTTACTACACATGGCAGTCATAGAGATGAGAGCCAGAAGCAGAGACCTCAGAGAGTGGAATGTTAATTGAAAAATCTACTTTGTTAAATCAAGGCTAAAAATAATAAATAACACACAGTGGAGTGCAGACTGTTGAGTCACTTGCTGTAGCTATAAAGTCAACAAACACAGTTAAATCAACAGATATGGTTTTGCATCACTACCTAATATCAACCTAAGAAGCTTTGCATCAAAAGCCTGTCATGTTTACTCTGTACTCTTGAAGCCTCTGTAGAATATTACTATATTAAAGTAGTCAGATTTATGAAATTTATTTCGACTTTGTAACATCTTGGCATCGGCGGATCAAGATCTTGTTTGTGCCCGGCTTGGACGATATATTTTTTGCCCGTTACAGTGGTCGCAGTGTCAGATTTTGTGATCATAGAATCATAAAATCTTGAATCTGTTGATAGAGATACTGCTCCTCACTCAGTCCTGCTTTTACACTTATAATGTGATCAGGAAGGAGGCACTAGCTGGTGATTTGGGATAATATTTTAAACAGATAGTGGCAACCAAGGCTTTATGTGTTTATCACACAGCTAAACGTGCTAGTTACAATAGCTGGTGAACCTTATACTAGAACTTCAAGGAAGCCACAGAGCTGCGTTTTTTAATTTTGATGTCCTTTGTATACAACTTCACTTTTCTGTGACATAAAATGGTTCATTGTCTTGCCTGATCCCCATTTTCTTGCCTAACCCAAATCAACACCTCGCACAGTTCAGACCGGGCTACCTGGTCAGATTATTGTGTTGATACAGTGTAGTCCAAAAACCCCACAAAACATTCATAATTTGTGCATCTGTGCTTTAACAATGTCATTACTCAAATTAGAGATTGAACACACATGCCTACTTTTTATGCCAGCTGAGTAAAGTAATGAGATAATTGGATATGCCTTTAATCAAAATAAATGGTAAATGGTAAATGGCCTGTATTTGTACAGCGCTTTTACTAGTCCCGCCTAGGGACCCCAAAGCGCTTTACACATCCAGTCATCCACCCATTCACACACACATTCACACACTGGTGGAGGCAAGCTACAGTTGTAGCCACAGCTGCCCTGGGGCAGACTGACAGAAGCGAGGCTGCCATATCGCGCCATCGGTCCTTCTGGCCATCACCAGTAGGCGGTAGGTGAAGTATCTTGCCCAAGGACACAACGACCGAGACTGTCCGAGCCGGGGCTCGAACCGGCAACCTTCTGATTACAAGGCGAACTCCCAACTCTTGAGCCACGGTCGCCCTTTAAAAATAACTGGTGAGAACCTTGATATTTACTTTACCCGACTGGAAATCGAGCTGTTTTGGGCTATGAACATGTAGTGCTAGTAGATGTTTCTGTTGTCGGGAGAATGGAAAGTAAATGTGAAACAGACAAGACAAATATGCCTGTTTTCACACAGGGTTTTGAAAGGTCTGTCACACACATTAGCTATCGAAAATAGCACAGATCTACAGTAGCTGCAGTGCACTTCTGACCAGGTCCACACAGGCAGGCTTAAGAGAAGAAAAATTCTGTGAATCTTGACACCACAATTGCAGTGTAGTGCAGGATTGCTAGTGACACTCCCCCTACTTTGTTTCTCTGTGATGCACAGTGAGTCACCAAAACAGGTGCAGGCAAGGCAGGGACCTTGCTGTGCCTCAGAAAAATGCTACTTTACTGCTACATATGTAGGATGATACAATCCTGAAGCCTATAATTTTACCATACCTGCAATCATTCTCCCTATCAGTTGTTTGTCGTAGACATCTGTTGGTTACTTCACTTCATTTTTTTTACACACACTGACACTGTTTGTTGGCTTCATTTGCCATTACTGGCTAATGGACTTCTCAAAATGTAGTCTGAAGTAGCTATGTGCAGTTTTTTGGTGCTCAAGGCTAAAGTAAATAAAGGTGTGGCGCTCTGTTTGCAGTTGTATTGCTGTGCAAATTTGTATGCATGCCCATGTGTCTGCCTATGCAAGTGTGTATGGTTGTTTTGCGAAGTAGCCATTAGTCCTGGCCTTGGACAGCGGTGTCAATAAAATGCTGTTGAAAGTGTCAGAGTAACTTCAGTAAAATAGGTTGCGTTATGCCTCATACAGTATAATTCACTCATCAATGCTGCTGTTTGTGTGTTTTATGCGTTGTCATGACTGGTGTGGCACAATTTGCGTATCAGTATGGCCATGCCATTAACGGGACATGCCTTTAGTTGAATTATTACTCATTGTTTGTCCTGACGAAGGGACTGCATATTGAGCAGTTACTGTTGTTTGATACCCCAAGTTCTAATATTTTTTTCCTCCCTGACTTTCTGATTGCTTTTAATTCTTTTCATTAAAACTAATTTCAGACAATCACTTTGATTTGCCTCATCAGGACCACCAGGTAGTGAAAAATATGTTCGGCTTTTGTTCCTGCGATGTAGTGCATATAAAGAGAGATTCAATCTCTAAAGATTCACTCAGTTATATCCACTCTCTGAGGTGAAGTGGTTTGATTAATTGGCGGGTAATCATTTTAATTCAAGAAGTGCCACTAATTGTCTCATCTGCTCTGCAGGTGGAAAACAGTGATGTTAGCATGCTGTATTGGTCTGTTTAACAGCAGTAGGACAAAGGTCTTATGGGCGTTGAACGTGCTCATTGAAGTATCGAAGGTACTTTGGAGGTATGCAGTTTTCCAAAAAACTCTTTTACCACGCTGTAAAGGAAGGAATATAGGCGTGGATCATATAACGATCTCTTCATCTTAATAGAGTCCATCCAGCTTTAAGAAGTCTGGCCAGTACTCCAGAGTATGGCTTTGGTGTCTATTATAAGAATATTACCTGGCTATACAGCCTTCCATATGTTCAAGCCCCTCGAGAAGATGGTCCCTTAATTAGAGGAGCAGCTGGTTGCCCGCTAGCAAGCTAGGCTAGCAATGCAGGTGACTTAACTCAGCAGTAGATTTCAGCATGTGTGGCCTGATTTTATGCCATGCTCCACCCCCCACCCCACCATGTGTGCATAAAAGCGAGGGGAAGAGTAACAGAGTGCATTGCTACAGCATGGAGCAAGCCTATATAGGTTAGCTACCCCAGTGCATCAAGGACAGTCTGCTAGCAACAGAAAGTGTGTCTACAAGTGGGGCAGCTATTTCTACTGCCTCTACCACTTTCGCGGGGTCGACCATCTCACTCTCTCCATTTCTCTCTCTCTACCTCACGCTCCCTATTTTCTGGAACGTCCTCTTGCTTTTCCTCACTTGGTTTTCGTCCTTTCTTTCTTCCATCCTGCTTTTGATCGCTGACCCCCCGAAAGCGCAGAAGTTAGCTTTCAGAAGCTCTCCTCTCCGAGCTCAGGAAACTCATGTGGGATTGTCCTGCCCTGGTTTCCCTGCCTCTGACACTCTGTCCCAGGGACAGCTCCTGGCCCCGTACTCAACAGATCTACAACTTCAGGCTGACATTTCACATTATACCACTTGTATTCTACTTTTCTGACCTTCTACTAAGGTCAGAAAGAGAAGAGCTACTTGAATTTCACGTGCATATGCCTCACTTCTCACTGACAAGTACAGGGTGTCCTTTCAGGTGATTGGTTGCATAAATTTTGAGTCCAATTAGATTAAAGATACTCATCTTGTTACTTTCCTACCGTTGTAGCTGGAAAAACGAGCAAAGTTAAGCAAATTTAATATGCTGTAATAATATTTTTTTTAAAAACAAGACCCTTAATCAAGCACATTTTAGACCAGTGACCTTTTTCAGCTGATTTAAGCTTTGGTGTGACGAAAGATTGCCAGAATAAATTGGTAAGAATAATGGGAAAACTGAGACCTCGGTAAAAGAGTAAAAGTGCAATAACTAATTGACTAATGAAATAAAAATCTGTCTGCATATATGATATGTTTATTCATTAAGTGGCTATGGTCCAGTTGCTTTTTTTTGTATTGCAATCTGTGTGATTTTTGATTCTGTGTACTAAAACAGATTTAGACATGTGTCATATAGTTGGTATTCTGGATCCTTATCACAAGAGCTATGAAAGAAAGTCTCACAACCCAGCAGCCAACTTGGAATGAATCGAGACAGTTACTTTGAAGCCTCTATCTACAGTAAAGCGCCATAACTTTATTTACAGTGGTAACTAGAACACATATGGAATCAGCATTCAAATCCAGCACACACCATTTAAAAACAGCTTAGTTCAAACAGTGTCTCTGATTGTCTCACAAGAGCTTCGAAACAAGGCCGTGCTGTGGATACAGTGAGACTCTTCTTCTTCTTCTTCTTTTGGATGCTCACTTTAGGGTTTGCCACAGCAGATCATCTGCCTCCATCTCACCCTATCCCTAGCATCCTCTTCTGTCACGCCACCCCTCTGTGTGTCCTCCTTCACTACATCCATAAACCTCTGAGGTCTTCCTCTTTTCCTCCTGCTTGGCAGCTCTAGCCGACCCAGCCACAGGGTAGGCCATGAGCCAGGGTACTCTGACTGTGGCCCCAAGCAGGGATAAAACAGGGGGGTTGGGTCAGGAAGAGCATCCGGGGCGAAATTGTGGCCGAATCAAACATGCGGATACAGTAAATTTTAAAAAGTTAAAATGCACCGGCACTGCTTTTTCAATATGGACATATACTTTTGCTGACAAAGCGGAAACGGTCATCACTGTCTACTGTATGAATGTGTCAGCACAGCATGATTGATTACAGTGTTTTAGTTTTAGATGTTGACTGGCTTTAGCATTTCAGAATTCCCCCATTGATTTCTATGTATCCTTAAGCTGACAAGTAGCATCCTGGCTTTAGTCGAACACAAACTGGAAAGTGTCAACTGACCCCATTTTTTCTATTGTACACTTAGAGATTTTTCTTTCTGTGATTGTGCCAATGTTGAGTTGGCAGGTAAGGTGAAAGGGAAACTGAGAAAGAGTACAAAAAAGAAGGCGCCTGGAGAAAAAGGCGAGGAGCTATTTTATGTCCGCGGAGACTCTTAAGAGCTGGAGATGTGGTGGCTGTTTGAAAGTTTCTTAGAGCGGATTCAGTCGATTGAGATTGCTTTCTTTCACCAAGCTAATTTCATGGGCATTCTTAAAAGGAACGTTTTATGGATGGGATCAAAAGCTCTTGATAGTTAGCTCACTCTTTCCTGTTCCCTTTCTTACTTTGTCCCCCTCACTCCCTTACTCCGTCATATTGTATTCTCAGTAGATTTGTGCAACTTTCCCTTTTTTTTGCCTCCTACTTCTTTCTCCTTTTCTCCCCTTGCTCCATTCCCACCCATCTCCTCATCCCCTGTCGCCTCAGTGGCATCTAAAAAGAATGACAGGAGCGCGTCGTTTATGGTCTGTTTGTGGGCCATTACATTTGAATAAAGAAACATTTAAGAACACAGATTCTTTCCTCTTTGTCTCTCATTCTGGTTTACTGTCTCAAAAGCAGTAAACTGTGCTACCGAGTACATTTTTCTCCCACGTTTAATGAGGAGAAGGAGCATCTTTTTGAGTTTGGTGGGTCATTTCGAATGAAAATGTGCCGGCGTTTTTTTGAGTGAATGTTGAAAATCACAGACTCACAGACTAACACCACCTGACAGCATCATCATGATAAAACAATCATTTATACATATTTAGGTTTAGAAAATAAAAGTGTTAGTGTTTATAGTTGGTGGCTGTTGTTAAAAGCCAAAGTGATTGTAAACAACACATTTAATAAGAGTTTAATATACCTTATGATGGAAGCGAAACCCATATATACTTACTCGATACTTTCTTTTCTAGAAATTGCTACTACAGTGTTGAACCTCCTCTTGCCTCCAATTTTGCGAGTTTCTTCTTATTAAAAGCGATTCCCACTGTCGCTAAGTGCTTGCACTACAGAGGCTGTTTGATTGTTGGACTTTTCTTTGTATTGTTGTAGGGTCTCTGTCTTATATATATATATATATATATATATATATATATATATATATGTATATATATATATATATTGCCTTGAGGCAACTGCTGTTGTGATCTTGTATAAATGAAACTGAATTGAACCAGCTTGAGGTGATTTGATGATTTATGACATGGTGTGCTATCCTGCTGGAAGCAGCCATCAGAAGATGGGTACACTGTGGTCATGAAGGGATGGACATAGCAGAACTGCTAAGGCAGACTGTCGCGTCATGTGGTATCAAGTGTGCCAATTCTGATCCAAGCGTTGCACCAGAAATCGAGACTCATCTGACCAGCCTACGCAGGAAGATCCCAGATCAGCAGTTTCTGAAATACCAGACCAGCCAGTTTGGCACCAGCAAACACTCCACGTGCAAAGTCACATAAATCACCTTTATTCCACATTCTGATAGTTGGGTCGAACTTTAGCGTGGCATCTCGTTTGTGTCTACATGTTTATGTTCATTGAGTTGCTACAGTGTGATTGGCTGATTAGGTATTTACAGCAACAAACAGTTGAACAGGTGTACCTAATGAAATTGGTCCATGAGTTTAAATGGGTCACAAAGCATAAGAAGCCTGTATTTTTATGAGTTAGACTTAGGTTTGAAACCACTCTGCTTTCAAAATAGCATACTTTCCCGTTTCTGTGGTTTCACAGCTGCTCAAAACTAGCAGATAAATGTTTAGACATAATTAGATGTGTTGAATAACTAAAACTCTGACAGCTAATGTCAGTGCAGGGCAGCAAAAACAGAAATAGATATTTATATATGTCTGTGCATAACCCTGAAGCAAAGGACACGTTTATTCTGCTGACACGTCTCCCTGTGGGGACAGCCCTTTAAAGTTCTTTCTGAGAAAACAATTTTGTGGAGAAAAGCAGCACGTATAGTCTCCTGTACCGTTTAAGTTTTAAAGTACAGATTGATATTTTTTTTTCAGTGGCTGTGTATCATGGTTGGGGCAGAGATTTCTTCTTCTTCTGTGACCTCACCAACCGAGCAGACAATATTTTCTTCATTGTTGTTCTCTTTCAGCTTGTGGTTGAATTACAACATTAAGACATTTACAGCAACTACTTCAAGGATCTTTGTTTGCATATCATCACATGTCCACAAAAATGTGTTCAAAACTTTAGGTTGCTTTTCTCCATGTCACCTCTTTAATAGTAGACTGATTGCAAAAAAATGTCCCCAGTTAACTGATCAGTTGCAGTAATGATGCTTGCAAACTGGAGCCACCTTTTAGCCAAGTGAAATGATTGCCCCGACACTTGTACAAACTAAAGCAGAGCAGTCATTGATCCTTTTTCTTTGCCTTTGTTCTGGGGATGTTTTTGTCTAGAGTTATTGATCAATCGAGTCCGGTGGGAAAAGTGCAGTTTAGTGTAGTATTCCTGTACTTATATCCACCTATTACTGCCATGGTTACACAGATCATGTTCAGCGAACCCCCGTTTTCAATGCGAGCTCCTAAAAATCACAGCTAACTTATCCATCCGTGTCTTCCTGGAGCTGGGGATCCTGAATCAGTATTTAATACAGATCTTCAGCATTAGTGCTCTCCACGTCTGTGCCAGTTTAAGCCAGAGGATGGAGGGTCCAGTGATGATTGTGACTATGTAGGTCTCCGACTCCTATTCCTGTAAAGTAGATCATTTTGTACAGCCTAGTCCTTACTGAGTAATGGTGCTGCTAAAACAGAAAAGGAAGGAAGCGAGAACGAGGAGGAGCGTGAGAGATGCAGCTTTCTGTCCTACTTATAGTTTTCATAAATTCTTCTCTTTTTATTACTTTATATCCAACTCACGTCGTGTCCTTTCATATTCTTTCTTACTTACTTGTCTGAAATTTAATTTTTTCTTCTTTGTTTGTGCCCCTTCATTGCTTTTGGTTTTCCTATTCCTACATTCATCACTTTTCTTCAGTCTGATCTGTCCATAAACTTCCAAGCATTTCTTTTGCTTTTATTTATTCTTTTCTTTCCATCCTCTTCACATTTCTCATCCATTCCTTAACATCCTTTTATTCTTCCTCTGTTCTCATCTTTATTACCAGCCTTTCCACCCATGTACCCCTCTGCTCACAGTCCGTCCCTCTTGCTCGTCTCTCTCAACTCCTTTATTACCGTTACACTGTCACCCTGCCTTGGCCTTCCTCGTCGCTATTCGTGCTGTGTTACAGGTTTCGTCTGGTCTCCATCCCACAGCAGCACACCTTTAGGGCCAACTTTTCACAGTGTTCCTCTTTTATTCCACTTTAACTGGGCTGCATCACGTCTTGCTGAGTTTTAGGGAGGTCAAGAAAAAGGAAAAGTTATTTTGATTGATGGAGTGCACACTTCTGTCATCACAGAGAAGTCATGTTGTCCTCTCAAATGATTGTGTCCATCCTCTCCTCTCCTCTAACTGCATGCTGGGAGTTTGAGAGCATTAGTAGCTGCTAGAGTGTGTGAAGCTGCTGGTTTAGTTTGATGCTTTGGTGTTTTTCAGTAAGGCTTTTTAAAAAATGTTATTTATCAACCTGTGTGTGCAGGTAAGACTATTTTAGTAAATTACTGTGCGGATTAAGCATCTTGGGTAATGTTCGTACCCAAGTCATACTGACTGTATTTGAGAAGGGTTCGCCTCCTTAGCTGGTTGTTTTGGCTGCAGAAGAACAAGTGGGCCATGAGAACGTTTCATATGGCTCTCGGATGAATGAGGCAGTCGTGTCTTCTCTCGCACGACTGCAGCATTTTTAGTCTTTTCAGAGACAGCCTTTCATGTATCTGAATGATCCAGCACAGATTTTAGAAGTTAAATGCAAAATGTCAATGTAGCAACATGACATGCTTTGAGTGTGGTATGGTATGCACAAAACAGGTCAGCTGCAACCCACAGGTAGCTCTGCATGGAACAAGGAAGGCCCCCACTGGCACCGGGCACAGAAAACACTGAACAATGAACGAGGCATAACAGTGAGGTGATAGACAGTAGCTCTGATAATACTGAGGGACAAGCTGTGGAGAAAAATATAAGCAGTAGGCAGACAGAACCGTGCGCTAGATAGAAAGTCAGACAACCGAGGCTGAAAAAACAGCAAATCAAGTGAATCAAACACCAGAAATGAAGAAGAAATGAAGCGCCTTGAGGCGACATTTGTTGTGATTTGGCGCTATATAAATAAAATTGAATTGAATTGAATTGAATTGAATTGAATTAAATGTTGAAAATATACACGTGGAAATCTTAGAAGATGACTTCCTGTCTCAGTGCTCTGATATTGTCTCAAAAATATGATCAGTAGTCATATTCACCCGAGGAGATGGGTAATTTCCTAGAAAATGGCAGACAGTTTGTTATATTTCTTTTGTAAATATTACAAAGCTGGCTAGTCAAGAACAGCCAACTCAAAAGAAACTGTTTAGCCTAAAAGAGATGCTTCAGACAGCAAATAAACTGGTTAAAACAAAGTAAATATAGAGAAGAAAAATGGCTTAACTAAGTAGCATGTACCTGAGGCTGGGGTGAGTTGGTAATGACTCAAAGACTTGTTTGCTTTTTAGGAAAACGGGTACCTCTTGTAATCCTTTCATCATACCTATGAGTTCACTGGACTGGTTAGCATTCAGAGCCTTTTGTCTTCAAACTGCACAAGGGTTTCTTCACCTTAAGCAACCTGGATTAAATAAAAAGAAAAAGGATCTGGTCTGGTTCCTCTATCCCCAGCTGATGTAGACACTCAACAGACTTCCTCTTTAACCAGTCAGTCCTCCATACTTTAAATTCTGTTTTTAACTCAGACAGCGTTTTAAACTCTGTGGTAATGTTGGGGGTAACTTTTGTTTTACCCACTGACTTTGAGGATTCTCAGTTCTAACCATGTGCTGATAATCCTCAGACCAGCTGGCCAGGCAGGCTAAGAAACTTTAAATGTCAGTGTCTTCTGGAGAAGATTCTGTAGGAGGTGAAGTGTGGTCATCCTGGTCTTTTTACGGAGCAACCCAAAGATCAAAATACCAGACTTCTTCAAAGAAGAAGGCCTTAGAAAGCTTCTCTCTCATTTAGCCGGTGTTCACGAATCAAGGTGGGGTTTTTTTGGTTTTTTTTTTTTACGTTTAAGTTTCTAGAGGAGGGTTGAAGTCGCTGTACAAAACTCCCAGAAGAGAACTGCAGAAGAGGCTACATGTAGGCATACAGTACAGGGCATAATGACCATGAAGCAAGAGGTCTTTGTGTGTTTTACTAAGCTGATTAAAGTCTGAGCTCTCCAAGACTGGTACCCTTTTCTCAGTACTGCAGGCAGTTTGTTGGTTTAGGGTCTTATAGGTGTTAGAGGACAGGCCTTATATTTCTGGTTCCTGATATTCTGCAGCACAGTGCAGGCATATTTGTCTAGTGATTTTATTTGTATTTTTTTTTTATTTTTTTGGGATCAAGCTGAACAGATGACTTATGAAGACAAACAAAATCATGATGGGTGCATGTGTTCGGAGGTTGGCTGGCTGCACGTCTTAGAGTAGAGGTCAGCTGATATATTGACAGGGCTGACATTAAATATTTGTCAGTACACGGGTATCGCATTTATAACTTCCAGTTAAAAATGTTTTAGCTATTGATGTTGCATATTTTGTCCACCTGAGGTCACTCTACAGCCTTTGGTAACACACGTTTGGAGTGCGACAAACAAAAATTTGGGCAAATTTGAAAAAAAGTAATCCATGAAAGAAAGATCTTTTTTTTTAGTCAATCCATCCATTTTCTTCTGCTTATCCGGGGCCTGGTCGCGGGGGCAGCAGCCCAAGCAGAGAAGCCCAGACCTCCCTCTCCCCAGCCACCTCTTCCAGCTTGTCTGGGGGAACACCCAGGCGTTCCCAGGCCAGCTGAGCAATATAATCCTAGCGGAGCGATCCCCGGCTACCAAGACTGGCAATATTTTATTTTTTTAGTCTTTGTTATATTCTGTTATAATATTATCTTGGTAATGAATCATAAGTAAACACACACAAAACTGTTAAGGAATCAGTTTATACTTCAAGCATTTGAAAGATAAAAAAAAATCACAAGAATATCGTTATCGATATCGAACTTTAAAATCAGATATCAGTCAGGCTCTAGTATGGGGTTTGTATATAATAAAATCCTGTCAGACCTCTAAGAGGTTGTTTTGCTTATTAAGTTGAAGAGATTGTGTGCAGCAGCTCAGTAATAATAAATGCACAGTACA
Source organism: Neolamprologus brichardi (assembly GCF_056152115.1). Classification (NCBI taxonomy): domain Eukaryota; kingdom Metazoa; phylum Chordata; class Actinopteri; order Cichliformes; family Cichlidae; genus Neolamprologus; species Neolamprologus brichardi. Next base: position 23,309,285 of record NC_142115.1, read on the forward strand.
AGCAGCCATTTATTTGTCTTTTAGTTTATATGTTTTATTTTGGGGGTCGTAAAGGAAGGGTTTAATAGTCGCAGAGGTCGGGTGTCTGTGCCTTCTTTTTTTGTATGTGTGAGGTAAATTTACATACGAAGCTCAGGAGATAGAGCAGGTCATCTGCTGATCGGAAGGTTGGTGGTTCGATTCCTGGCTCCCTCAGTCTGCATGCCAAATATCCTTGGGCAAGATACTAACCCCCACTTGCTCTCCGATGCATCCATCGGAGTATGAATGTGTATGAGTGTATGTTAGTTAAAAAGCACTGACAAAGCATAGAGCGCTTGTGTGAATGGGTTAGTGATGGGTCGTTCGCGAACGAAATGGCTCTTAGAGCCGACTCTTTGAAGTGAACGACACGAGCCGGCTCCTTATTGGGAGCCGTGAGGTTTTTTTTTTCTTTCTCTCACCCTCTCTCTCGCCCTTTTTTCCGCTAAACTCCGCACGCGCGGCCTGTACTTTGCGCTGGGCAGAGGGGGGAGGGGCGTTAGTTACACTCGCAGTAGCACAGGAACAGAGCCAGAGAGAAAGAGAGCGAGGGACAACAACGTCACATTAGAAAGGTATAGTAATCATCCACTATTTTCAGTTGCAGATGATAAAGGATTCAGAAATCATGCAGGCCCATATGACAGAGAATGTGCATCTTCTTTTTGTTTTAATATTTTAATTTATATTTAATTGTGTTGTGGTTTGCAGTGTTTTGTGTTGTTTCACGTTAAATTTGTTTAAAAGGAAAAAGCTGAAAATTTAAATAGTTAAAAGTTTAAAATGTAAATAGTTGTTCTTTGTATTATATGATTTATTTATTACATTTTATGTGGAGTGAATAAATAAAGTATATTTATGGTGGCCCTTAGAGAAAAAGCACATACAAACTCCAAAACATGTACAAACTCCTAAGCATGTACAAACTCCAAAACACGTAAAAACTCAGAAGCACGTACAAACTCCAAAACACGTAAAAACTAAGAAGCACGTACAAACTCAGAATCACGTACAAAACACAACAGAAGTGCTCCAGGATGCTAGGGCGCAGTGTTGAGCTTTTGTTACCTAGTGGCTACACAAGCCAGGAAGTATCAACAACCGGATTTGGTGTGTGGTAGTAACAGGTAAATTGTTTGTTTTTTTAAGTTATTTGAATAAATATGAGTGCTTGTCTATAAATACACAAACAATACACACATGCTTTCAATTGTGTAATTTAAGTGATCTGGGTAGCTCTGTTTTGGAAGTTCAGTTAATGCTAGAAATGGGTTTTGGAGTTTGTACGTGCTTTCTGGAGTTTGTATATGCTTTAGAGTTTGTACGTGCTTTGTCTCTAGGGGCCATATATAAACATATATAAATAAAACCACTTTTTTTTTACATTAGTAATTCCTTTTCTGCATAATTTTATATTATTGTTAATGATTAAATAATTAAAGCAACAAAACAACCTGAAGAGCCGGTTCGGATCCGAAAGAGCCGGCTCTTTTTAGTGAGCCGAGCCGAAAGAGCCGGATCTCTAAAAAGAGCCGGAAATTCCATCACTAGAATGGGTGTGTATGGGTGAATGTGGCGTGTTGTATAGAGCACTTTGAGTACTCCAGGAGAGTAGGAAAGCGCTATATAAAAATCAGTCCATTTACCATTTACCATCTAAAATGCTATATAGCTCATCTGCTGTCTTCATAATGTTTTGAAATGCAGTAAAATAAAGGGAACAATAAAACAATTTAGAATCAGCTTTGGTGAGGCTAACACTTTACTGGCACCATTAAGGCCTCCTTAACAGTCAAAAGTCTTGTTAACAGGAGATTATGTAACATTTTACCACTACAAAGCCTGGACGCATTAAGTAGTCCATTTGGGACTCCTGAGCTGACCATTATATTAAGTAGTAATGATATGCAGTCAGCAAAACCGAAAACACGTTGGGCTCTATATTTAAAAAAATTACTGTAGCGTGACAAAAAAATAACAAACTTTGAGATTATGTTATAAATAGACAGTGTTTTTCCTCTGGTATCTTAAGAGAAGTGTTAACTAATCATATTTGTTCATACATTTTGTTTCACAGTGTAAAAATTCAAATAATTATAGTAACAGGAATATAACCTTGCCAGCTGGGACATCATTAATATGGATAACGGAGGTAACTGCGGAGGGAAAAAGCCATGGAAATGCTGTTAGCTGGGTATTGTTCCTACATGTTTACACAATTTCCCAAAAATGATGTCCTTGTCTGTTGGCTTTAAACACATTGTTGTGGAATTGCTATAACATTTGTAGTTTTTGGCAAGTGATTTTCTGTGTGGGTACAGGAAAGAACAAGCATGTGTGGGAGCATGAAGAACAAAGCACCAGTATTTATAAACCCTCTACTTTGCTGTGGTGTCACCCACTAGCTCTATTTTCTTCTTCTGCTCATCAAAAACCAATGTCATTGACGCAAAACACCACACAGTCCTTCAGTAGTATAAAAAGGAAGCGAGAGTGTAGTCGTTTCGCATTGCCGAGTCGTCGGAAAGAAAGTATCAGGTGCGCATGTATAGAGTCGCTATGAGTGAGTGAGATATGAACAAATGAACTGCAGTGCAAGACATGATGCGGTCCAACAGAAGGAACAAGGATTCAGCTTTCTAAGCATTGTAAGCTTCTTTGCATCAATGACTATTCCTGTTCAGTTTGGAAAGACCTGTTAGCGGTGTTTAGACGTAATGAGAAGTTACAGTCATGCATATTAAGCCAACAGGAAGTGTTAGAGGCTCCTTTAGGATTGCTGTGAAGTTGAAAACTATGTTTCCCTCTTCTGATCTAAATACAATTCCTCTTTGTCTCCGACCCCTTCTTCTTCTTCTTTTCCTTTTTCTTTTTTGGCTGCTTGTTCTTTTGTGTCATCATCTCTTTTGTTTACAGGGCATCAAGGCCCATGGAAGCACTACTTTGTCAACAAGGAGACAACTGAGTGAGTGTCTCTGTTCTGCTATCACCTGACTGAACGTGACTGTGTCTATGTAGTGGTCTATCTTGATGTACTAGATGGAAGCACAGGGGGTCTTGGTACTAGGGCTTGATTCATCTGTACGGCTCTACTCTGATCTTCACTTGTTTTGCTTCACAAAATGAGCTAATCCAGTTCTTGACATCCACTGTTAGAACTGATTACATTCTTTGATTAACCTGACTTTACTCACGTAACTGTTCAGTTATATTATGAGCACTCCACATCTGGAATGACTGTCTCACTACAGACTGAAGTAGATCGACGGATGGATGCTGGTTTTGTGAAGTAAAATCATGGCAAATAGTACATTGAGCCAGTTCTAAGAATCAATCGAGCCCCAGTGTGGAGACCCTCCGTGCGATGATGAATGCCACCTGCACTGCCTTGTCCTGTAACGTAGACAAGAATGCTGCCTATTTATTATACCTATGTGAATCAATCCTGCCTAAAAAGGATGGTGACCGAGAAAGATCTTGGCTCCGAGATCCTCTCTTTTCTTGTTTAAATCAATGTAACTGAGCTGCTCTGTCTGTTGGAGTTCACTGAAAAAGCCAATGTAATATTTTCTGTGGTTTATGTCAGAGTGGGAAAAATCTGTTCAAGCAGAAGACAGTGGTACAGATAATTTCTCTTATACTGCAATTCGATGGTGCAGATCATCTCTGTTATAAGCCGATGAGCTTGACAAATGACATGGTTTCAGATATTGAACAGTGTGCAGTGTAGTCTCCGTTTCTAAGTTCACAAAGCATTCAAGTGCCAAATCATGAGTTTAGCCCATTTGAAGAAATATAAATCTATATCTTTTCTCAGTATCCACATGTTATTTACAGGGTCTTATTTTCCCTGTAAAGCGCTTTAAAGAATGGGACGTGCCATCCCAACAAATTAACAACCCAGAAGATGACCACAAAGTGAAACACTGTTCAAAGTGGACCACTTTATCAAATATTCTTTAAGTGTTTTCACTTCAAAAGATTCATCAACTTCATTTCAACTTCCACGCGAGCTGCATGAAAAGTGTACATGCTGTGAAGTCAGTCACTGCACAGAAAATATTATGTTGCAGGGAAGTTCAGGAACTTCCCAAGGTGAAAATTCCTCTGGGGACCTAAAGAAAGTAGTTTTTTTGTGTGTGTTTTGTTTTTTAAAGTGTATTCCCTGCCTACCTTCCTGCACTGTACTAAAGTCGAGCATGCTTTAGGATTCAAAGCACCAGTGCTTGAATGTAGTGTCCCAGTCTCTCTTCTCCTGCTCTTGTGTGAACTTTAACCCTCCCCGTCATTGCACTATGAACTGCGATCCCAGCTGTCACAGTATGCAAGCCTTTTATTGACGCCTGTGACCTGTGACCTTCCCCAGACAGGCTTCATCCGTCCCTCCCCTCTCTACTCAGCCCACCCTGGCATTACATAACATACACACAAGCCTTGATAGACACAGGCATTGATTCAGTATAACGCTTGCACATGAAGACCTTCGAGTTTTCAAGGACACGTCTTATGTTAACCATCAATTACAAAGGAACCATTTTTGTTGCTTCTGAGGTAAATAACCTCCGTGTTTGAAGGTTAGAGCACAAAGAGACTGTAAAAGCCATCGGTGCCCCATTTATGCAAGGGCACCTACACACTTCCACGTCTTTGTATGTGCATACGGTTGTTTGCCTCTGTGTGTGGAGTTGAGTTATTTTTACTCAAACATACAGATTTGCTGCAAGAATACCTCATCATTTTTGTGTGTGCCTGTGTGCTAATGTGCACGTGGTGATGATTTTTTTTTTTCTCATTAAACTCCTCAAGGACTGACAGTAATGCTGTGATGTTGAATTATTAGTCACTTCTGGACCTGTTGCAGTGAAAACAACATAATGAGCTAAACCTCATTTGCAAGGTCAAACCAAGTGGAAACCAAAACGGAGGAGGTTAAAGTCACAGATTCCTCTTAACGCAGTTCTCATAATGTCCACTAGGTGCTTTGGTGGAAAAGACCTTAAATTTTTGGGAGGCAGGTCTTGCAAAAACGTCCTAGTGTAATTATACAACTTCACAGTAAGTAAACTTTCCTTAACTTTAAGTTAAACTGATTTAATATTCCTGAGGTTCGCTGAAATATAATCATCTGCAATTATGAAAAATGTAATTTAACTGCAATAAAGGCAAGAAAGCACAAGTAGAGTAATAAATCTATCTAAATATTCTTATTTGTTAGGATAGCAAACTAAGTTAAAGTTTTTATACCCAAATTTGAGCCGGCACACTGGACTTCTCTGAGAAGTCTGAAATTAATCACTCAAAGCATTCAACCACTAAAACTAATTTTTCTGTTCAAGACTGCAAGTAAATAAATGCAATTTGGCACCTTAACCCCAAAATAATAGGATGCTTTATTATTTTATTTATTATTTTCAGCTTTTTAAAAAAAAACAAAAAAAAAAAAAAAACAGTACACAATGTTCATATTTATGTGTTGGTAGTTGGAGATCTAACTTTTTTGGTTCCTGTTGAACTGAACATCTACACTACAGAACTGTCTATGCTCAAGTACATAACAAACAGCGTGTCGACTAAAAATGTAAATAAACCTACACGACTAACATAAATTGAGTCACGCTGCACAGTATTTATTACCCTATTTAATATAGGTAAGGAAATGTTTCTATTTACAGTTTGAATGTTTTAGCAAATGTTAGATGGGATCATGTGTATTGGTTCCCACTCATTCGCCACTCACTCTGAGCTCCTTTCAGGCTCTAAGATGTGATGTGAGATTTATCCTCCAAACAAATAACAGCATGGCACTGAGTGATAAACCTGAAGCTGAGGCAAAATAAAACTGGAGATGATGTCACAGGCACTATATCAAATGCGCAGTCTTAAAGTTCTGACTGAAGTTGTAAACCATGACATTAGGATGAAATGTTTTGCAGCGTCTCATAAAGGCTTGAGCAAAAGAGTCTCCAGGAGAAACAATGCATCCATGACTTCATTTGAATTGTAAATACATTGAATCTTTGTGATTAAGTGCCTTGTAAAACATACATCTGCATTTACTAGTCAACTAGCAGAGTTAGCAGTTGTGTTAATGTGTGTGCCATTGCTGCGCTGACATCAACATAGCGAAAAGGGGCAGCAGGTGGAGAGAGTGAAAGCGATGGAGAGAGAGTGCATGAATGTGCGTGGGGGTGTTCGAGCCTGCCCGCCTGCCCAGTGGCAGTCACATTAAGATGAAAGGTTTCTCTACCCAGGTGGAGGTTGCATGTTGGAGGAAGTGTTGTCTTTGTGGAGAATGTGTGCGAGTTTGTCAAACCACCTATATGAACAAAGTGACGGCTGACTGGTTTAAAGGTTGGCGGCAACTAAAAATCCTCTACACTTCTCATCTTGTGTTTTTTAAAACTTGCTTTCAGTTCAAAATTACCAGCAGCGACATCACAAATATGAACAAGAGTGCATAAAGTACATATCTGAGTGGTAGCAGACAGCTACATAGGAAGACTGCATTTTTATAGCACCAACAACACAGCACGCAGGTGCCTTCAGCTGTCCCGAGGTTAAAAGAAGAAAAGTCCCTTTTTTGAGTGTTTCATAGCGTTTGCACGCATACGTGGCTGTGTCACATCTTTGATCCACTATTCTGGGCTCCGATTGCATGTCCCTTTTTGACTACCTAAAATGAGAAAGCGCAGGTGGGTTGGTGTATCTGTGGATGTGGTTTCCAGCTAGCGACAGATATTGTCAAGCTAAAACTGGATACTTCCAAGTGGCCCCGTTCATGCGCAGGTGGTACTTTTCAGAGAAGGCTGAAGCCCCCAACCACCAACCACACAGCACTGCTAAAGAAGTGGGGGCTGTCTTTGTGCATGCTTGTGTGTGTGCGCACGCATGAGCTAATCTCCAATGCTGGCTAGCTGCCAGAGCACTTATCTAACTGTGATCCACAGTGCTACTCACTGTGACTCCTAATTATAGACAGAGGCACTCAAACAGACACATATACACACAGTTTCTACATGCTCTCCTGTGTACCATTCACGCTAATGAAGCACTCTCCCTGAGGAAGTATCCACACTCCTCTCTGCTCCTTAATGGAGGCCACCAAGACCACCTCCTCTTGCAGCCTACCTCTCAGCTTTCTACTCATACAGAAAGTTACCAACATGTGTACGCCATTTGTCAGACAGAAGTGGGAATGAAAAGAAAACGAATAATACAAACGCAGTGATAACTATAGAAATGCAGTGAGATGTGGAGCAAAACGGAGGGGATGATCGAAAGCTGCCATGGGGAGTGCAGGGGAAGACGGAGAACGTCTGCCAAGAAGCCAACAGATAGAGATCATGTTGAGGGAACGGACAGCGGGGGACTTGGAACCGCTTGCGAGAAGAGCAGAGAAGGAGGAGAAGAGATGGAGAACATTTGTTCTGTTTACTTATTGAGATCCAAGATGCATGATCACAATCCTTTTACAGTCCCATAGGCTTTTCTCTTTGTCCCTCTATCTTTACATCTCCTTTCCTCTCATTGTTTCCTCATTTATCCCTCTCGGTCGTTTTCATTCCTCTCTCATTGTGCTCCTCCTCCTCCTCCTCCCCCATTCTGTCATGTTACAGCAGAGTGAGAATGGCACGCAGTCAAATCCTTAAATCCTTCGAGACTGGGTTAGGATACGTTAGCATATGATAAGTCACTGTGCCATATGATATATTTGATAAAAACTCTGAAGGCTTTGTGCCAGTTTGTCTGGGTGAAGGCAACTTACAGTTGGGCAACATATTAAAGAAGAAAATCAAACCCTTAAACCTTACACACACTGATGTTATCTGATTGTTATGTTATCCTGTGAAGGGCATTTTGGTGCCATGTTTTGGGTACACTTGCTCCGTAGAGGGAAGTGCAAATCAATATGATGCTGTCCTGAGAGCTCACCTTTATCCTGTGACTTGTCGAGAGGCCTAGTAAAATCAATCACAGAATGCACTGAAGTCGTTCTTGGCCTTTCTTACTTTGTGTTGTTTTTTTTCTCCCCTGTAGTTTGTCACCCACATAACTTCCTGTGTCTGTGCATTAAGGAGCTATTTGCAGTTTCCCAGCACAGCTTTCTTAAAAGTATTCCAAGAGCAGGAGGCAACAATACAATTAATTTAACTTGCTTTGTATGCCCCTCAAAGCTTGATGAAACATTCCCAGGCGATGCATAGTTAGTTCACTTATGTGCCTTAACTGCGCCTTCCTCTCGCGTCCTCTAAATAACTTTATCAAGGTAACACCGCTGCTACCACCACCACCTCTCTCTATACATAGTGCTGACAGAAGGGAACAAAGCAAGCAGGACGGGACAGAAGGGACTGTGGTGGCTACTGCTGCGTGCCTCTCATCCAGGCTAACCCCACCTGGCCCCAGGGGCAGTGCAGGGGAGAGTGGGGGCTGACAGCAGAAGGTGTGCTTGTGTGTGGGACTGTGCATCTAAGAAAGAGGAACAGAGACAGAGAGAGTGTGCTTGTGTTTGTGTGGGAGTCTCTGATCTGTGTCCTCATGTATGGCTTTCTCCCCCCGGGCAGGGCATAACAGCACAGGGAGGCGGGCACCTAACTGGGCACAGATGGCAGCGACAGACAGACAGGGGCGGTGGTGATATAAACACGTTAATAAATAATTATCTGTACAATGACACTGGGTACACCGGAGTTGACGGGAGGGGGAACTGCAGGACAGGAGGGGAGAAGGAGACGGGTGGGGGTGGACGTGAAGAAAATGGACAAAGAAGGATTTGAGAAGAGCGGGAGAAAGAGTGACAGAGGAGGTAAAGGAAGGAGGCAGGATAAAAGGGTGCGAGAGAGGATGAAGAGTAAAGAAAACCAGGGGAATCTGTCAAGTAAAGGACAAAGGAAATGAAGAAAGAATATGAAATTACGAAGAAAAGTGATAGAAGACTAAAGTGTGTGTGTGTGTGTGTGTGTGTGTGTGTTTGAGAGCTCCAGTAAATATTAACAACGGTTGATATTGATATTTATTTAAAAATGTATAACTAAACACAGTCTGAGCAAGTGAATCTAAAGCTGCCGTTTCACTATCTAGAGATTTTAAGCCGTAGTAGCTGGAGTGCCAGAGTTTAAAAGCTAAAACCTCAAAGGCAAAATCGTTTTTAGTTTTGCGTCTATAACTCCATAAAGGAGTTATGGTGGAAAACAAAATAGAGAGATGAAAAGCCAGGTATGAATCCGTGTGAAGGAAATAAGAGGTGGAGAGAGCAGTGGGAAAGGATTCAACATCAGACAAGAAAAAGAGACAAGACGGGAGCGAGGGTAAAGACGAAGTGGGATGAAAATTGAGGAAACATGACAGAGGGGAAAAGAGGGAGTCAGTTACTCTACATTGAAAGGCAGATGAAAGCAATACTCTGCTGTTCAGTGACAAGTCAGAAGGGAGGCTTTAGGTGGACAAAGCATCTAGTGGTGTGTGTGTGTGCGTGTGTTTCTTGCCAAGTGTGTGCCACATCATGCATGCAATCCTGCATGCGTGTGTCGTCCGCTGGCCTATAACTGCTTTTATCTGTAATGAATGACAAGAGGGCCTCTTGGCTCTTTCTCTCCTCCTCATATGCCGTCTTCCCCTCTGTCTCACTCTCCTTTTCTAGTACCTGTTTCGCTTCACCTCTGTCGCTTTAGTCTCCCCATCATTTTTCTCTTTTCTCTCTCCTTCCTGCACCTCTCCGCTTTCCAAGCTTTCAGCCGCAAACACCCTATCTGTGGTCACTTATTAATATATTTGAGTAGCAGGTTAACATAATTAGGGGTGTAGAGTTTGACTGCAGAAGGCTCGTGGGTGGATGCCAGTGCTCCTGCTGGCTCTCATCGACATTAGATAAGTTCTAAAAGGTCGAGACCAAATTAACATTTTAACTTTGGGCGTCGAGATGCAATCCTCCCTTTCCTTCCTTGACTTCTTAGCTCCTTGCTCATTTCCATTTTTCTCTTTTAGCTACAGGAAGTCACATTTTGCATATATAGTGTTTCCTATAATAGATGATACAGTCACAGCCAGTGCATTGACAGTCACAGCCACGGCGCATTACTGTATTGTAAGTTAGCTATATGCCATATTTTTATTTCCCATGTTGCTTTCTACAGCCCTCTTAGCATTCACTTTGAATTCATCATTAATTCATAACATCTCCCATCCTCATTGGCTATTCTTCAGCTCGAAACGATCAAAGAAACAAGGATTGTCGGGAAATGGACGCATATGTAGCGAGTCTCCAACTTGAGATACAATTGTATCTACGTCTTTTACGTTATGCCATCTCTTCCAGCTGGTAGATAATCAGTACATGTTAAAGGGCATTTGGCTTTCTTGCACATAGGTGTATTGAAAAGGGCACACTTTTATTTGGTGTTTAAAGCTAAAAGGAGCCTCGGCTTCTCCACTAGAAAAAAACAGAGAAATTGCAACAGTTTGTGTTCACACACACACAGAAGCAATGTCAAGTAAGAGGGACGGTGTCCCACATGAGAGTTACTTGCTTCCAAATGACAGGGAATATAATCTTGTCTGACAAAAAGCTATGTTTTCAGTATCAGACGTTTGTTATCTTTAAAGTAAAGTATAAAGGTTTTAGCTTTCTCTGTTGAGCAAGACAGCAGCTGCAGTCTGTTTGGCGTTCCAACACTTGCAATGGATCACAGCCCTAACCCAGTTCTGCAGGTATAAAAATACCCATAGAAGCCAGTACAGTGTTTTTTTCCCTTGTTTTTTTTTTTTAATTCGTTCATCCACTTTTCATCTTCGTGCTCTTAGGGTTGTAAGCGCCGATCATTTCTAAAAATTCCTCTTCATTAATATTTTTTGTGTTGATATTTGTTGTTGACAAACCAACTTAGGCAGACATGTTTCCATCTATTTTTAACATAACGCTTGGCAGTATGTTTTGGCATGGTATAGCCACGTTCGAGCCCAGGCGCCATGATTTTTGCGCCAGCAGTGTACAGCACGACAAAACTGATAAAGAAAATATTGGCTACTGTACCATTTGTAAGTTTAAAATATTGATAAAAACAGCCTTCACCTATAGAATAGGTTGCGAGGGCATTTTCTTAAATCCTAATTTAAACTGGCACCTTCATTCCTTATCCCCTTGTCCTCTTCTTTGATCCTCCTCTCATCTTCCTCCATTCGCTACTGTCCCTTTTCCAGACCTCCTACTGTCTTGGCATCCTCTTCAGGTGCTGCTGCCTTTCATGGCTCCTCTATCTCTGTGTGTCTACCTCCCTTTTCATTCCCCCCCCCCCCCTTCATTTTTAGGTCCTCATTACTTCTACTGACACAGTTTTCTTATCTTATGGTGCATTTTGAATGAGTTTGTCGTGTGAACGTGCTGTGTGCTTGCATGTTTTCTTAGTGGATGTGTTGTTGTGTATTGTAGAAAAAGGCTGCAGGTTTGCATCTGCTAAGGCCAGCTTTATTGCAGTTGTGAGAGCATATATGTTTATTTATGGACTCATGTGTTACTTTGATGGACCTTTGGTGTTATCTTGCTTCACTACACTTTGATATCAGTGCATAATCTACACGTAAAGGATCTGATTAGATTAAAGGAGCTGATCTGATCTGATCCTCAGTACATGGAGAGGACTGTAATATTCAGCTTTGCACTGGGACCACATTCACACATGCTGTTTCCTATCCCCTCACGCTCATCTCTGTTTCTTCTCCGTGCACCTCCCTGCCTACGTTCATACGTGTTCTTGCATTCATTTGTGTGTATCCCATGTTCATATTCAACTACATTCGTCTCACTACACCATGTCTTTTGTGTCTTCTCTTATGTTTTCCATCCATACGCGTCTACCTCCATTTGTCCGGAAGCAGTAAGCAGCATGGTATGACGGAGGAATGCAACAGGTATGGGTGCGTGAGTTGGGTGACACCACAATCCTGGGTCTGAAAATTGCTTTGCCCCAATACTATTTGTTTTTATTGCATTCCAGCTATAAATTCAAGATTTTATACCACATCTGTTGTGAAGGGCACCAACATATAAAAAAAAGACATGAAATCTATGTGGATATCTCACTCCTTTTTTTTATCTTTCCATTATTTTTTGTAATTGATTGATCTCATCTGGCAGGCCACAGACTATGTAATGGTCTGTTCGCCCTCTAGGCAGAGATAAGCTCACAACTGGCCCAGGTTTGTGTGTGCCATCTGCCATCTATCCATCATTTCTCTAACCGTTCATTGCTTAGCCTGTTTCTCTCTCCAATCAAGACAGCTGAACATTTGATTTACCTTCGTTATAGTAAATGTGACCTCATGGGTGTATTCCAAAGCCTTCTAATTCTATGTAGGTCTCAGTGCTCTCAAGTGGCTCTGTTAGCCCTGCCAAGTCTCCTCTCCACCTCCACTCTCAAAGATGGAAATCAAATTCCATCTGTTAGTCTAACAGCATCTGTGAGAATTCAGGAAAAGAGGGGAAAAAAAGAAGACAGTGATTGATTGTAGCAGGACGACCACTTCAGACTGCTGAGACATTATTTTCACTATTCATTGACTTGAGATCAATTTAACAGGATAGTTTCTAACTGTAACACAATAAAAGAAGTAACTTCTTTAATTTCGCATGATGATTTCTGGCATAATTTTCTCTTTGACAAGCTCTGTACTAATATGAGCAAATTAAAAGATATCTCTCTCCAGCTTGAAAAGATTTACAGGACAATTTATTAACTCAGACACCAGTTTCATTACCCATCTCTCATAATGGCATGTGAGAATGATGATTTGATAATCCTATTATGTCAAGTTTGATGTCCCTAAAATAGCCATAAAATTCAACATTCATTATCTCCTTTTCTTGTTTAATCAGCATTTTTTCAATTTTGTTGTACACTCTACATGTTTTTGTTTGAGCTATAAAAAAATCAATCAGTTTGACTTACTATTGATTTGCATGACCAAACTACCTGTCTCCAAGTAATTTATGCCGAGGGAAGCTACCGGTTGGCCATTTTGATTGATGGCTGGTGATTTGCATAGCTGTGATTGCACTGCATTTTTTGACCGACTTAAGTGTCAAGACTCATCTCAAATCAAATTTGTCACATAATCGAACTGCGCTATACACATCGCACAGCTTGTATATGCTTATTTGATATACCTGAAGGCACAAATTAATCATAGGAATGAAGTTTTGTTCCTGTGGAAGTGGACATGGATGTCTTTGTTTTCCTTTACCGATTGGATTCTTCTTCCATCTATTGTTTTGGCCTAAGATGCTTTGTTTTTAGTGTAGATCCCTGTTTAAACAGAGGTACATTATAAAAGGTCAGTCTGTGGCTTTTATACAAAAGCAACGTTGACATCTAACTAAATATTTCTTCTCTGTATTTGTGTGTCGTCTATTAGATCCAGAGCTATTTGCGGTGATATTTTTATCAGCTCACAGAGACAGTGTTCAGCAATGAGCCTAGGCAGATAACAGTGTCCTCTCTGTGCATTACCCTGTATTGGACAAAATAGTCAGAGTTAGTCTGATTTGATTTTTAAATTGGCCAGTACGGACAAGGCTGAGCAAATGGTCTAATGAAGAGAAAACGCGGAGGCTTGTTAGCGTAATCAGTTTGGAGCTGACTGAATCGGCCTCTGAAAGAAATTCAGTATTTCACCACTGAGTGGAAGGCCACGACGCTCAGTTTGTCTCTAGTGTTTTATCAGGGGAGAAGTTAACATTTTGTCTGCCCTTTTCTAATGATGTGACATGTTTTTCCACAGCTGATGATTTCAAGAGGTGTTTCTGTCTGACTGTGATAAATATGAAACATTAACAGAACAGTGTTTAGCGTCAAGCACAAAAACAATGGTAGGCAGCTTGGAGACCTTAAAGCTAGTTATTCCCCCTTTGAAAGTGGAGTGGGGTCCTCCATTTCCTTCCTTTAGTGGTTCACAGGGAGGCAAAAATGAAGAGGCCAGCTGTGTGAAGTTGAGAGCGCGGTGGCCCTTGGAGCCCTCCAATTCCCATGTCTCTTCACCTTCCCCCGCCCTGTTCTCCAGAGTTCACTGGCTGATTGATTTGTTTTGGACAGGCAGTATTTTGGAAATTAAAAATTGATTAACCGATCTGTAGTAGTGGTAGTAGAAGCAGAAGATTGGTAGCTTTAAAAAGATAATTCCCATGACTGAGTATTAAAAAGTGCATATGAACACGTGCGGTTATGCTACACAAATCTGTATTTGAGGAAGAGTGGTGATGAGAGCTTTTGTGAACAGCTGGTATGTCTCAGCACATGGGAATCTCAATGGGGATAAGACATGAGAGCACAACAGGAAGCTACTTAAATTCTCCTTGAAACTAACCAAGCACTTCCTTTAGCTACCGTACTCTTTCATGGGCATGAGGGGATTCACACTGTGCTTCAGCCTCAGGTAAATGCTCTATTTCTTTGCGTAATTTATGGACAGCTGAGCGGTAAAAATCATTTCCAGCATTTCATGTGTGACTTAACGTATGACACAATATCTGTGTTTTTAACCAATAATGGCTTTTTAAAAAAAAAGTAGCCTATGGCAAAACTTTGATAACATCACGTAACAGTCTGTGTGTGTTTTGTGAGGTTATGTGTTCCTGATGTAATACAATGTGTTCTTGCTCGTAGCATGACGCGGACAAATATGTTAAATATGATCCATTTGTAGGCGTCCTCACCCTGTCTCTATTGTGCATGCTTGCTCATTCCTTCATTATCATGGTAGAGCAGGTCTTTATTAATGAAGGGACATCTGTTTCATTAAAGCAGAAAGATGCCTGGGAGAGGGAGGGATGGAAGCGGTCTAAAGAGGAGCACATGCTGAGAGCCAGAATGAGACAGGACCAGACATGCAGAGATGCTTTGTGGTTACAGGGGGTTTGAGGCTGAGTAAAGTGGAAATAAAAGGCAACCTGAAATAGAAATGTAAGAAAAAAAATTAGGAAGAGATGTCAGACCATTAGGCAGGAATGCTCCTACTGAGACTGAATGAGTCCAGCTTTTACACCCATATACATACTTCTACAGATCGCATCAGGTATCATTGTAAAAACACAAATGATCTCAGAAATACATGTAACTAGAACTAATGCTGGGAAAATGAGGATTCCCCATCCAGTTGACAAATAGGTCCTGGAGGTTGTTGCTGGTCGCTGCACCAAAAACCTCATTGATTGTAGTTTGCATGGAACACGCCGACACTTGATAACTACTCGCTAAAACCCTTAGCGTCTGTTGGAACTTCCCCTTAAAATGTGTTGGTTTCAATGTTACCAAACACCTTTTATTCTCCTTACCGCTCTGTGGTTAGTAAGTGATTGTTTGCAGACAAGTTGGCATCTTCCATGCAGATTGGGAGTGACCACATAAATCTGCTAGTGATCAAAGCATTCACAAGAAGGTTTTGGTACAGCACACTTCTTGTGACTGAGTTCACCCAGTAACAGCTAAAGAATTCCCCAGTTAGTTATTGGATTTTTTGCTAGCGACCGGTGGTTGCCAGGGGTTCCTGAAGCCATTAAGGGGTGGCTGTAGCTCAGCTCTGGTAGAGCAGGTCATCTGCTAATCAGAAGGTTGGTGGTTCTGCAAGATACTAACCCAAAGAAAAAAACAGTTAGAGGTCAAGCACTCACAAACACTTCAATAAAAGATGGAATTTAAGTGGTAAATAATATTTGAGGTACATAAAGTGCAGGCAGCCAAAAGACGTGGTGTGTAAGGACAATGTAAGTCCTACTGCTTTAATTATCTGTGTCAGGCGTAATATATCTCACCAAATGATAACACAACACATATCTTCTTTTTCAAAAAGAAGTAATAAACTAATGTGAGAAATAAACAGTTTCAATGTGTGAGTATGCGACCACAGGTCCACAGCCAAAGGCAAACAATTCTTCTTTGTCTCTTGAATTTACATTTGTTAAGACACCAAAAGTCTGCTCACTATTTTTAATGTTTATAATGGTGCATGGCTTTCTTTTCTCCACTTTGTTACTGTATAGCCACTTATTGGAAATAAGAAACATATAAATATGTGAGTAAACTGCTGAAATTTGTGTTATGTGTTGTTGCATTGGTATACTTTCAAAATATAAAGTTCGCTCATATAGAATATAGTATGATTGCATATATTGGATATTTATCTAATATAACGTCATATTGTAGCTGAAAATGACAGAAGAAGAAAGTTTATTCTTCTCAGAGTGATAAACGTTCAATAATCTTTCAGTGACTTTGTGTTCATGTGCATAATTAAAATAGCCACAGATGTTCACCATAGGAAGTATTGCTCCACCTCATACCCGCATACCTGGCTTTTGAGTAATAGTCATTTAGCAACCATTTAGCTCATGGCTACTCTTTAGGGAAGGTTAAATCAAATGCGTTTACTCTCATTTGGCATCACGACTCCACACTGCTTTCACAGAACAGATGAGGTGACATCTTCTATGTCATTTATATGAACATGTCTCCTGTAGCAGCACTACCTTCATGTAAAAACAGCAAACAAATTTCCAAGGTAGGCTATGTGGCCTTACCATGGAATCCCATACCATAAATCTCCTGGTGTACAGTTTGTATGCTGATGTTAACACCAGTGGAGGTTTGGAACTTACTCAACAGTCAGTGGCTCCACTCTGTAACTGATTCGCCTTGCTTCCTAAATACTGCCGCTCTCCAATAATAACTACTTAGAGCAATAAATTTTACAGATTGATGTGTTTCAGTGGTGGCGTCAAACTTTTGTGATGTTCATGTTATTGTGACACATTGTTCCTTTGTTTTTACCTTCCTGACAGATTATGCTTTACTTTGACTTTTACCTTTAATTATTCAAATTTGGACCCTGGCAGCAGTCTAATAATGAGTTTGATTAGTTTTGTAGATTTTAGGTTGTAATGTTTGTCTAGTATAGATATTTTAAAACAACTTAGTCACCAAAATAACTGCACCAACTGAAAAACACAAAGACAATTTGCACTTTTAATGATTAAAAAAAGATAAAGCTCATACTTGTTGCACATAAATAGGTTCAGAGCAATTCCCATTGCCTGGCAGAGAGTGTGTTATATTTGCTTTTTATTTGATCGAGTAAAATGGAATTGAACTGGTGGTCGACAACTTCAGATCTAGTGTCGTCTTAAAACTGAAAGAATAAAACATTAGACGTTTGTGCACTGGTCATGAAATAGTAAAGTTAAATTGCATGTTGTTTTCTCACAATGGGGCGATTTATGTGTGTGGTGCCAGGTAAAGTATAAAAGGGTGAGAACGGTCCAAAAAACTAGTGTAAGTGTTACCAAGTGGGAGGTGGTTAGAAGAGAAACAAACAGACACAAACTGAAAGAGAGAATTTAAAATAAAAGTGAAAACGGGGGCAACATGTGCAGTGTTAAGGTCAGATATGGCAACAGCGGCATTACACACATGCACACACAGTCAATAGCCAAGGTCAGATCGAGTCACAGTAGGATCACAAAGTCCCTGCAGAGGACCAGGTTAGAACTGACAACTATAATTAGCCTAATTAGTGCAACAAAACCATCATCACAGTGGGTAATGACCTGGGCCGGCCAGCGAGGGTGATGGATGGAAGGATAGATGGATGAGGCAGAGAAAGAGAAACAGGTAGATAAAGAGTATTAATTAGGGTAAGACTAAGGGGAACAATGGGTGAATTAGTGAGAGCATGATGGAGAGACAGATAGACCGCATTTACAATATATATAAGAAAGGCCTTAGAGGTATGGGTGTCAGACAGGTTCACTGTTAGACACCCTTACTCAGTCTCGAATAGCCTGTTGTGCTGCCTCAGATTTTGTTCAGTTTTAAGCACAACACTCAGTATGCATTCAAATCACTGTCTGCGTTTGCAAGTCTCTAATCTCAAACTAGCCACACTTGCTAGATCTGAACTGATTAGCCAATTAATCCAACATCAAATGCGCTAATTAATTAGCTGTAACAGTAGCCATTCAAGACAAATGCTAATATTGTCTGGTTCTACCTTTTTCAGCTGAGCTTCTTTCTACAGTTTTCTTGATATTTTTCCAGCCAAGCAATTAATTTAATAAATGATGCAACAGTTACTGGGTTATGCCAGTGTGATGAAAAATAAAATTGAAAGAAAGTTTGAAGTTAAAAACAAGTGTCTATTTATATGATGATCTAACATGTTAGAACTGAAGAAGCTTCTTGGATGAGAAGTGGAACATCTTCACGAAACGTAAAGAAGTCGCTTTCTTTCCAAGCTCCTTAGGCTAACTTGTTAGTTGGTTTTAAAGAAATTGTGCCAGTTTTAAGTGCAAAAATCAACCACAAATGCAGCACCTTTATAAATAGTCTTAAGCCAAATTTGCAACTACTCAAACTGCACCGTGAAGTCAAGTGACTCACTCGCCCCCAGCCTGACTTCATATGGAATTAAATTTGATAGAACTAAAGAACATGAAAGAACATGACATGTGAGTGAAAGACTGCGACACGCAGACACAAGGGAGAAGAAATGGCGGAATAGAAGGAATTGTGAAATAGAGTGCAAGAACAAGAGATGGAGAAAAGGAAGAGCCATAAGTTTTTACACAGGACATAAACGTACATCATTTAATAAATGGTCGGTGAAGCCGCATGTGCCAGCTGACCTTTAACTGATGTAAAGGCACATTCACTGCATGTATTACCATCTAGGGTCCTTTCATATTAAGTCTGAAGCGGAAGCTCACTGACTGAATTAAAACTGTCACAAGTAGGAACTCGTGATTTGATGCTTCAACAAAGTTGATGCAAATGTTGTTTTTCTTTCATGGGGAGATGCATGCAAATAATGTATGCATATTTACAACATCTGACAAATAACATTAAAATGATGCTTTTTTTTCTCTCTTACTTAAATCTAAGAGGGGTCTAAAAAAGAGTTGTAAACTAATCCTTGAACAGGCAGTTGCTTCAGTTAAAGAAGTGATGTCAAGCTGCTCTGCATCGCTCTCTGAAAATGCAACATGAAGTCTGTTAGTCATTCTTCTTAGTCGCTTTTAAACTTTTTTTCTTTTTTTCTCATGGGGGAGGATTTAGGTGGGTGGATGGATTAGCTATAATATTGGTGCAGCTTTGCTTAAGATAAATAAGCCAGCTATGCCGGACTATGTGTGACTCATGGAAAAGTAGAGAATTAAAAAAAAAAAAAAAAATTACAAAAAAAAATTTTTTATATATATATATATATATATATTAGGTATGCATTAAGTTTGTAGTTGTGTATTGTGGCTTTAGGGTCAAGGTTAGTAACATTCTACATTGACACATTCAGAATTTCTGTCAATTTTCTGCAAACTGACCGTTGGCATTGCAAATATTCACTTTTTTCTTTATTACAGAAGTTAGCCAGTGTATCTTACTAGGCAACTCTTAACTGTGTTTTTATGCACGAACAGATGAAAAGCTGTAAAACCGGAGACAAGTAAAAAAAAATAACCAGGCAAATATTAAATATTATGCAATGTTAATCAATGCAATAACACTGCCCTTATCTTTGTTTGTCCACATTTATGCCACAGTCACCTTGGTAGCTTAAACTTTATTGGAATCGTCACAGAACAAAAACCATCCAGCTCTGCCTTCTAGCTTGCTGTGTAGCTGATAGACGATAGTTGATGCACTGCCAAAACTTTCCAGGGTTCCCAGAGTTCACTGGACTTTATATACTATTTTGCATTACGTCGCCATGGTTATTATATACAGACCTGCCCACACATCAGGAAGTCTATTTTAAAAGTCGTGTTGATCCGTCTGAGTCACCTAATAACTTTCTAATGAGCGTTATACGTGGTGTGACCTTGTTTATCGAGTTCATTGAGTCTTTTTCCTTTTCATGCAGTAACTTTGATGCAAATCAGTATAATAAAGCAACAAGGGAGACTTGCCTAATAGAGGAGGTGAGACACTTCTGCTTAAATGATTGAGAAAACTATCAGAGGTGATGAATAAAAAATCTTGCTGTGCTAATCTTTCCCAGTCAGAATTCCTAAAATATTTACTACGGCCTTAAAAAATGTATTCCTCTGTAGCATATATCCATTTACAGCTTCATATTGCCACGTGGAAAGATGGCTGCTTTTAAATTTGCATGATTTGGGATTTATTTGCGTGACTCAAAATGATGACATTTTTTACTACAATGAGTCAGTTCTCTGTGTTTTAGATCGGCTGCTGTCGGTCTCTGGTCATTAAGCTCAAATGGGCCTCAACAGCTTTAATGAGTTTTTCATTGTTCCATAATGGACAAAGAAAAATGCAAAAGGTCAGCTCATCACTGCTATTGTTATTAAAAAAGCAGCTCCTAGATAGCTGCCCTTTAAAAAGCTATACTACTATGTCATCATCATACTATGCCTGAATTAGCAACCAACGTAATACTGAGAAATAGTGTACCTCACGTTCCAGCTTTGATAAATTCAAAAGTGTATATGTTTATTGAAATAATGGTGAATATGGCGAGCAAATATTGGATTTGTTAGGATGCATTTTATTCTATTTAAAGCAAAGCCTGTATTTGCTAATAAGTAAAAAATGGACCCCTGCAGAAGTGCATCCAGATATTTTAGGTTTAGCTTTAACTGCATGTATTGCAGACAGCGAGGCGTGTGTGTGTGTGTGTGTGTGTGTGTATGTGTGATACACCAGCAGCATCTGATTATCTTTAGGATAACTGGACACATGTGACATTTTATGTTTTACCTTAGTTTTCCAAAGATGGCCGTGACTCCTCATGTCTGACACATTCATTGACTTTTAGCGTGGGGATGCATTTATTCAAAATAAAATACAGTAGCAGGGGAGGTAATTTAACAGTTTGTCAGGAAGGAAGAGAATTTAGGACATATCTTTAGAAGGAGCTGGAGAACTGGGACATAGATAGAATATCTCAGAGTTGCCATGGGTACCAACAGAGAGGAAACAGGAGTCCCTGCAGTGTAAGCATACAGTGCTTGTAAAATTCTCCAAGGCATTTAACCTGAAGGCCGTCAGGAACACTTCCTCCAGTAGGCACTGCAATGTGCAACAATACAGATAATGATAGGAGCCACTGAATGTACTGTTACATCACTTCACAGTTTCCCAAATGAGTCAGTGTTAATTGGACGTGTTTACTTAAAATGTTAGCCCTGATAGTTTCATTGTGCACTGCTAGATTTTCGCCCAATTTTTGTTACCTTAATGAGGAATAAACTAGAAAATTGCTTGAATTCATTAATACGCATTTTGAGGAATTTGTTGTTAGGAAAGGGTGATGCATAATGTAATTTGTGTGTAACCATGTTAAATGCTTTGAGGTCAAGATGTCCTTTGTCTATCCTTTAAATCAGCATCAGTAATGGTATCAGTGCACATGAAGGCGTGACTGATGGCTGTATCACATCATTGTGAGTCAAGTGTATCATGGAATAGCCCAAACAAGTGAAAAGCAGCGAGTAGCCATCCACAACTGTGAGGTTGAACGGGCAGATTCAGACCCTCGAGGTCATTTAGCATGTCTTTGACTTAAAAGGGTAGCGTTTGTTCATTGAGCAAAAAAGGAGCAAAATGTGTTGAACTTTTCCTAAAAATAAACTTTGGAAAAGTCTAGTTACAAAATATGGACAGGTGTGGCTGTGGGATTGTGCCCTTGAGAAAATTTGGTTTTCTATCTACATCTACAAACTATTTAGTGAAGAATTTAGGCCAATATTTAGACTAAAATGAGAATGCAATGATTTGTAAGTCTTTTAAACCCTATATTTCATTAAACCAGTCCAAAGAAAACAAGAGATATACATTCACTGGTTGCTTCATTAGGTATACCTGCTTAAATGCTGTATAAAACAAATATCTAATGAGCCAATCACACAGCAGCAACTTCCTGTATGTAGGCTTTTATCAAGATTACCTGCTAAAGTTCAAATCAGGTGTCAAAATTCAATTCAATTCAATTTTATTTATATAGCGCCAAATCACAACAAATGTCGCCTCAAGGCGCTTAAAAATGACAAGAGAAAGGTGACTGAACGTGCCGTGTTTGATGGTGTCAAAACGGAATACTCAGACCAGTGGTCTGTAACTGGTCTGTAACTGCTGATCTGCTGGGATTTCCCCACAGAACCATATCAAGGGTTTAAAGTGAACGGTCTAGAAAAGAGAAAAAATCCATTGAGTGAAAAATGCAGAGGAGAATAGCCAGACTGAAACTGAGGCGACCATTTCCACAGACTCATCAAAAGTTGCCTGGGCTCAATTTCTGCTCCGTCATTCAGTTGATAGATTCAGAATTTGACCTAATCCTGACAACATGGCTTCTATCGACAGTTCAAGGTGGTGGTGTAATGTATTGTCGTGTTTCAGTGAGTTCACTGTACCCCAAT
Organism: Neolamprologus brichardi; assembly: GCF_056152115.1. Lineage (NCBI taxonomy): Eukaryota > Metazoa > Chordata > Actinopteri > Cichliformes > Cichlidae > Neolamprologus > Neolamprologus brichardi. Next base: position 23,331,726 of record NC_142115.1, read on the forward strand.
GCTATGCACAGTCACCAGATCTCAGTCTAATACAAGGTCTTTGGGATATGGTGGAGTTGGACATCGTCTGTGACACTGTCATTTGTATATAGACCAAAATCTCTGAGGAAAGCTTGCCACAAAGAATTAGGGCATTTTTGAAGGCAACACAGGGGTCCAACACAGTACTAGTAAGGTGTAGATAATGAAGTGGCCGGTGTGTGTATATTCTAATTTTATTTATATTTTCTACATAGAGTCTCTACAGTGCATTATATCAATGTTATACGGTACAGTGTAACACTTTATCACTTTACGTCATTTTTACTTTCATACTACCTGAAGAATATTTCAAAGCAGTCTTTTACTGATCATCAAAGGAAGGTAGAAAGAAATACAGGGTTGAATGACTCATAGGCAGAAAGAGAAATTGATGGTCTATGTAATGGAGAGACAGAAGAAATGATGACTGACAATGAGAAACTGACAGACGTGGTATGATACAGCAAAATGGAAGCTGTCATCACGGTAACATGGACTCATAAAAAAGGTCCGACACATTGATGGCACACACACACTTAATATAATGGGCATAAAAGTAGGCAGATGGCCTATATGTGGAAGACGGATAGGTGTTTCATTTTTTAAAAGACAAATACTTATCAATTTATTATCTCATGTTTTCTATTTGTTTTTCTCATTGACTTAACTTGTATATTTTTTGTTTCCACAACATAAAGACTCTTTTATTTTTTAATGTTTTTGTTTTTGTTAAAGCCTATAATTACACTCCCTGTGATTAAGTTTTAAACAATAACACAGAAAAGTCCAAAGGGGATGAATACTTCTTTTTTTAGGAACCGTGTCTGTTCGTGTGTGTATGCCTGCCCAGAAATGCTTGTGAAATTCAGCAGCTGAGATGAAAGGTCATTTGCCTTTGAAGAGAGGCCCATATCAGATATCTTCACTTCTCTGCATACTGCTTAAAATCATATTCATCTTTCCTTTTGTCATTTAAAAAGAAATTTGGCTTTATTTATATGTGTATATATATATATATATATATATATATTTATAGTGGTGGTAGACAAACAGAAGAAGATGGCCGTAGTGATCGATGTAGCGGTTCCGAATGACAGCAATATCAGGAAGAAGGAACACGAGAAGCTGGAGAAATACCAAGGGCTCAGAGAAGAGCTTGAGAGGATGTGGAGGGTGAAGGTAACGGTGGTCCCCGTGGTAATCGGAGCACTAGGTGCGGTGACTCCCAAGCTAGGCGAGTGGCTCAAGCAGATCCTGGGAATAACATCGGAGATCTCTGTCCAGAAGAGCGCAGTCCTGGGAACAGCTAAGATACTGCGCAGGACCCTCAAGCTCCCAGGCCTCTGGTAGAGGACCCGAGCTTGAAGGATAAAGCGCCCGCAGGGGCGTGCTGGGTGTTTTCATATATGTATATATATATATATATATATATATATATATATATATATATATATATATATATATATATACATTCATTCTTACTTTAGAAGGATATTGCCTTGTGTGTCATTGTCCTGGTGCATGTTGTACTGGTGCAAATGTTATTTTTTACATAAATACTTCACTTCCAAAGTTTAAGCTAGCTAAACTATAATTATTCAAGTGCTGTATTGTTATTGAAATGTAGATGCATGGGCTAAGACAAGTAACCAATTTTATATTTCCCTAAAGAGTTGTAAAGAACACAAAAATGATTGGAATAATTATTCAGCTTTATTTCATCCAACAGATGATATAGACAGGCCCAAGAGTTACATTCAATAACATTAAAAATGTGGGAAAACAAAAAATATATTTTCCCACATTAGTCCTTGCAATAAGGTAGATGAATGATGGAAACATCTCAGTGAGGCTTGAGACCAACATCAAATATCTTTATTGATAAGAAGAGAAAAATGTTTGCAGAACGCTCTTCATCGCATCGCTCTACGAATGCCCGTGTGCACAGCTATACAGTCAAATACGCATGGGGACGCACACTGGCACACAATAAACCATGATCCAAGCTATTAAAAAAGCAATTAGTTCTTGGCTTCATACGTGAGAATCAAGTAGATTATAGAATGAGAGGTCTGCAGAGGGTTGTGAAGGAGAGAGGGGAAAATATAGCCTCTACACCTTTGAGCTGTGAAGATTCTGCCGCTATATGTGGAAAGAAGAGGAAGATAATAAAAACAGGAGGCTGTGTTATTGGAAAGGACAGAGATATAAGATATTTATTTAATCCATATATAAAATACATAGAGGAATGGAAATGGGCTGTTATTGCTAAATAGAGTCAGATCCAGTTTTCCGAACTGGAAGCTTTTTATAGACAAAGTATTTGTATTTTGTGCTTTTCACATGTTGATCATAACTGCCTTGCAGCATAAAGTTAAGGTCACATTTCTTCTTTCTGGTGGCCAAAGGACAATTTAGATATGCTTAAATTGTTAAAAGACTGAATTGATAATGTACAAGTAAATTTAATTGAATCAATATTTAGGGGATGTAGTGAATAAGATATAATGACAGCGTTTAGATCATTTGTCACCTGCAAGCACATCTACCTCTACAGTGCCTGTAATGTGGGAGGAGAAATTGTTATTCATTTATCCATTTTTGCCCTTCATTTTTCTTTTCTTTTTTTAAATACAGGGTTCATGGAGTCTAATTATATGTAATTACATTTCTATTATCGTTCAATAAGTGCCAAACACTTTTGGGATTACAAAGAAAGTTGCTACCTGGAAGTCTCTCCACATTCGGTTTTGTCTATTTTTACTCTGAATTCTAATAGAAGCAGGTAGCACAGCAGTTTGGTTATAACAGAAGCATGTGTAAATGGAACATAAGGAATTATTTATTGTAGTATTTTTATGGTAATTATGGCTTCCATAAATTTTCACGTCACTTTGAAGTTATTAGGCTGAGGGAAATCGGTGAAAATGTAAAAACATCAGCCGCTATTACCTCATTAGGATCAGTTTTCCCCTTTGATGTTACCCTGTACCATTTATAATCCAAACACTGAAATTATACTATTATTCTCTTGACAGGTTTTCATATTTTTACCAGACTATTTTCTAGCTTTATTAATAAATAAATTGTCATCCTTAATAACAAGCTAATACCTGGTTATTACTGTGTAATTACTTGGTAATGCTTAATAAAAAGGTAATAATTAAGTAGTTACTACTTTATTAAGCTAATTATCATTGTTTTACTACTATCATTACGATATTACCAAGCTGAATGTAAGCCAGATAAAGTTCAGTTAGTATTAACTCTGAATTTGCACTGTACATTTTTACATATATCTAAAATACGAGTAAAGCCAGTAAGAGTGAAGCTCACCTAAGACACAAACTGAAAATCCCAGTTGTGCAAAAACAAAAAAAGTCCAAGCAGTAATGCAGTATAGAACAACCAGACATTTCAAATATCTTAACATCACTGTCTGCAAATATCTCTCAAAGGTACATCAAAAATGTTTATTAAATAGTTTCTGTTGCATAAAGTGCATAAATTTTTGGGGGCAAACTATTTTCTGCCAAATCTTCATCCGGGAAAAACTCTCATCTTTTAGAGAAAACCCCTGCTCAGCACAGTCACACACACCACACACCTGTCAGCCACAGAAATTTACCGCCTTTCTGATGCTAGAAACTTTTTGGTCTCTAGCCTGTGGCAATAATTCTGTTTGGATTGTAAACCTAGTGGATTTTTGTCAGATGTTTAATCTTTTACAAACATGCTAAAAGTGAGTCTGTCTAAAGTATTGCCTAAAACTTAATAATTAATGAACGGACACAGTTTGACATCAAGAAACCTCAGAAAGTAAACACAGATGGATAAATCAAATCTGTTTTTTCCAAGTGAATTGGGAAGTTTTAAAAATTTAAGAAAACAAAAGAACTGAAACAATGAAATTTTTTGACTTCAGCATGAACAGCGTGAACGTCAGCACCGTGCCTCACCTCAATTGTTTGTTTTAATGATAATTAATTTGTTCTTTAGGAGATTTGATGATGAAAGTTGCTTTAACTGTGTCTCTTTTTAGACTATTTTGCAGACACATAGGCAGTGCTGATGTAGACTTGTATGAATCCATAGTGTGTTCTTTATCCATCCATCCATCCATCCATCTGTCTTCTTAAAGCTGGAGCCTTTCCCAGGTGTCACTTGGCTAGAGGCATGTTACACTCTGGACAGGTCACCAGTCCATCGCAGGGCTAAGGGTCAGTTTTTCTTTGTCTGTTTGGATAGTGGGAGCAAACCGGCATACCAGGAGAGAAAACCCAGGACCTCTCAAATCAAAGAAATTTCAAACATTTATATAAAGTAGAATGTCAGGTGAAAGCTTTTCTCTTGGAGAAACGATAAAAAATGTTACCTTGGCAAGTTTTAGATACCTCACTTTATACAGTTTACATAATACTGTCAAAAAAACTTTTATTTTTTTGTTACAGTCTCTTCTTCCACTTTTCTCCTGTTCCCTACCCACACATCCCTGCATTGGTAGGGAAAATAAATGAAAATTGCTAATGGTAATTAGCATTTTCTACAATAGCAACTTGGCTCTAGCACTGTGAGACAGTTACATCGACTTTACTCAGAGAATGAACTGTAAAAACCAGGCCAACATTAGGCCAATGTTATCTCCGAGCAATTATATCTAAACATATGGTCATACATTCATTTGTTATGTTTCTTTCTCGGAGCATCGCACCCCCATGTAGCACACTGAAAGCCATAAGACTCCTGCTTACTCATAGTTGTCTCCTGTGAGCATATTTAATCATGCATAACTGGCAGGAGGATAGAGATTAAACATGATAACACATAGGCTGAGACATATAAAGGGTCTAAATATTGCTTACCCAAAGAATCAGAATGAGATTTGAACTATGAGCTAGTGTCTATGCCCATCTTATTGCTATTACCCAGAAAACTTGGTTGAAACCCAGACGCCCTCTCCTTGGATGCCAAAAACCCGACTGTTAATGGATGGATGTCGATGGTTAGACAGTCTCCTACAAAGTGAGAAATATAGATCATACTTTTGCAAAGTAGGAATTACGAGCATTTGTCTTTGTTTAAAAAAAGAAAAGATAAATAATATTTCAGCTTTAATCTCGGAACTATTTTTCAGCAATGACTAGATGTCAAGTAAAGACCGCCAGGCGATGGTTTTTCAACGTCAACACATTTGCTGGATGTGAACCAAGGACACGTCTGCTGTTTGATGTATTCCCTCTTTCTCTTGATGTTAGACAATTGTGCAATTTTGTTTCCAAACAGCGTGTATGTTTGTGGCACCAAAACTTTAAATTTGCCATTTTAGGTTGTACAACGATCTGTCGTCAGATGATACATGACCGTTCTGCGCAAGAGTGTGTGCGCGCATATGTTTGTGTTTCTCACTGACACATGTCGCTGTGAAGTCAAATGACTAGAAGGTGCAGGGGTTCGTTGAACAGAGGCAGGGCAATGCGATCACACACGCAACTACAGCGTACAGTAGAGAGAGCATATTAAATCAAGTGCACATTCAGTGTCGCGCTGGCTCAAACACACATCAAGATGTTTCACATGCTTACACACATGCCAGAAAAAATAAAAGCGCTCTCACTCCGAGTACAGGGTGGTCTAACCGGGCCTCCGGTGATTCAGGACAGATTCGGGACACTTCGGGTTCATTAGTCAGACCAAAGTAGGACAGATACCTTTAGAACTTAACTCTCCTCTGTTCTTCTCTCTTTTCTTCTTCCTCCCTCCTACTCATTCTCTCCTCCTCTCTTTTACACTCTTCTGTTTTGTCTCTTTCTTCCTTTGACCTCCCACTTTTTTCTTCTCTTTCTCCCCTCATGTGTATGATCTTTTCCCCTTCTTTTTTTCAAAGTTTCCTTTTCATCTGCTGGAAACATAGGGCCATCTGTAGCAGCTCCAGCCCTCTCTTTGTTCTCTCCAGCTCCATCCCCCTCTGATAACTCTCTCACTTCACTCTTTTTCCTTCTCAGGCTGTGAGATACACTAGTGGACGCATATACAAGCCCTGAGTTTGATCTGAGACAATTTGCTGCAACATTAATGAAAGCATAAACTCACATGAATATTGATGAGCTATTCTTTTGCAATCTGCACATTCCGGATGGCCTGAAGGCAAAATTGTAAGACACATCCACGCGTACACTACACACACACACACACATGCACAAAGCCACAAAGATGGAATATTTCACTGACAAATGTTGCAAATTAATATTTAGTGACATGGAATGTAAAATTGTCAGGGTTTCTCATGTCTTCCAACTCTAAGTAAGGCCATTCTGTGTACTTTAACACACATACACTCTTTTTAGTTGTAACCACACACACACACGATAGCTATAGTTTGTGTTGTATTCACACATAGCTGTCGTCCCCTCCTTGTGTTTCCTGTTCTTTGTGTTGATTTTATTTGTCTGAAAGATCCATTCATCTGAAGAATCGTATTCAGTGAAAAGTTAGGTGTTAGTGTCAGCTGTAGTGTTTTTGACTGCTTTTTTGGGGGGCCTTTTTCAGCTTCAGTGAACAGAGGACAGATGGTGGCAGACATGCGGCAAAGGGCCGCGGGTTGGACTCGAACCTGGGCTGGCTGCTTTCTGTACGGCATGTAGTCGCCTGCTCAACACACTGAGCTAAACCGGCACCCTGCTGTAGTGTTTGTAATATAAAAAAAATTAAGTGAACAACGGTGCTGTTATTTGTGATTAATTGCTTCTTTTGTCTTCAAACTTTTTACATCTAAAATCATACAGTTAGCAACCTGTAGCGACCTGACCAGTCACTCAGCGACCTGCTGCTAAAAGCAAGGTGCTATAGAGAAAAATGTATATCCCATAACCGGTTGGCAAGTGTTTGCTATACCAAAATCATTGACATTGCCTTGGGTCCCCACCTTCAAAGTAAAGTTTGCTCATTTTGAAACATGTTGGTCGCAGAGGTAAGGTATAACTTTTATTTTGGAAATGGATGGTGATCTGCTAGCAACCAAAGCAATCAGAAGGAGATCTTTAGTGCAGCCCTGTCTTTGTCATTTAGTTCACTTTGAGACTGCCATAAATTACTTGTTGACACAAGTAGTTGCTGACAGATCTGTGTGACTGAAACCAAATGTAGATTTAAAGATTTATATCTGCTATTATCCCTAAACCTAATAATGTTTTCCCCTGAATGTGCAGTGGTTTTTCTTTGACAGTGCAGCTAATTTAATACTGAATCAATGTTGAGTTTCAGTTTATGATTTCCATCTGGAATTAGTTCATCACTGTGACTAAATGTTATCTAAAAGACTGGTGTTAGATAGAAGGTGGCATCCAGTCCGTGTGTTATCTGAAGTTAGTTTGCAGTTTGGTGTTTAAATGTACGCTAATGAACATGTCAAGAGGTTATAAACTTTATGGCCCGTCTGCATTCATAAGAACATAACTAATAACAGGCTAAAGCTCTAGAAGTAGAGATAGCCAAGACAAAGATCAGGATGTGCTCTGCCCTGCAAGCAAGACTGGAGCATAATGCACTGCAAGCTAGCTTAATGCAGGTGTTGCTCTCTTTTGTCTCGTGTTTCCATATTTTACCAGAAAGATTGTTGTAAACATTGGTCCAAGAACCCTACACAACTTGTATTTGTATCAGCTTTACCCAGAAGTAATAAAAAGAACTGCTGCATTATTAGCCCCCCCCCACCCCCCCACCACCACCACCACAATACTCAGTTAATGTGTGATTTATTTATTTATTTTGTTTTACGGCACAAAGACACTCCAATTTGTGTCTTGTGACTCGTTTCATTTTTGTAATTCTCTCTCCTCCATTTTATTCTAGGTACGCTCACACGGCTGCTTGTTTTCTTTTCTAATTATTCACACACACATGATTTCACTTGCTTAAAATTAGATGAAAAAGATCAATACCACTTTCATGTCTGTTTGCTCACATAAGCGGCCCACCTGCTTCCCAGCACCTTTAAATCTCACTAATTAACTCATTTTATCATGTTAGTTTAATCTGAACAAAAAGCAAAGAGCAAAAGTGGCACGGCGGGGTTTTAAACGGGACTTTTTCTGATGATGCAGTGATGTTTTCACCATTAGGTTGCCAAGGCAGCAGCACATTTTCCCTAAATGCAGAGCTGTTACCTGAATATTGACCATTTTAATCTGGGCTTTATTATGTTTGTGTTCATATGTATACAGACAACCGTAAGTGATGGAAGTTTCATTACATAGTTAATTTGGTGCTTGTCAAAGAAATAAGTAGAAAGAAGGGTGCTTCATCAAACAACTGTGGCTGTGTGAATGTTTCCTTTCTGTGTGTGTGTGTGTGTGTTTTTCTATTTGATGGCAGTTGCAAATGTGGGAAATTGTCTTTCTGTGCTGCAGGCTGTTTTAGCCTTCACATATCAAACTTTTAAAGCCTTTTTAAAACTCCAGGGCAGTCTTATCAAAAATCAAATATGGGTCTAATTTGTTTTCATAAAAGATTACAGAATTCAAACTCTAGTTGTAGAGTGAGAAAGTGAAAGTGTTTACACACAGCCTGTAGTTAATAACCGAGAGGCAGTCCACCTCAGTTAAAATGTAATTTTAGCCCTGTCCTCATAACTTCAGGGGAATCTAACAACCTTTCAGAAACACTGTTGTTCAAACTTGCTCGATTGTGTGTTTGTGTATGTCAGTCGGTGTCTCTGTGCATGCCTCCGGTTCTCTTTCCTCAGCGCTTTTTGAGAATACAATGAGGATAATTAATCACAGAATGAATCTCTGTCCTTTCATTCCTTTGTTCTTTTTCTTACACCAGTAATGTTGTATTCACGCACAGCCATTCCCTTTCAAGTCCTCTATTGTCCTCTGCTTGTGCTGTCCCTCTGCCTCTTTCCTCATTCTGTGTTCTCTTTGCTGCTCTTTTTCCTTATGTTTAATAAGTAAGGAGAGACGTACAGTGTTGGATTTGAGGCCCTCAGGTACTCAGAGAGATATGACAAGACCTTTTTCTGATGCACGAACCGGCAAACATACTTAGCCTCCACAGCGCAGACTCACGATTGCACAAATCTAATGCAGAACTTTCACGATTAATACATGAACACCAGGAGTCACTGAAGGCCACATGTGTTTTTCTCCCCTCACTTTTTCTTTGTATCCATTGAGATATTTGATATGCGATAATAAATTGATTAACCATCCAGCTGTCAGCTTCCTTAAGTTTTGCACATATTTCTAAAATACAGCTCTGTTTCCATTTTCTTTACAAATAAGGTTATTTCTGAGCCAAATGTCATTTTTTGAGGCAGCAAATAAACGGTGCAATTTTTAAAATGTATTTATTTATTTTTGTGCTCGGTCTTTTCACATTTGTATAAATAGAGTGCATTTTGTGTTTTCTGAATACTTCAAATTCAGCTCTTGTTTTCCTCAAATATAGAGTTGGTGTACTGTGGCTCCCTGTAGATAATCTTCCCAGTGAGGCTGGTTGGTCTAACTGCTATGGAATGGGTAGTGATTTAAATAGTGCCTTTTAATGTATCTGCTGATAACAAGGCTAAAAATGGGACACGGTGCAGAAACAATGACAACACCAATGTAGAATGTAGGCTAATGATCTCTGTGGCTTTTATAGGAGAAAAGATTCAATTATTCAGAACAAAAATAGTTCATTAAAACATAATTAGAACAAAATAACTTTTGCAAACTCATTTTCTGTGCCCAACCTCATTTGGAAAATGTGTCTCATTTGGAAAAATTATGTCTTTCTGGATTCTTTCCAGGAGCTCTGGAATTGCAATTCTGCTCCGCTTATCCTGCTAAGAGTTCCTTTGCAGACGCAAATTTCTACCACAAATCTCTTCTCAAAAATCGGTAGCATTAATTATTTACTTTCCTGTCGGTGTGGCCACATTCCCACATCTGCCAGTGAAACAATATTTGGTTCTCTGCCAGCGTGTGGCTGCTCTAGCTCGTCAGGCACAGTACGCCAGTCTGTGGCATCTGTCTTTAACAATCAAAAAAAGCACGGGTGTTAACTGCACAGTTATAAAGCTTTTATTATCCTTTGAAGCTCCGCGTGCTAATAATCTGCCTCCTTATTCTGCATTCTTTGGCAAATGTGATGAGTAGCTAAGTAACCTTTGTAAATATGTGATGGGAGAACGCTCGATCGCCCTCCTTTTTCCTTCTCTCTCATCGAGTGGAGTGTGGGAGCAACAAGGCAGTCAGTTATTTTCAACGTGATGACACAGGTGGCAGATGCAGTATTATCATCAGGCCTCCCAGACATTTAATGGAAAATCTACCTGTTTCTTCTTCCTCTTTGGAATTCTCTTCATCCATCATTTTTTCCCCTTCACCTTCACCTTTCCGATTTCCTGTATTCTTTCAGCCCACCTGGGTTGTCACACAGAGCAAGATGAGAAACTGGGAAAGGAACTCAGCAGCAGCATCAACTGACAGAAGGGTGGGAGGGTGTGTGTGTGTTTGTGTGAGTGTGGCTTGGTGCACACCTCTGCCATCATCTTCATACTCCATTACTGCCCACAATTGTGTTGCAGGCCACTCTGCGGCCTCACACGACATTTATAAAGGTGCACATCTCTGTAAAGATGTCCAGACTCACACACTTTCAGCACCACCGCTAAGTTCTCCCACATGATGTATCGCTCTGACAGTCCTCAGCACACTGTCATTATTACAGTCTTCATTATTTTCCTTACTGTCACTCTTTGATCTATTCTGCTAAGCTGTCAAGCCGCCATTCTTTATTGCAGACTTTAGAACTCATATTTTTGTTTGTCTACATTCATCACATGCCCAATGAGTCATTGATAAATGACTCCTGGAAAAATTAAAACCAACCACTTTGCCAGGTCCCCCATGCATAAATTACATTATTGGAGTAAAGGAAGAGAGACGCTTTGCTTTTATGCTAAATCGAAGCATTGCCAGCGTTGCCAAATAGGTTGATAGTATATGTAATTGAAGCATCACTAACGCTCTTTTGATCCAGTGACTGTTGAGTGAAACTGGGAGAGGATGGATACTCTGTACATGCTGCAGGACATGACATATAAGTGAGCATTTAGGCAGATAGGTGTTTATGTCTCTGTGATTTGGCCGGAGGAGAAAATATTCTAGCCTGATGACATTAAATTTTGAGAATTTAAATCTGCCGTCCTGAAGATGCTTCTTGTGCGGATGAAGGGGTGTGAAATAGCCAAGTTTAAACGCTTACAGAGCTTACTGAGCAGTGCAATAAAATGTGTAGTGATTAATCGCCATGCACGCAGGCTCTTTAAGGGTTACAGTACAAGCCTTGGGCATATAGGAAGACAGCGCAGCTTTCACACCCCCGCAGCCTCAAGGGTGAGACTGATAGAAGAATGATAAGCCTACAGTGCTAGTCTGATTAAGGTGGAATAATCCCAGGTCTTCTGCCAGGTCTCAGCGAGGGGAAAAAAGGATGTCAGGCCAACAGAAGGGACACTGCCAAGAGTCCAGCTTTAGGTATGGCCGGGGATCCTCATTTTGAGGAAAGCCCCTGGTAATGCAATGCTGTCAACTTAGTTTGACAACCGGATAGAAGTTCAGTGAAATGCAGTTTGGGAATAGTGGGTTAGCACTGACAGCGAAGTACACAGTCAGTAAGTATTGTGCACTTACAGAGTGAGCAGTAGTGACAGCTTACAGGAACGTATTAGGCACAGAGTAATGGTGCATAGATCACAGTCTCTGCAATAATTAGACAGCATCAGTAGGGACCATGTTGACACCCGGAGGGGGCAGCCAAGTGCAGCAATCAATCCAACTGGAGAGCATAAGGAGAGATACTTTCATATACAGGAGAGAAACTAAAAATCAGTCGGTTACGGATTTTTTTTTTATTTTTTATTTGCTTGCAACCAAAAAGGTAACAAAATAATCCTCCCTGAGCCACAATTAATAGCGGCAGCACATGACGAGCATGCATTCCCCAGCAATTATTTCAAATATAATTGTGCTCTTGTTTAGACTAAAACCACTACTTCCCACCACATGATATATGTTGAGGTGTTGGTGTACACAAGCTAGCCTTTATAACTTTTACTGAAGCATTTCATTGGGAAATAAAGCCTTTTATTTGTGTGGATACCAATGGGAACTAGAAATTGGCATTCACACATAATTCCTTTTGAGGAGTGAATGTTCTGCTCCACCACGTTGCTTTCTTGCCTCATATCGATGCCACTGTTCTAACATTGTCTCTGCATTTCCTAATTATCTCTATTGTCTTCTGTAACTTTGGGTCAGTGCTGGCACCTTTTATTCTCACTTTGTCCCCTAGAGTACCTCTCATCCATCTGACCCATCTACACTTTGGCCTCTTTTCTGTTCCTTTGTTGTTTCACCACCTGTTTTAGCACTGTGTCATCCCCTTTTTTCTATGACCCATCTTTTCTCCCTATTTTAGCTCCTTATTCTATCTTTGTATTTTACCTTTTCCTCGCACATTTTTGTGCCTCTACATCTCTTTTTTTCCCTCTACATCCCCTCCTCCACTCTACCCTTTCAGTCCATTTCACTGTTTCATTTTCATTTCTTCACCCCCACTTTTCTCCCTCACTCGTTTCCTCCCCTCATCTTTACTTGTTCACTCCCTTTGCTTTTACATCCCACTCCTCTTACTTGTGGTTCTGGGCAGTGTTCACCAAGCATATTGGCACATGCTGGTGGTCGATGGGTTTTGCCATGATTACACACACACACGCAAGACACATGCCTATGTGCCTGCACGCACAGACCTGTTGGAGATAGTGGTTGATGAGCAATGCCAGACTCTCAGCATCCGTGCCTATCAGAGCTGCTCAAGAAACCTCATTAGGCCTCCTGTCCACAGCATGGTACTGGCTTCGGTACTCGCCAACCCGCTTCTTTTTTCTTTTTTTGCCCGGGGAGGAATTTGAAGACCTAGCGCTATGCACTTTTCAACACCCACAATCATAAGTAGTGACATAGAATCACTGATCAGATGCTTGTTCAGCAACTCCAGTATTTGACCGTGATCACATCGGAGGTCTTTAAACTGATGTGAATGTTGATGGTCCCATTCCCTGCAGTGATCCCGATCACTTAATCAGTGAGACGAGCCTTACTGTTGCCAGGCAACACATAATGTCAGTCAGTCAACTATAACAAGCAGCGGCATTTCCTAACAACACCATAAACAAACGAATCTAAAAATCCATCCAATTGGTTCATTCATGAAAAGTTTCTCTCTCTGTAGCATTTCTATCAATGTTTCTAGTTGCTTTAAACGGTTTACGGCTACTCCAAAAGACATCAGAGAACACTGTAAACTAATTTGCATTATCATTGCACAGAGTTTGCTGCAATTGTCCTGCTCTCTCCAGCTGATTAACATTACTTTTTTAGATCAGATAAGAAAACTTTCTTTGTGTGCATTAACACTATAATAATGACAAGCAAGCCAGTGGACAGACAATCCTGACTATTACAGAGGCATCAAGCTAGTAGTTGTGTACTTGTAATGGTTTATGGGGCATTCAGATATGGTTACAAGTTGCAACTTTTCCCTGAAGCCAAGTTTGTTTTCTTTCCCAAATTTGCAAATAGGCAACTGATGACTAAGCTTTAGACACTGTAATATATTCAGGCCTTCAGCCACACTGATATGCAGTGAAGCTGCCCTGCCTAAGATATTGTAAATCTAAATATTTATCAAGTTACCGACAGACAACCCTCTTTGATATGGGCTGCAGTGTGTCGGGATGCTGTTACTCAATATAACATCAGCCTAAAGTCGATAATTTTACAAAAGCACTGTGACGGCATTGAAGATTGGTGGCACTGTGAGCCGATTAGCTGTGCAGTGCATCACATTAGTGGTCTGCCTCTCAGTATGCGCCTCTGTTGGGAAGGTCCAGGATGTGACATTCAGCCAACTGGTTGGCAGTGTGCTGCAGTGTGGGTTGGAGTGACAGCTCAACTTTAGTCCCCTCTTATTCTCCATCTTTCTTCATCATCTCAGCCCCATACCCACCCCAACTGTCACCACCTAGAAGGGGGAGAAAACTTTTCCTACCTCCAATCTCTCTCTGTCGCTGTGGTCTCCAGACTGCTGTAGCAAACCATCAGTCCTCCGGCTGTCAGGTCCTATTCAGCCTGGCTGCCACTGGCACTCTTAACCAGCAAGTTACATAACAAAAGAAAGAGAGAAAAGAAGGGACAAAAGAAAGGACAGAGGGGATAATAAGGTGAGAAATAAGAGAAGAAGGGAGGTTAAGAGGGGGGACAAAAGGTAAGCGATAAGTAAAGAATAACAATGCGTGGAAAGAGAGCATATTTGGCGGCTATTATCATGCATCGTGGGATGGTCCACAAACTCGGTGTATTTTGCCAGCAGTCCAGAGCAAGCTGTCAGAGAGGTAACCTCCAAAATGCAAATAATCGCACAGTTGAAAGCATTAGCATTCACTGAATGAGAAATTAAACTGAAACGTGGGACTGAGCAGGCACTGGCAAAGAGTCAAATGCTGGGTAAACCTATTAAATGTTCAACTGTTAAAACGTATAGCTTAATTAAAAGACACCAACAACAGAAAAATTCCATTCCTGTTTTATAATTCGTCTGAACTAATTTCAACGAAAGCGATATACCTATAAAATCTTATTTACTCGTTTTGCCATGTCCACTGCTGTTCTTACTGCTATGATTATGTGGATTTACTGCCCATCTTTTGAATAAAAGTTCAAGAGAGGTGAGCTGCAGAGCGAGAGAGCAGTTCGAAATTGGGAAAGTTGTATAGAGAAATGGTGCGGAGAGACGAGGATCAGAGGGGAGACAAAGAAAGAAGACTAATCTGAGTGAGGGAAAGCAAGGCTTGCCGCTACAAGCTGTGCAAGAGATTCGCTTCCTTAGGGGGGTGTGTATTGATGAAAACCAGCATCTTCAAAGTAAAGGTAGGTTATGGCCTTGAGACACCAGCCCAGGCTTAGTTTCACCCCTCGTTTGATTGTTGATTATTTATCTAGCAAAGTGCCCACGGAGACTCTTCTTGCACACACCTTGTCTGTGAATATTCAATATTTCTATCAGGGCATAGGAAATGCTAGTTAGAGCTTTGTGGGATTTCACGAGTGCTGACATCATGTATCTCAGCTTGTCTGACCTGCTTCTATTACTACTCCACTTTCAAACATGGTTGTAAACCTGTGGGTAGTACTGTTAGTGCATGAGGACTGGTTTGTTGTAAGCCTCGGTGCACTTTATTTCGCTTTTTTAAATCCCATAATAAGGATCCATTTTACTGTTTTATGCATGTTTCCAACTCACGCTGGACATAAATATTCAAGCAAATATATATGAGAATGTCTAGCATGTAGCACAGGAAAGGTTGGATGGTTTCGGCTACTGCATCACAATTGGAGAATGTATTTGGTTATAGTCTAAATAGGATTTAGAGTACCATCTATGTGGGTGTACTGCACTGTTATTGTATCTGTACCAAACACCCCAGCGTTTCACACATCCAAAGAACCACAGGATTACTTTGTTCAAAGTATGTGGGTGTCACAGAATGTACAGAAATCACAGTGACAAAGTTTTGCCTCTCTTATCTCTTATCTCAAGCTGCAAAGTTTTGGGGTCCAATGCATTTCATCCCCCTGGACCTTCATTAGAGTTAGGCGTGTGGGTGTCGGGATACTGGGCCGTGGTGCGTGATTGATGGCAATTACATGGGAGTATTGGGCCTGTGTTACACCTGAATTTAGCTTTTACTTTGCTGCGCTGCAAGGCAAGCAAAAGTCATAAAATAAATCTCCCGCGCTGGCTCTTCTCCCAATATAAAAATTACCAAGACAGGAGATAGCAAACATTGTATAGGGTTGTTTTAGGGTTTTAAGGAAGTCTTTTATGCAAACTTGGCCCTTACAACATTGCTCCATTCTTCACTGCCCAATAAAAACCGAGCCCGCAGGAGAGGGCCCCCTTTAAATCACTCTGATTTACCAATGACTAGTGTACGTGTGCGTGTGGGTGTATGTATGTGTATTTTTAGGACAGTGTGTGAAAGAGAGACTCTCCAGAGTGTTTGCGTGCACACAGGCTGTTCTGTCAGTGGCAAAGAGGCAGCCTGCTTGCCGCAGAGCGTGTACTTGAGAAAGGACACCTGAGTTTGTAAATCTCTCCTGTTCACTTTCTCTGTGCACTTTCCTGTCCGCTCTACTTTTGGTCTCATTTTTCTTTATCTCTGTTTTCAATCACCTTCTCATTTCTTCCCTTTCCTTCCTTTTGTTTACTTTTTTGCTTGACCTCCCCCCCCCCCCCCTCCCCCCCTCCCCCCCTCCCCCCCCCATGCATGTCCCTCCTGTACACTCACATACACCCAACCTTTACCAGTTTGCTTTTATTTGAGTCATTGTCATTGATTATCTCTAAAGTGTCTGTCCTTCTAATTTGGATAAGAAAAGTCTCTTTGATAGAGAGCATATGTCTCTACAACTAACTCTTATACTGTGCCTGGTAATTATTTCCTTTAAAGTTGCCTGCCAATTTGTATCTTACTGTTCTCGCTTTACCTTCTGTTGTTTTCTCAAATGACTGAGGGTGGAATAACACTACAGATTTTTTTTTTTTATAAGATTGGCGATTTAGCCCTAATTAAGTCGTCCCACATAAACCTGCAACACCACAGTAGAGATTCAACGCTGTTGCAATTCCCTCATGTTTTTCACAGCGCCCCGTGTAGAAAATTTGGCTGGAATGAAAATTCTCACTCTTAATTAGATCAAGGAATTCACAAGGAGTCTTGTACTATTTATCCACCCATTAAAGCCCATTAGAAAGCTGCGATCCACTCCCAAAGCTCTTTAAGTAAGTTGCATAGACAATGACAGCGTCTGATATTTTGGCTGAGCGTTGTTGTTGGTTTTTTTTCACCATTGGACATGAAAGCATATAGACGGAACCGTTAAAATGGAGATTGCTTGGCTTCAGTTCCAATTTTTGATTTCTGAACCCAGTGAGTCTGTCAGCTACTGCTTTTATGTTTCTGTATACTGTAGGTGGAGCATTACAAGCATTAGAGACAGGCCGCATGGACAGATTAAGAGTGTAACAGTCTTTTTGTAGTCAACATTTTTGCTTAAGCTGTGACTCTTTCCCCAGAATTTAATTGAAAGTTGTTAAAAAAATAAATAAACTGAAACTGACAAAATCTATTGTTTGTTATTGGTTTGTACTGCTTTCATTTAATATAGTGATTTAATTCAATTCAGTTTGATTTATATAGCCCCAACTCACAACACTTGCCTCAAGATGCTTTGTATTCTAAGGTAAAGTGCCTTAAGATAATTGAGACAAAACCCCAAGAACCCACTATAAGCAATCATTTGGCAACAGTGGGAAGGAAAAGCTCCCTTTTAAGAGGAAGAAACCTCCAGCAGAACCAAGCTCAGGAGAGTAGTCAGTACGAAAAACAAACTGTGATTGAAATGTGTGATTTAAGGATTTTCACATTTTTACATGCCGTTTGTTTTCAAGCATCCCATCTATTCTGAAAGCAGTGGCTGTGTCACATTTGTTATGTATATGCCAGTAAAAAAAAATGGACATTATTAAAACCAAAAGGAAAAAAAATCACTTTACATTATCTTCAAGTTCCAGTGTTGAAAATCAGTAGCAAGAACAAAAACGTTCAAAGAGAGGTCGACTTCAGTTTTGTTCAGTTTTCCCCCCTCAGGAATTTGTTTTCTTATCATATTTAACCGACATCATACTCTACACCCCCTCAGACTAAATTAGTGCCAAGCACAGTCACAACTAAATCCTGATAGAATACTAAAGAAGCTAGATATAGCACCTTAGTAAGTAAGATATTAAAAATCTGGTGATGTTCAGTAGCTGGAGGCTTTCACATGCCATTTCACCAGCTGAAATTTCCAGCAACATATTGTAATCAGGGCTATTTATTTATTTTTTGCTGTTATAAAAGGGCTACTTCATTAATTATGTCTCTCTAAATACTCGTTAAATGTATGTACCATGTGCTAAAAGGTTTGGATTTTTTAAACTAATGACCCAACATGCGCTTTTAGTAAAGCCAGTGCCTTAATTTGTATTTGAGTTAACATCAGCACTACCATAATATGTTATTTTAGTGAAAATCACACACTTTTGCTTTATTGGATGTAAATTGACACCAATGGCACACTGTGGACACACAGTGGTCAAATGTGTAGGGAGCAAATTTGATTAAAATTGCTGCTGGATCATCAATGCATGTCAGTGCTGGAAAATAGGACAGTGAGACTGACCTGAAAGGCTTTGTGTTGACACTGCTGGTGAGTGGCCTTTGGCATGTGTTACCTTTTGCCCCAGCGTGTGTAAGAATCATAATAGTACATTTAGATTACGATCATCTCTTAAATATGATTAAGGACTTACATTTTCATTTGGCTGGAGTTTGCTAAGACACAGCTATAAACCTACACAGACTCCTCATTTCACAGTTTTTACTCATTCTTTCGTTCTATACTTAATAACCAACAGCGGCCTAATAGGCACAATTTGTAACATGGACCTCCATCTTCTCACTTTCTTAGAAATTACTCCACTTTCTCTCCCCCTTCCTTTTTTAAAATTTCATTTCAGGCCATATTAGCTCATGAATAAAAACTGTTTCATTGAATTAGCGTTTCCATTGTTATACCGCATTTATTCGGTTAGCTATGTTCTGGCTAATTGCATTTCTACCTTTCACCCCAAATTCCTGTCGACAACCTCGGCGCAGTAATTACATTTCTTTTAGTGTTAATTTGCGTGTATGGTTGCGTGGAAATATGAGGAAACCACATGCACGTCATGTTGCGCAGGCATACGTGCGCACGTACACACGCTCATGCATATGCATGCCATACACAGGAAAAAAACACACACACACAACCATCGTGTTGGCAAATGTCAACTCGGCTTACTTTCCCCTGAGGTTCAGTGTCGGATGAGATTGCATTTCTATAGTGAACATTGCGCACTTAGTATCTGTGTTATTTTAGTAATGTGTGTGTGAGAGAGAGTTTGAGAGAGAAAGAAGGGGGCAGTGATGAGATATGTTGCATAAGGGGGCTGCAGTGGAGTGTGAAAGAAAACAGGTGGCTTCTGTTTCTGCCATCTAACTTTATGTGCCATCTTCCCCATTGAGCTTGTGTGTGTGTGTGTGTGTGTGTGTGTGTGTGTGTGTGTGTGTGTGTGTGTGTGTGTGTGTGTGTGTGTGTGTGTGTGTACCTGTGATAGAAAGACAATGGCACCACATTGCTTCATGAGTGGGGATTTGCACATACCTCGAGTGGATATCTCCATGCGTCCTCACGTTACCGCGTCCTGTTTGTGTGCTAATGTGTGCGTGTCTCTCAGTGGTATTTGTGAGTCTGTTCTTCACTTTTTTTAGTGAGCAGGGTTCCGGTTCGTTTAGAAACAATTAGATGAAGCTGCAGGAACCCAAAGACATCATTCGCCAAATGTCACCCAATTAACAATCTATACTGAGCACACAGCAGCACTCTCCTTGTCTCGTGTTCCCTGACTCACTATTTGTCTCTGTCTGTCTGTGTTTTTACTCGCTGCTTCTCCTTTGCACTCAAGACATGCTCAGTAAATAATTTTTGGAAAATGGCAGATTCACATCACACGTTCCCTGACAGAGTAAATTATAAAGTCTGTTTAACTTCTGCGCTTTCCCTTTTTTTTCTGCTTCTCTCTCAGATCAATCATCCAGGCCGGTGGTCAGGACTCGGCAACAGCAGCAGCACCAGTCTGGCCCCAAGGGACCGAAGGGTGGTGCGGGGTGCACTCGTAGGGGACCTCTCTAACCAGCACTTCCCACAACACTATCCACCTCTGCATAGCCGGCCTTCTGCTTCTGAGCGGCACACTGCCAGGGAGGAGCGCCATCACCAGGGGGTCTTGGCACAGTCGGTGGCCCGTAACCCTGTTCTAAACCTGGCTCCAAGCTCCTCTAACCTGTCCTCTGCCACTTCTGCAGCGTCGGCCCAAAGCTCGTCTACCACAGCGGCCCAGCTCCAAGTTTCACACCTGGGCCTCAGTCAGAATCAATGCCCAGTGTCCAATTCGGTGGCCGGTACTCATTCTCCAGTTACATCACTGTCCTCCAAGCTACTGGAGGGGGTATCCTCTTCTTCTGCAGAGTCCTTAACTCCAGGAGGAGGAGGAGGAGCAAGTCTGCCAGGTGGAGGGAGGAGAGGAGGAGGAGCAGGAGCAGGAGGAGGAGGAGGAGATCACCATCCCCCCAGCCAGATCCCTCGTGCAGTCGGGGCCAGTGCTTCTTCAAGTCTCCACAGTCTTGTGAGCAGAGGGAGCCCCTCTGCTAGCATCTCTTCATCTGAGCAAGTCTCCCCTCCGCCTCCTACTCCTTCCTCCACCTCCTCTTCTTCCTCCTCATCATCCACGTTTACCGGCCGTTTGGGACAACCACCTCGAGGCCCGCTGTCTCTGCATAGCTACAGTCGCAAAAATGTCTTCCTCCAACATTCCCTACATACTGCCGAACTGCAAGCTCTGACACAGAGAGACAGTTGAGAGCACACAGTCACACTATTCCACCTATAAGCAGCCATATCATCAACCTAAGTGACAACATAGTGACTTAAAAGCAAAACTGCTGCTCCTTCAGTACGAGTTGTCCATGTTTCACTGCCTCAGTATCGCCCTGAATCACGAACCGTGCGCGCTTACAATCACATTTGTCTCTCTTTGCAATCCAGACGAGCCCTTTGCTGACATTTTGTTCATAAATTTGCTCTGATAAACAAACACTTAGCTACAAGTACACACACGCACACACACACACACACACACACACACACACACACACACATCTAGCTCTGAGTATGAAAAAGGCACTCACCCGTCTGTCAGACCTCCCACGTTGTGTCATGCTGACAGTTTAGATGTGCTTACGCCCACAGACACACAAAGTGCACACAAACTCACAACCTCAAATCCATGCACACATACGCAAATCTTGTCATGCACACATTAAAATACACACTCCTCACACAGAGACATCATCTGTGATATCTCCGCTTCACTATCTGCACACATAACAGGGTGGTGAACGCGAACAGAGATGAGATGTGTGCATTGTTGAGATTGTATTTTTTTATCCATTTATCTAACCTTTTTTTTAAATAGTGAAAACCATCTGCTGCTTAAGGAACTATGGGACTTGCCATGAATTGCGCTTCTAAGTATATATATATATATATATATATATATATATATATATTCTCACATTGCCAAATCCTGCATCAGATCAAATCCTCATTGCGTGACGTCCACTTAAGGTCCAGATTAAGGAACATGTTTAGACGAACAGATACGACCCTTTTACTGCATGCTTTCTAAGATTTATGAAACGATACAGGTGAGCATTTTGTACTGCAACAAAACCGGGATTGGGGCGACTTTTTAAAGTCTTTTCATAACAATTTCTTGGTGTGGAGATTGATGTCGGTGTTTAAAGAAGGGAATCATAACCAATAAGAGCCCGTTTGTATAGAAAGAAACGTCCCTCCTTCTGCTCACATAAATAATTAGATTTACTCTGTGCTTCAATCTGGACCACTGTTGTTTTTGTGCAAATACCATGCTGCAATATTACTTGCATTATATACAAGAATCAACATGTACCTACAATGTTAGATTAGTAGAGTGCAAAAGCTGAAATGAGGGGTTTCATTTAAAAACGAGATGCCTGCGACATGAACAATATGACACCTATATAAAGTTCGCAAAATCCCAGCGAGGTCTTCGAGCAGAGCACGGTTTTTCAATTTGGCACAAGCGGTTTGATGCATTTCTTCAAATAATGAGGGGGAAAAAAAGGTGTCAGTTTTTGGAATGAAACCCTTCAAGTCTTCTTTAGGGCTGGGTATTAAACTTACTGGTGCTTTCTCAGTTTTTTGGGATTCAGGAAGAAAAACTACATCACTGATGATTTTTTAGAGAAGCAGATAATGAAACAAATGTGGTGTTGAAGTGTATATACTTGATCAAGTGAAGAAAGGAAAGAAACAAAAATCAGTTTTACAAGCTCTCCCATTTGTCAGAAGCATGAGCACCGTGTTTTTTCCTCTGATACCCAGCCCTCATATGTTAGCCTTGTTAGATCTTCCTGATCTCAGTTCTGTTGCTTACACTTTAAAGAACTGACCTAATGAGATGGCATTTTTGGTATAACGGCAGTTTAGCTGTTTTGAACAATGCGACACACACATTTTGTTTTGAAATTGATATTAACTGAAACCTCCTTGACCTGCTGAGTCATACATTATTTACAGTTTGGGCACAAGACATGTAACTTTTAATAAGTGATGAAACTTTTTACAACTGCACTGCATAACGACCTGTTCCGTCTGCCGCTGGTGCATATATTTGCTCTGCCGGCAAGACTTATCAAACAGCCCTGCCACTCCCGACAGGTTTGGAGTACACAAACATTCTAATGTTAGCCGGGCGGTGGGAGCCTGCACATCTGCCGAGTGCAGACGGGTAGTTCACCGCTCCCAGCGCCTACAGATTTCAGATAAGTTCTTGACCTTGTCTGTTCCTGTCCCAGCACCAGGCTGTAGGGTAGCTGTATAAATCATGTGTGTGTTGTAATGTACACCTCATGAGTCAAGGGGCTGGTAGAGGTGAAGAAAAGCCTAAAGGATGGCAGCTGTGCTCCCAGCTATGGAAGCTACAACTCTCCTTCCTGTCTGTTTTTTTCTTCTCCTTTTTTTTCTCCAACCTTCTACATATTTTCTTATTTTGTCATGTATGCAATCTGCTTATTCTCCTCCGTCCCTCTCGTGAAGCATGTGATCTGTAGCTGCTTTTATTTCTCTGTTCCTTTCATCCTCCTTGCCCCTCTGTCGCACCCCTGGTCTCTCCACTCTAGCTCGCTCCTCTAGCCCAGCTTGTATTGTCATACAGCGTGTCTGTTACCGACTCTGTTGCAGTGGCATTCAGTCCTGAGCTTTGGGACCCGCGGCGCTGCTGATTTTCATTCCAGTTTTCTAGTTGGGAAGTAATTTTACACATGGTAAATGCAATTAACTACCTGGTAGGATAGACAGGCGGCAGTAATGTGGCTCCTGAGGACTCGGGACTGAAAAATCGCAGCTGTAATGCGATCTAAACATTCCCTGCTCGGTTTGTTTACAGGTGGAGGGGAACAATGTTTTGTCGCTGGCTGACCTCTTAAGAAATTCTATTTACATCCCGCATCTATGCATGCATCATAATTTAGCTGAGGGCATGTGAAACGTCTTAGGAGAGTGTTTAACCCCGTTTCCACTGCCCACTCAGGTGTTATTTTTTTCCACACACAGCTGCGCTCATTTCCACTGTGTTTGAATTTAAAACTTGCTACAGAGGTACGCTGCTGTTTAATGTCATATGTCAATGCCTGAAAACACAAGACAGCAGTTGAAATGTGGCGTGGGCCTGTCTTATGTGAAGACATTTTTCCTTTTCAGATTAAAAGAATAAACTGTTAGGAAACCAGAATCGGCAAAAGTGGTACCTCTAAATATCTTTTTCTTTTCACCTAGCTGCATGTTGCGGATTTAAGACACTACAGAAATTTGAGTAATTTATTGTTTTGTTTTGGGTATTTTTGCCTTATTTATCTGTTTATCACCATAGGAGCAGTTTAATAAGAAGTGTCTTGTCACTAATAAATAAAGATATCAGTGAAGATAATAACCACAACGGACATTACAGTAATAATAAAACTGTCCTTGTTAGAATTTTATTGAATTAAAGAGTTTTTATGCTGTCCTAGCTCTTCAATGTGCTTATTGTATTTAAATCATGTTTTGTTTTTTTTCTTTTTGAATGAATAATTGTACATAAATTAGTGATTTGTCACGAACAGTTTGTGTTCTCATATGATCACTATTGATAACAGGGGTCAAATGTGTTGTTTGCTGTCACACAGAGGATTAAAATACAACAAAAACTGTTTGTTTTTTTTGTTTTTTTTTTTGTTTTTACATTAACGAGAGGTAATTAGAGGTTACTATTGGTTACACGCCAGAAAGCAAATGTGACAGTTTTAATAAGTGTGGAGGCCATTCTACTTTCTCTCTCCCTGCTTCAGCCTTTTGCTCCAGAAAGTGAACGATGATAATCTGTTAAAACTGCTTTTTCCTCTTCAGGTCCACATGTATGTCTTAAGTGTACAAAACTCTCGGGTAGACACGTGCTGTGAACCCCTCACCAGTTAGTCCACCAGTTTATTAAAAATAATCCACCCACACGGATGTGGAAGAAGAAAAAGAAACTCTTCAGAGTTTGCTTGATCCTTCTTTAAAGTTTAGGAATTTTATCTCTCTGACAAGGACTTCTTTTAAAGGACTAACTGGCGGTCGGTATGCTTTGCTGTATATGTTTACCCAAAGTATTTTTCTTCCCCCCCCACCCTCACATTTCTTTCTTCACATGAGAACTATTTTTTGTCCACTGTGTCCTTATTGTTAATATTTAATATAATTAAAATTGCAGAGTAAAAAAAAATGGTGGAATCTGTTACTGTTTTATGTTTTCATTCCATTTTCTATTATCAGCGGTGCAGAGTCAGTTGTATCTGAAGAAAGGCTGGGATGCACTTGAGCTGTGAGAATGAGTGATGGATTCTGCTTCCATTAAAAAGTGCATCTCAATAAAGCAATAAATCTCAGGGACCTAGGTTCCCTCTCTCAGACTGGGTAGACTGTGCTGCACAAATCTCTAAAGAAAAGAATGAATAAAATCAAAGACTGAAAGTAGAACATACAACAAAGCAATGAATAAAGAATCTTAGGGGCCATCGCTCGCCAAGATTGACTGAGGAAAAACTTTCCCAGCAACAACATTTGAGTGGACTTTTAAAGAGTTGTGCACGGCAGTGGGTGCAGACTGAAGTAATTCTACCTCATTTGACATCAGCCTCCAACCTATCTGAGTAAGTTTTCATTTGACAGTGACCGTAAAGTATGGAAGTGTTTTAGAAAATCAATTACATTAGCACAAGTTTGTGTGTGTGTGTGTGTGTGTGGAGGGGGGGGGGGGGGGGGGGGGGGGGGGGGGGAATGTAGGCTTTTACTGTTTACCCCTTAGGGAGGACCTGTGCACGCTTCTCATTTCTGGACTCACTCAATTAGTGTTGGTAATGTTATGACTGGTTGAGGAGTATACATACACACACACACACACACACACACACAGAAGAAAGCAGTTCTGATACTAACTTGCTGTAATTGATAGGACAGGAGGTCAGCACATCAGTAAACAGGCTACTGATTAACAGAGCTTTGAAGTCCAAAAAGCTCACATAATTGACAGGATGTGTATCTGTGCGGCTGCTGCTGCTGCTGAATCCTCCGGAGGCTGTGCAATAAGCCTTTCTGGTGTTTGATATTCAGTTCAAAAAATTTAGATGACTGATCTTACCGAAAAGCTGAAAATGAATCATCAGCTAATATTGACAACTGATAACCCCTTAAATATGTTTTGCTTGTTTTCTTAGCCATGTGCCAAAGCACACAAATCTAAGACACTTGTATTCTGATCAATTATCCTTTGTGTGTGTGTGTGTGTGTGTGTGTGTGTGTGTGTGTGTGTGTGTTCCTGACAGCAAGAATGTTCATTCCTGTTGGCGGGCAGTCTTTCTGTGTGGACTTCTCTCTTAGACTGCGTGGGTTTCTTTTAGGTACTCCACTTTCCTCCCACGTATGCATTTCTGTGTGCGGAAATGGGCTGTAGGTATGTATGTGGGCATGAATGGCTGTCTGTCTCTCTGTGTTGGCTCTCTGATGGACTGGTGATCTGTCCAGGCTGCAAACTGTCTGACGTAACACTAGTTGGATTAAGCTATTAGGAAAATATGGATTATAGTTGCATCAGGCTTATTAACATGATTAACATAAGATGTAAAAGTTAAACTATGGTTCCTGACATTCTTGTTGACTTCGCTCGAATTTTTCTGCAGTATTTGCACAAAAACATTAACATTATACAAAAACGTATAATATGATAGATGGCTTATAAAGAGTAGTCTAATGTAACTGAACCTTAACCTCTGATAAATGTGTCTTTTTAAAACATTTAAATGACTTCCATTCCATCCATCCATTTTCTTCTAGTTATCCAGTTCAGGGTCACAGGGTGGTTCGAGCCTATCCCAATCTATCACAGGGCAAAGGTTGTTCATGAATTCGTTTATTCATTCACTCACTCCATCCTCGCAACTCCACATACATGAAAGTCTCTAGACTGCTGACCCTTTTACAAAAAAGCTTCCTCCTGAAGTATATGTGGGATGTTTTGGACAGTGTCACCTGTAAGATCTGAGCCCTACATATCCAGGGTATAATTAAATTATATGGATTCACTTACCCTAAAACTGACGATCACAAAAATGGTTATGAAGTAAACCCGGGTTTCTTCTGCACATCAGTATCTTCTGACCAATCACATGGCACTGGCAACAAAGTGAATAATTTAATTGGAGCAAGAAGGCGCTTAGCGTCCCAGCGACCGGCATGAGTAACGGACAGAACAATTACATTCTCTTCCACTAGAGGGCGATACAACTTATTGCTCCAATTAAATGTATTGCTAACTGGCAGTAAAACAAGAAGACGAAGAAGAATTTATCTTGTCCTGCTGCGGGTGAGACAACGCAGCGCGAAATAGTAATAGATTTTTTTGTAAGTAGTCAGTCTGACCTGGAGAAAATTTCGAGCCAGATGAAAGCCCTATCATGAGTAGTAGTCAGAGGAAAGCAAAAAATGCATATTGGGGACAAATCCAGCCAATTCCGCTCTGCCTGGTGCACAGGGAAAAATGATCAATATAATTTTAGTGACATTTTTGTTTGGTGGTGTGCCGTGTGATTTTTCTAATGTGAAATATGTGCCGCGGCTCCAAAAGGTTGGGAAACACTTGGTTAGAGTACCAATGAGGTGACATCAGATAATCTTCACTGGTCTGAGGAATCTTCTAGGAATGGTGACGCTATTTTCTGGAGAATTTATTGGTGAGTAGGCTGTCATTTTTACCTGTTGATTGCTAATCGAAAATGTAACATATGGCAATATACTGCCTGTTTATAATTTTTGTTCTCTGTTTATACTTTGCAATAGGGAAAAGCCAGGATCAAACTTGACCTTACGTCGATAATATAAAATCCTGCTTCAAAGCACAGACTTACCAATCCAAAGAGACACATTAAATACCAACCAATAAATAATTATCTGATCTTACCATACTGATCTTATGTTGTTTTGAAGCTAGTGGTTTGGTTTTTTTCCCTTTTAAAGTTAAATACGGACCCACACCACTGTCTTACACAGACTTATTTAAGTGTTCATATTAATTAAGGTATTCATCTTTTCTGTGTTTTGTGTATGTCTCTGTTTAACTGGAGAAAACAACTGTGAGATGAGGTTAAAAGCTTGGGAAAATGCTATTAAGCAGATTTTGAGTTAAGATGTTTAGAATTTGAGCAGTTTCAATGTAAATTAATAATCTTTAGTTCCAGCTGTCTAAAATGCACTGGAAACTGTGAATTAAATCAAATACAGGATAATAATCTGTGCAAAAGCACACAGCAGCTGGTGAAACTAATAAATAAATAAATAAATGACTGGCCTGCATTACATGCACTGTTGGCCTGCAGGTAACCAAGAATCTCCTTTTTCATTGCAATTATAATACACTTAAAGCGCGGTGTGTGCACACGTTGTACTGTCTTTACCAGTTCTTCTGGTAATGTTTAGTAGTTTTTCTTTTAGCACTGAAACTTCTGTGCAGATGTACAGTCAATGTCTCAGTTGTTGGAAAGACGCCACAGACCAAATACACATCCACAAAAGCCATGTGATCAAAATTCCTCACACCTTATTGTAGGTAATGACCACTGAAGGGTGTGGACATACTTCAGACCAGCAGCATATGTTATTATACCCACACACAAGTCAGATACGCAAGCGG
Source organism: Neolamprologus brichardi (assembly GCF_056152115.1). Lineage (NCBI taxonomy): Eukaryota > Metazoa > Chordata > Actinopteri > Cichliformes > Cichlidae > Neolamprologus > Neolamprologus brichardi. The sequence continues at coordinate 23,359,803 of NC_142115.1, forward strand.
AAAGGAACTTGGGCAGCCCAGCACTCACACCAAGAAGATTCTGGGTGATACTTCTGCTTCCTCCCATATGTCGAAGACTTTACATTACGTTAATCTTGATTCTAAATTGGTATTAGGTGTGAGTGTGAATGGTTTTCTATGTATTAGCCCTGCAACAGATTGCTGATCTGTCCAGGGTGTACCCCTGAACTCTGGGACAGGCTCCAGCCCCCCTTATGATCCTGAACTGAACAAACAGTTAAGAAGATGATTGGAAAAGCAACAAGGATACACGCACAGGCGGCTAAACTAATCCTGCAGTTTTATTCACTGTTGCCTCCCACTTCACAAACCTGTGAGTCGCTGATCAGGACTCACGAAAACAACTTTCCAGGCCATCACTCTTTATCCACCAGTCAAAACAAAAAGAAACTCAGAATATCAGCCCAACTTGTAAGAGACAAAAGAGTTTAGAGGTTGCCAAGAACACAATGCACCCATGCTTTTATGAAATTAGGCCAGGAACAAACTGATCTGACTGACAGAACTGCTGGGAAGCCTGGAAAAATATATAACTCCATTAGGCAATATTTTTTTTGAAAAAAACAAACAAACAAAAAACCCACTGCAGACATTTCCACCCAGCGGATATCCACCCAGGTATATTTAACTATTAAGCCACATGAGACAAATCAGTTAAAGTATGAGCATGTCTTAAAGATATAAAGCCTACTTTATAAACTTGTAGCTTCAGGCAAAACTACATTTATTGTATTTAGCATTCCTTTAGGCTGCAATAATTCTGTGCAGAATGTTAGACTAATGTTTGGCCAAGGTATGTCTTTCATTTCACACATTCGAAAAATCTCTGGAGCTCCTTTTTTCATATGTGCCAAAATTAGGAACATAGTATCTAAAAGAAATCAAGTGATTGTGATATAACTATTCCATACTCCTTATTATGTGATTCTCTTTCACCTCACCGCCAGCCTGGCTGACTCTCCCTGAGCCTGGTTCAGATGGAGGTCACTTCGTGTTAAAAGGAGGTTCGTTCTTCCTACTGCTGGCAATAGTTCTGATGTGAGAAAGTCATCTAATAGGGATTTACAATGTTTACTATGCAATAAAATGCCAGGAGTGAACCGAAATGGCATATACAGGTAAACAAAACTGAATTCAACTAATTTCTGTTTGTGTACATATAATCTGCAGGTCTGCTACAGGTGTTCTAGTTTAACTGGTGATTATATTATCTGGTGATGTCTGTTTGCATTTTAAACCCATCGAAATAAACTCTTGATCAGGGGTGTCAAACATAAGGCCCGGAGGCCAAAATCAGCCCACCAAAGACTCTAATCTGACCCACTGGACACAACTGAAAAATGTGAAGGATATAAATCTTAGACTTTTACCTGAATTCAAAGGTTTTACAGTTTTTCTTACTGATAAAGACTGATTTTAAAAATTTATTTTTTTGTAAAGAAATAAATATAATCTATATGTGATCTGATATAGTCAGACTCTATGTAATACTTTTATTTGTGTGTAATTAATCTTACATCAGCGTGTCTTTTATATGGTTCTTTTCGTCTTCTTTTTTTAACCTTCAACATATATATTCTGGTGTAAAGTGAACAAAATGAACAGACCTGTCAAGGACTGAGGTTTTATCTCCGACATCAGCAATGAAAGAAAAAACAAGAAAACGTCAGAAGATGCCTGCCGTTTTGTTCGCTTTGTAGTCATCATATGTCCATCATACATCATACAGTAGTAGCATGTGCTCAGGAGTAGCATTTGATGTTAACTAGTCAAGTCTTTTGCATTTCTCAATATAACTTGACTTCTAGACAGATCAATAACAGCATTTGAAGCGCTGCCAGACCACTCAGTCAGACTGTCGCTTCTAGCTGTTGGCTTAGGATGCTGTGACAGGCATGCTTCCCTTATGTCTGCAAGCCTGCAGTGAAAGGGTAAAAGAGGTGGGTGGTGTTTGTGTATGTGTTGGTATATATATGTGTGTGATTCAGACTGCTCTCAATTATTTGCTACTTGAATCGGTTTTATTTTTTCTGGCTGAACTTACTTGGATTCTAACCACTGCCACTGTGACACGCGACTATTGATGCCTGTAGTTGTGACAGAGAGCGCGTGTGTCTTGCAGTTGTCTCACTCTGTCACTCTGCCATTTGTCAGAATCAGTGGGGATGTGTTGGATCCATTTAGCTTTGTCCCCCATCTGTCTCTTGCTCGCTCTTCTGCTCCTTCTTCCTCCATCTTGTCTGTGTGCAACAGCCCCCCTCTCTCTCTCTTTGTCTGTCTGTGCAAATAACTCGGGTTGTCCCCCAAAACTGTCTAAAGCAAACTTTATTATTGTATTTCATGGCCAAAAGACTTTTAGACTTGAGACACAAAGGCACTGAGACATGCGCTGACTGCAGCGTGCAGCCAGTCACATTGGGTGTTCAGTCACAACCTTCTTCCCTGAAGTTACAGAGATTATGCACACATACACGTGTGTGCGTTCAAAACAACACATCCTTCCAGCTCCCTTATTTTCAAATCAAGCTTATTTCTTGTCTAGTTTGCTGCCCATAAATTAGAGAACTAAAATCAGACACAGTTCACACCAATGCACAGTACCGTAGGTGACAGTCTTAAAAAAAGAAAAGGAAAAAAAAGGCTCACAGAGATTAATCATACACTATAAATACACAGCATTTAGAACGATTCATTTACACATACACTGTCTGTCTATCTATCTATCTATCTATAAAAAAAAAAAAAACCTCACAATGAACATTCACTGAATGTCATGTCCTTAAGAAATGGAGAGAAAAATGCAGCAAAAACCTGTCGCACAACCTGAGAGATGCATCTGAACCATCTACTGTCCACTGAAACCTCATCAGAAATGCTCTCAGTGGAAGGGCGGCTGTCAAGAAGCCATTCTTGACTGAGGTATGCCAAATTACACAAGAATTGGACTGAAGCTCAGTGGCAACAGATTTTATGGAGTGATGAATCCAAATTTGCGATTTTTGGTTCAAATTGTTGCGAGTATGTACGGAGGACGTCGGGAGAGAGGTACAACACTGAGTGCCTACAGCCATCTGCAAAGCACACTGGAGACTCCAGCGTGCTGTCATGGTTTGGAGTGGTGTTGAGGATCTTGTCAAAATTTATGGAGTTATGAACACAGAAAAGCACAGTCAGATTTTGATCCAACATGAAATACCATCTGGAAAGTTTCTCCTTCTCAATGGCTTAAATTTTCAGCATGACAATGATTTCAAACACACTATCAATACAGTAAAAGCATGATGTTATAAAACACACACAGTGGAACCCCAAGTATTACTGAACCAGTGTGGGATAACCTTGAGGTAAAACGGAACAAAAGGCAGCCAAGATCCAAAGAAGAGCTTTAAATGTCCTTCAAGAAGCCTGGATAACTATTCCTGAAGCCTCTCCATTTGTCTTATTCATTTAGGGTTTAGGTTTCTTGGCACGCAGGTTTAGTTTGCTTTGAAACAAAAATATTGATAAAGAACTACTTCATATATCTGCTGTAGCTGTGTCCGGGTCCATTTAGATTAGAGGAGAAAAAGCCCAAAAGAATTTAACAATGAGCTTAATAATTTTCAAAATCACTTTATCTTTTTCCCTTTTTTAAGCTTTGACTCACAATTTGTTTTGCTTAAAAATTTGCTCACTGGCCATTCGGTCGTAGAGAGCTGCCTTTTTTCTGTCAGTCACAAACAGGAGGAGATGCCCATCTGTAAGCTCTTGGCTATGTTTTCTGATCCAAGACGAAGATGAAGCGTGAATGATTATTTTGTCCTTAACGTGCCCATTGGAGCTGGATGATTGCAGTCCACATGAGTAATCTTGGCTGTTTTACACGTGCAAGCCACAGCGATCCATCAGGCTTGCGAGACAAAAGTGTGCTACGCTGAGCCAAGATCTCACTGATGTTCAAGACATATGATTCATAGACAGACATCTAAATATAATGGTGATTATTGGAACAGTTTCCCCATCATTTCAGTCATTATTGGCCATGTAAAAATTACCATGCAGTGCATAAAGGAAAAGTGTTTTTCAGAGTTTTCTACAGAAATCATTCCTTCTGCATCCAGTGGGGACACATGCAGAGGAGCTTTTACAGAGTTGGAAGCTTTTCTTTTCTTTTCCTCATTCCCCCCCCCCCCCCCCCCCTTTTTTTTTTCTTTGCTTTATCGCCATCACTTACTTTTGTGCTACCAGCAGAATATTTTTCTTACCAACGTCATGGTCAAATTAGTTTTGCTTTTGGTTTCATTTTATGACAAATTTATTTAAACGTTCCTGCTGCTCTTCATCTAATGACAGTGGGTAATGGGCAAAATTAATGTTACAAATCTTGTCTCTGCTTTTAATTTCCAGAGAAACATTTGAATATCAGAGAAATTCCTCAGGAGGTGTCCTTGAAGCACAGGCAGATGCCCAATCCCCCTTAACTGGCTCCTTTTGATGTGGAGGACTAGTGGGTCTTCTGCGTTACTCCACCCACTGGAGCAACCTGCTGCTTGTATCTGTGATCTTATTCTTTTAGAGCCACAGGTGAGTTTAGGAGCACTGATAAATTAACAGCGTTGATTTAGAGCTCATCTGTCAATCTCCAGCTTTACTCTCCTCCCACTTGTGAACAGGAAACTAGCATACTTGAACTCCTCCACTCAAGGCAACAACTAACTCCCTAACCTGGAGCACAGAGTCCACCCTTTTCTCCTGCTGACAACTGGGAACTCCAAATTCTGAGGTGTTAATTCTCCCTCCTTACTGCTTCACACTTGGTTGCAAATTGCCTCAATGTGAGCTGGAGCTCATTACTCAATGAAGCCAGCAGCACTGCATTGTCCATAAAAAGCTGAGATAAGATCCTGAGACCCTGAACCCTCCACCATTGGCCCTTTACAGGTCACTCTCCATCCTTTTGGCTGCTCCTAAAAGATTTTGAACCAATTCGGTGACAATGGACAGTCCTTGTAGTCCTCGCAAATCTAAGATCCACAGCTAATGATTATTGGTAAATGGTAAATGGCCTGTATTTGTATAGCGCTTTTACTAGTCCCCCCTAGGGACCCCAAAGCGCTTTACACACCCAGTCATCCACCCATTCACACACACATTCACACACTGGTGGAGGCAAGCTACAGTTGTAGCCACAGCTGCCCTGGGGCAGACTGACAGAAGCGAGGCTGCCATATCGCGCCATCGGCCCTTCTGGCCAACACCAGTAGGCAGTAGGTGAAGTGTCTTGCCCAAGGACACAACGACCGAGTCTGTCCGAGCCGGGGCTCGAACAACCTTCCGATTACAAGGCGAACTCCCAACTCTTGAGCCACGATCGATTATTACTTATTTAAATATTACTTATTTAATATTATTAACCAAGAATTCACTACAGTCTTATGGATTAAAAAGCCATGAAGGATGTGATTGAATACCTCCTCTTAGTCCACAAAAACATGCGTTGCACTGTGGCATTTGTTTTTGCAGACCAGAGAGTGAGTGAGTAGAACACCAGTGGAAGTGGGACCAATGTCCCTTCTGGTAATAATGACGTTGTAATTTTATGGTTTCTGCCCCCGGCTATTGTTGTCCAGGCACACAGCACCACTGCCTCAAGAATCTTTGCTGGGTTGTGGCTCAAATGTTGAGATGAGTGAAATGTTGGGTCGACTCAGTTCAATGAGTGCAATTGTAATAGTCCTGAAAGCGTGTTGAATACTGTTTAAAACTGTTATCTATCCTCCTTTCCTCAGTTACAAACAGTGATTTTTGTTGCATAATGTACTCTCCAGATAGTTTAGGAATGGATTCACATGCAGGGGGTTTTGTTTGTTTTGGTTTTTTTGCTTCTAGTGGAGAGCCTCACCAAAAGCAACTAGAGGTTTCAGATTCAGTGCCCCACACAGCCATTTCTAGAAGACCTTAACCTACCCAGTAGGAGTCAGTGGTTCAGTGACAAGGACACGATCTCTTATTGGCTGCTCACACTGGAACACTGCCAGTTTCTGTTTGTTGGACCACAGGACCAAGCTGAAGGCACAGATGTTGGGAAATGAACCCTGAACTCAAGGCTGCAGAAAATTTTGCTCCTGGGTCACTCAAGGTTCCCTACACAAATATGTATCTCATACATACAGCACATAAACTCACTTGTACAACTACACAAATAGTACACAGGTTTGTAGACATCTGAAAATATATGTAAACTGCTGGAGGCCTTTATGCCTTGCTTAAGGTCACATGGAAGCTCAGCAATCCTTCACCAGCCTGAACGCTCAGTTTAGGGCATGTGCTGGCTTGCATCGTCCTCTAATCATGATTCACATTCACAGAGCCTGTCAGCCTGCAGTGTGTTTCTCTGAAATCCCTCTCTGGTCCTGCGTGTGAAGCCAGAGATTTTTCTGATATGGTTCAACTTCATAGCACAGAAGCATCGTTTGACTCTCCACTACGCCGCTGTCTTCCCAAATAAAAATGAGCAGATAGTCGATTTCAGCTGACATTTTTAGAATGGCTTTTTTGTGTTTGAACTAGGCAGTTGGCGTAACAGTTGGCTTAGCTTTATGCAAGCATACTCATCGGGGCTCATGTTGCCCACTCAGTGTCTCTCCGCTTTTCTGCTACCTGACTACCATGTGTACAACACAAGTCAAATTTAGCCTGGGCTTTTACTGGAAGCAGATTGTATGGTATCATACTGGCGATACTGTTTGCCACTGATGACTCTTCAAGTGAGCCCACTCAGCATCTCTGCTCTTTTCCTCCTCCACCGAGACGCAAAATATCAAATATGATGGGCCTTTTTGGCTTGTAAGAGGAAATTCACTGAGATTAATTTTTCTACTGTTCTCTTTTAATTTCTTCCACTTTCCCTCTCCTCCTTCAGCCACACAGATCTCTATTGCTCCTTCATTTACCATCATACGATTGTGTGTTGTTTGGTTTCCATCTGCAGGAACTTTGTGTAAGCAGCCAAAGAAAGAAGATGCAATGGGATCTTTATATATGAAATAAGAATCTAGATGAAACTCAAGCTTTCTTGGTCTCTGTAAACATACACGGCAGACCCAGTGGCATTTCGACACTTTATTGACTCACACGGTTGCTGTTCACAGAGCTGCAGCTCTCCCGCTGCCCGCTCAACATTATCACCACAACAACCCAACCACAGGACCCAGTACAATATTTATATCGGCGGGGCGTGATTGCGGATGCCGTGCAGGTGCGTCCGCCTCCTCTGCGCGGCACCGCAAGCCACGCCCCGCCACAGTCTCTTTCCCAGCTGTAGCCATAACTTGGAAAAAGTCATAATCCCCCACTCATCAAGAAGACTTCATTGTAAATCTCACCTTTCTACAGATACAGTCAATACTCACCACTCCAGTCTTCTGACCCTTTTAGCTTCTGAAATAAATGTAATTACCAGATTATTGATCAGTTGAATCTTCTAAGAAAGTTCCTGGATAAAACAACAACAAAGACCTTCCTACTAAACACCCAGTCATATTCAGGGCCACTAACATCACCTCAGATCTTTTTCCTTGGTGAGTTGCGGTACTGAGTATTATGTATGTTATGTGTATGTTACAGCTGACAGGAAGATGATCCTTCGGTAGATGACACTATTCCACCCCAGAGGTTTCCTCTGTGAATTTTGTCAAGTAAGCATTTTGTTATAGTGTAATATTTTAATTTTATGATATATATTTCTTAACCCCGTGTTACGCAGAGGGGTGTGAAAACAGCAGACATCACTCTGTCTTGACTGAACAGTGAACTTTTATTGGCCAATCTTTTACACACACACACACACACACACAGCAACTTCCAAAATGGCCACCTATCCATCTCTCTAAGCTTTATATACTCTCTTACCACGCCTTCTCAATTCAAACTGGCCTATGACATAATCCTTCCAGAGAGGGAAAAGAAGAACAAAGAAGATTAGTTTCCACAATTAATCCTAACATTATCAATCACTTGTCAAAAATGGAAGCAGACATGTCATATACACAATTTAATGCAATTTAAAGGTCATTTCACACTTCTAATTATTTTAAATTTCTGCAAAAAGCTGACTTACCAAATACCTACTCTTTCCAGCTCAGATCCTTTAAAAGAGCTGCATTTGAGGTGGGTTCCTTTTTACCGGCAAGACAAGGTAGCTGCCACTGAGGTTTAAGCTGGGTAACTTACACCAAACATTTTGCTTCTATTTTGGCGAATAGGGAAGGACTTAGTGCTTCCTGACACTCGTTATAGTTTATGTACATTGTTGAGTGCTGTATGCTGTGATACCATCTGTAGATTTGTGGCTGTCACAGTGGACATTATTAGACACTCTAATGATGTTAGCCTGCGAACATGAATGTCAGCTTAGATGATAGTAGGGTTAGGTTAGCTAGGACCCTATACTATGCTAGCTAGCTATTTTACTTTTTTTCATATCCATTATCCACTTTACTGCATTCACTGCACCTTTGTTTTTCTTTAGTAAATGGTCTGACTCAGAAATTGACCGTGATGACATCATACAATTTGAATTAGCCAAAAATGATTTTAAGCTAATCTTAATTTCATACATTATGTAAAGTTGTGTTTTAAACCAATGTTAAGTTGTGAAATGTGCCTAATGTTTAGTAGTGAGATTAAATATGTGTAGGTGGGACAGATGGTGTTGTTTTTAATCGTGCCACCAGATGGCACTGCTCTTTTTGAGCTACGCCTGTTAACTAGGAATGCTAGTGAACGGCTCAGAGACAGTCATGAAAGTATGTTTGTGTTGCTGTCACGTTTATATGCTGGGATATTTCCAGGCAAATTATCTTGTGGTAAGTAATGGCATGTTTTGTACTAAATATCCATTGATAAGTATTAAGGAGTGTTGAAGTCATTCAGTGCTTGCGGTTTGTCCTTGAGTGCAGCTGTATTTATTTGGATGTTAACAGAAGTGTGGAGAACTGTTTGAGCATGAAGGCTCCCAGGAAACCTGTGTAATCTTATTTGACAATCTTGTAGACTAATACACCGTATTTGTTTTACAATGTTACTCTAACATAAAAAAGTTTAATATTTTTAAAATATTATTAGCAATTTGATGTGTTTAATATCGATTAAAACACCATTTCTGGTTTCAGCATTGTTTCAATAATGGTGAAGGTGCAAAAGTGACTAAATACAAGTTCAGCATTGATTCAGTGCAATTATTGAACTTACATCAGTGTAGCCCAGTAATGTTCATGGCCTTTACATGTCTTTATGCAGTCCCTACATCCAGTACTGCTCCTGAAGTCACAGTGGATGATGCACTGCAACATCCTCTCCTAGATTTGGATCAGGGCCTTACTAAACTGTTGAATAGTCTATGGCACTATTTGGCAGTGTTGCAAGGATGCATTACGTTCCAGAGGTTTTAAACCTTCTTTCATGTCTGGGGAACATGATGCTCAGTCAGTTGCATCAATGCCTTTGTTACCCAGGAAAGGCCTACATGTTCTTGACATGTGATGCTGGGCGTTTTCCTGCACCAGGGGGAACCCAGGGCTACTGCAACAGCGCAAGATCTGACAGTGACAAGTATTTTGTCCCTGTACCTAACAGCAGTCAGACTACCATTGGCTAAAAAGTGGAGGTCAGTGTGAAGCTCCAAGAACATGGAGACCAGGGACTGATTCACGATGGTTTATGCTTCCTAACTGGACAGATTAATATCGCTGGAGTTTATCTGACTTATACTAGGATGGTCATTAATGATCATTAATTTGTTTTTAGCAGTGTAGATGCTGCTGGGTTAGATGACCCGGAGACATCTCAGAATTATGCCAGATAATAACAGGAAGAAATCCCTAAGAGAATACCTTACAGATAGCATCTGTCCCCGATAAAATAGAAAACGTGTAAGTTAAATTTGTTGTGGTGCTAGCAAAGGTGTGCAGTAGAAGTTGACAGCTGTTTAACAACCGTGGTTGCAAGAATATCCACTCTAGTATTGTAAGGTGAAGAGCAGACAAAATTATACAAAGAAACCCAGCAATCAACAAGCCTATGAGAAAAACAAAACAAAACAGAAAACTCTCCTCTGTAACAAGAGGAAACCTCCAGCTGAACCATGGAGGGCTCCATCTGCTGCAACCAGTTGGGGTGAAAATAAAGCGAATACAGGAAAGAACAACATAGAGAAACAACAAACAAGACCAAGAAATGGGAGTAAAATAGTGGAAAGCAAATTCAAGGTTCTTAGCACAACATAGTGGCATCTTCGTAACACCCTTGGGTAGCTATTTGTGCAGCTGTTTTGAAGCCCCTATTTAAATGAATAGGGAGTGACCCATAACTTTAATACATATGCAAAGTGTTGTGACATTATTACTTTATTTATCCAGAGTACTGACAAGATCGACCCCCACTGGACACTTCACTGGGTAGACCTTGGTAACGCAAAGTTGGAGCCCCTGCTGCTTTCAGCTGCCCTGATTCTTAATTTCATAGGTTCAACAAGGTGCTGGAAACACTCCTCAGAGATTTTGGTCTATCTTGACATGACAGCATCACAGACCTCCTGCAGATTGGTAGGTTGGAAATCCATGATGCAATCTTCACTGCACTTCAAAATTGAATCATGTATTAGATTGAGATGGAGTGACTGGGCCTATGACTGAGGCCATTTGAGCATAGGGAACTCATTGTCATGTTCAAGAAATCATTTCAAGGTGAATTTTTGTGGTAATCCTGAAGATAGGTACAATGTGGTTGTAACAGGATGGTGACATTATGCTATTAATATGACATGAGGTTTAGTTAGTAAAAACATTGCTGGTAGAGAACTTGTTAACTTCTACTTGAGTAAACAAGTTGTATCAGTACTTCAACTTTGACTGGAGTCATTTTTTTAACACAAGTGTCTGTACTATCAGTACTTCCCACATCTAAAGCACATTACGCCACCCGTTGTATATCCAGTCATATCATAAATTGCTATTTTTGTGCCATTTTCAATATCCTTATTTCATTATATACCACATCTGATTATATTTATATTTCTCACAGTGTTTTCGGAAAATGGATTTCCTTCTTTCTTTTTCTATTACAGCTGTACAAGAAAAGCCACGTATTGGAAACTGGAACAGTGATAAAAGTTGATCTGGCAACATTGGCCTGGATCCAAGACATAAAAGGTCCACATCTTAGTAAAAATCTTTTTTTTTTTTTTTTTTTTTTGCCTGTTCCGTTTGGTTCTTTTGCCATCAGAATTATTGTCTAAAGGCGAAGAAAGATGCCCAGCGGATTTACTTTACCAAATTGACCATCCCAGCCTTGCTGTAATGGTCTATTTGATTCACCTTTTATTGTTTATTTTATTTTATTTATTATTTCACTTGCTAGATACGGGACAGACTTGAATGAGGAAAAGAAAAGGGAGAAAGGAAGAGGGGGAAAAACAGCGGAGAAGAGCGATGGGGATAAAGGGCAAAAAAACAAAAACCAACTAAATAAGCAGACAAAAAAAATACATATACATACACATACTGGATCACCTGTTGAGAAAGAGAAAAGAAAACAAGCAGAAGAAAACGAGAGTAATACAATAAACAACATCACGATGATATATGGGAATATAACAGTAAATACTAAATATTAAACATTATTGTGCAGCACGTAATATCGACAGCGCACAGTGTGCTTTGAGGTAGGAGCCAAAAAGGGTGTAGTTTGTGTGTGTGAGCACCCGTGTGTACACCTGTGAGCATGGACGTGCTTATTTTTAAAAGGTTCCTTCATGTAATGATCTGCTAGAGGGTGTGGGGAGCCACAGCCCTGTCCTCCAGGGCATGAAGCAGGTATGGAGGAGATCAAGACTCCAGACATCCAGGTTGCAGTGACGTGCCCATGAGCTCTGCCGGCAGCCAGCTGTGCCAGAGTGACTGAGCCCCAGGCTCAGAGGCCGAGGGCACCCCACCCCCGAAGTGGCCCGAGCGAGCCCCAGGCTCCAGGCCCCGATAAGCAGCCACCAAGGAGTGAGCCGGTGTGTACCTGGGCGCCCATCCCCGGACACAAAGAACCACCAACGCACCGATGTCTGAGGGCGTCTGCCACCGGCAGGGGAAGTGGTGGGGGGAGATAGGCCTCCATACCTTAGATGTCCTGAGATGTCCCCAGAGAGGTGGCGTCTGATACCCAACCTGACATACAGTGGGGCAAAAAAGTATTTAGTCAGCCACCGATTGTGCAAGTTCCCCCACTTAAAATGATGACAGAGGTCAGTAATTTGCACCAGAGGTACACTTCAACTGTGAGAGACAGAATGTGAAAAAAAAATCCATGAATTCACATGGTAGGATTTGTAAAGAATTTATTCGTAAATCAGGGTGGAAAATAAGTATTTGGTCAATAACAAAAATACAACTCAATACTTTGTAACATAACCTTTGTTGGCAATAACAGAGGTCAAACGTTTACTATAGGTCTTTACCAGGTTTGCACACACAGTAGCTGGTATTTTGGCCGATTCCTCCATGCAAATCTTCTCAAGAGCAGTGATGTTTTGGGGCTGTCGCCGAGCAACACGGACTTTCAACTCCCGCCACAGATTTTCTATGGGGTTGAGGTCTGGAGACTGGCTAGGCCACTCCAGGACTTTCAAATGCTTCTTACGGAGCCACTCCTTTGTTGCCCGGGCGGTGTGTTTTGGATCATTGTCATGTTGGAAGACCCAGCCTCGTTTCATCTTCAAAGTTCTCACTGATGGAAGGAGGTTTTGGCTCAAAATCTCACGATACTTGGCCCCATTCATTCTGTCCTTAACACGGATCAGTCGTCCTGTCCCCTTGGCAGAAAAACAGCCCCATAGCATGATGTTTCCACCCCTATGCTTCACAGTAGGTATGGTGTTCTTGGGATGCAACTCAGTATTCTTCTTCCTCCAAACACGACGAGTTGAGTTTATACCAAAAAGTTCTACTTTGGTTTCATCTGACCACATGACATTCTCCCAATCCTCTGCTGTATCATCCATGTGCTCTCTGGCAAACTTCAGACGGGCCTGGACATGCACTGGCTTCAGCAGCGGAACACGTCTGGCACTGCGGGATTTGATTCCCTGCCGTTGTAGTGTGTTACTGATGGTGACCTTTGTTACTTTGGTCCCAGCTCTCTGCAGGTCATTCACCAGGTCCCCCCGTGTGGTTCTGGGATCTTTGCTCACCGTTCTCATGATCATTTTGACCCCACGGGATGAGATCTTGCGTGGAGCCCCAGATCGAGGGAGATTATCAGTGGTCTTGTATGTCTTCCATTTTCTGATGATTGCTCCCACAGTTGATTTTTTCACACCAAGCTGCTTGCCTATTGTAGATTCACTCTTCCCAGTCTGGTGCAGGTCTACAATTCTTTTCCTGGTGTCCTTCGAAAGCTTTTTGGTCTTGGCCATGGCGGAGTTTGGAGTCTGACTGGTTGAGGCTGTGGACAGGTGTCTTTTATACAGATGATGAGGTCAAACAGGTGCCATTCATACAGGTAACGAGTGGGGGACAGAAAAGCTTCTTACAGAAGACGTTACAGGTCTGTGAGAGCCAGGGATTTTCCTTGTTTGAGGTGACCAAATACTTATTTTCCACCCTGATTTACGAATAAATTCTTTACAAATCCTACCATGTGAATTCATGGATTTTTTTTTCACATTCTGTCTCTCACAGTTGACGTGTACCTCTGGTGCAAATTACTGACCTCTGTCATCATTTTAAGTGGGGGAACTTGCACAATCGGTGGCTGACTAAATACTTTTTTGCCCCACTGTATAGACACAGACATACAGGCACACACAGATACAAACATCCATTCCCACCCTCATGCTCTCATATGCAATTACTTAACACTCAACCAACGTGGAGACAAACATAGAGAGACACTGTACACACAATCACACTCCCCAAGTGTACTCTAAGAACCGGGTCTAGGTACCTTTGCCCCTAGAGGGGGAAACTGCACCCAGACCCAGGCGGTGTTACCCTTTTTCCCTGCGGTGGGGAGAAGCAGACCGCCCCGACTCCGCAGCAGCAGGGAGGCCCCACACTCCAGACCCCAGTCGGTCGGCCGACTCCTCCTCCCGGCCCCCCGCTCCAGCAGGTCGCAGAGAACGGGGGTGTGAGAAGACTCCAAAACCTCCCTCCGCCTGCTCATATGTAGTGTTGATGCATGTGTGTTCTAAGGTGCATTTAAAACCGAGGAGGGCATGGAGCTACCTGCCAAAGAGCAGCAGGTAAGCGCATAGCCCCTCCTGATGGCCCTCAGTGTCTACGTGTATTTAAAATTGAGAGGTGGGCAACAACGCCAGGGGTGAGGTGTACACCCTGATGGTCTTTTGGAGTCCGTGTAGCGTGCCCACCCCCAAGATCCTATATGTATGTGTTATGAGAGTGTGAGTAATGTGAATGTCTAAGTTGTGAGATAAAATTGAGGCAAGGCAGCCAGAAGGGGACAGAGGGGGGGATGCCTCCCCTGCACCCTGGCGACACACCTTTACCCCAAGGCCCTGCATGTGTGGGTGATTGTGGTGGAGCGGGAAGAGGGAGGCAGCTGGAGATGGGGATGGAAGGAAGGGAGGGGCAAGTGACCCCTCCCTGGGGCCAGCTCCCCCGCTAACCCCAGTAGGCACCCCCATACTCCGCAACCCACCAGGGAAAGGGGGCCCAGGCCCATCCAGACCGGGGCCCAGAACAGCAGCGCCGCCCGGCCCCACAGAGCCCGGGACAGCCCACCCGACCCCACCACAGAGAAAACTGCACCCACCCCGTCCTCCACTCATCTTACAGACTACACAAGACAATAGACGCTCAGGCTGAGATCTTCCTCCACCTCTCCTGTATCTCCCCATCCTGCAGAGTGAGTTCCTGAAGAGAGGAGAGCTCCTGCAAGGTGTAACAACCTCCCCCACCAGTTGAAGAGCCCCCCAGGTGGCTCAATGCACTGGTGGCACCCTGCGCCATGGCCGGGCCCCCATACACCCACCCGCCCACAACCCCAGCAACATACCAGCCAGGACCCAAGCCCCCGAGGCCCGGCCAGGGCCCCAGCCCAGAGACGGAGTGCCCCCACAACCTCACGCCTGTCCCGGACCCACCCAGGGGCAGCCAGGCTACCAGGTCAGTAACCCATGTCCGTCAGCACAGACCCTCCCCTAGCCCCGCTGCACGCAGCCACAAGGAAACCGTCACCTAAGAGCCAACAGAGCCCTTAATAGGCCATGACCGCTACCCCGGGTTGAGCCCCCCAAGGAAGATGCTCCTGGGGAACCCCCCGACGCCCTAAGCCTGTCCCTACCCCCACACCAATTACAACAGCGAAGGTGGGACCAAACTATGACGTTTGGTGGCAGAGGCTGTATCAAGACTAATGTAATCTAATAGATAATTTCTATATTGGTTAGAATTAAGATTATTTTTATTTTTCCAGTTCATGAGGACTGTTTTCTTGGCTATGCATAGGGCAGTGAAAACCATATGGGCTATATTGTTATCTGTAGTGACATTATCTAAGCTGCCCAACAAACACACTAAAGGGGAAGTTGGAATGTTACATCTTAGTCAAAGCTAAAAAAAAAACAACAACAGCTAGAAATTACATTTGTTTTATAGTTTCATTTTGAAATTTGTCTGAACTTAAAAATAGCATTTCCCTCATCAAATTATCTGGTTCTCCAAAATCTGACTGAGCTTAAGTACGTCATGATTTATGCAGTGTATCTAAAAGTATTTTTATACATTTACACATTTATTCTGTATCCCTTCTTAATGCCACCTTTGAGTTTATTCCCACTGAAAAATATGGCGGGACAGTGAGAAAGTAAGAGACGCTCTCATCATCTGAGAGATGAGGCGGTGTCGGTGACAGGAACATAGACAGGAGATGTGTTAGGAGATGATGGGTTGGGCATTTCCAGAAGAAAAAATATGATGGGGAAAGAAGAATATACTATATACCCCGGTAGAGAACTTCAAGGGGAAAAGTGATACGCCATGATTATGATTATGATGATGCGTAATGACTTGGCATCACGGATAAAGAGGTTTAGGTGTTCCGATTTTAGTGTGTGTCTTGGGCGTGAGTGTCTCTGAGAGGAGGGTGCTCTCTGGCTGCAGCAGCTATGTCAAGGGACCACAGCAATGACAGCAGGCTCATTTGCTGCATGATTATCGACAGAGTTGTTGCGACATAGAGGAAAGGCTGCCTACGCACACACTCCCTGTGACGCACGCACGTGCATGCACACACAGATACTGCACACTCTGTTTCTTGTTTAAGCCAATTATGCAGGCCAGTAACCTGCCATATGGCTGCTGCTAGTTCAGAAACTGTATTTGTGTAGATTGCGTGGACACGGATGGTGTCATTGTAACACAAAGTCGGTTCCAGCCTAAGGCCACAAAGCAGATGAAGAAGAAAGACAAATTTTAACAAGTGCCAACAGTCTAGCACTGTCTAGGCAACTGCTGGGGTAACGTGTTGATGATGCTTCAAAGGACATACTTATTTATTTATCTCTCAGTTATCTTGTATTTCATGAATTTCCATTTTATGACCTTTAACGTTGGTCAAAGAGGAATTTGTTTTGTATGGCTGACGGACATTCAGCGACCTATATACACAGATCAGCTGAAGAGCGTAAGTAGGAAAACGTGCTTTCAATTTGGGGTAATGATATCAGCACTACCTCCACAATAATCCATTGTGGATTAATGGATTGGAAAGTTCTGCAATGTCTCAGGGGGACAGTGCTGCACTGTTTAGTTGAGCGACAATTCAGCAGTAAATTTGGTCTTTTGTTGTCACACAGATCTGAGCGAAGAAAAAAATAAAATACCAGAATTTTTATATTTTTACAACATGGGCCAGTACAATCATTGATATAATTATTTTATTAGTTTCTATACACTTATTAGTTCATTTAAAGTAGTCCAAGGAGCTTTGCAAAAAAAGCGTCTGGACTCCTTTAAGTTGCTTGAAGGCATTTTACCTCTCATCCAAGAAGCTTCTTCAGTTCTAAGGTCAAATGGTAGAAAGTCCCAGATTTAAGCCCTATGGGAGAGACATGGACCCCCAGTTGATCATCTAGAACTGAAGAAGCTTCTCGGATAAGAGGTGAAACGTCTTCAAGCAACTTAAAAAAGTCGCTTAGACTATGATTACCTGGATGACGGAGAACTATTACAGACATATTCATTTAGAGCACTTTCTATCACCAGCAATTCAGCATCTTTGTTCTTGAAAATGAGGCTTTAAGTTGTTTTATCAGATAAATCTGATTTATTCTTCATCTCAAGGAAGAAAATAATTAAAATTGCTGTGCGGGGTTTTTTTTGTTTTATTTTTTTGGCTATTAAAAATGACCGTTACCTCTGGTAACACTAAGGGGAATCCATGAAATTCTCTGGACTGCCCACTCTTCTTTTTTTTTCTTTTTTTTTTTTGATGTGTTGAAAAGAAAAGCAAACCCCCGGCTTAAGAAGACCACAGAGATAAAAAAAAAAAAAGAAAGAAAGAAAAAAGCAACACACACCTGCTCCAACCTGCTGCACACACACACACACACACACACATCAGTATGCACCAGCCTTAGAAGGAGAGGGACTGCAGGCTCTTGTGCTTTTGCTTTGATGTGTGTAAAACAGTGTGATGTCCGTGTGCATGCATGTGTGAGTGTGGTCACATGCAACCTTTTGATATTGTGACATTAAGGTCAGTTGAGCAAGTCCAAGACAGTCTTAACTTTTTAGACTTTGTGACAGATACAATTCCAGTCACGGGAAAATGTGCGTGTCTGATTGAGGGTCTTGACTCCTCTCACGGAAAAACATTAGCGCTCAGCAGGCACTGAGCCACAGGTGTTTAAATTTCCCCCATTACTCTAAGTGGGCTGATTTTATTCTTCCATTATTATAATTCCGTTATTTGATAAATATTAGAAATCCACCTTTTGACACTTTTGAAAAGCCCCCTTAGAATTTCAGTAGAGTTAGTTAAGAAATTTTCTTCTCATAAAATTCCACATTAATTCAAATTCCACATTAACAATAGGGCGCAAGGCCTTGTCTCACTTACTAAAAAAAAAAATTCAAAGTCAAACACCATCATAGCCTTTGCTACACATAATGAAAAGATTACACATTAAAGGCCCACGTTGTAGAAGGTTTTTCATACATACTGAAGTGTGAAGGTCATAAAGCCCTTTTGTTACATACGTGCATGGTAATGTGTTAACATGATCAGATTGTAATGACAGTACGACTAAAGCTGTTTGAATATATATGTAGAACTTTCCTTTGTGTGCTTTAACCCATCAGTTTATGGTCATTTTTCTAACACTGCCAGGGTTTCATGCATTTCACCGAGGCAGGTCACTCAGATATATAATACCTTCCCTTTCAAGCATAATCAAACTATAATTATTAATTCCTTCACCTTTTTTTTTTTTTAACTGTCATGTTTCCTAAAATTTCCAAAATTGTAGATCAACATGCAAAAAAAGATTTCATTTATCTTTGTTTATTTCCTTTGAACTTTAAACTGTGCTCATTCTTACGGTGCTTTAGTAAAGATACAAATACATTGCCTCTGATAAAATCTTAACAAGGTTTCAACAAAATTATTGACAGATCACAATCCACACAACATTATTGTAACAGGCTAAAGATTGAAAAGTATCACTAACATCACCAAGGGGACAAATTTCACTGGCTGACTGGCCAGGTTTCAGCACTAGGATTGCGTGGTTCCACTCAGTGGGGGTTTTGGGTGAGAATTTAGGGCAAAATAGTGTGCTTTTTATTTGCAGTTTATACATCAGAAACTATTCAGGAAACTGTTTTAGGCATAGTTTTGAGAGATATTGTCAAAAGTGAAGTTAAGATAACAAATACTGGAAATATTTGAAAGTCCTGTTGTTTGTGATTGTGTGATTACTTAGTTGTTTTTGTATGCAGCCAGATTGCTTCTTTGGCCAGCTTTTCTTAAAAAATCACTTAATAAAAGAAGAAGAAGCTTTATCCCTTCAATAAGCAATCTATTCACTTTTATCTTAAAAGTTTAGTTAGCAGTAACCAGTTAGTGTTTTTTTTGTCTTTTTGTCTCGTGTTTCTCCAGTTCAGTGGCTCGATCGCTGGTGTGCCAATCGTCAGTGTCATTCTATTGCCTCTCTAGAGAGTCTCTCCTCCCACAGTTGTACTGCAGCTGGTGACGATAGTCCTTGTTCTGCTCTGGAGATCTGATGGAAGGTTGAGGGCCACTTTAAACAGTAGGAAAACTGTTTTATGTTATTCTGCAGCAAGCTTACCGAGCCTGTAGAGCAGAACAAGGACCACAGATGCCAGCTGCACTCTAAGACCATAGAGTTGAAGGTCATTTGTGGGAAAAGATAAGATAAGATAACCTTTATTAGTCCCACACGTGGGAATTTTTTTTTTAAATTTCAGGATTAAAGACTGTCTGGAAAGGCAGCTGATTTTATTAATATGTTTTATTAGTAATTAGTTCTTTCTTCTTTTTTTTTTTTGGAGACTGTTGTCCATGGAGAAATGGACTCCTACTCCTCTAAAGCCAAATGTTTACCTTCAAAAGTATGACATGTTGGAAAAAATCATTTATGAAAAGATGTATTTGTGAAATTCTAAAATCCAGTAAATATAAATGTATTTCAGAGCAGACCCATTTATAGATATGAGATTTGTTTTGTTGCAGTTTTTCAGAGCATCATATTTTTCTATTAAAGTTTTATCTGCCTTTCTTTCTTTTGGAGAAGTTCTTGCTTCGAGTTGAATGTCTGGCCTGGAACACAACCTGTTATTGGAGACAGAGGTGCGTGATTGGAGCAGAACTAAGTTTTAGGACTGATTAGGTCACTGAGGTCTAGTGTTGTGATTCCAAGTGCATTGATTATATTTTTTTAAATGTTGAATTTATTTTTTTTTTATCTTTCGGCACAGTATAAAGAACAAGTACATTGTATTATTACTGGAAATAAATGATTTTGGTTGAATGAATTTGATTGTTTTCAGTTTTAGAGTTCAGAGTTGCATTACTTGAAAATTATAAAGACAATTCGATGAAAACGTATTAAAGTGTTTTACTGAATATTTTATGAAGCAAATAACAGTATGGAAACAAGAGAAAATTCAACCTCATTAGCTGATAGGTGATTCTGCAGCATTTGTAAATAAATTTGTATGTTTGCTTTGGAAAACCCTACCACTGAGACAGCCTACAGATCTGGTACCCGACCTCCGACAGTCACCGTATCCAGTGAAGAAAATTAAGCAAATGAATGGGTGTAGATGAACCACTCATCTTAGCAGCTAAATTGTGACTCAGTGTAGTCTGACATGGGTTTGCGTGTCTGTGATATTAGATAATGATGATTATTGGTATTTTCCGAGCCGAAACACTTATCTGCAGAGCTAAAAAATGGAAAAGAAGACCAATAACTCTTCATAAACACCTCAGGACACAGGACACAGATGTCAATGGGTGGAATAGATGTGAGGTATAATTAGGGCCATAAAATAACCTTATAAATCCAGAATTACTTTACAGTATGTTAGCCTGCACAGCCAAAAAAACTGGAGAAGTAATAATCGACACCATACACTGCTTAAACTACCTGTGTCACCATCCATGCTGTGGTCCTAGTTATGTTTGTGCTTTAGGCAAGATCATGCAAGTAGTTCCTCCCACACACACACACACACACACACACACACACACACGCACACACTACTCAAATACAGCACAAAACATCATGTAGGCACATGCCACATGCTGAGCTGTTAGAATTCACTAATATGTGAAGTGAAATGTTTCCAAGTGAAGGTGAAAATAATAAAATAACATTACAGCCTATTGAGTGTTTGGCTGAAGATACAATTTTTGCAGCCTTATGAAGATGGACTACTGGCTGATGCAGTATACCAATCTTATGTGTGGTTTCCCACTCATCTCCTTTTTAGAAGCCAAAATGTTACATAACAGAATACAAAATGCTCAGAAGGAAACATCCTTACTTCTTCCTTTGTCTAACTCATTCCCTTAGTCTTTGCTCTCACTTGTAAAGCCCCGGCAGTGCCCTTCTGCTCCCTGTAAAGACAGGAGTTTAGTATGCAGTGCAGTAGGCTTTGTCACGGCGGCAATAAATACTGTCAACAAAGTTATCTTTAGTGGATCTGAACTGGCTACTTTTGCCCTTTTATTGGTTTATCAGCGAGCCTTGTTTGCACTTAATTTTATGTCTGTATGCATCTATCCTCGTCACTTTCTTGTTAAATATGCTTAAGGACGGCATTAGGCGGGGACAGTGAGACCTGGATGGGTCCCTGAGACCACTGTAGAGTACAGGGCTCAGGCACATAGTGTCCTTGCATCATCAAAGCAACTGTCCGTGCTATTTCAACTCAAAAAAAAGGAAAAAAGTATGCAACAAAAGATGAAGTGTCTTTCCTGTCAGGTGAAGGTCACTTCACCTAAATAGTTAGTTTTCTCGATGTGAAAAAATGTTCTAACATGCACTACATCAGCAAGAATTTCTGAGTATGCTCCGCTTTTGCATTTATATTCTGAGAGATCCCGCATGTCTGATACAGGCTATGCCCTGTATAATCATGTTTGACCTTAAGGATTCTGCTCAGCTTGGTTTTTTTCCTCATAGTTTTCTTATTCCTGGTACCAACTGATATTTTCTCTTCTCTGATAATCCACCTGCTTTAATGATTATTTGTGATGTTGTCATGTCATGCAATCACATATTTCAGCCCAACTTGCATGACTGAAATATCTATTTCTGTTTTTCTCTGCTTAATATCAATTTGTTAGAAAAGAAACAGGAAATACATCACGTAAAACCCTGCTGGGCAGTCTAACAAAAGGTGCCCTGTGCCACACATTCTTTACTACTCTCCACCACCCTCCATTTGCTTCATATACCCCGCAGGCACTGGCTGCAATCAGCAGTGTAATTTTAGGTAGCTCTAGTATGGACATGTACCTGCCACTTTTCCAACGACCTAAAATTGTCCCTACCTCGAGTGAAGGTTCACTTGCTGCCAAATGATGAGAGTGAATGTCTCTGTGCTGCTGTGTCTCTTACATTCAGTACCTTAATGACTGTGTAAAGTAGTCACAATATACAGTTTTATTTTATGATAATCGTTAGCTTTGATTAGTAAATCTAGGTCTTTTGTTTGTTAATCACGCAGCTATCAACAGATTTTCAGAGCTTTTTTTTACAAGCGTATCTAATAGACCCTGACCAATACAGGATTATTCACACCAACGCCAATATTTGGTGTTTTCTCTGATGGATAAATTATGCAATGTCAACACTCAACACGGGTTGAAGGGTGTTTCTCTCATCTCTTCTTTACTTTTTACATTTTCATTTGTCGTCTAAGTGCTGATAACAGCACATCGGTAAATAGCTTACACGAGCTGATAATATTAGCCTACCAATATATCAGTCAGGCTCTAAACTGCTAAAACAGACTTTATCCTATCATTAAATTTGAATTCAATTAAGTACACATGTCAACACATACCACAGACCCAGAAATAAACAGTAATTGTAGAGTAAATATGACTTTTTGGTGCTAAATTTGGGAATCTCTAGTCTGGAGTTTAACCAAAATTGATTTTATTTTTTTCATATATGTAATATATGCCTACTTTGAATTTGTTGAAAATGGGGCACTGCAAGGCTTCTGTGGATTATTATTATTTCCTAATGCTCATGGTCTTTCTAGGATAAAAATTATATTTGTGTCTGCACCATCATTTTGTATTCCTGCAGCACTGGTCAGTTGGGAACATTATTAGTGATAAACAACAAAAATGTCTTATTACATGCTGCTCATTAAAAAAAACATTATTAGATTTGTATTACTCTGCAACAGCAGCAGTAACACTCTACATTGCTTGTTATATAATTTTGCCACACCTCAAGCTGTTTTAGTTTTCTTCACTAATCTATTTTGTAAAGAGATTTACTGAAGATGATCTACAATACCTGCTTTAGTGACCACCATAATGTTAGATTGGATTCCAGCAGATGGGATAACAGGAGCAACTCAACCTCAGTGTTATACGTCTAAGTGTGAAATTCACAGTTAATTGTGTTAAACATGAGGTGGAACATCGACCAGCTCTTTTATGAAGGCAGATAATCCATAAGCAAGTAAACAAATATTTTATTGTCTCTACAGACACTTTAAATGGTTGTACTTCACTGTGTGTGTTCTGCAGAGCTGCACGGTGATGCTTCATACTGGCCCTGGGGTCTACAGTTGATACATGTAATTTCATGCAATGGGCGGTGGCATCGTGTTTTCATTTTGAATGTGACTCCAATATAAAATTGACAATGATCAGCCATTTTTATTTTTTTTTGTACAATGTAGAGATGTCACAATACCAGAGATTTTTGAGTTGATACCACCACTAGTAGAATTACACAATAGACAATTTGATACAGATAAAATGAAATAAAATCCAATGACAAAATGAATGTGTGTGTTTCACAGTGTTACATTTTGATGTAAAGGACATTTATGTCTGTTGTTGTGGTTACCTCATACTCTCTCTCACACACACGCACACACACATACACACACACACACACAAGCAAAAGCAATCAAAATGGGACTGTAATATAGGCTAGTGTAATATTAATAAAAATTGCACAACTTATTTTAAGCAGCTGGAGAGCAGGAAGAAAGAGGGATGCCAAGCCAACGGGGGGCCTGACGCAGGCTAAATTAATAATATTAAGAATCTCTGTTTACAATAAATCAATACTAATAATATTAATTAAAATAATCATACAAAAAACAATAGGCAAAAGGCAAGTTAAAATTTTAAAAAGGTAACTTAACTAGACTGAGAGGGAATATTTACAAAAACAAAACAGCTGTGGACTGACCTCAAAATCTTTAATACAACAGTATCACAGCCATCATAACCAATAACTGGCTGTTCTCTGAGCTCCTCCTCCTGTTTCCATGGCGTTTTCACTAAACTGAACCCCTCCATGGCCACTCCACCATGGCTGCTGATTAAAGTTTGCTATCCACTTTCCGTTGGGCTCCCTGCTGGGTTGCTGTGCTGTCCAGCTCCTCTTGCTTTACTGTGTGCCTCATGGTGTATGTCTTTTGATTCATCTGTTGATTGGGAAGACACAGGTAGGAAGTAAAAACTTATGGAAACAAATTACAAAATAAATGCATTCAAGTGAAATGTAAAGAAAACATGCAAATGATAAGTAAAAAGTATGAAAAGACACAATAAGTAACAACATGGCATATGATAAACTTTTCCCTGGAGAAATAAGGAAGCAGAGAAATCCGAGGGCACATCATCGGCCAAAATCTGAACAACCTCTGGGTTTGTACCCTGGCAGACTGAGCTGACAAAATACTGACAGAGCACCTCTGTGCTGTCAATGATTTGAATATTTTGAATTTGTATACCTGTCAAATATGCAACCCTCAACTTAAACAGTGAAGCTGTTTAAAAAAAAAAACTCTCTGAGATATGCAATAAACCCTCTTTTGTGTACACAGGCACACAGCAACACAAAAAACTTTCTCTCCTGCATCACCTTTCTCTCTCCTTAGTCCATCAGAGCCTATCCTATTTTGAGTCTAAAGCGTGTCTAGAGAATATTTATTTTGACCTGTTTTATGGCTCCCTCGATGCATTGCAGCTGTGAGCAGTCATGTGTCTCATTGATAATGAAAGACGGGGGAAACAAAGAGAGAGAGAGAGGGATGGAGAGAGTAATACAGAAAGAGAGAGTAAGCATGTGAGTCATGCCTCTATTTGATAATGATGACCCATTGGTTCAGAAGTCTGTGTCACAATCTCGGTGGCGAGAGAAAGCATTTGACACGCTCAGGACATTCTTTGGTTCCTGCCTGCTTCAATTAAGTTCCTGCTGTTTGTGGCTTTAGAGCCTGTGGCTCCACTAATCTGATGTGTGTCTATGTGAGTGACTGAATTAGTGTTTGTGTATATCTTTGCCCGCATATGTGTGCGTGCGTGTGTCCGAGTGCCTATGCTGGTCGTTGTGTGTATGTTTTGTGTGTGTTTGCAGTGCCCTGCTGCTGATGCATTTGGATCTTGCAATTTTGTTAACTTATTCTTTTGAAAGGTGTTGTCTTTCACTCGCCACCGAAGCAATATTTTGGTTCATTTTATTAATTTTAGTCCAGGTGTAAAGTTGAAATTCAACAGCCAATCTAGCTATAGTAATGTGTTGTTTTTGTTGGGTTTTCTTAAATCTGAGGGGTTTATTAGCTGCTACCAAGATCGATGTTATGCTGCTCCATGGGGATATTTGTCTTGATATTTCTGCTGTGTAGCAAACCTTTTTCAGACAGGAAATGTGCCAAAGTTCAAGTGCATAAATAGATATTATCAATATGTAAAAAAATTTAAAAAAGCAAATGTCACTATGTAAAATATTGCTCATGTGCAATCCAATGATATCTAAAAATATAATAGTGGTTTTGATTATAACCATGATATTTAAAATATGAAATTTTGATATCATGCTGATTATACAAATATGATTAACACATCTGACTGCCACCAAGAAGACTTTGATTCTCTGTTAATATACATGTTAGAATGTCAAGTTACTTGGGAGTAAGTCAAAGTTCTAGAAACTATCCTGAAAGCCTGATTTTTAAGGCTTCCAAAACTTAGTCATATTCAGTTGTTGGTTTGAGTGAGTCCCTTCCTTTTGGCTTCTTGTTGTGCCGTGGTACTCCAGTCTTCCTGTGCGTCTGGACTTTTGGACTGAGCACTTCACAAAGACTTTGTATATAGCACTATCTGCACCAATACTGTAAATAAACTCACTGAACTTTCATTCCTGAGCCCTGCATTTGACTCCAGCCAGACAAACCACGACATGTGGCAGCAAACATTAGACTGCATTGACAAAACAGAGCAGCAAATGAATAGGTACTGTGTTTTGTAAGTTTGAAGCCACATGGAAATCACCTTTTCTATGTCATGTAATATGTCATGTGTCCATGACACATTACATACACACCCAACCCATATCACATAATCAGAAAAAAGACACGGTGCAGTCTTGTTACTCCCATCAGGAAATCCACCAGCCTGTCAGTCATTGACAGCATGTGTTCGTCATTTGTTCGGTTTCTGTTTGCTTACATCTTACATGCTGAAGCTTTTCCCCCATCACGTACGATACCTGGAAACTGCCTAGCTGTTCAATCCCGGGATCACAGACTTATGTTCTGGAATGGGAGTTAAGGTCTGAGTACTGGTGTTGTTCCAAATAGTGATCGTCTGCCAAAAAGTGATTTCTGATATTTGCCAAAAAATGACTGGCCCTATTTAAAGTGTCGGAAATGATTTCAAACGTATGACTTCAACATATAATCTGTCAAACATGTCTCTTACGTGTTATATCAAGTCGTTTTGAGCCCGAAACAAAATTCCTCTTACGAGGTTGAAGCAACAATCAGTTTAAAGTGACCTTTATTTATCCAGGTAAAAAGTGTCATTGACATAAAAACAGATATTTTAACAAATATAACATTAGAGTTCTATTAAGGTATCCTAAGTGGCCAAAAAGACTGGATTGACTATAGCTTAGGGACAATAATGCAGATTTATACTTGTCAAAAAGGTAATCCCTGCATGAATCCTGTTGATTATAGTCTATTGACCAATATAAGCAGATGTATTACAGA
Organism: Neolamprologus brichardi; assembly: GCF_056152115.1. Lineage (NCBI taxonomy): Eukaryota > Metazoa > Chordata > Actinopteri > Cichliformes > Cichlidae > Neolamprologus > Neolamprologus brichardi. The sequence continues at coordinate 23,386,601 of NC_142115.1, forward strand.
TAGAAAACATACAGAAACAAAGACAATCACTTGTTAACACAAATTCCCTCTTAGTGAGAGAGTTCACCTCTCGTTTAAATTCATAGACCAAAAACAATCTGAATTAACTCTTGAGTCTCTTGCTCTGAGAACTGTTGTAAAAAGCCTGATTTAATGACTGATATGCCTTTGTAGGGCATCAAAACTGGATGCTAGACTACTAACAGACAAACAATCTGAACCGATCACATACTCTCTCACTTCAGAGTGGAAATTAGCAGCACTAGGACCAAGCATGAAAACATTTTAACATTTATTGCATCACCAACTATGTAAAAGTAAATTCCTGTGATAATGAAATACATAAAATACATGAACTACTACACATCTGCTGTAACTTTACTTCAGGGATTAATTCAGTGGTATTATTGAGGTACATGTCAGCTTGTTGCATGCATTATTGTAGTGCTTCAGCAGAGAGTCTATTACACACTAGAGAGCATATTACAGAAGAATCGGTGAAAATGTGGTTCTCCCAGCAAATTTTAAACCAAATTCTGGACCAGATTAGGTGTCAGCAATAAGCTACCATGGTGATCTATCCAGACTTATCCTCCTTGGCAGTGCAAACAGTAACTTTGAGCTCAACATACCCAGTTAATCCATTAATCTTGTTTGATAGTACACCCCTCTGGTCTTACAAGATCCAAAGAAGACAGAAAGCTTTTACTTCTGTCCTGCTCTTAAAAGATCGGGTGCAGCAGAACTCATGGCAGCTATGAAGAGACTCTCCAAATGTGTGAAGTGAGTCTTACTGTGCCACACGCAGAAGAAGACATGACTTTATTTTTTAATAATTTCAGGTAACAAGTTCAGGATTGCTAGATCATGTTGCTTTTTTATTAAACATGTGGAAAAACTTTATTCATTCATTCAATTAGTCAAATCAGTCAGGAGAATCAACCTGGATCAGTCAGGAGTAACTCAGACAGTTGAACTGTCACAGTAAAATTACACTTTTGTCACATTTTGGTTGTTTTTTCAAAGGTCAGGATAGTTATTTTAAGTCTGAGCTAGGTTTTTCTTGTTAAGGTAAGAAAAGGTTACTAAGGTAAGAAAAAAAAACTTGCAAGATTAATTTTCTTTTTTGTGGTTTCCTCCTGAAATCAAAGTCAGCAGTGATGATGTTATTATTGTTGTGCATATGAGTGTTCAGGGTTGGGGAGTAACCGAATACATGTACCGCCGTTACGTATTTAAAATACAAAATATGAGTAACTGTATTCCGTTACAGTTACCGTTTAAAAAGGTGGTATTTAGAATACAGTTACTTTGTTGAAATAAATGGATTACACGGCGGTACTTCCCTGTTTCATACTGTGGCGGGTCAGGACTGTTTGGGTTTTGTTTGACAGCTACGTTCTGTTGTTCCAGGCGGCAGCGTTAGGGTTGCCATGGTTACAGGGTGACGCTCTCTCTCTGCGTGTTTCCTGGGTGAGAGAGGCCTTTTTGTTGTTGTTGTGCTAAGCTAATAGGCAGAATGCTACCGGTATAGCTCTAAAGAATGTAGCATCATAGGCAGTGTAGTCCGTGCTGCAGGGAGAATGGACTGCCATACCCGTTATGTGTCTGTGAGCGAGGGAGGGAGAAAAAGGAAAAGTAGAGCTGTCATCGAGCAAAAACGGGAGCTGGAAGCATGTAAATATAATAATAACCACTGCAGCCAAGAAGAGAGCCTGACGAGCCCAGTTGTAAGTAAGCTATTAAGACTCGACTGTACACCGTGTTGGTGTTTTCCTCCGAAACAATAAGCTCCGTTGGAGCAGCCTTTCAACGCCTCTCTCTGTCTCTGCTAGCAAAGTTGACCCAGACAACGAAGTAAAGCTAGTTTTCAGCTACAAGCCCGACACAGAACCCACCGTATTAGCCAGAGGTCCCTTTACTACGGTTCGGAGCCGCGGACCTTCAGTAACAGTAATAAATCACAGCAATAGTACATTCATGTAGTTGTAAACAGCATGATAATATATTAAGTAATCCAAAGTATTCAGAATACGTTACTCTCATTGAGTAACGTAACGGAATACGTTACAGAATACATTTTGGGGCATGTATTCTGTATTCTGTAATGGAATACATTTTAAAAGTAACCTTCCCAACACTGTGAGTGTTTATCATAAAGAGTGTGTTAAAACATGCAACAAGTTGGTTGTTAATAATGAATGAATGACTGAACTGGGCACTGTCACTGTATGCTGGACTTCTCCCTTCACAAAAGTGACATCTCCTATCAAATAAAGTATATGCTGATAGGCTTCAAAGGCATACATCAGTCCCCTTCACAACCCACAGTGATTGTTTGTAGGAAAAAAAAAACAAGTCTTTCTTTTACTGCTTCAATTTTCACTGACCTTAAGAAAATGGAGGTAAGTACCCATGACAAAGTTGGAACATTATTGCACTACTGATGATGAGACATAATATGCTGCAGTGGAAACGGGTGTTTATGGTATGGTTGTAAACTTTGTCAACTTTGTTGAGAGAAAGTGTTTGTTTTTTCTTTTAAAAGTCACAAAAGTTATTTAATATCTGGGATCCTCCCATTGCCATGACTAGTTCCAAGCAGGGGTGCTACCAAAGGGGGACCAAGGGGCCATTCCCCCGGCAAGACTGTCCTGTGTTAGTAATAACACAGAAAATGGTAAATGGCCTGTATTTGTATAGCGCTTTACTAGTCCTTAAGGACCCCAAAGCGCTTTACACATCCTGTCACCCACCCATTCACACACTGGTGATGGCAAGCTACATTGTAGCTACAGCCACCCTGGGGTGCACTGACAGAGGCGAGGCTGCCGGACACTGGCGCCACCAGGCCCTCTGACCACCATCAGCAGGCAACGGGTCAAGTGTCTTGCCCAAGGACACAACGATCGAGAGTGTCCGAGCCGGGGCTCGAACCGGCAACCCTCTGATTACAAGGCGAACTCCCAACTCTACAGTAGCGACAGGCAACAGTTCACACTCTTACGTGTCACACTCTAATACTTATTTGTCTTTCCTGAACAAGTTTGCTCTTAAAGTTAACTCCATTCCAGCAGAGTGAATCTGAATTTGACACCAGCATAATAAAACTGGAAATTCTGCTTTTGGTGTGCCACTCCAATATTTTTAGTGGACCCCATATGGCCACCCCGATGAAAAAGTTCTGGATGTGGTCTTGGTTCCATGTAATTTGTTTTATGTAGGAACAAAAAAACAATATCAGAAGTTAAATTAAAAGAAATATACAACCCAGCGTGCCTTAAATCTCGTTCTACCGACTGGATTCTGGGCAGGTTGTGTCAGGTTGTTTTTTCCCCTGTCACTATTTTTTTTATGACTCTGTTAGTCAGTTTGTTCCTAATGATGTCACATCTTTGTTTTCTATTTCTGCTCAGATTAGTGGTTTTTTTTTTTTTTGTTTGTTTAAATACAAATATTTTGGGATAACACTGGATTCTAAGGCTACGTTCACACTGCAGGCGAAAGCGCATCAAATCCAACTTTTTTGACCCTATGCGACCCATATCCGATCGTGGTATGACAGTGTGAACGGCACAAATCCGATATTTTCAAATCCGACCTGGGTCACTTTCGTATGTGGTACTGAATCCGATACATATCTGATGTTTTAGAAAGCGACTGCTGTTTGAATGGTCATGTTGCATTAAATCCGTCTTTTACGTCACTGACACAAGACAGACGCCAATTATCAGCGCCGAGAAGACATCGTGAACATTTTCTGGCCATCCAGTGAAACTGTTGGGAAGACAACGTTGGAGTAACGTGAACATTTTATTTGTATTGTATAATCTGCAGATTCTGACAGAAATCTGCAGCTATCCTTTGAAGCACCTCTCCTCTAAAACAGCAATAAGGATAATTATTAAACCATATGTAACTAACAAAATAACTTTATAACTTAAAGCAAAATTGGGAAACGTAAAGTCAGAAACAAGTCTTTATATTAATGGCCATCAGTCAAACAATACTGTTTGGTCTGAGTCTAAACAGAGCGCGTTGTGTGTGACGTCTTCTTTTGTGCATGAATCACATTACTAATAAAGCCTCGAGGATAAATAGTTTTTGCTGTTATTATTTTGCTATTATAGTTGCTTCTAGCAGTAAATAATTCTTCAGCTCCCAGAGGGACCCTGGTTAGGGTCAAGGTTAAACAAGAAAAACACAACTTTAAGCCTTTTCTTGAGCACATTAACCTTTTTTTTTTTTTTTTAATTTCACTCAGAGGACACGAATCCATTGCAGTACAGTGTCTTGCCCCTGCCTCTGTGTTGCGATACACAAAGGAATTGCATGTGTTTTGGACAGGTTTAAATGAACCAACTAAGGCTTGAACTGTGTTCCAGTAGAGTTAAACGCTATCACATGAAGGTGTCACTTAGCCTTCTGCTGACTGTTCCATTGACTGTCTTTAGACTATTTTTTCTGGCCTTTGTGTCAAGTGAGTGACAATTTGTTCAAACAGTCCACCGAGTCATTATTTCCTCGTTACATAATTGCTGAAACATTAGATTGCTTGGGAAACAGATCAATTGGAACCTTTTGAATGGTGAATGGTGATTCATTTTGTTATCGATTACTAATAGTCCAAAGCTAAGTAAACCGAACACAAATCATTCCACCAAGATATATCAAGTTTCAAAATAATTCATCATATTGTCATCTGGAGTAATCATTTCTTTCCCTTTACTAATTTAACACCAAACATCACATCTAATATAGTCAGACACATCACTTACATTAAGTGCAGCCGTTGCAAATTTAGCCCATAAGTGTCATTGAATCCTCTGTGACTTCTGTGCATCCCAGTGAACCCATTTGTCTGGTCCCAATAGACCAGACAGTTGACTTCATTTTATCTCACTCACTCCTCCTCATGCCACTCCTCCCTCACTTTATCTATAGCGTTCAGGGTCAGCTGGCTAGACAGACAATTAGGATGTTGCTCTTAGGAATGCATATGTGTGTTTGTGAGTGTGGGTGTGCATGTGTCATTGCCAATGTGACAATTTGAGGCAGCAGAAGGACATCAGTAGATATTATATTTAGACTGTCATACTCTTGTAATACAGTGGACCCAAGCTATAGCTGTATATCTGTTGGCTGGTAAGCATGTATGTATTTATTTTTTAACAGAGGAGAGGACAGAGACAGGGGAAGACAAAGAAGCCTCGTGGCAAAGATATTAATATACTCCATGCCCTGCTGACACTGCTATATTGGGTTGATTTAGAAACACATGCAAACCCTCCACTTCTGTCGTCTTCTCTCATATGTAAGTAAGGAGAAATAACAACAGCAGCAATGAGAAGAGCAAATTCAGAATACGGATCACCTCTCTCCTTCTCTCTGAAACAATTCAGGAAAACCAATGTGCGAGAGAAAATATGAGCGTATATGTGAGAGGGACGATTGATGGGGGACGTATTGATAGAATTTACACTCCTGGTTGAATTGACAATTATCCGCTAGATGAAATTGGAATTGGGTTGTAAAAGTGATGGGGACCTTTTTGCAAGGAAACCCAGATGCAAATATTGGGATAATTTACATCAGCTCTTGATACCCTCTCTGCTTCATATATCCAAGGATTTAATAGCCTACTTTCCTCACAACTGTTCTTTAAAAAAAATGGAGGAAAAAGGGATAGCAGTGTTGTGGAAGAAGGAGAATAGGGAAAAGAACGGAAGAGACAGATGCAGTATAGAGCTAGAAGCAAATTCACCCCTCAATTTGCAAAGCATAAGCAAATTATGGGTACATAATTTCTTCCCTCCTGCCAGTAGCTTGGGATGCTGCTTGGGTTAGATGGCTTGCATTTCCTTCCTGCTAACCAAAAGATGGGCCCAGAAACAAAGCCACCTCTCTGACCTAGGGCGAAAAGAGAAAAGGGGCTGAGGAGGAAAAACTATTGAATGGGAACAATTTTCTAGTAATAATCTGAAAATATTATATTCTACATAACAAAACAAAATCAGCATAGAAGAGAAAGGGGATTAAGAGACAAAGGAAATTAATAAACTCTCAGATGCTATGTATTAAAAAGTAATACAGTCAATCACCATTTTTGATGCACGTTTCTCTTCGCTCTTCTACGCTACTACTTCAAGGGCACGGATGTTTAGGAGTCTTACTTTCTTGGTAAATGCCAACACATCAGAGGCTCTCTCAAAGGAGTTCACTTACCACCAACACACATGCAAGCAAACACACTCAATCATAGTCACAATTTCAATTGTCTGGGAAAACCCAAGGAAGGAACTTGCCTCCTATTTAACATATTTCTATGCTGTCTGTCTCCTCATTGGCTCAGCATGATTAATGAGGCTTCCCTAGCACGCAGCCTCTCAGGTTACCTTATTTTGCGTGTGTGTGTGTCAAAAAGTGGAATATGTGCACTTGATTAAAGGGCAGTCCATTTTTACTTCTTTTTTCATTCAGAAAAATAATTCCAAGTGGCTTCTTCAACAGCTATGATGACATAAGACACATCGAAACACTGATCGCTCATTACGTAGCCCTAAGCATGTACTATATATATGCAAGTATACAGCTGTGAACCAGCTGCACGCCATCACAATCTTACATTCCCACCTTTTTCACATGAAACCTAGTAATTTCCAAATGGACTGCCATTTTCAGCAACACTTAGAAATAATCTGTAAATTGAAGCCAGCCTCAGTGGGCTTAACATTTCATGTGTGGCTCAAATCCCAGCAGTTATGTCAATGCAAGCAAATGATTGTTTAGCACCTGCCTTGGCAGCTTTATAGTTACCTTTCAGGATCACTTCATTTTTGTGTGTGTGTGTGTTTGATTAATTAAAAAAAAAAAAGAACACATTCGGTGATTATTTTCTTATGAATGGCCATAACACAGAGGAAAATTGCTTTTTACTATATTTTTGGTACAATACTGGTACAATATCATTCGTAAGATCAAAACCCATTGACCTCAGCACTTATGACATAAAAACATTTTTTTTAAACCCATATAAAATGATAATTTATTTGGGCTCTACCCTTGTATATTGAAGCAAGAGTCACACAGTATAAAAGTCACACTCAGGCATAAACAGATGGCCTAACATAGAGTAAGCAGTTTTCCAAAGGACTGTTATTCAACGCAAAGTTGCAAAATTAAAATGATTAAAGACACCACTGTACGTACCTCTGTATTTGTATGTGTGAGTATTTCAGCATAATCAGTCATAAACTTAAGTGTGTAGCTGGCCTTGACATGAAGGTGAAGGTAGGTACAAACAGAATTCGGCTGAAAGTGCTACAACGTTACATACTAAAACTGACCACTTTTTTTTTTTTTTTGGCAAAGGTTTATAAGCTAACATCACACAGTTACTCCATATTTCGCAGCTCCCCAGCATGCAAGATGCTCTCTTGAATTAAGAATCGGTGACTGTGGAGGGGATGTGAGTACGGTGAACTCATCGCCATGAAACCGGTCGCAGCAGATGGCCGCCCCTCCCTGAGCCTGGTTCTGCCGGAGGTTTCTTCCTGTTAAAAGGGAGTTTTTCCTTCCCACTGTCGCCAAAGTGCTTGCTCATAGGGGGTCATATGATTGTTGGGCTTTTCTCTGTATCTATGAAGCGCCTTGAGGCGACATTTGTTGTGATTTGGCGCTATATAAATAAAATTGAATTGAATTGAATTGAATGTTCAAGAAACCAGTTTGAGATGATTTGAGTTTTGTGGCTCATGATGTTGCTGGAAGCAGGATGAATTTTGTGATGGGTCCTCACAAAAGGATGGACATGGTCAGCAACAATACTCAGATATACTTTTAAGAGCATGGCTGTGACTGTGGTTTCTAAATGCTGCTTGGTTGGTACCAAGATGCCCACAATATGCCAAGAAAATATCCCCCACACATTACACCATCACTACTAGCCTGGACCCATGTTCTCATGTTGCTGATGCCAAATCCTAATGTTGATGCCTCGGAGTAGGAAGGAGGCCAACCCACTAGATTGCTTTAACTTTATCTTGGGCTTTAGTGTTTGGTACCTCTGTATCATCATCCACACAATCAACCATATGTCTATAAAACTCAGAAAAAAGGCTCAGCTTGGATATGACATCAACTCAACACCGTGCCAACACATTTCCTCTAAAGCGTCCTCCTAAAAACCTATGCCTTACTTATCCAGCCTTCTCAGGACGGTCTGTACAACCTCAAAATCTCTGAACTTTTTACAGTCTAATGAAACTGTAAGTCTGTCAGTGTTTATTCCCATAGAATCTATTTCCTAGTTTTTTCTTCCTCTCTCCATATTATATGGTCCATTTAAAAGTCCAGGGTGCTTAACATATAATGCGTGACAGGACACACATTTCCCTCAAATGTAATCCTTCCCATTCAGCTTAATGTCCTCATGATACACTGGACCAATCCAGTTATAGTCTGTAATTACAGTCACTGTGCAACTATTACCCCACATCATGAGGTCTTAGTGAAAAAGAACTCTGCACAAGTATAAACATAATTAAGCATACTGGGGGAAATTTTTTTTTACAGTGATTCTCTCTGAAAAAAAAGTTTCTTTTTTGTGAGAAATGTGAAAACAGATGATTTGCAAATCATTTAAATCCTATATTTTGATTCTTCATGATCAGCATATTTGTAATGTTTGTTGAAATTTCAGTAACTTATGTTAGCTTTGTCTTTTATTTGTTTTTTTGGGGGGTTTTTTATTAAGCAATTTGTTGCTCTATAAATTTCCGCTAGGCGGGTAGTTATGTTGTTGTTGCTTTCATGAACGCTTTTCATTTGACGTCTGATCAAAGAACTCCTATATTGTATTTGAACAGGTTTAGTACAAAGAGCTTAAAGTAAAATGAGTTCTGAGGATTTACCACTTTAGAGGTATTATCTAATACAGCTTTGATTATAATGCATTCTGTTTGTGTCGTATATTGTAGGTTTTATTTCTTTGAATAATACCTGGTCTCTGCCATTCTTGTGTTATAATTTGTATCCAAGTCTTGTAAGCTGAAAGTGGAGCATTGCTGGCCCATAGGAAAAAAAAAATTTTTTTAGATGACTGTAATCCTCACAAACCTAAACAAAGAAAGGATGGTGGGCACAATACTGTCATGTGGGCTTTACATTGGCTTTGAAGAGGCTTAACACCGCTCTCCTCGGGGTACGCCATTTGGGACCCTCTCGTCAGCTATATTCATCTTACAGCTGCAGTAGGCAGAAAGCTAGAAAAAGCAGTCAGAATTTAAAATAGTAAGCTCTCATCCTGCTGTTCAGCCACCAGTTGAGTGCAGCAATGCACCTGCTTGGGTAAGGTAAAAAGCCAATAATGAGTCTAATAAGTTAGTTCTGAGTTATGGCTTTATATAGGATTCACGGCATGCTCTCCTAGATGAAAGGCCCGCGCTACACCCATTGTACCATCATTTCTTGCTTTCTGAGCTGCTCTGAAAAGACGTGAATGGCCAGAGTCTCTTGCCACTGTGTAGATGTTCTAAAGTTTGAAAATATAGCCCCAAGGAAGTAGAGGAATCTAGCTACTCCTCAAACCACTTGAGTTACAAAAGGCACATACTGAAAGGTTATAAAATATTTTTTTCATCCAGTGATGGGAGAAAAACTTGGTGCCTACCTTGACAGACAGCTTAACATTTTGTGGCTATCACATGTTGTTTTTCACTACTGCACTGCTGCATTGACAAAATTATGCCTGAGATGCTAAACTCTCTTTCTATGATTGTTTGCAGTTGGTAATTTGTTTAGAGTAGTAATCAGACCAGCAGGTTCCTCCCAAATTATGCCGTAAAGATAAATATGCCTCTCTGCAGGTTGTGTTGATGTTGAAAGGACTGACTTCAAAACTTTTACTGTTGGCTTTCTCTTCAACCCCATACATCAGTTATATTATAGTGCATATGAATATGAATACATGTCAGACATTTAGTAGGAACAGAGCCCTCTGCTGTGGTCTATAATTACTACAGGTTGCTGTGGACTACTGGTGTTTGACTATGAATAAATCACTTATTTTTTGTTGTTTGATATAGTCCAGATGGAGAGACATAATGAAATAATGCATTATATTTAGTTGATTTTAATAAGCCTTTGCATACGTAAGTTAGGATTATATTTCCATCCGGATTAATGAGAACATCTATTACCCAGGATGAACACATTAGGGATGAGCAAAGACTTCTCATAGAAAGGGTCAGCAACCAGCCCATTGCCATTCACTTTAGAGAGCCAGTGATACAGGAGGGGGAAAAGAACATCTCAGGCAGAGAGAGACAACAACATCTTCCCAAAGGTTTATTTTGTAAGAACAGGTTGTTGGACAGTTTCCAGAGGTTGCAGGAAATCCTTAAACTTTATGGATGCAGTTCAGGAAGGTGTTGACTTTCCTTTCTATAACTTAAAAAATCCCCTGAAGGTTTACATAAAATACCACTTCAACATTCTTTCCTTCATTTCAAGCCAAGTAAGCTTTAACTTAGCTATGAATGCAATCATAAATGATAATAATATATCTATGCTGGGGGTTTTTTCTTGAGGCTTATCATATTTGGTGTTGCGGGTGGGCTGAAGTCTATCCCAGCTGTCACATGGTGACATGTATGTCTTTGTGCTGTGGGGGTGGGGAGCCGGAGTACCTGGAGAGAGCCCACGCAGGCACAGGGAGAACATGCAGGCTCTATGCAGGGACGCAGATGGCTGGTGGATTAGAACCCTACATCTTCTTGCTGTGAGGCAGCAGCGCGAACCACTGCACCACTGTGCCCGCCACTAACAATATATGATATGTAACTAGCCGTGCGAACACAAACATTTCACATGTTTTTGATTTGACAGTTTACTGTATATGTCAGTTGGCTTTGTTGGATGAAAAAACTGGGGGTGCATAATTTCAACATCATCCCACTACCCTATGTAGTTAAATTTGGACAAATTGTGCAATGAATGCAGGTGAATCCACGGGGCCTTTGATCATTTATTCCAGCCCTCCTACCTCTTTCCTTGGCAGCTGTGATAGAACACAATGAGTCAGTGAGCTGTTTTTACTTGTTTCATCCTCTGTTTTTCTACATCAGTCTAAGAGGTTATAACATGGACATTTTTCTGCATATACTTTTCGCATTTCTCAAAACAGTATCACATATACAGTAAATTCACACATTTTTTCATTTGCATTTTAATTCAATAAAAAAAATGCATTTAACAAAAGCGCTGTGCATTTCTGTGTGTGCATATCGGTTTAATATCAGCTCGCTCTGCCCTGACATCTGTAATAATAACAGGACAATCATTTATCATCTCATATTTCATGTTCACTTTTGTGTGGCTGGATATTGTCATGCCAGTCATTGTTTGCTTTTGTGTGGTTACTATCACACCAGTGAGTTCAGTCCTGGGCATTTGTAATAAAGTGAAGACAACAAAGGATGATTGTTATGGCCTGTAGTTGCTTATTTGTCAAATAGTTTCCAAATTCTATGTTCTTGTCTATTCTAAACAACACATATTGGCTGTGTCAGCCATTGTATTTACAATACAATGGCTCCCTTTTCTTCTGTAGCGCTTTGTTGCAGGCTTGTCTCATAACCAACATGAGATCAACCAACTCTCTGATCAGTCGAGAAGGAGAGGGAGAGCGGGAGAGGGAGGTAGCGAGGAGGTAGATGAGCCGAGCAAGATGGATAGAGAGAAATCAAACATGAGAGATATGAAATGGAAGAGAGAGAAAAACGGGGAGCAATGCAGGATGGATGGGTGGATGGATGGAGGGGCTTCGCGGATTGTGTGGCTGCGCAACATGAAAGTGAAAGTGGGCCGCAGCTGGGCAAAAGCTGGGGCAGCCTGCTATTAACAGAGTAGTGACTACTGAGCAGGGACTTTAAATTGTGCTTCAATCTGTGTGGATGCCGTCTCAGGGAACCTCGTTCATCATCCCCTACATATCTCACATGTTATCTTTTCTTTAATATAACATAACAAGTGTTCTGTTTGTCGCTCTTATTTTTGATATTTGTTTATTATAGCATTAAATGTTTCAACAAAAAAAGCTTGTCCATTGAAAGAACCTGCTGATCTTCTGGGATTTTCCCACACAGCCACCTCTGGGGTTTACAGAGAATGGCACAACAAAGAGAAACTATCCAGTGAGCAGTTTCTCTGGGGAAAAATGCTTTGTTGATGTCAGAGATCAGCAACAGTAACTCAAATAACCAACCAATGTATGCAGATAAGCATCTCAGGATGCACAACACATCAAACCTTGATGCAGATGGACTATAGCAGCAGAAGACCACACTGGGTGTCACATCAGAACATAAACTGAAGCTACAGTTTGCACTGTAGGACCACACAACTCTTGATTTCTGCTAATATTCGTATGACAGGGTCAGAATTTGACATAGACGGAAGCACGAATCCATCCTGCCTTGTATCAATGGTTCAAGCATTTAATGATTTGCGGGATATTGTATTGGACACCTTACTACCCGTTCAGTATCATTTAAAAATGACAGCCTACCTGAGTATTGTTACTGTCTATGTCTATCCCTTTATGACCACAGTGATGTCACATACTTCAAATCATCTCAGACTGGTTCCTTGAGCATTACAGTGAGTTCATTTTATTCAAATAGCCTCCAACAGCTGCTGTCCCAGCACTAGCAAGGTGATGATATTTATATATCTAGTTTTGTGTCTGCCCATTACTTTCTTTGTTCATGCTGATTGAATAAAAACCCCTATGAACCAGTATTAAAACAGAAATGAATATACATCATAGCAACACACTTAATGTGTTGGCTTCACTATTTCTTTGCTGTTTGCTAGAAGCAACAGCGACCACCTCTAGAGAAAGGTAGCACATCCCTTACACAGAAATCTGTCTTTTGAAGACCCCTGGTTAGGTCCTGGGCATTTAATTCCTCCATTAGACGCTAGTAGACAACAAATTAGGGAATGAGGGATGCAAGGAAATACTCTAACGGGCATGCATTCTCCAACAGTGGTCATTGCAGTTTATGATTACTGCCTTAACACTTCAGCTGCAGAGTTTCACAAGTTTTTAAGGGGTGAGTTTTAATTTTACCAGCATTGATAGAATAATTTGTTTTCTGTAAATTGGATCTTTTGTTCTCTTTTAAATGTTTGAATGCTTTTATTGTCTTTTAAATTATTATTTTTTAAATTTTGTGTTTTTCTGTAATTTATTGTGGTCAACTTTCATGGATTTTAATGTTAATGTAATTTTATAGCAGCGGGGGGGGGGGGGGGGGGGCTTTATACTTTCAATGTAAACCACTTTGGTCAACTCTATTTTTTTTTAAATTCCTATATGAAAATAAAAATTGATCTTGAATCTTCCAATTTGCTGTGGGCTGACACTACCTCATTTTACCTCTCTCACTCTCTTTTTTAATTTCTAGTGTCACTGTTGAGGGTATAAAAATGAAACAATCTGTCAAAGCTACATATTTTTAATATATTTTTTTAGAAGTGATTTCTGTTTTATACAAAATTAGCTGAAGCTGCATAGACTGTTAGTTTGTATATGGTTACCATCACTGAGTTTATTCCTATTCTTGATAAAAAGATTTTTGAAGATGCATCATCAGTGCTGGTTCAATCCAAGACGACACCACAGGCAAGCTTGGATACATTTTCTGGATTTCGATTGGAGCACTTATCTCAAGCTGTGTTCTTGATAAAATACGTTCCAGTAACACATTAAATGTGAGAGGAAATCCCATAACGATTTCAGGAAGCCATTTGTTGACATATTGATAAAATGGGGGGGAAAGAAAAACTCCCCGAGGTTTGGTCAAAATTTATTGGACAGTACAATGTTTAAATAATTTATCTAAAACGCATGCCTCGGCAAGCATTAGAGGCATCCCATACAAAATTAAAGAGACAAATATTTGTTTTCTTTTTTTGTTTGTGTAGCTGTGTCAAAGCCATTTTGTTTTGGATTTAAAAAACAAAAGACTCACAAACTGCTTTTATTACTTTTGGCTTGATATTCATATGTACTGTATCTCTTAAATGTTTCCTCTGGAGTCAGAAAAGCAGCTTTTTCGTTTGGATTTTAATTCCAAATTTACTCAAAGCATTACTCATTCCAAAAAAGAGTTCCCTGTTGTGACCGTATTTAACAGACCAAAAAAGTGTTCCTTTGAGCACAACATGGAGCCTAACAGATCATTTTTACTATTGTTTTGGGAGAAGGTTGAAACATATACCGCTAGTTTCTGTGTCCAGCTGTGATTACATTACAGAAAAAGGAATGGCATTTTAGTAGCAAAGAGGTTGTGTACAAACTGAAAGGAGAACTAGCAGGCTATCCAGAATTAATCAATACATGTTAATTATTGTAGTATGCTTGATAAGTTCACTGATCTTTCAACAGAAGTTGTACTCCAGCATGCAGCTGGATTACTCGTATTAATAGAAATGCAATATCCTATACATGATATAGGGAAACGGTGCTCATAATGTTGACAGTAATGTTCTTTATTTATGTAGTGATACAGAGTGTGCATGCAGTATTTTGCATGCGGGGTGTAGTGTATGCATTCTGTTTAATAAAGAACCACAGCAGGATGGACCTCTTCAGCACCAATCATGGTGACTCTTCCATTTCTTTTATGCCAGAGAAAAGGGAGCTTTTATATTTGAGGTGAAAGATGGCAGGAGAGAAAAAGCTCCCAGCTGGAAAACATTTGCACTATTACCACAGATTTCTTCATTTACAAACACTGTACAACTCTAAGCTGAAATGACATTGAGCCATAGAGGGTCTGGACAACTTTTCATTTCTGCATGTTTTTTTTTTTTTGAAAGACAGCGCTGGAGTTAAGCTGGGAGACTAACGTGAGAGTATGATCCAATGTGCAGTGGCATACTGGAGTGCTCAGACCTCCATTAAAGTGTTCAGGAGTCCAGTGGATGCATAGTTGGAATTTTTCTTGATTTAAAAAGTTGGTTTTGATCAGTAGTATGGTGTTAAAACATTGAATAAAACAGGCAGCTATTAGTAACTGACCCATAATGTATTATCACATTACTGAATATGTAAGGTTAACCAGCTTTATGTTTCTTTTCTTTTTTCTTTTAGCTCATACTGTTCACACACTGAGGACACGTAATGACTGAAATTTAAATAAGACACGAAAATATTAGCTAGACAACACCCCACTTCAGCTCATCCCATATAGCAACCAGAACAGAACAAGGCAATCTGTTCTCCAGTACAAGTCACAGTGGGCGGCTCTAATGCTTTTTACTGGCAGAAAGTGATGCTTCTGGTCATGTAGGACAGCAGCATACATTCAGACATTAACACCTTAGCTCCGTCTGTGTTATGCGATGACTAAATCATTGTTAATTTACGATATTTGAATGAAGGACTACATTTGTTGCAGTGCTTGAATATCACACTACATCATGCACTACTTGGTGATTTCTTGGCTTTCCCAGAGTACTGAATTTGAAAATGGCCATGCAGTCACAGTGCCAGGATACTACGGTGCTTTCCATATTCAATAGGGCTGGCAGTGGAAAAATGCTAACTGCAGGAGGTTAGCAAAACAAATGACTCCCATAATGTGGTATAATATGAAAGGAGGTAAAATGAGGTTGTGTCAGTATTGTTGTGTGTATAAATCAAAATGTGTATTTTTCTGCATATTATATAGTAGTTATTCCAACTGAGCCAGCACAGAGATTTTAGATAAAGAGCATATTGTATCTCTATAGGTTTCATGTTTGCAGAGGGCTGCTTTAATGTAATAATGGGCTTTTGATGGGATAGCGTTACTCACCAGACCCAGTGACTACAATGGAGCTATGACAGAGAGCAACTGGGGAGGCTTTGTGATGCTTCCGTGTAGGAGTGCTGATTTAAAAAACAGACAACATGTCTGTTTAGCATATACTTAGATCAGTTTCAGTGTGGAACACTTATTTGAGGACAGCGGGTTTTTCCGTGCAGGTGATCTGTATCAGCCTTAAAGTAAATTTATGGTGATTTTATATTTACCATTTGTAATTTAATAGATGTTAAATTGTATGAGTGCACAGTGGATCACGGCCCCTTACAAAACAACCATTAAAAAATCCTTGGGAATTTGTATAAGAAAGTAGCTTCCCCTAAAAAATTAAATGGTGAAAAATATTTACGGATGGCGCCAACATTTCAACTCAACCTTGAGCAGCACTGGTAACAGGACTCCTGTGTGCTGTTATACTGCCCAGTGTCTTAAATTTATTCCACAGCTTCCAGCCATTCACCAAAGAATTTTCAGTATACACTTACAATCCATACACTTATAATCAATGCTCACATTATATCTATCTGTCTGTCTGTCTGTCTGTATATATCTATATGTATAGATAGAGATAGATATAGAATATAGGAGAGCTTAAATACAAAAAAAAGAACTAGAATTTTTTGCATTTTTTTAATGCAGTTTCGAGAGGAAAATAAAGTACAGAGATCGAGTCTATTGAAGGTTACAGGGGACCACTTCTAGTTATAGGTGGTTCAACTGCCACTGGGGTCATTCATGCTGAAAAAGATTCTCACTCATGGAAGTGTAAGCCGCTTAGCATAAAAGCATCCACCAAATATCACATGTTAATGGCCTATATTACCATATTTTAGCTCCACTGAGCAAGCACAGCTCCCAATGCTGTTTGAATGCCATTTTAAATTCCCACCCTTTAGTAGATGGCTGCTGGCATATTTATTTGCAAAAGCTTCTTATTGCCAAATATTTCGTCACGTGGTATAATAGAAGCTGATCAGTTCACCAAAAGTATTAAAGCAGAATATCAATAGTCAGACTTTTCTCCAACAGTGTATGCCTGCACTAAATAGATTCCTGACTGTACCTGATGGACAGCTGCAATGATGCACACCAGCCGCACAACCTTCATGTTATATAAGCCCACTGGCACAGCCAGCTGCTGATATTTTCCAGAGACTATATGTATTTCCACTAGTAACTATTTGCAAAATGTATGCACTCGTGGTGTTGTTCATCACTTTAAATGGATGAAATGTTCCACTGACTTCAGAAGCAAATGCAGTGAATAGTTCCAGTACTGTAGACCTTCTGAGTTTTCTAAAAAACAACAAAATTTAACCCCCCCAAACTTCTCATTTTTAATACTAAATGTAATATGGAGCGTGTTAAAAACACTTGGATAAAACCACACATTAAACAAAAGTGTCCAAACATACAAAGAAGCTCAGTCAAAAAGACAAACTTATGTTCATTCCTGCATACACACTCCCATAACACACAGCAGAAAAACAAGAAGGCAAAAGTTTAAGATTAAGATGAAGGAAATGCTAGGTTGTTAAAAATGAGTTTTCAGCAGTTGTTTACTGCAGATTCAGCCAGCCTGATGAGGAAGGCTATTCCTGAGTTTAGGAGGTGCAACCTCAAAAATGTGTTTTAACAGAATGGGTAAAAGATCCTGATCAGAAGGGTTTCAACAGGTCTGGAGCACGTGGGGTTTTATATGTAATTAACCACTTCCTAAGCTGGATGCAGAGTAAACACAAGCATATGTCTTTTACTAAATCTGTCTATGCCTGTAGGTAATGTGTTATTTTACATGAAGTTACAGTTGTGAACGCTAACGCTTGTTAGAAGTTTAACATATTATCTCAAATATAGACAGAAAATGCATGTCCATATTCATACTTAGAGTATTTACATCTTGATCATTACGTCTTGATGCATTCTCAATCATCCAGGTAAGTAATTCTCCAAAAGTTGATTCTGTTCATCTGGACGTAGCATTTCTCCCACTGAAAACATCCAGATGAACAGAATCAACTTATGAAGATCCTGATTGTTAATTTGTTCAGTTACCCTTTACAAGTTTATCGGTGACCCTCTGATACTAAATAATGTTTAAATTCTTTACATTGACGCTTGAAAGATTTTGTCTGAAGTTTCATTTTCCAGCATGGGAGCCTTTATACACTTCGAAGATGGCTATTATTCCACATGTGAAACTGGAGAGGCTTTGTTTGGGCTTTCAGCACCATCATATTGGAGAGCTCCAGAGCTGAGCTGGAGTCCAGCTGAACATTTCAGCACCATTGTATAAGGACAGCTCCCCAAAAATGCATACGTTACCGTCTGGCAAACCTACAACAGCTACATTTATTAAGAATGAAATAAAATGCTCTGTTCTACGAATAGGGTATTACATAAAAAAGGCAGTTAAAAATTAAACACCTTTATTACATCTGTACGGTGTACATTTTAGGACATCGTCAGGTCTCAAGAAAAAAGTTGTCAGGTATCAGACAAAAAAATGTCAGGTCTCAGTTCTCAAGAAAAAAGTTGTCAGGTATCAGACAACTTTTTTCTTGAGAACTGAGACCTGACAATTTTTTTGTCTGATACCTGACAACTTTTTTCTTGAGAACTGAGACCTGACAATTTTTTGTCTGATACTTGACAACTTTTTTCTTGAGAACTGAGACCTGACAATTTTTTTGTCTGATACCTGACAACTTTTTTCTTGAGAACTGAGACCTGACAATTTTTTGTCTGATACCTGACAACTTTTTTCTTGAGACCTGACGATGTCCTAAAATGTACACCGTACATCTGGCTAATACATTTAAAAATACACCCAAGTGTGTTAGCAAACTTGCTTCCTCTGAACACAGAATAGTTATTTCACACACCTTTTAGTAAAGCCAACACATGTTACAGGGAATGAATGCATAAAAAAGCAATTTTCTTTCCTACACTGAGTCACTCGTAATATATGTTCTTAGATATAAAAAATTTAAACAATGTTTAAAGCAATGTATGCTTCCAACTAAAATCTTCACCTTTACATTGTTGTAAGGGAAATGTGTTCATTCCTCATTCACTTGACATTCACAGTCAATTGATTTTCAAGGAAACAGAAAACTAAAAGAATGAAGGAGAGGGTTAAATTAAAAAAGAAAAAAGGTGTGGTCCTGCGTAAGGCCTGAGAAGCTCCTCTCAGCACCTTTCTTAGCTCAATAGCAAGGCCCCAGGCTAGGATTTAACTCTTTCGCTCAGTCTTTTCTTATGTTCTCAATCTTTCAAATCTCTGCCTGCCAGTGCCCACCGCATCTCACTCCACACCCCACCCTACCCATTACCAGTTCTCCCCACCATACCCTTTTTCTTAATCTCCTGGGTCAAGTGGAATAGAGGAGATAAAGGGATTTCAGTTTATGGCTCTCTTCAGAAATCTTCATTTAAGCCCTGACATGTGATAGAGAGGTAAGTGTGCTACTAATTAAAGACAGGTAGGGAATCAAGATTTTGAATGCAGTTAGAATGCAAATAGAGACACGATGCGCACACGTACACAAAGAGCACATGCAGGTCAAAGCCTTGATCACGTTTCTTATCTTTGCACAACACACACCATTTCCAAAAACTCCTCTCCGCTCTTTTCACCTTGCCCTTTGTTCTTTTTCCTCCCCTCTCCCTCTGTTTGTCTGCAAGTCCTGCTTGTTTCTGTTAGTCCCACCACTCTTAGAAAAAAAAAACTTCAATTAACATCAATTATTCACCAAGTTTAGCTCTGGGTAGTGGTTGTGTGCATGTGTGATCTTAATGCCACAGTTAGATTTACGGTGCCTGGGAATAAGGATCTCTGTGGGAGATTTGTGGCATGTTGCTTGGGTATGTTTGGGATTAGACTGGGTCCTGTGATGCCAGAAAAAACATTTCTCTCTGCCACATTAGGTAGCCATTAGCATGCAAAAACCATAGGTAGGTGGACAACTGAAGCACCTCTAACATATTGCTAGATAAACACAAACTATAAATAAAGAAGCACTTACTATCATTAGCAGAACTGTGGTAATTCATTGAATTCATTACATCCACGGGAAGGGTTTTGATAGATAGCTTCACATTGTTGATGTTGGTGATATTGTACTCTCTGTGTGTGGCTTCATTTTCAACCTTGCCTGCAGAAAATGATTTTTCACCAAGATGCACTTAATACCACATACAAAATACAGTGTAATTGGTTTCCAAGTACCACACAGTTGCTTGGTATTGTTTGCACGGTGACACAAAAGGAAAAGGGAAAGTAATAAAAATTGTTGACCCAAACAGAAGATAATGTTTTGCCGTTTAAATATCGTTTGACACAGTTCAACCTAGTTCTTAATTCATAGACACCCCCCCCCCCCCCCCTCCAAAAACAAACAAACAAACAAACCAAAAAACAAAAGCAAAAAGCAGTTTTGGTTTTGTTTATGAAAAACACAACTCAGCTGATCTTTGTTCTTTGTCTTCTGTTCGAGAATAAATCATCTCTGTGGGTTGCAGGCCATTTGAAAGTCTCTAACGGTGCTTGGGCTTAATAATTGCTGTCTGGTCTTTTGTTTGAAAGCACGTACATGCTGACACACAAACATAATACACACAAACAGATGCACTCAGAGGATGCACCCTCTTGATAGCAGGTTTTGCTTCTGTCACAATAATGTTGGCTTTTACTGGCCTGCCACTTAATGGCTTCAGTGGCATGCTTAATGGCTTCAAGCATGGTTAGCTTATACAATGTGCAAAACAGCTGACATTAACTCACACACACACACGTCCATGTCCACATGAATATACAAATGAACAACTTCATCTACTCTTACCCCCCAAGACAGACAACGTCCTTGAGTGCAGTTGACTGTTGTAGATATGCATAACAATAAGCCACCCAGCTAAAACCTGAATTAATCTACTCTGTGAGGTTTGAGCACATTTTTTTTCTGTTTTCCGAGTGTGCCTTTTTTGTGAGTCATAAAATTACTTTTATGTTTTTTTTCTCTGTAGTACCCAGATAATAACCCTACTACATTTACAATCCCATAAACCTCCAAGGTGATTCTACCAAGTTGCACAAATAAAGAGCAACAGTCATTTCAGAATAATGGATGAGCTTTTGATGTATTTACTCTTGCAAACAGATTTAGTCATTGTTGTCCTTAATTTATTTTTAATTCACTTGCTATCAAACAGATACCAGGAGAGATGGATGTGTAAATTAAAACAGAAAATACTTTCTGACCCAGATTACAGAGTTAAATATATTCAATTCAATTCATTTTACTGATATAGCACCAAATCAAAACAACTGCAACCTCAAGGTCCTTTATCGTGTAGGGAAAAGACATCATGATAATAGAGATAAAATGAAACAACCCCCTATGAGCGACTGATGACAGAGGAAAGGAAAAACTCCCTTTTTTGAAGTAAGTAAGTAAGTAAGTAAGTAAACTTTATTTATTAAGCGCTTTTCACAGACAGACAATCACAAAGCGCTGTACACAAATATTAAAATAAACAGTAAAATCAATAAACATTATATACAATGTAAAAGATCAAATGTAAATAATGTAAAAATATAAAATATGAAGCAAGAAATGTCCAGCAGAACCAGGCTCAGGGATGGGTAGCTATCTCCTGAGGGATGATGAAGGGAAAAAAGAGAACAAAAAAAGACAGGACCAAAAAAAAAAAAAAACAAACCCCACAAATCATGGGAGTCATTGAAGAAAGCTAATATGGAGCAAATATTGGTATCCTGTCAGTACTCTCACTGCAGCATTTTGGATGAACTAAAGGCTTTTCCAGGAGCTTTTAAAACAACCTGATAATAATGGATTAAAGTAGTTTCAGCATCACTCTGAGACAGGATGTTTCAAATTTTACAGATATTAAGCAAATGCAAAAAAGCAGGCCTACATATTTGTTTAGTACGCGCATAAAAGGACATATCCTGGTCAAAAGTTACTCCAAGATTCTTCCCAGTGTTTCTGATAGACAAGGTAATGTCATCCAGAGAAAGTATTTGATTAGACACCCTGTTTCTAAGATTGTCAGGGATGAGTACAATAACCTCAGTTTTATCTGAACTAAGAAGCTGGAAACTGGAGGTCATCCAGACCTTTGTTTTTAAGACATTCTTGTAGTTTCACAAATTAATGTGTATCATCTGGCTTCATTGATAAATAAAGTTGGGTATCATCAGCATAGCGTTGAAAAAGTATGTTATAATACATAGTAAGTTGTAGTAAATATAATGTAAATAAATCAAAGAGTTATGTATGTATATGTTCCAATAAATTAGAATAAAACAAGCAATACTTTACTAACATTTTACAATATTTTACATTTACTTAATTGCAGTACCTGAGCACAAGTGCCCTTGCTTTTAACATGAGTTTACTAAAAAACTTATGTTAAAAGCAAGGGCATAGCTTTTGTGATGATTATTGAAGCCATTTTTATAGTCAAAACGTTTTTCCATTGCTATTATTGCTTATGGAGTAAAGAGCGGTGGTGACATTTGTAATTGTTTAATTAAATTTTTTTTAAATTAAAAAGTGTATTTGTTTTCATGTGTGACACACAAATTTCATCCCAGAGAATCAAAAGCTCTCAGATGCGTCTGTTGTCTCAGAGATATGAAGAAGATTTCCTTTTTAATGGATTGTTTTAGGGTTAAATCTTCTGTTTGGTGAGGCCTTGCTATTTGGGGAAGACTGAAAAAAAGGTTCTTCTCAGTTGAGCTTTTAGCAGTGTGATGACCTCTGCCAGCTGATGGTGCTGGGTTCTTGCTCAGTAATGGGCATCAAGGACAGGATAGCTGCTTATTCATAGTACATAGACATCTGCTTCTCCAGAGAGATGACTAGGGCCGGGTGTTATAAGCTGTGTGAGTTTAGTACTGTAGTGTTGAGTGTCTATGTTTGTTGTTACTTGTGTTCTCCTAGAAATCATCTATAATAAGTTTATCCATATTTTATACTAATTATCTGTGTCTACTGCATCTGTCTGGAAGCACCAAATGTAGCATTATGAGAGATTGTGATCCTCTTTGAAGAGACCGTGGTTCATGTCCTGTTTGGGAGATGTATTTAGCATTTTCCTTTTCTTGGTTTTCACTTGGTCTTTGTCTGGTTTTCATTTACTTGTTTATATTTGCTTTTACTTGCTGGTTTGGTTTAGTCCTTTAGAAAGAGGTCACATTTTTGGGTAAAATTATAACTGTCTGTAGGTCAGTCGCATATGTTTAATGACTTTTTGCTGACAGTTAACTTTTTGGTTAGTTAAATGGTGCAAAACAGCTTAAGTAACAAGTAACAAGCTTCTCAGTGACTTTCTTCATTGTTATGTGAACAAATTCCATGACAGTGTTGACACCAGCAGATAACATAACATCTGACTACAGTTCCATTTAATCTATTTCAGAATTTTGTGTATTGAATTCTGTTAGGCTAATTTCTTGTTGAAAAATTAGACTAATAAGGAAGCTAGAGTAATAAAAGTTCCTGAATAAATGGAATTAAATAGTCATGTATATACAACACACAATCCATTTGAAAGCCACCATTTTTTAAACCATTTTCAGCTGTTTTTATGGATGATATTACGCATGAAAAGTTTTTAATTTCACTATTTTGTATCCTTTAATAACATCTTGGGGATATATATATATATATATATATATATATATATATATATATATATATATATATATATATATATATATATATAGATATTATAGATATGGATATAGATATAGATATAGTACAGGTAGTTTTACAACTCACAGATACCACATTTGTACATACATTCATTGCAAGGTGACAGGATACTATCATTATCCACACCGTCCTCAGCTTCTGGGGCACCAATAATAGAGGAATTACAGTTAGGGATCAATCTTCTGCCAAATTCAGGATAGATATCTAGGTCTGACGGTTCACTGTCCATCTGGTGCAAGATCTTACTCTTTTAAAGCAGTGATTATCAAAAATACATAAACTGGTGAGCAGGGATGCAATCATCTGAGTGGTGGTCAAGGTCTCACTTTGTCTGTTTACTCAACAGCTGTCAAGTATTTTCCAACATGTTAGACATTTAAGCTTTAGCTGAAGGTCTTACTTTACTGGAGAGTTCACTACAAAAATAAAAATCCATTTTACTAATTATTTCATGACACAGAAATAAATCAATGGAAATTTGAGACAGCTCTTTTTTAAAAACGGTTTTCATGAATTAATTATATCATATTATACAACCTGCTAAATGTTTTTAGCAAGCCATAAAACTTGCCAAAGAGTGTTTTAAAGTTTGTGGCTATGCACTGTTTTAAAATTCAGGAATTGGGGTGCAAATGCCTCAGCATGCCAGAACAGAAGAAATGCTTGTATTTTTGTGTGAGCTATCTGAATAAAAAGTGTATCCATTATAATAGATAGGCTCTTACCTGTTATGTGTTGGAATGGAACCAGCACAAATTTTTTGGTTATCATAAGCAATAAAATGACAAAAATGAAAATTAAAAATATAAGGAAATTTTAAAAAACCACTTTGCTTTACAGTAGAAACAGAAGTGAAACATAAAATGAATGAATGCTTTCAAAGATCTCTCTTTTCTCTCTGTTTATTTATTTAATATCAGTGATATCCTCATGGACACACCATACCGCCTCTTTACCAGCCACTTTTTATAAGTATTTTATTTTTAATGCAAAACGCTGGACTTTGCATGATTGAAGTCTTTCATTTCGTCATTCATTTCATTTCTATTCATTTTCTTCCACTTGTCCAATTTAGGGTGGCAACTGGGCTGGAACCTATCCCAGCTGTCACCAGGTGTGAGACAGGTCACTTTGGAAGAGAAGTAGTAGTAAAATACAAAGTGAGTGGTTATATAAACATTTAATAATAAATCAATGGGATGAAACAAGGACATGAGAGAGCACCTTTGACAGTCTTAGTTTTGTTGTCAGTTTAATCCCTCATTCCTTGAATGCATATAAAATAGTCAGTCCAGTAGTAGCCTGTGGCTCCCAGCCCTTATAATCTCTAATCCACGGTCTGGGGCAGATTAAGAGCAACACAGGGGACTTCATCTTTCCAGGGAGGCAGGGAAGGGCGACAGAGGAGGACAGAGTAGAGAGTAGTAAAGCGTGGTGGGAATAGTTGTAGGGGAACTAAGCTAACTACAAGACACAGAGAGAAATGAAACCACTTCGGATAAGGAAATGTATGAAAGACAACTCCCAGGATGTGGTGTGAATGAGTGAACTGATCAGAAAAAAAGACAGGATCGCGTTAAAACAAAACATCACAGCAGGGTAAAGTTAATGGAAATGTTTTTTATGTAAAAAGTGTCTAGTTGATGAAACGGATAACCTCATACAGCACAGAAACTGGCATCCCCATCACCACCTCCTGTTGTACACGGGGGTTAGCTATCAACGGCTGAGTGAAGTGCCCGTGGCAGAGCAGATTACCCCTCTCCTCATCTGTCTGTCTCTCCGTTAGACTCCCCTCTGCATCCCCCGCCCTCCCTGATATTCACATTTCATCTGTCTTTCACCAAGGTAATTCCAGACAGTAGATGCGCGCCCCGGCTGGCAACTGCTGCTGCTCACAGTTGCTGCCGCTTCTTTCTCTTTATCTCTCTCCTGGGTCTCCTCCCTCTCTTTCTTTCTCTCTCTCTCTCTCTTCACTTCAACCCCACCCCTCTCTCTTGCCCCCCACCCCTCACGGACGCAGCATACCTCCTCTTTACCAGCCACCGCGCGTGCTGCTGGGGCCGATGCTAACACCCGCATACGGAGTGCGGACCGCGGGAGTATCGCTGCGCGCACCCTCGGTTAATTTTTCTCCTGGTAGCCCAGCCTACGTTTCCCCCCTCCTGGCGAAGAAAATAATAGTGGCTTTTGGAGCTCTCTATACTATACGTGTTAGAGCCCCCTCCTCTTTCTCTCATCTCTTCAGGAAGCTACAGACAATTCCGGAATATGGTACCTCTCCGTGTTAATGCCATGTGACAAGGCTTTTCATCATTTCTTGTATTGACTGTCAAAAGTCGCTGCTGGGTTTTGTTAAGGTGCTCTGCCTGTTGTGGTGTTTAAACAGTGGATAGGTGAAGGAAAAATAAAAAGACAGCCTTTGGGATAAATGGAAGTTTTGGCCGTTGGCTTGCTCCGTTGAGGCTGCTGCTGCTGCTGGTGGTGGTTTGGTGATTGGTGCAGGGGGAAACTGCGTCGCCAGGTCTGAGAGGCTGGGGATCTCGAGTCATTATAACAGAACCTGCTTTTCAAGATAACAAGGTTTCCTCTCACGTTATCAAATGATTACAGATTTATTCCCTTAAATGAGCTGCCACAACCTCCAGCCCGTCAGCTCGTTTTAACGCGTCGGCGTTTGGATGCGGTTTGTTTTCTCCACGGCTCAACGTCTCTACTCGTCCAGAACATGATTTAATGTTGGGAGGAATTTCAACAGGGCACCAGTCTATGACTACCCAGGAATCTCTTCCTCTTTTCATCTGCAGGCAAGCATTACACTCTCAAGAGAACACATAAAGACAGAGATCACCGGGAATTTCCTTCACCACCTTACAGATGGACTAAAAAAGGAAGCTTCTGTTTTCGGGATTTTAACTCAGTTTGCTCTCACGCAGAGAGCTGTAGTTTTTCTCGGTTTCTGGGGGAAAATATTTCTGGACATAATGAAAGTTATATCGGCTGTGTTGCTCGTTGCCGTTTTTTGGAGCCAGGAGTGGAAGTCGACACTCTCGGATTCAATAATTCACATCGGTAAGTTACTGCGCTTTTCCTCCTCTAAATCGCAGCCAGAACGAGACTCTCTGTGCGTCTCTCAGGAAACAGACGGGATGTTTCAGCCTTGCTATGCGCGGTGCTTCTTAAATCACAGCGTCGCTGGCGATATCTTTGGCGCACTGTGGCATAAAGTGGAGTTCTTTGTTAATGAAGCTCAGTGCATAGACAATATATTTTAAATGGATTTCAGTGCGAATATTTGTGAATTTTAGCCTTTTGTTCCACAGCTAAAATGATGACCTGGAGATATGCTATGCGTCATACAAATGAAGTTTGCGTTAGTGCTGGGGGCATTACTGAAAATCAGTTGCATCTATAAACCCATTTTCTGTTTAGTCTATCCATAGTGGGTTTGTTTGAAAAAAAAAAAATATATATCCATTTCTCTGTCTATATATATATATATATATATATATATATATATATATATATATATATATATAGTTGGGGCATATATTAACACACACATTAAAGGCGGACAATTTGCAGAAAAGGGTCTACCCTTAGAGTGCAGCGTTTGCCTTGCTTTGAGCACAGCGTGCGCGGAAAACAGGTGGTTTTGGATGGCGTGATGCTGCCCTGCGTGTCAGAGAGATTATCCTGGATGGTAGGAAATTTTCCACTTATAGATTTTCCTGGAGCACGGGGCACTGTCACCTTTCTTTCGCGAGCTACTGCAGTGTCAAGAGGAAAAGAAAAGGTTTTGTCTGTCCTTATGTCTTTTCTGCCCTCCACCACCACCCGCGTAGCATGGCACTGTTGCGTTGAGAGTGATTTCCAAATCAAGGAGCATACACTTTGAGTCGAAGTAGCAGCACCTCCGGCTCCTATAGGTTGGGGAGAGAGTGGGAGGGGGAGAGAAAGAGAGAGGGAGCGAGAGAGGGAGGGAGAGAGTTGACAGTGGAGAGCGTGCCTTGCAGGATGAGATGAGGACGCGAGGTGGTGGTGGGCACACATATTCGATGCACAACTCGGTGGCCTCGAAAATGCGATAGACCAGAGCGAGAGAGAGCATACACATGCAAAAAGATAAGCACCTGTCCACTCTTTATTTAACTTGAAGTGCATGGTCAAGATCACATCCAGATTCACTGACACACACACACACACACACACACACACACACACACACACACACACACACACACACACTCTTAAAACCATCTATCTCACAGTATTATGCTGCCAAGGAGGGAAGACCCTGATCCATTTAAACCCTAGTGATTTACAGAGCTGATCCCACGCCAGGTTTGTGGCTAACTGAGTGCAGTTTCCAAAATCACTGGTTGAGTTCGAGGTCCTTTCTGGGCCATGGACCAAGCAGATGCTCCACATTAGAACTACAACAGCAGTATGGTAAAACGAATGGGATTTGTCTTGTCGACAGCAAATGCATATTCTGGTAATTTGCAGAGAATGGAACCTGCCAATACTGAGTATAGGTTGCTCAGTAGATCAAAAACCTCCCTTTTGTTTCTGATTTAAATTTAGTTTTACATAAATTTGAGTGCTGTAAAGTCATTAAAGTGCACAGAAGCTTAGTTGTGGTTGTGTGCTGTGGTTCCTGCCCTGTGCAGGTGGCAGCGGTTAGGCATCTCATCCCCATGAGTGATGGTTTGATCACAGCAGCAGGTTCATGTTCTGCAAGTGTCTCACAGCAAGAGTTCAAATTTTTACCTGCTTGCTGACTGTAAGTTTCTTCAGATAAGAGTGCTAGCAACGTGCTTAAATCAGAGACATTTTCAGGCTCACCATAAACAAGACAGATCAAATTTGGGTAACTACACTTGTCAGCCACTGGAACTGTAGCTGGCAAGAACCTGCTGTTCTCTGTTCTTCATATACTTCAGACATGGTGTCAAATTTGTCTTCTTGGAATAAACTCTAGCCAATCATTTTTAAACCCAGTGTTTTACAACTGGCATGCGAAACCCAGTCATTCACCTACATATTACCCTTTAAATCTTTCTGAGAATGGGATTTGGTTAGTTGTTAAAATCTGCATTTTTTGCATATGAAGCTTCTGCAAAACTGCAAAAATTCAACAAATCCAAACTGTAAATTAAACAGATAAATAGATGTAGATAGACCAGCCCCTGACTGGGAATTTCGACATATATATATCTATATAGAAATAGATATATGTTTATATAAGATGGTGTAAACAAAGAATGCTTTTAAAAATGGAGGTGTTAATCGTTTATTTTCATCAATCAACAAAATGCAGCAAATGAACAAAAGAAAAATCTAAATCAAATCAATATATGGTGTGACCACCCTTTGACTTCCAAACAGCATCATTTCTTCTAGGTACACTTGCACATAGTTTTTGAAGAAACTCGGCTGGTAGTTTGTTCCTAGCATCTTGAAGAACTAACCACAGATCTTTTTATGCAGGCTTCCTCACATCCTTCTGTCTCTTCATGTAATCCCAGACACACTCGATGATGTTGAGATCAGGGCTCTGTGGGGGCCATACCATCACTACCAGTACTTCTTGTCCTTCTTTACGCTGAAGATAGTTCTTAATGACTTTGGCTGTATGTCTGGGACCATTGTCATTGCAGAATACATTTGGGACCAATAAACAATCATTTATATTTCTCAAAGCATTCTTTGTTTACAGCATTTTTTCACAGTTGCTTAAAACTTTTGCACAGCAACTTTTGCACAGCAGGAAGCAAAGTTAGGGGAATAACTCCAGCTTTTAGTATGTTAAATCTACAATACAGTGGAAACCTGGGCAAGAAATGCTTTGAAATGATCAGAACTGTGCAGTCTGTTATGGGCTGTTATTTCAGTTGGGTACAAGCTTATCTATGTATGCGTTTATGGAAGAAGGTTCAGTGCAGATGGTTAGCTGGGCAGTGTGATTTCTTGCTCAATCTCCTGTCCACCTTATTTCTAATCGATAGTTTATTTATTTCCCCACTAGATACTAGTGCTTTGAATCACAGCTAAAAGTTAGAAACACAAAATGATACTCTTTCTCTCTCGCTCATAGTATTCTTGTCTCTAAAATATCCATCCTTATCCTCACTTTTACAGCAGATCTTGGAAACGGTACATAAGCAAGGGTATGGAATTAGAAGACACAAGTAGAGGCGCATTGTGATTTGATCTGTAGCTCACAAAAGGTGGTACTATTTTAAGTAGAGGCCAGTAGTGGAGATACTTTCTCTCTCCGTCGCTCTATCTCTGCTTGTGTGAGTCCACATGTGTGTGTTTGTGTGTGTGTGTGTGTATCTTATTGACTTAGGTCAACATGAAAAATAAAAAAGTAGTATGCCCACCGGGCGCATCACGTTGACATGTCAGAAGTAATCCCTCTTTAATCTCTTTGTTGCTGTTGAAGATGGAATGAGGGGACGAGGTGGAAAACTAGACATGCAAGCGGAGATGCATATCAAATAGAGAAAAAGAGGAAGACAGAGAGTAAAAAAGCACCAACAAAGGGAGACTTTATATCACCATCACATACCATTCAGCTGTCTAATCTGAGAACCTGTTGGTCTGTAACTGACTTGCCGTTATTTGGGTGATATTTGCAGGAGTGACCGGCAGATGTTTTCATCTTGCTCTATCCAGGCATTAAATGTGATTGAGCTGCAAGGGGAGCTGGCACTACTGCTTTGCCAGTTTCTCTTTTTTTTCACTCTGTCTCTCTCCCATTTTGTCTCTCTAATGATCAGCATGCAGAGAGAAAGGGGGGGAGGCGGGGGGGAGTCCGCTTGCCTCTTGGCCCTCACTGCATCGTGTTCTGCATGGCAATGTCTCTTTGCTTTATGAGGGCAGTTCATATTGGTTCTTCATGTGTGTGTTAGGGAATGAGAGATACCGGTCCCCAACAATGTGAAAAAATGTTTCAGTGAAATAAAAAGCATTTTTAACTCCTGTAATTCTGGTTGTAAGAGAACTCGGTGAGCTCTGAAAATGAAAAGAGTGACGACCCGAGGCAGACAGTATGTTGTCACAGTGTGAGAGATCGTGAATGACCAAGACACACACACATACACACACATACACACACATACACACAAGTACATACGGGTAATTTATGTCTGCTTTCATATGACTATTAGTGTATTATATTATATATATGTATAATATATATGTATATATATTTTTTGATGCCACTGGAGTCTTTAAAAAACTCTGAACCTTCCCAGTTCATTTATCTGTGGTGCTTAATTAAAATCATGTATTTTCAGTGCTGAATACTGAAAGGTCAACCCGCAGCACTTATCTAAAACTTCAGTAAATAGCTGACAGTTCTCAGTTTTATCATTGTATTCCGGCTATGTAAGCAAGCATGCAAACACTTCAACCTCGTGACCTTTACCAGAGAAGCACATTTGTATTCTTTGGTGATTTATTCAGGCAAATTAAGTCCTCACTGTGGTGTCACTGAATTTTAGCCATGCAGTGTGTCAGAGTGCATCCACTGGTACATCAAGCATTAGAGACGAGTCAAAGATGCTGGCTTCTTTCCCTTGTCTGTGAGCCTGGTTCATCCCGGTTCAAGCGATGTCTTGCACAGTTACCTTTCTCTGTCTCTCAGCACGATCACCATTCATAGCACTTTCAGTGCTGTTTATGTTTTTCACTTAGTCTGAGGCTACAGGTTGTTATTATAGTATATTATATTATTATCATTTTTAGTGGATCCATAGTGTAGTTGTTTACATTTGTCTAGTGAGCAAAATATCCTCAATTCAATCCTGGGAGGAGACACAAATCACATAGAGGTTATGTCAGAAAAGGCATCTGGCATAAAAATCTGCCAAGTCAAATATGTGGAGCTACCCACTGTGGCGTCCCCTTCTGAATAAGGGAGTAGTCAAAAGTTGCTTTTGTTTTATTAAGTATTTGATGTCTTTTTGGTTTCAAATTATCTTTTTTGCAAAAAGTGAAATATTTGTATAGTAGAAATTTTGAAACAGAAACCATTTTTACGAGGGCAACACTGCTGAGGTTCCTCATAGCTGCCAGCAGGAATGCCATGTAAAACAATTTTTTGCACTGTTTTTCGACATGCTTGGCAGTGAGGTTGTTAGAGTCGTACCGAGGAACTTGGAACAGCTCTGCTTCGGAGGCTGCGTCTGTACCTTCTGTGATCCCAGGCTGACTCACTGATGTCGATCACACACTTCCCTGATGGCGCTGGTTTATGGGTAAGGATCTTAGCTTCTAATGTGCTGCTGACAAGCAGCCCATGTGTTGCTAAAACTGGGCCAAAGACTGTGACCACAGATATTTTAGGTCCACTGAGATTCATTTGACACGGCTTAGTTGTTCTGTACTGTAGTTTAGCATGGGTTCTTTGACTACCCACTACCATGTACTAAATGATACAGATTCACGTCCTATATTGGTGAATGGCTCCTGGGATTCGTATTTAACATAGTTGCATTCTTACATCTTACACATCATGGTAGCTTCTCATGTTATTTAATACAGACAAATATCCAGAAACATAGAGCATTAATTTGTTTAAAAAAACCCTGTTTCAGTCAGTTATCACAGACTTGGTAAAGATAAAGCAGGCAAGCAGAAAAAAAGGTTATAAAGTGACGAGTGAGAGAATTGACTTCGAGATTATTGGATCTTTGCAGCGCTTGAACACGGGGGGCTCAGTCCTTTCATACTGTTGAGAAAGAGAAGAATTTCTGTCATTTGGATGGGACGAGTTGAAAGACCAAATGAGAGGTTTCCATTATTTACAGGGTTTAGAAATTGGGGTGGCATGTCCTGGTTTTTCCTTTCACTTTGGTGCTATTCCGGTCTTTTCCTTGGAGAAGGATTTCTAAACATCTCAGTTTGTGTGAATGGCTGTTCTTGTCTGGTTTTGTCTCCAAGTTTCACAGCTGTCAACACCGCTTCCTTTTTGAAACTGTCCTTTTCTGTTTGTGTGTGCACACATATATTTAAATCTGAATGTATGCACCAATTCAGCAGGGTGGGCGCTTGGCAGCGTGTGTTAAACGCTTCATCTCTTTTGAGTTTTATGTCTGAGTGTTGACAGATGTGCTGGTCCGTGCTATCTTTGACTTGAAAGATTTAGCTCCTCATATTTCTTAGTGCATGAACAATAGTGAGGGTTTTTCTCCTTTTTGTTTTGTATGTGAATATGATTAACTGAGGTTCAAATTGTTTGTCTGGTTTCTGTATGTTTGCGGTGTGATATTTGGGACTGTTATGTATCTTCTTGTAAAGGAAAGAGACAGACAGTGGCAGCTGCTCTGACGTCTGTACCTGGTCACTGAGGCAGAACCCTTAACCAGGCAAAGAGAGAAATTGAGAATGTGTGTGTGTGTTTCTGAAGTTGAGATGAAGTGACAGGTAACTGTGAGAAGAAGTATGATTGCTTGTCTGAGGTTGAGTGCAGATGCAGGCGAGGGTAGACTGGCCTGCCCTGCTGAAGGTGCTTCATCTCACTGTATCAGTCATAATACAGGTAGAATGGACCAGATGGGTTGGGAAGGACTTGTACAACACAAGGCCTTGTTCCCGGATGATTGTATTGTGCGTTTATGCAGTTGGCACACGCTTAATGTCATCTGAGGACAAAAACTTTTGTTGCAAGTGTCAGCTTGCTTTTTGCGTAGATTGATTTAAACCACTTCTGGCAGCACAGAATGCATGAAAAATCCACACAAAAAATATAAAAAATGTAAAGGCGTGCCTTTGTGCCTCTGTGCTCTTAATATTGTGTTCTCAATGAAATATTTTCAGCTGGATGTATTTTTCAAGAGCGGAGAAGCTAGCTGATTTTGGAGACTGTGCAGCGACTAGAAGTTACTCACATGGTAGAAATAACTGAATAACTATTCCTTAAAGCGAATATGTAATCAGACAACCACATCGCAGAAACCCAGTGCGTTTAGGCTTGTAGACATGGTTAAGATGACCTCCTGTATTTCAAACTGAACATCAGAATGAGAATGAAAGCCAATTTAAATGATGTTGAACTTGGCATGGTTGTTGGTGCCTTGCAGGCTGATTGGTCTCAGTATTCCACAAACTTCTGACCTACTGAGATTTTTCTGCAGAAGCATCTATAAGGTTTATAAAAAAACAGAAAAAATCCAGTGAGCAGCAGTTTTCCGGATGAAAATACCTTGTTGATGTCAGAGGTCAGAATAGAGTAGCCATACAGCTTGTAGCTGATAAGAGCAACAGTAACTCAAATAACCACTTGTTATAACCAAGTTATGCAGAAGAACCATGTTTTCCATTCAGATGGAAACCAATTTTTCCATGCTAGACACCTTGAAGCAGATGGACTACAGCAACAGTACACCTAAGAACAGGAAACTGAGGCTACATTTCACACAGGCTCACCAAAATTAGACAACAGAAGAATGGAAAAACTTTGTCTGGTCTAATGAGTCTTCATTTCTGCTGCAACATTCATATGGTAGAGCCAGAATTTGATGTAAACAACATGAAAGCATGGATTCATCCTGCCTTGCATCAATGGTTCAGGCTGCTGCTGGTGTAATGGCGTAGGCGATATTGGTAAATGGAGTGGTTTTTATATAGTGCTTTACTACTTGAACACTCAAAGCACTTTATACCACATTCATTCATTCACACCCATTAATATGAGCACTTTTTGTCCACACATAAGTGCTTTCTATCTAACATTCACACACACTGGTATTGTGAAGAATGCATCAGAGAGCAACTTGGGGTTCAGTATCTTTCCTAAGGATACTTGGATCATCAAAATCCTTGGATCGAACCACCAACCATCCTGCTCCAGATGACCTGCTTTACCGCCTGAACTACAGCCACCCCACTGGGGATACTGGACCTCACAACCCCAATTCAGCATCATTTAAACACCATCTCCTACACCTGTATTGTCCCTGACCATGTCCATACCTTTATGATTACAGTGTACCCATCTTCTGATGACTGCTTCCAACAGGTTAACTCACCATGTCATAAAGCTCAAATCATCTGCTTTCTTGAAAATAGCAATGAGTTCACTGTACTCAAATGGCCATCACAGTCATTAGATCTCAATCAAATAGGGCACCTTTGGGAAGTGGAAGAAGGGGAGATTCACATCATGGGTGTGGAGGGGACAAAGCTGCAGCAGCTGTGGGATGCTATCATATCAACAAGATATGATAGCATCACAATCTGAGGGATGATTCCAGGACCTATATATAGTACAAGGGTCCAACCCTGTACCAACAAGGTGTCCATAATAAAGTGTTTGTAGAGTGTATGGTGAACCTTATGTATGCATTGTAATAAATACTAGTGGGACTGTCAGCTTTATGTGTGTGTGTGTGTGAGTGTGCAGTTGCACATTTCTGTTGCATGTACTATATGACATATATACTATATGTGGGTGTCCTTGCGTGTTATTCATGTCTTTTGTTCCTCTTACGTCCTTGTAGCTGTGTGAATATTTACAGCTGCCCTCTCCTTCCTTCCTCTCTCTTTTTTGTGGTTTTTCATGGTCTTGTTCATCGTCTCTGCTGACACAAATGCTGTTTTAGTCTTCCAGTTATCTGCACTGTGTCTCACAGGGGTACAAGGTTCCCTGAATGTGCAGACAATATGTTTTTGCATGTGTACAACATTTGTGTGAGTGTCTCAGGCACACTTGTGTGTGAGCATGCGAGCACGCCTTAGTCAGTGTGCATATTGTCTGAGCTTGCATGCAAGTAATAGTGGTCATTTGTAAGCACACGTCCTGACCACAATCTGTGTGTTTGGCCACATATTCAGCATGGATGTTTGTTCATGCATCTTTGTGCAAGAGTGTCTGTGTGAGTGCCAACATTATTAGTTTCTTTTTTCAAAAATATTTCCTCCACAGCAAATTATGGAGTGGCAATCTAAAGACAAAGTAAACATGACATTTGGAAGTTTGTTCTGCATTGTGCACACATGCAGATATACTAACACATGTGGCCCAGTATACGCATGCGAAGAAGGACAAATTGGCGAGGGAAAATACCCCTGCAAAAAATCTTGACAGTTACATTTATAACACTTTGAAATCCAAAGAGCATTGCCTGCATCGCCCCTTTTGCTCTGTCTTTGCTTCATTCATTTGCGAATGATTCACTGAACAGTGACGCATGGAGATGATCGGTCACGAACTCTATTGTACTAGAGCTGCACAAATCTGATCACATGCATGTCTTGTAGTGTGCTTTCTGCTTACTTTTAGTTTCACACTTTCACTGGTAATTTTCACAACTCTCTCACAATGATCCTTTTCTTATTTTCAGTGAGAAGTAGTTAATTTCCACGTTGTGGAGGAAAAAAAAAATTTATTACACGATTCTGTCGGCGTGGCCCTTTTCAGATTTAATGATTTACTTTGAGAGCTCAAAAGAATATTTAAGAGTCTTTTTTTTAGCTGTTCTTTGGACTGCTTTGCAGAAATTCAAACACAATACTTAACATGTGACCTGTGCAACATCAAACACACAGACGTACATCAGCACACACACTCAGATGCTCACAAGATGAAAACAGTACATAAATAAGAAGTAGTAGCTTCTACCTGATAGTGGAGGAAGAAAAACTTGTATTACTGTTGGACTCATTTCTGTTTCTCAGTGAATAACACAGTGAGACTTCACCCCTGACTTGGCCTCTGCTCCCACCTCAGTCTCTGTCTGGAGTCATATTCTCTGTGATATAATGTTTCATATCTGTACCTGTGCTGTATGTATCCATATATATATATATATATATATATATATATATATATATATATATATATATATATATATATATATATATATATATATATGGGCCCCCCCCTCTTTCCCCATTTTACCTCCTTCCGTTGTTCTCCCCTCTCCCTCCCTGTCTCTCCCTCAGTGCTTAAAATGCTGTCAGCGATTACAGAAATATTGGAACATTGGAACTGAGAGGTGTTAAACACTTTGCTAATCACTGTCATGGAATTGTAATGTGTTGTTTGTTTGTCTGACACACTTGGCAACACGTCACAACGCTGCCTGCGTGTGCCCATCTGGATTGTAGCGTTCACTGTAGTGTTCCTTAAAGCTCTGAAAAAGAAATTCCCACAAATTCACAGCGAGAGCAGATATTTGCACACAGTTTGCTTTGTTATGTTTGGTAAATTATTTCATCTGCTCGCAGTCAGGGAGGAATTTACGACTTTTGTTCTTACCCATATGGAAAAGAAATAGTAAAAACTTATAAAACACTTGCATAAGATGTGGCCTACTTCATATAGTGAATCATATCAGGCTTATATGATTTACTCATGAAGGTGGCCACTTTCTCATTACTTTCATATATTGTTTTAGTAAGTATCCAAAACATACAAGTTTCATTTATATAATTTTTCAAGGGATCTTATATCTGTTTTCACTCTTGTATGCTTTTCATACAAGTTTCACACAAGACAGATACAAACTTTATAAGATTTATATCTTTTCCATATGGGTAAGGCCATCATTGTTTTTCATATGCCACAACTTACTGTGGTAGACAGTAAGTTGTGATTTAACATCGTAAATCTGAGCTGAGCTCTTTATAGGATAAAGTATCCTGAACATGCTCCATTTGGGCTGTTAAGGTGTTGTACCTCATATCAGATTCAACAAAGCCACTTGTGGACTCTTGATTGTTGGAGTAGCGCCCCCTGCCTCTACCCTAAGTGCTGCAATGCACAGAAAACCCCTCCCCCATTTTTTTCTGAAGGCCTGCCGCTGGCTGCCTGGTGCCCTGGCTCCTGTTTTAACTGCTAGTGGGTGCATTTGCTTATGTCTTCTACCGTGTGTTCATAGCTCCCAGTTGGGTTAAACACAGAGGTCAAATTCCTACACAGACGTGCAGAATTCTTGATTTTATATATATATTTTAAATGTTTACAGTCAAACTATGTGCATCTATGGAGATCAGCACATACTTTGCATTAACACAGATCCGGAGGCTGAAAACCTGTCCTGTGAAATGATTTATGCAGACGCTCCATGCAGTGCAAACAACATAAGGTAATAATAAATATGCTAGACAGACAGTAACAGCTGTGTTGGTCATTCAAACAGCACTACGTGATGAGAATGTGTCGCTGATCTAACTGCATTAATGCAGCTCCCACTGTTTCTTATTATTATGTGTGGCGTGTCTTAGAAATGTAATCTACAGCTAATTTTAAATACATATTCCATTATAGTATATAAACATATAGCTCTTGTATCTCTTATTAAATCAACACACGCTTGTCTCTTGGATGCCCCAATGTGGCATAAGTCACAGCCTCATAATGGTTTACAAATTTGTATCCTTAAGCAAGTCAAGTAAACTTCATTCTTATTTACAGTAATGAATGCCACAGGGACTTCTAGCGAGGAAGCAAGCATATTGATTGTTGTTGCGTTTTGTTTTTTCTTTTTTGCGCTGATTATGCAGCCACTGTAAAAGTAGCAGCATCCAGATTAAAGTGGTGGAATATTAGGTAGTGCAGGTAACTCCCGGGAAATGTTTTGCTTTTGTGTGTGTAAGGGGCTTTGAACCTCAGAAAATAACATTCTACACTGCTTGCTTAAGGTTTAAATCATTACTATGGTTTCTATTTCTATTGCTGACATTCTTCAGACTAGAAGAATTGTTCACTCCAGAGCCAAATGTATGTGATTTTAAAGAGCGGAAGTGTTGAAAAATAAATTAAAGCTGCTTTGGCGGAAATGATTTATTTTTAAAGGATTTCTACAATTTTTATATGTTTATTTATATCACACTGTTCTTTGTGTTCCGGTATTAAAAAAAGAAGCTATGTCCATATAAAAAAAAAAACTACTAAAAGAAATGTCTTACTTCATTGTACACTCAAGCACAACCACTACTTCGTGCACAGTGAATCTGTTATTGAGATGGCATCATTAGAACCCGTCTGGCTGCAGAGGACCCTTTGCGCTCTCTTTTTCTCACCCTCTATGCTTTTGACTTGCTTTTCTCCTGCTCCTTTGTCTCTCCTTTGCGCCTCTCTCTTGCATTTCCTTTACTCTATGTTCTTTAACCATCTGTTGAACCACTATCAAAGGAAAACTCACATTTCTGTGTCCTTTTCATTAAGCCTATATTCTTTTAGTGCCTTCTTTATGTGACGTATATCTAAAGTGTATTCTCCTTGCTACCAGCTTGACGAATGCATATTACTGGCGTTTCTCAGATAGAATTTTTCATAGTTTCAACAACAATGTTCAATACAGATGTAAAAGTGATGCTACCATCAATACCATCTGAAAATTTAAAAAAAGGTGTTTCAGATGTTTTCAGTCACATTGCCACAGTTGTGTAAACTCAATCACTTAGCTGTGCTTTCACAAATGTTCATGATGGTACTGCATAAGGATGCAACCATAACAACGAGTCACTTTAGGAATTTAATGTTGATTTCTTCCCCTCTAGATATTCCACAATTAGATGTAAGTGGTACAAAGTTTAAGAGCCATGAAGGCAAAGACAATGTAATGTTACAGAGCGAAGTCACCAGTGCTTAATAACAGTGGAGTTCCAAACCTCCTCTGGCATTCCCATGAGCACAAAAACTCTGCCCCAGGTGCTTCACGGCACGAGTTTCTGTGGCCGAGGAGCTCCAGTAGGTGCAACGTGTATAGATAGCCCAGTACTTTTGTCCATGTAGTGTATAATAAGACAGTATTTTTGGTACTTAGATGACATCTACAGCTTTTTTCTATATTTATATACATTTTGAACATTTCATACTGATATTTTAACCCTTAAACCACTGGTGTCGAACTCCAGGCCTCAAGGGCCGGTGTCCTGCAGGTTTTAGATGTGTCCTTGATGCAACACAGCTGATTTAAATGTCTAAATTACCTCCTCAAGATGTCTTGAAGTTCTCCAGAGGCCTGGTAATGAACTTATCATTTGATGCAGGTGTGTTGCCCCAGGGTGAGATCTAAAGCCTGCAGGACACTGGCCCTCGAGGCCTGGACTTACCCATCCTTGCTAAAAACCCTTTGACTGATAATTGAGCTTAATAATTCACTGCACTGTAGTCACTTTTGTAGCATTGCATTGGAAAAGAAATACTGAGTAATGTTAAAAATGTTATTACAGCATTTTGCTAAAGTTTTGAGTCACCTCTCATTTCTTTTTGTATTTTTCTTCCAATAAACCAGACTTTCTTGTCATTTTTTAAAAGTGGTCTTGAACAGTAGCTTTTTTCTGAAGGTCTTTCAAAGATTTTCATTGGGCATTGGCTGTTTATTCACCCAGTCCTTGCATTTCAAATTTTTCAGAACAATGTCTTTTTTTTGTTTGCTAAGCCACTTAACACTGAGCTATGAAGCATAAAAAGTGTTGTGTCTATCTATGACAGAAAACTTGGCAAACAATCAATTATAAATTGTTTCTTTAGGCCGTTTGTTACTAAAGAGACAGGCTGTGTTTCTGCAGCCTGTTGCAAAATTGTATAATTTGTTGCCACTTCTTTAGCGGAACCTATGAAAAAAGACAAAGATAACACGGTGTAACAGGTACAAGGTATGACAGGTGTATTTTTGCACAAACAAGGCGAATTCCAAAAGGCTGTTAGATAAACTTGACATATCTGAGCATAGTGTACAATGTGTCCTTAAAAACAAGTGGAAGAAATGAGAAGAAATGGCATGCCACAGAAACATATACAATTAAGTCATGTCTTTAAGAAATGGGAAAACGCCAACAAAAACCTGACACAGGACCTGAGAGATGCATCTGGTCCTTCAGCTGATCCATCTACTGTTCAGTGGAAGGGTGGCTGTCAAAAAGCCATTCTTAAGGAAGGGAAACAGGGAGAACAGGCCGAAGTATGTCAAATTTAACAAGACCTGGACTGAAAACAGATGGCAGCAGGTCTTATGGAGTGATGAATCCAAATTTCAGATTTCTGGCTGAGATTGTCATCAGTTTGTATGGAAGAGGTCAGGAGAGAAGTGCAGCAGTCAGTGTCTTCTGCTAACATTTGTAAAGCAGGGTAGAGGCTCTTTGAGGCTGAGGTTTGAGTCTGCATTTCAACCAGTGGTGTTGGAAATCATTTTCAGTTATGAGTTATGAACACAGAAATGTATTGGTAGATTTGGCTCCACCATGGAATATTATCTGGTTAGCGTCTGGTTGGGATCTACTTCATTTTTCAGCATGACAATGATCCAATACACACTGTCAATGCAGTAAAATCATACATGGATAGAAAAACAGATCCATCAATTGGTCTCCCCAAGCCCTGACATCAATAGTACTTAAACAGTGTCAGCCAACATTTAAAGAAGAGCATTGAATGTCTTTTAAGAATCCTGGAAAACTATTCCCCAAAACTCAAGAGGTAAGAAGAAAGCTTGCAACAGAGAGTTCAGGATGTGTTGAATAATAAAGGAGGTCATACCAAACATTGAATTAGAATCCTACAAACTCTGTTTTTGCCTTGTATGCTGTATTTGTATCGATGGTTTCAATAAATCACTGCACCATTTTCACATTTCACTTGCAAAATATAAAGAAACGAGGACTGACTCAAGACTTTTGTACAGTGCTGTAAATCTCAGTGGAACTTTTTCAGGTAAAGCACTCTAACTTTTGGAGATACAGATACTTCACTGCAACATGTATTTTTGTGAGCGTGGTTTCTCAGTAAATACATGGGTTAAATATAGAAACTAGTAAAAACAGGCTTGAATTTTGCTCCTCTTTGCATTTTTGCCTGGAGTGTTCCTAGGAGGGAGCATCCACTTGACTGCAACTTCAGTTGCAGAGAAATAGTTTAGCCATCTGGGTTGTATTTGCAAGATATATGTTCTTTGAGTGCTTTAAGAACATTGCCATTAATCTTCATCATCAAAAACATGTTAACGACGCCTGGCTGCATTAAATAAGATAAATTTCTTGAGTTTCATCTCAGTTCACACCGAGCCTGCTAATGTTAGCTGACAAAGCTCTGTGGGTGAATTATGAGAAGATTTGTTCCCTCGCTCTGTCTTACAGCGGAGTGTGCACGTCTTTCAGCTCAAATGTTTATGCGATCTGATCAGTCCCTTTATCTTTGTCACCAGGGTACCATTCTGCAGCTTGACTCAGACTCTCTGTTTAATGTAGCATCCAGATGCAGGGAGGATGGTGTCTACAAACAAAGAAGTTCTTAATGGTTATGGAATAGAGAAGTCCTCTTTTGAAGCACTCTTTATAACTGTTGCATTATTTATTACTTCAGTTAGTTGAATGATAACTACACTTTTCTTTTTGATTTAACACAGTGTAGGTCAGGTTTATGTGCATTTTTTTTTTACTCAAATCTATATTCAACTACTCCCGTTGCACTAATTTGCATTACTTGTATTTTTTGTAATGTCTCGACCCTCCTCTGGCTCATCCTTGTTAGGATAGTCTCAACAAAGTGGGAATTTATAAATTGCGTGTGAAGAATAATCTTGTCTAAGTGTTTATTGCTTCAGGGAAAGCGGTGAACTTCAGTCAAGAACATTTAAGCTTCATGCACCACGAGTTTTGTTGCATTTAACACACTGTAATTCAATTCATAACTCCATGTTTGGATGAGTAGAATTTGAATGTCTTTATTTTGCTTAATTTCTTGACCCTTTTACACACACTGTGATGTCAGAGGGTGCATTATTGCTTTACCTTTGTTATTTACAGCCATTATTC
The DNA here is from genome assembly GCF_056152115.1 of Neolamprologus brichardi. Lineage (NCBI taxonomy): Eukaryota > Metazoa > Chordata > Actinopteri > Cichliformes > Cichlidae > Neolamprologus > Neolamprologus brichardi. The sequence goes on from NC_142115.1 coordinate 23,428,995, forward strand.
ACTTGACTGAAAATATCTCTTTGCGGTATTAAATAAAAAGAATTAGAACTGGGTCCTGGTAATCCTTATGCAAATGTCTTATTCAATTACACTGTGGTCCTGAGCATAAGTCTTGTAGCTAAATCTTAAAAAGTTAAGCTGAAAATCCTCTTTAGTCTGAAGGTCCCGGCTCTAATCGTCAGGATATTGTTGTTTTTGCTCCTATTAATTCCACTGATTTCCGGTGACCTCTGTGTACAGGAGAAAATACGAGTGGGCATCCTTTTATTTATTTATTTTACTTTTTATATGTGTATGCATAGAAAAGCTTGTGGGGAAAGGACAATCAGATTTGTGCTCCATTTCCAAATTGTCTGGTATTATTTTGAAAACTATAGTGCATGCTCTCACACATACATGGAGAAACTGGCTTACGTACACTCAAATTTAACAGAGTTCAAAGAGCTTAGAACCGGACATGCACAGTAGGACAATGGGCTGTAATTCAGGAAAGGTTTAGTGGTGAGGGGGAGCGCAAGAGTGGATTAGTATGTAACAAGGCTACAAAGGCAAGAGTTTAAAGTCAATATTCAGAATTAAAGTGGAATTAACTTTAGACGGCAAAAAGTAGTGCTTATTTAGATATTCCTCGTCTCACTCTTTGTGGATGTTCACAGTTTATTGATGACACAGAGGTTTTTGTGTAGCATGTGTTTCATTTGTTTTCTGTTTATCTGTGTGCATGCATGTGACAGGGCTTTAGTTGGATTAGTTTGTCATGTCAACAAATTTCTAGATTTTACATCAACAGAGAGTGATGCAGTACAACAAGACTTATTATGGTATTTTGGAAATGTTAAACCCTCCAGTACTGGCAGCAGAAAGCCAGCGTTAGAGGAAATATAATTTTCAGCTCACAATTTTATTATGAATGCATTTTAAAAAATATGATTAAACAAATCCCGGCTCGGTTAAATAATGTGATTTCTTTATCGGTGTGTCTCTGTATCAATAAATACACATATCAGATTTACAGTACACGCTGTAAGTGGTAAACCTAGGCAGTCAGCTGATAATGTGCACTCCTATCTCCTGTTGTCCTGTCTAGCTGTGCTGCTCAGCAGCCCAGTGGAATATGAGAACAGACAGTCTTATTTTTTCATCTCCATGTAGTTGCCGAGGGTTATGCACACTGGACAACCATCTAACCCCAGTGCATTACTGTGCAGTCAAGCCAAATCAGGCCTGTGTACATTCTCTCATACTGTATGTGTGAGTGAGCGCTATAAGGATCATCTCTGTGCACGACATGCTGTACAGTATGCTTGAACGTGTTGCCATATCGCCATATTGTAAAAAATGCCATGGTATGCAGCGTGTTTGTGTGCCTGCGTACTTATGGAGACTATGTCTGTGAATATACGCAGTACGCTTGGGGAAAAGAGTGTAATGTGTAATGCGTCTTAATTCTTCAAGTGGAAAAGTGACAGCACTGCTGAAATGTAACATTAAACAGGGGATGTAAGAGATTACATGAAAAGTTGAAAGGGAGCTGACATAATGCATCCCAGTGGGAAGTTTCTAAACAGTGTCCAATTATGTAGCCTGCTTATTTGAAATTATGTTTAAAAGCTCTTCTTACTATAACAGGTTTATTTGATTTACTCTTATTTGCATTCCTTCCAAACTGCCTGAGAGCTGCTGATGCCGCACTATGTATTTTAAACTTTTTTAACAATAATTAACAGTCAGTACTAGTATTGACTGCCTTCATTCCAGTTTTTGCTAATTACTTGGATACTTGGAAGTGTGTTCCTTTAGATGTAAAATATGGTTATAACACAGATTTTATTTTCTGCACCGGTCTTGATCTTAAATCAGACAGTAGAGAAATGTAATTAATGGCTAGAAAGCAATATGCATAATATGCAATACATTCTACTGCGCTTTATTAATATAAATGAGCGGTTTAATGACTTGTGGTAGTTTTTTTGTAATACCAAGCCGAAGTCAGCTGGTATGTAAGGTTTCTTTGTATGTTTGATGGCAAAAATCCTAGAATAATGGAGAAAAAAAACTAATTAGGAATTTTTTTAAAAGTTTTGTGAAAGCTGTTAATTTACAGATGCAGACACCTGTGGTCTGTTGGTGATTAACTCAGTCAACAATCAAGTAGTCAGTACATCCGTTGTGGAGGATGAGGAAGATGTAGTGCCTGTTAGCCGAAATAAGTACATGGTATGCACTTTATTCCAGGGAGGAGCAGCGTGTTTTTGCTGTGGCCTAAAGACATGTGGTTGGATGTTTCTGGTTTATGTGCATGCTTTTTAGGTTATTATGCAATGGATAGTGACTGTAGTCTGAGGGGAATGCCTTTGGCAGAGTGAGACAGGAATGGTAGCGTGCATGCTCTTTTAGCACCACTATCTCACATCAGTTGAGGGTTCATGCCAACTGCCTTAGGTCGAAATCCTCAATAATTTTGTGTCAGTGTTGGGTTAGTAATTTAACTTCAAAGGTGTGATTTCTACTACATTTAGAAGGTGATTTGACATTTTTGAAAGGAAAACAATCTCTTTCCTTTTCTTCATCCTGTCAGATAGCGATAGTGACCCGTAAGCACGGCCATAAGGTTATGACATGAAACGAGGCTGTCATATTAGCGAGTCGGAAACATCTAGCAATAACCTACATTTGGGCAAGTTCTGATTTTCAGGTACATCAGTCTGCTAATGTCACCTGTGTGAACTGGAGGTTAAATGCCTAATGCATTAATTATGAATTTATTTGGCACAAAAGCTCTATTTGATTCAGCAAAAAAAACAACAAAAAAACTTCCTCCATCATCCAGTTTACTACTTGTGAATTGTGACTTAAGTGAAGAAGTATAGCGGCACATTATCGATGCCATAACATCCAGACTACCAGTACCAGTAGATTACATGACTCATGCCCAGTTGGATACCATGGGATTATCCCACATACTGAAACAGAAACTCAATAATCATGAAGTCATTTTAAATACATGACATGACATAACATGTATTTTAAAATGTTTTGTGCTTAGTAACTTTGAGCGGTATATTGTTAGTAACATTACAGTAGCTTTAGTAACATTTTAGAACATTGCTGATTTTAATATTATTTTACAATACCAGCTCTCTCAAACTAACACGTAACATGTATTGCAAGGATAACAATGCCAAGAGCTGCCATACAGGACTCTTACTATCTTTGTTATGAGTAAGTTTTCTTTCTTCTTCGGCATGTAAAGACATACAAGAGTACTTGCAGGTACATGCTGGTCCACGAGTTGTGGAAGAACAGAAGCTTTGATACATATTCTGTCTAACGTACCCACCGTACTTAAAAAATGCAGAAATAAAAAAAAAATACTGTTGCTTTTTCAGAATTTTGCTATCAGAAAGCACTTTACAGTGATTTTTAGACATCACATGAATTTGATGATAGAAAGTTTCTTTGCAGAAAACCAGGGGAAGGATTAACCAGACTGAACTATCTGGTAAAGCACGAAGGAGAGAATTTCAAAACCTGGTGCTGTACTCACATTTGTGTATTTATTGATCATATCTCAAAAGCCTGAAGTGAATGGAGGAGTTTGGTTGAAGGCTTTAAAGCATTAAGCCAAAAAAAAAAATATTGAAGTAACAAAAGTGTATCTGTCTCATGGGCTCATGGTCCAAAGAATACTAGTGGCCTGTTGAAAGAATATTTTGTACAGAGGAACTCAAAGCATTAGATCGGCTCTGACCAAAATCAAAAATGCACCTTTGCATTTGAGTTGTCTCAAGTCGTCCATCAAAGAACACCAACTTGACTTTCTGTTTCTCAGTCAGCTTCACTCCTTCGTCAAAATGGACCACTGAGCACAAGACATATGAAAGAATGAATAAATTAATTATTGAATGAAGCTTAGCATATTTTCTCCTGCCACTGCCTGAATCTACCCCCTTCTTATAGAGGGCTTGATTTTAAATTTATGGCCGCTAGAACCACTAGAGTGTACAAAACACCAAATCCCATTTAAAATGTATTGCATTTATCTAAAATTCTAAGTTCAAATGGACTGTTACAACTGTTACTCAATGGATGACACATTGTACCCTTAAAAGCTGTTCAGTAACCATAACCAGAAGCAGTATAACACTGCCAGTGACAGAAATTTCATGAGGCCGGACCTTCCCTTCATCTGTCTCGGCAGGACATTAATGGAACCTGATGAGGTGTTGTCAGCTACCTACTTTGCCAAAATACGAGCTGCTGGCGCTTGTCTTGGCATCAGTTGTGATAGGCATGAAAAAAGCCAGCTTGATCTGCCTTATTTTACCACTCATGAGAAATGGTACAGGCGATGTGGGACTGATTCATTATTTTACAATCAAACTTTCTGCTTTTAAATGTCAGACTTTTATTTACAGACACCTGTGCAACAATAGCCTTGATGAGAGTGACAACACTAACATACCTATCCTTTTATTAGGTATAAAGCTGTAAAGAATACATGACATCGTGCTCCACAATGAAATATTTAGCTTCATCTCCTCTATGAGCTTCCAAAGAAAAGAAATAGAGAAATGCAGTTTACTTTATTTTGTACCCACTGCAGCCTTTTTACACATTTGTATTTACTAATTAGTTTGGGTTTTAAAAAAAAAAAAAAAAAAAAAAAAATTAAGTGTTTATTTATTTTCACAGTTTTCTGAATTCAGTTTCAGTTGTTTTAAGTGTTATTGTATGAAGAAAACGTGCAGGAGGCAAGATTTTGGAAAATTAGTACAGGTATTACATCAAAAACACAAAACCTTTTCAAAGCAGTTGACTCACACTCTTGTAGCCATCCAAACTCTCACTTAACATTTTCATCAAATCCACATCAGCCAAGCTGTGATACCAAATTTAGCCAAATTGTAAGGTCACAAAATCATTTCAGTTTGGTTTTTTTTTTTTTTTTTTTTTTACGGTCTTGTCTTTATTTTTTTTAATCTTAGTTAACTGAAATGTTTTTCTCATTTCTGGTTTCAGTTTTTCTAAATATAAAAATGGTAGAAAATTGAGAAAAAATGTAGCTTTTATATTTCCTCTTGGTCCACACATGGTCTCTGTATAAAATAGGAAATAAACAGAAAGACAAGCAGTGTGGCTGTTTTCAATAACTCCTGTTCTTTGTTATGTCTTCAGGTCTGGCAGCACTTTGATGGGGTCAACCTGTGGCACTAGAGAACATGCCTGTCTGTCTCTTTGTAACATTTCTCTAGCTACGCATCTGTTTCCTCCTCCCTGATATTGTGGTGAAACACGTCTTTGTTGTTAGTACTCACTCATACAGACTAAATAAATGACACACGGTGATGCACAGTGCATTGTGTCATGGTTTACACAGTAGAACAGGAAGCTCGTCATCTCTTTGCATTAGCTTGATCAAAGGAACTATATTGAAATATTTGGCAGAAGGAAAGCAAACTGAGATTGTTCTTTAAATCCCAGGCCAAATTTTATTGGCAAGCATCGCATTCATCTTGTGAGCAGGACCCTCAGGGGTCTTGGAACTGTGGGAATCCACAGGTTGTGGTAATCTTTGTTTTTGTTCAATTTCATCTCAAATGTGTACAAAAACATTTCAACCAAAAGTGATAGGCTTAAAAAGGATATATTGAGAACATATAATTAAATTTCTTTACTTACCTACCTGCTGTGAAAACACTTGTTTTGCATTACAGCAATCTATAATGGAGAAAACTGTCTGGTGGTAGTGTAGATCCACCACACCTTCCCTCCTGGGAAATCTGATTTGCCAATCCATCTTTCTTTAAGCAGGTTGGTTAGTTTTTGAGTGGGATCGAGGTATTTATGCGTCACTTGACAGAACAATGGAAATAGCACAAGATATGACTGCTCATTGCACCATTTACTTTTGAAATGGTTTAAGCAGGCGGGAACAGCAGCTACAAAGCCAGGTAATCCTTGACACCCAAACCGCACTCTCCATTGCATCAAGGTTAGTGGCATACTGCTCGGCTTCATTCATCATTTACTCCAGACAGAACAGTGTTTACAGAATATAGCCAAAGTGGAAGAAAAGCACAGGCACAAATTAGCCATATGGGTAGGATTTAAATGTCGCTTTAACTACTTTAACTGCAGAAACTGATGTCTTTGTGCTCTAAATTATCAAAAGATTATAATAAATAATAATGGATTGGATTTATATAGCGCTTTTCAAGGCACCCAAAGCGCTTTACAATGCCACTATTCATTCACTCTCGCATTCACACACTGGTGGAGGCAAGCTACGGTTGTAGCCACAGCTGCCCTGGGGCAGACTGACAGAAGCGAGGCTGCCATATCGCGCCATCGGCCCCTCTGGCCAACACCAGTAGGCAGTAGGGTAAAGTGTCTTGCCCAAGGACACAGTTTCCAAGTGTTTTTCTGATCTTTAACAATATTGTTGAGACAGGTATCAAGAATGAAATTTCTTTTTCTTGTAATAATGTAGCACACTGCATGAAATGGCATTTTACAGCCACGATTATGCACGATTATGAGAGAGCCAATACAAATGTTAAAATATTGATCTCAGTGGTGCCGTGGAACAGTCTTATGACAGTTTGCTTCTTACAGCCAAGCGGTCTTTTTTGTCCTCATGAAGACATCAGATATAATTTACCAGCTCTCTCGGTTCTTATTTAGGCCTTTCTGAGATAAGGCAGATACTCATAAGACATTTGGGAAGTTTGTTCTTCAAATAAAGAGATACTTTAACAGTCTTGGCTTTCATTTAAAAACTTTTCTTATTTAATTTTTCATTAGAAACGTTTTTTATGTACTTCATACCATAATACCCAAATGGCAACTTGCACACAATTTTCATGGTGATATTAATAAATAAAGCAATGAAACTCTTGGAGTTGAACAAATAAAACCATAGCTGGAAAAGGGAGCAAGACTGTAAAAGGGACGCAAGAATGAAATATTGGGACGTCGTGAACACTGGACATAGAATGCAGATAAGATGAGCAGATGAGCTGTCATACTTGTTTACCATGAAAACAAAATGTAACTAGGTGGAGAATTTCACCTAAGAGTGTGCTCACTTAACCTTTTTTTACCCTTGTTAAATTAAGTCAAACATGGTTTCAAGATTCAAATCTAATGAAGTCTTTGTTTTGTCAAACCGCCGTTGCCCCTGTTTTAAAATTTCAGTCGCTGTTAATGAGCTAGCCTCAGCCTTTCCAATCAGTCACTGATGGAGTCTGTCTGGCCACGGGATAGAGGAACCACAGCTGTACCATCTTGGACCACAGCTGGCAGCAGTAGTTCATTTTCTGTTCTGAGGTTCCACTGTGAACTCGCAGGTTACTCCAGCCAGAACAAGCAGTAAGAAGAGAGTGGGTTCATGGGCTGTAGAGCAGAACAAAGACTTCTATCGCTAACTGCAATCTAAGACAGTGGAAGTGCCCAACCATGGGAGGAGAGTCTTGCCAAAGAGGCCATAGATATAAATCAGCAGCTGATTCTCTGTTTATCTGTCATAATGTGTGTCTGTTTGTTTTTGCACAGGAGAACTGGATTCTCCTTTCCATACACAATTTCCTCATAGTCACTTCACTGCAGATCCCCTGCTGAACAAGCAATAGCAAGGAAACACCTAACCCACACTTACTGTCACTGTTCAATGACCATATTGGTAAACAGAAAACAAAAATAAAATTGCATTTTCACTTTCATCCCAGGCAAAACTGTAATTATGCCATGTTGTTTCATGTATTTTCTTTTCTATCCCTCTCAGAATTGACATTTTTCCGAGCAGATGCTCCAGATATTTTTGGAATCCGGATTTCTCAAGAAGACTAAGAGTGCTTAAAATGATGAGAGGGGTAAAGAAGAAAAAGACGTGAAAAGACTGCCAAAAGTAAAATCTGCAGGATAAAGGTTTCAGAAATAGGTTAAAGCAGTAATTCAGTAGATTGAGATTGGAAGATTGGGAGTTAAATAAATAGGAGTGAGAGTAATCATGAACTGCAATGCAGGCTCTCTCTTTATAATTTGCTCCTTTTATTCTAACAGTATGTCATTTCTTAAACAAACAAATGTGATTTTATGTCAAATCAAAGAAGTTTAAATTGGCATCTGAAAGAACTGGAGTGATGCTGGGGCTGTCAGGTTCAACATTAGTAGTAAAGAAATGAGTTAATGGCCTCCCTGCCCTTCCAAACTTCCACAGTCTGACAGCAAAATTTGCTTTCAAATTATACATTATAAGATGGTGCTTGAAGATTGCTAATTGAAATGCAACTTCTGTGGTAAACATTTACATAAATTAGACATAAGAAACATAAATGTGTAATTAAACTCAACATTTTTAAAGTTTGTGAAAAGGTTATTAGCATCTATCTATCTGTCTATCTTTCTGTCTATCTGTCTTGGGCGACCGTGGCTCAGGGAGTTGGGAAGCGCATCTGTAACCGGAAGGTCGCCGGTTCGATCCCCGTACTCTCTGTCCTGGTCGTTGTGTCCTTGGGCAAGACACTTTATCTACCGCCTACTGGTGTTGGCCAGAGGGGCCGATGGCGCGATACGGCAGCCTCGCTTCTGTCAGTCTGCCCCAGGGCAGCTGTAGCTACAATTGTAGCTTGCCTCCACCAGTGTGTGAATGCGAGAGTGAATGAATAGTGGCATTGTAAAGCACTTTGGGTGCCTTGAAAAGCGCTATATAAATCCAATCCATTATTATTATTATTATTATTATTATCTATCCATCTATGAATAGATTTAATTTGAGTATTTCCACCTTTGATGATTGGCTTTCTGTTTGTCAGTCTTGTTTTGTTTGATTCAGTTATAACAGCTTGTGGAGTATCCTTTTCCTTTCTTTCTCTTCCTTTATTTTATTGACTGCTGGAGTAAACAGTTTGAGGCCACAGAGAGTGAAATGAGAATATCATCCAAACCCAGGCTTCAGGTGCTACCTGGTAATTTAATCTGTCACGGTTTGCTTGAATGTGAACTTTTTAGAAAACCATTTGCCAGTTGTAGAAGTGTTTAGATGTTGCCCTTTGACTGAACCTGTGGTTTCCAAATGGAATGGTTTTAATCTAAAGTGATCACAGCGGGATGTAAAAAGACAGAAAGATGAAGTAAATAGTAAGAGAAAGGGCAGGCGAGGGTGAGAGCACAAACAGGAGATAGAGCTGAAGAACTGAGTGAGGAGAAAAGAGAAAGAATGAATTTATAATTCAGAGTGAAATTGAAAATGACAAAGAAAAGTTAAAAAGATATGAGAACAAGAGCAATTAGAATTAATAAGTCATTAACAAATTAATATTAAAACAGATGGATTCATATTAGAATTACAGAATATGTGCACACATTGGGGTCAAACGTTTTCAGAGCACCTTGGTGATGTGATATGTGGTTAGGTTGCATACACTGTGGTAATGTCCTGGACATTTTGTTCCCAGTTTGGCTGCTACATGCCATCTCCTCTTCCTCTTTTCCACTATTCTCTATCTTACTCCATTTTCTCTGGTTGTTACAGAAATATACAGAGTATAAGGATCAGTGAAGGATACTCTTTACGACACCCTATATCAATAGACAATCCTTACTCTGCCTTCATGCCTGAGGTTAGGGAGTTTGCATATGTTTGCCCTGCAGGTTTTTCATCTCCAATCATTTGCAGATGAGAGCCAGAATCTGCTTAATTCACTCTTTCCCATCAGAGCATTACACATTTATTTAAACAGGACTAAGGGGTTTAGGAAAAGCAACTCTTTCTTGCCTTTGCCTTGCTGTCACACTGGATGGTAGAGATCGTTAAGATTCCAGTTTCAATAGCTACCTCATTAGCCATGTTTCAGGGTATTTCTGTGAAGAACATCTGTCAGGCTGCTAGTTGGTCACACATTTAGAGGAGTTTACAGTCTCAATGTGAATGTGTCCACACACTTAGTGTTGGGGCTGGGGCTGAGGTGTTGACCTGCCGGGCTCGATGTGTTTTGGGATATATACAGTCAGATATATACAGAATATCTCCTATAGTGAGATATCGAGCAAGGTTTGAAAGTAAGTGCTTGGTTACTAGCGTAAACCTGGTTCTCTGAAAACTAAGTGAAGTATTGCACTGCCTTACTTCCATGGGCACATGGAAGAAATAGTTGGAGAAAGCCTGGTGGCCATTATGATACGCCTGTCTAAAAAAATAATATATTTTTTAGACAGGCATGGTGACAATCAAGCTTCTGTGATTGGTGCTTTACTTGTATGTAACTTTGTAAGTCAACAAAATTGGAACGTGTAGGAGTTATTTTTATGTTCCTTTTATTGCTATAGAAAAGCTGCAAGTTAACCAGACAGAGTATTAGCATGACTTTTACTGCTTTGCTTAGATTTTAATAAAAGCATGAAAAAATATAAAAGGTGGTAGTGTATATAATCAGTCTGCTTAACAGACAAAAAAAGGTACCTGTCTGAGAAACCTTTAAACTCTTTGAATATAAAGAACATTTTCCAGAGTATGGTAGCTGTAGATTATGCAGCTACATCATAGAAATAGCTCAGTCAATAACTTAAAGACAGCTCATATTCAGAGTAACTCAGTCAGCCATATTAAATAAACTGAAGTGGATTGAACCGCTGTCGGTGCTGTAATCAAAATCAGTGCATTCACAGCTGCAGCTTTAGGTCTATTATTTAATGGGATTCACACCAGATAAGTAGGCTTTGTGTCAATAACAGACTGATTTTAAAAGGTCTTCATAGACAGAAATGTACGATAAACACAATATGTTTGATCTAGTAAATAAAAAATTAAACAAACTAAGCAAGAAAAACACAGAACAACTTCCTCAAAAAATAAATGAAATAAATGCCACGGGCTGCTGCTTTAATCTCATCACTTAGATAAGTGGCATGTCTTTCCGTTGGTTACTAGTACCACACTTTTAGTGCCTTAAATGCTTCTCATTGTCCAAAATCAAACACTGAGGTTTATGTTGATCCAATGCAATTTTTCTCTCATTAATCTGTCGGTTCACTGCTAATGACTTGTTATTCGCAAAATTCAGATGGATACCATGGTCGCAAAATGAGCTGTGGCAGAGCTGAAAGAATCTGAAAAGGCTGACCCATAATCAGCTCATCAGTTAAATAAACTGTAATGAGGGTTAACAGTATTGAAAATGTCTCTTGCAGAATGGCGACAAAAAGGAGAGACGGTGGTATGATGTAAAGGAAATTCAAAAACTGGCATCACGTAGAAGAAAGTTGAAGAAACACAACAAAATAAAAAACATTTTTATGCAGTGGTTGCTTGACCACATATAATGAATGAAGCAAAGGAGAAACATTACTGGCATGGCTCTCAGTCTGATTACCCCTATTTATGAATGAAATCTAATAGACCTTAATGGACAATATTAACTTGAAATATTGATGTTTTTGGTAAACAGGAATATTTCCTTGATCTCGTGCAAGCTTATTAATATTAGGTATCTACTACATAGATCATGGCCCATTAGTTCATTTAGCTAAAAGCTGATTAAATATGCACATCCTTGCAGATGGAAAAAGGAAGGTTAGCTTTTTACATCTTAGTCACCTTATTTTTCATGAGCTACTCTTCAAAATTCTGATGGCTGTGATTTAAAACTATTACTTTATTAAACTAGAAAAACATACCTCACTAAACTAAAAATCAGTACACACTGCAAAAACCATACAAGCCAAATAGTCTAGTTTTATTACCTGTTATTATCATTATTCTTTTAAACTGTGAATAAATTACAGACAGTTGAAAACAGGTAACATGATAATAAGAGCAGTGTAATCAGGGAAAGTAACAATCAGGAAAGACAGGTTTTTATAAATGGACTAAATTTGCCTGACCACTGTCACTGCTTCATTCACACTCTTGTATGAAATAAAATGTTCATTGTGTATCATTAAGGAGAGCAGCCGAGTCAGACCGTCTAGCTTAGGAAGACAATACACATTAGGGGACACATTGCATAATGGTCAGATTCTGATCAGACTTTACTGAGCCATTAAAAATGGTGACTCAGTTATGATATCTCATTTTGTGCTCCAGATTTATTAATCAGTGTAACAGGATGACTTATTACATTTAATGACTCTATTTTGAATGTGGTGGTGCTCCACAGATGGCTTCAGATTTGTATAGAAATTGTTTGCGACTGTTTGTTGTGTCACTTAAATCTTATCATGAATGTCAAAATATGTTTCCAATAATAGTGTCTCAAACTTTGGGTGGCTGTGGCTCAGGAGGTCCTTGACTCCTCTAGTCTGCATGTCAAAGTATCCTTTGGCTACATGCTACCCCTAAGTTGCCCCGATGCATCCATTGCAGTGTGCGTGTGTGCATGAATGTTAGACAAGATGCTCAGGCATAGAAAAAAAGTGCTTGTTCGTATGTGTGTGCGTGTGTGACTGGATGAATTAGGCTTGTAGTAAAAAAAATGCTTTGAGTATTCATTTAGCGTAGAAAAGCTCTATGTAAGTACACGTTCATTAGCTGTACTACCTGCTCGAATCAGCTCTCTTACTCTTGCAAGCTGGCATTTCTGGATATTTAGAATCAACTGAACATATCCGGCAGCAATGTTTGACCTTTTCCCCTGCTACAATTTTTCGACAGCTTAGTCTGCTTAGTTTAGCTCAAATATTCTACTAGTTTGTGCTGTTTCTCACCCTTTTGCTCTTTTGTTGTTTGTATAGGCTATGTGTGTGTGTATAGTATTAGTGGGTATGCAGAGTAAATTTGGCTTTTCTGCATGTAAGATGGTTCATGTAAGGAATTGTCAAACAACTTTAAGCAAACATTCCCATGTGGCTCTCCAAGGGAATGTTTTTTTTTTAAAAATATACAGTATATTTTGTATATATTAGTTGCTGATACCGATATGAATCCGATATAGTGTTTTTTAATCAATAAAACAGTTTTTTTAATATCTTGCTGCATTTTGTATAAGTTCATACTCAAGTTTAAAAAAACAACAACACTAAAGCTATTCTGTTATACCTGTATGCAAAAAAAAATATTTCATAGTTCAGCAATACTGATCAATCTAATAAACTTAAACCTGCACCATCCTCCCTATTCTGGCATTTTAAAGAGTACTTAGCGTAAATATTAAGCAACCTAACTAATAGGGTTCCAACTCCCAGCAGCAACAACAGCAAAAAAAAAAATAAAAATACAAAAATAGGGAACCACCCCCCACCCTCCCCCTCATGATGCTTAATTGACGTAATCAACCTTAATTTGATGCAGTGTGAAAAAAACCCGCACAGAAATCAATTATTTTTCAAGAAATTATAAATGGATTCAACATCTTTCTTCAACAGAATTGCAGACTGCACAGATGGAAAAAGTACTATAGCTTACTAGGGTATATTAGACTTAATAGTTACTATATACAGTAATGGACTTCTATTAATTTTACATCAAATTAAAACTTTAGGTGTCAGATGATTATTTAATAAAAGCTCGACATTTTAAATGAGAATAAGAAAGAAAAGTATGTCTTTGTGCCCCCCCTTTTCCCTGTTCATGACCTATTGGCCCCCCTGGCTAAACTTCGCTAGATCCGCCCCTGCACAGTTACCAGTTGTCAGCTGCATAGAAAAGGATCCTGGTGTAGAAAGTAATATTAAATAAATTCTAACAACAGCTTATCAAGCTTAAACGTGCTGCTGTTGTTTATCCGCTGGTTTCCTCTTTCTGGTGCAAAGTGGGCCAAAAACAAACAAGAGAGATGGAGTCGCGACAGAAAAGCCGATCAGCTGATCATTGATCAGTTTCATGATTGAAGTAGCAGCAGGAGAGGGAGGGAGAGAGAAGAGGCAGTTGCTCCATAAATCGGTTGTTAAGCTTAACCTGGGAATGCTTTACAAACATTCAGAGATGGACTTACACACTTGCTTTACTTCTCTTTGGGATAACTTTGTTGGAGATGAAATGCCGGGTTGGTAGCGAAGCTCCAAATGCTCAACCAGACCACCACCGCCACAGCCGCTCTATCACGTGATGCATACTGCTCTCACGTGCTAAGGTTATGAGGCGAGTTACGGTGTGTGGCAAGTTTTGTGAGGTGCTTTCGTGATATTTAATGGATCGGATTACATTTTTTATTTCTCTCCGATATCTGATCCAGTAATTTAGGTCAGTATCGGACAGATACGTAATATTGGATCGTCCATCTCTAGTTTATACACATCTTTAAGGCATTTTTTTTCGCTTAGATTTTTATGTATTAGAAGGTACTGCCAGGCAGGTATGTTATTGATCTCTGGTACACTGTACAGCATGACAGGGATAGACTACATTAGGGCAGAACAAGGGAGCCTTGCAAAAGGTCTTTTGATCATGATAAAAGAACCTGTAAATGTACGTACTTTTGAAAGCACGCACACTATTACTACCTCACAGTTTTCCACATTGCTTTCTACATTTCTCTGTGGATACCATAAACTATTTGCAGCATATATTAAGTTTGTGATCTCATCCAGTTAAATATTAAAAAAAGAGTGCAGCATTCTAACATAGCATATTGCTAATTCTATCTAAATTGGTCATTTTTCATTAAAAATACATAGGTTTTATATAACTGTATTAACAGGAAATACTAGTGTCTGCCCTGCTTGATTTTTTGCCCGTTTTCTTTTTTCTTTTTTGCATGCAAATGCAGTGCATATCTCCCCTGTTCTTAATCTGAATTTCTCTTTGCTGTTTTCTTTCTCTTGCATGCTGCCGTTGGCAGCTCACCAACTAGCTGCTGTAATTTTCTACTCATTCTTTGTACAGGATGACATTCCTCCTCAAGATTCCATTCTGTCTGTTCTGTTTATCCGTGTGTGAGCAGAAACATGTCTTGGTTCAGAATGGACTGATTAATATTGATGGTGGAGAATATTTTTAAACTTGAAGTACTTTTCTCCATCTAGATAGCGTTTCTGCTTGTTTTCGGCATATATGTGTATGCATATGTGCAGCATGTGAATTCGTGTGGAACGGCATTTTCTCGTTATATAGTATCAACCCTGAGCTGGTTGCATATTCAACATGTCAGTGTTTCATTGTTTCCTAAAGCCAAATTCAGCAGCTCTGTCACATTGAAGCACCTGTTTCTTTTTTTTTTCCTGTATTTATTTATTTTTCATTAATTTATACTCCTTCCTCTGTTAGTCTCTTTTGTTTACTTTCCAAATAATTTCAAGTGCACAATTCTCAAAGTCAAGGTTGCCAGCTTGGGGCAAGCACCAATGAAAAGCAACATCAAAATCACCTTATACTTTTCCCCTAATTTGGAAAAAAAGGGAAATACTTTGACAGGAAAAACTACAAAGCATTAGAGAACAAAGTTAATCACTGTGGGAGAATGCCAGGGGCTGATAAATGGAGAGACAGAATTGTAAGCACAACATCAGCTATTTGTTTTCGTTGTTGTGCCTTATTTTCTGCCTTCATCCTCACTGCTCTCTTTCTCCCCGCCTTATATCCCTGCTTTCTTTGTCATATCTCTCGTCACCCTCCTCTTCAATCTCCACTGCCTTTGTATACAGTCTCTTTTTCATACTTTCTATCTCTATGCCTTTCTCTCTCTTTCACCCTCTCTGCTTTCTCAGTAAAATTCTATTTGTAAGGTGTCAGAGGTCCACGGAGGCTGGGTGTGAGCTGAGAGAATGTGTCATAACAAACAACACAAAACAGAAAAGATTGATTTAACGTTTATCGCAACGGTGCAGTGGTGGTTGAGAAAATTGGTGTAGGACTCCAGAGCTGGGTGTGCTGCACAATGAGAGGGGTTTATATTCTTGTGAGTATATATTGTAAATCCAACGCACTGATACGAGTTGTTTTCATAAACACTTTCCATCTGCTAAACAGCTACTGAGAGTTATTGTCCTTTTCAATATTCTCTTGTTGTGACACGAGCACGAATCCTATTTAGAGGTGAACATTTGTTTGTTCACGTTTGGGTAAGTATTGGTAAGAAGAGGTTGATGCTGCCACTCTTTGTTGTGTGCAGAAATTAAGCGGTATGTTTGATCACTTCAACTGTGTGTGCATCTTGGTTAGTGTAGGCCCGTATGGGGATGGAGTGTTTTACACGGTCGTCAGCGTCCATAGAGAATTGTAGTGACAGCAGATAATTCTTTTAGAAGAGTCCACTTAAAATGAAGCGCAGGGGAATGAACTAAATATAGTCATCCAATAAACACCACATCATACTTGAACACACACAAAAGACTAGCTGGGCTGGCTTGATCCTGCATCATATCCCATCAATATTCTACAGTCTGTCACTTCTCCACATTTTTCAATTTGTCATGCGGGAATGTGCGCTGTAGCTGCCGTCGATTGTAGCGATGTTTGCAAAAGTGCTTTGTTTTACTTTTAAGTGTGGCCTTTTCAGGAATGCGTTCTGTTAATAGAAGTCAAGGAAACAGCCCTGTTGTTTCTACAGTCACACCAGTGGTTTAAGAACAGGGTATGACCAAAATTAGCGCAGCCATGGGCAATGAACTTGCAGTCTTCTCACCTCATAAATTGGTGAGACTACCCACAGTCAGCTGCCTTTTTCAAAGGGACTTTGGTATATCAAGATGGTGATGTCTGCTATCAGTGTGCGGTCAAATAGGTACTGTAATTACATGTAATCTGGTTTTGATAAATCTCTTGTCATCTACAGTCACAAGAATTCACATTAAACAGAAATTCACATTGATGCATTGATTTAACTGCAACCAGATTACAACCAGTTGAGCAACCAGCCAAGTCAAGTCCTCCTGTCTTTCCAAACATCCAAGCTGCCAGTTTTATATTCTCTGATGCACCTGCATTCCCTGATGCAGGTGCATGCACGATATATATTTGAAAATTTGCAATAACGATATAACTGATGATATAATTGACATGAGACAAAATATTTTACAACTCCACAACTTTATTAGTGCAAAAAAAAAAAGGAAACCCCATCACTGTATTTTCACTTAAACAAGCAGCTGTTTTGTATGTGCATTAAAGCTATATAAAAATTTAACAGTGCAAATGCAAATTCTTTGCTGACAGTTTAACCAGAAGGCATTTCCAGTGGAAATTGGCCGACATATCCTCAGCATAACCATGTATAATATCCACAAAACTTAAAAAGAGGTTATACACACACACACAATATGGTAATATTATGTTGAAGCGCAGTACGTATCACTCCGCGAGGCGCCTGCCTACGATAGCCGTAATGCTCCGACAATCCATCAAGTGGTGTGGCTTCGTAGCTGAGCAAAGTCGTACTAAAACATTTTTTGACAGATTTTCGAGCGCCATGTACCACATAAACATGGTTCGAGGTCAGTAAGCACAACCGGAATTCATATATAAGAATATAAGGGGCACTGTCGATTTTTCAGAAAATCAAAGGATTTTAAGAGTGACTTATTTTCCGAAAAACATGGTAATAACGCTTGCATGCTGTACCAAAAATAGTGCTTTGTTGTGTATCTGACGGACGAAAGCCAAACCAGTTCCACACCACTGAAGTTGCAGCATTTTTACAAACCAATTCTGGTTTATCCGTTTCATTTAACGATCCACTTTCGCCTTTCTCATTCTCCGTCACCGCCATGCTTTTTCTGCCATGTGTGTATAAAAACAAAGTCACCCATATTCTATCGCAATATTTCATTTTCTTATCATTGCCTAACATTATACCGGTATTACCGGAAACTGCGCATGGAAACTGCTGATTGACTGGTTTGATGAAGTTAGTGGGGTTGTCTGGGTTCAATGACTGGATGGACAGCAGTTTATGCCTTTATCTGACAGCCATCTCATGCTCTTCTTGCTTTCTCTGCACCCAACAAAGTGCCAGCAGTTAGTTTGCTACCAACGCTGTGATCTGCTGAGTGTTTGTATTAGAAGCCTGATTAGAAGCTAGAATCTTGAATATATTCTAATATCTGTGTGGTTTGCTGAGAGACTTGTGTAAATACTCTTTGTAAACTGTGAATTATGAATACTTAAACAATATACATCTTGAGCATTGTGTAGCAGTTTAGTATGAATGAGAAGACCTTTTTTCCTTACAGTCCTTTTTCTCATGTTTATTTGTTAAGAGTATAGGTTGGAAAACTGTCTTTTGTTTGCCTTTTACTTTTCTTAGGGAAACTTTTGTTTGTTGCTTTGGCATTGCTCACCTCAGAAGTGAATAAACTGCTGCTTGGCATCTTGAATTGATGCTGCAGGCCTTTTTTTGGGTGTGGTAGGAGTGAGGGAGTCACACCTCATGTTATGTCTGGGTTACCCCTATGCCGGGCATGTAACAGCAAACATTTGAAATGAGTGCTGATAACAAGCTGGATGTTCCCTCTCCTCTTTAGTCCAGAGGATGCGTGTGTGTGTGTGTGTGTGTGTGTGGGGGGGGGGGGGGGGGGGGGGGGTCATGTTTTCCAATAAGAATTTCAAATTTTAATTCGTCTGACCACAGAACATCTCTCCACTTTGCCTCAGTCCATTTTAAATGAGCTTTTTCCAGTGTTTCTAGATCATGTTCACATATGGCTTCTTCTTTGCACGATAGAGCTTTAACCTGAATTTGTGGATGGCACGGTGGACTGTGTTTCTGATTTCATGCAGTATTTCCATCATACAAAACTTTCCTGTTTTTAATGCAGCAATGCCTGAGAACCCGGAGATCTTATGCATCCAACATTTTTTAGGCCTTGTCCCTTGCAGACAGAGATTTCTGCAGATCCTCAGAATCTTTTGATGATATTTTGTTATGTAGATGATGAGATATTTAAAGTCTTTGCAATTTTTTGTTGGGCACCATTATCCTGAAATAGTTCCACAAGTTTAACTCTGAACTTTTTTAGATGCTCTTTTTATACCCAGTCATGCTGCTGACCTGTTGCCAATTAACCTAATTAGTTGCAAAATGTTCCTTCAGTTGATTCTTTTTTAGTAACACTTTTTCAACTTTTTGTTGCCCCCTGTGCCTGCTTTTTTGAAACATGTTGCTGTCATCCACAATTGTTAACACTGTAAACCCCAAACTAATTACCAGGAAGTTCTAATCTTTGGAAACTGCAGTGTTTATCGAACCCTTTAAAAAAAAAAAATTAATAATTATACGTTTGCATAATGTTAATTTGTATCATTTTGTATTATCCGTAAATGCGCTGTGGAATCTTTTCAGGTGTTTCAGGAAAAAAATCATGCTGATACCGTAAAGCCTAAAAAACTCATGTCAAATATGGCATAGTTCCCATTAAAGGGTTTAAAATGATAACCTTTGTGAATAAAATGTGACTTTATGAGATTTGCAAAGTGTTGCATTCTGTTTTTGTGTATCAATTTACACAATGACCCAACTTTTTCGGAATTGCGGTTGTAGTATGCTCACTAATGAAAAGAAACTGCTCTCCGACAGTTCAGAATTGCTCGCAGCAGCAATTGTGGCAACATCCATAATATGATTTGAGAGCTTGTGCCTTAGAATGCAGCTCATCATTCAGTGGCCAGTATTGCGGCAATCTAAGAATTGGTAGCGACATATTCAGGTCACAGTTGTTAGCTGTGAATAAAGAATTGGGTTCTTTTCCAGGTAGTCGTCAGTGGGAACGGGGTGTTTGTCTAAGGGGAAATGTGAGTTTGAACAAATTAATGTGCATGGAAAGAAAAGGACTGTCACTCCCACCAGGGATGGTTTTGATTCCATCAATCTGTGACAGCACTGTTATTAGGAAGTTTTGTCTCTAGATAGTTATTAAGAAGTTTTTGTCTCGAGCCATCCATCCACGATCTGTCCTTGAACAGCACATTAGCTGACAAGTTCAGGTCTATCAAAGAGTGTCATTCATTTGTGCTCGCCCGGGAAAATCTGGAGCACGTTTCATAGTGTATACTGTTGCCGACGTGTTCTTTTCCTTTAACCCAGCTTTTCCATGTCGTCTGTGTGGCTCGATTTTTTTTAAAAAACTATTGGCTTCCTTTGTTTTCTTTTCTTTATCCAGTTCCTTTATTGCTGTCTTTGAATGACAGCCTGTCCATCATTTATAACAGTTGAAGCGTGCGGCATTGATTTTCAAGTTGACAGGCTAACTGTCAGAGTTCATGTTCCACAGGTTTCAAGCTCGACTTTGACGGAATTGGAGATTTATGTGCACACATACGCTCAAGCATACAGTGCATTTGCCTACAATATTTAGTCACAAGAGAACTATAGCTACATAATTGGTAAGCATGTAACTATAGCATGCCTCATTCACCCATTCACACAAGCACTTTTTTTCTATGCTTAAGTGCTTTACAAAGGCAGAAAACAGACATACATTAAAATCTAAAACAAAACAAAATCAACCAAAAGCAAGTTTAAACAGATACGTTTTTAACTGCTTTTTAAAAGACATGACTGAGTCCACAGATCTCAAGCCACTGACACAAACGCTCTGTCACCTTTTGTTTTTAACCTTGTATGCTGGACAACCAGCAACCCCTGGTCACAAGACCTCAGGGAGCTGCTGGGGTGATAAGGAAGAAGAAGATCACTTATGTAAGTTGGAGCTACACCGTGCAGGGCCCTATAAGTCATTATTATGATCTTAAAATGCACCCTGAACTTGACAGGGACCCAATGCAGTTGAATCAGCAGGGGAGTGGCATGGGAGTATTTGTGATGCTTTATCAGAAGCCTAGCAGCAGCATTTTGAACACCCTGCAGTCGTTCCAGGGAGGCAGTACTTAAGCAAGTAAACAAGGAATTACAATAGTCTAAACGAGATGAAAGAAAAACATGAATAATCATTTCCAAATACATTTATAAGGCCGACTTAGAAACAGAGGGACACACAGTTTGGCTTCATTAATAGTTTAAAGTGAAAGTTTTTGACAAAGCTTGTCATCTCATAATGAGATTTGTAACAACCTTAAAATGATTTGTGGATTATGTGTATTATATGTGTGCATCAGTGTTTTTGTGTTTGAAGTGTACCCTGCTATCTAAATCTCACTGAGACTATCCTTTGTGCAGTGTCATATATTCTCACAGGGCCAAGTGTTTACAGAAATTCATTCCAACTCCAGATAAAAAAAAGAACAGTCTCCTTACTCTGGGCTATTGAACAGATGCTTAGTTTGAATGTTTATCTCTTTGGAGTTGTGACTGCATGCATGTGAGTATAGCTTATAAAGCTGGCTGTTCAGCCATTTCACTATACATTTTTTTTCCAATACAAGTGCAATATACAAGTCTGTTTATGGAGTTTTGCTGCACTGGAAGTTTTATTGATGTAATACATTTATTTTATTATCTGTATCAAGCAGCCAATGGGTGATGGCTTCAGAAAATCACAAGGCACAATTGAGTCCCATTTTAAGTTTAAACTTTGTTTAATATTTTCTCGCAATACTGAGCCTTTATTTCAGTCACTAAATATGGACCATATACCAGGTGCATAGGTTGCCACTTTGGAATTGAGTTTTCTTTCCTAGAGGCTTTGATGTCTGCCACAAGGCCACTGGTGTGAAACTGTAAGTGAGCTCTCTTAGACTTGGAGCATCTGTTTAAGAATAAAATAAAGCAGTGACTCCTCTACTGATACTAATTATCTGTCTGGAGAAAAAGAAAAACATTCAAGATATTACAATGATAAAAGCCGCACAGAATTTTGCAGTAGGTTTAATGTTTGTCCTTGACCGAGTGCCCTTTTAGCACAATAATGCAGATAGCACAAAAAGTAAATAACATTAGGCCTTGGGTAGACTGGTTCATGTTTCCAGTAAGCTTGCCACTCAGTGTTGGCTTCAGTCCAGGGTAGCTGGGCATGTTTCCAGGTTGTGAAAGGCAACACCCTGAACCCTTGAACCCATTTGAAAAAAGTACGAGGTAAGTAGTTTTACATTGTTTGCAACATTCCTGTGTAACCACAGAAAGAGTGAGTGAATCTGCACTCTTGAGTGCATCAAAACAGTAAGGTGTATCCTGTATGACTGACCTCCTCGCATCTGTTTCAGGCGTTGCTTCTTCTGCTTGGTCATATCATATCATGAACTCAAGCATAAAATAAGCTTAAAGGGTTTTAAGTGATCGCTTTTTGGATCAAGGCAATTAATTTTTGGCAAAAAATAAAGGAGTAGAGGGGTAAACTATTTAGTGTGCCAAATACAAATTAAAGTAAATAATATCATGTCAGGCTGGTTATCTGTAACATAGCTGTCTTAATAGTGAGTAACACTCACTGGGCCTTGATTTGGCTATTGGTAGTGCAATGGCAAAGAAATGTATTTTAAGGATCTCACATTTAATTCAACCAATCTAAATACATCCCTGCTTTTGCTTGTGTTTTATGTCTTACTGTATGCCTGCATGTGTGTGCATGTGTTCCTGGATGCATGCCTTCCTGTCTCGCTGCTTGTCTCAGCCAGAGGGATAACTTGAGTTGGCAGCATCTCCATCTTATTACAGGGCTTTTGATTTCACTACAGAAGCCAAAAGGGACAGGAGATGCGAGGGAATGTGCAAGGCAATGAAAGAGAAAATGCATGTAATGTGGCAGCTAAATGACACAACAATTTAACTAACCACTTGAGCCTTTTTTGTGTCTGTGTGCTTTATATGTTTTTGCTTGACTTGAGAAGTTGAGGAAAGGAAGCCTTCGAGTCAGGGTCTCATTTACATCACGGAAACAAGGATGCGCCTTTTGTTTTTCAAACCTGAATGGTTATTAGCTGTTGTTGAATGGCAAGTTTGTCAGGTCTGTACAAAGACACACAATGAATTGATTGTGTGTCTTTGATTTATTAGCACCATCACACAGTTTGGTGGATGTGCACTCATATGAACACCTTTTGGACCAGTATATGCACCTGCCTCTTGAATTAGTGTCTTTTCCCATTGACAATATTGCCTTGAACTGCTCTTTGTGACGAAAGTGCTACAGCCTTTCAGTGTAGCAGCAGTATCCACCTGCTGAGGGACCTAGATCTGCACAACAGAATAAAGGCTCCAATATGGTTCTGTGGTGGTCCTACATACAGCCTGTTTACTGTCACTGGGGACATCATCACAAACACTTGGTCAGTGGGCTACTCCTGTTGTGTTTTCCAGTATCCTAGAACAGCACAATTATAACATACAAACAACTGAAGTGAAACAGGTGTTAAAAGCAGTAAAAAGTTTCCACTGCATCTACCATCTATGCTTATCATGCCTTATTATTTCATCTTTTTTTTTTTACCGATCCCACACTTGTGGTGAATACCATTGTTGTTCCCTTCACTGCTTTGATCTATGCATAATGTAATTCATGTTAAGCTACATACTGTTGGGTATTTACAGGACTCCATGTTGGTGTCTTTGCGTAGGTTGAAAACCCCTCTCCATAAGTTCTGTGTAGGCAAATACCTATGCAAACACACACAACCACTGTAACATAAATTGACTTCCAAGATATCTAAGAAAGAATGTTTGTTTGTTTTTAAAAACTAGAATATCTTTCAAGTAAAGCAAAGCAAAAGTTACAAATATCTAGACAAAATTACTTAGGTTGAGCCTGAATAATTTCACCAACTAAAAAAGCAGATAAAAAGAAGGTAGATTTAACCTCCTAGGACCTGGCGTCCACATATGTGGACTTCAGATTTTGGGTTATTTAGACCAAAATACTCAATTTTGCTCTACATGGGCCCGATATCCACTTACGAGGACATTATACTGCTACTGTTCTATCAAGATTTTAAATGAATATCCTAATATGTGGCTCTTATTTTTCTTAAAAACAAAAATAAGGTAAAAAAAAAATTAGGTAATTCCTTGTTTTTACATTCATTGGGCCCCAATATGCCCAAATATCAAAGAGAAATTAAAAATGCATGTCGTGGAAGAGTTCAGGTCTTAGGAGGTTAAACAAAGAGCACAACAAGAGAAAAGAAAGTGCAACAGAGAATTTTAAAAAAGAGAGTTAAAACAGCAGTGACATCTACAAGCTGTATGATAAGAATGAGATCCATGCCAGTATGGTCGCTTTCATTCTGGTACAGATAAAAGTGGATAGACAGAGCATAGATGAGCTAAAGATAAGCAGATGACAACAAGGATCAGAGAACAAGAAGTGAATCATGTCCTGACAGAAACAGATGGAATCACAAGACACAAAATAGATGAAGAATATTTTAAAAGCGATTGTAATGGTGGAAGAAGGGATCGGGAGATAAAGGCATCAGTAAATAAAACAAGATGATACAATTCAAAAAGTAACCTGCAGAAAATCGGAGGGATAGGAAAGAGAGTGTCTAGGGATGGGGTAGAATAAAAGAGAGATGCACATCATGTAGATACAGTGAGGTAGCAACACCAAAGTGAGATAAAGAGGATAAAAATAAATGAAAAAAAAAGCTGTCTTATCCGTATAAATTATAACAGCTGATATGCATTCTTTAGTCTTATTAAGATTATATTTGGCATTTTGGGTGGACCTGTTTCTTTTGGTTTGTTTCTGTGTGTGTGTGTGTGCGTGCGTGTGTGTGCGTGTGTGTGAGTGTGTGTGTGTTCTTCTGTTCTTCTGATATTAACTGTCATGCCCTGTGAAACTTCTTAGCAAACTGTTAAGGGGTCTGCTGTGCAGCAAAAGATACAAGTTAATAATCTTTAAACCAAATTTAATTTAAAGTTCTTAATGATGGATCTCAAAATATAAATGATGACAGATTTAGCTCAGTAAAGATGCAAAGTTAGTACAAAATTAGAGTCAGGTTTTTATTAAGTTAACTTTTGGGATGTTCTTTGAATAAAGTGTAAACAGATAACAAAACACTGAGTCTGCAAAGGGGAATGAGGTGGAAATAAACATATTAGATAAATAATAGATTAATGAAACAGTTCAAAGATGAAACACTGCACCAGTATTCATGATGTTTGGAACAAGCATTTATAAAAATTTTTCATTTCTAGTTTATTCAATACTCTCATTTAGATAACCTCGGGATAAACTGTGTGCGCACAGTATATGACACAAAATATTAATTACAAAAAGCTGGAGAGTCCTATTCTAAGCACGTGTGGGCTTTGAACCTGTTGGAAATGCTGCTGAGATGCATTCACATCTGCTGTCATAAAAGAAAGTACACCCTCTTTCATTTCTAGGTTTTTACATGCCAGGACTATATATTCCTTACCAGGTCATAAAATGAATTTGTAATTAGTCAAGTGCATTTGATTAGCAACACCTGGCTGCTACTTACGTTTCAATTCTTATGGTAGCAATAAGGGTGTACATTTGTTTTCACACATTGCTTCTGCATTTGGACTTTTTTTGTCATATCATGTTTTGTAATTCATCTGAGGTTGTTTCTAGGTTATTTTTTTTTTTAAATTAACCTGATAAATGAAACCTTAGAATTTAAAGAGGCTATACTTTCTCTTCACCATGACTGTATGCATTTCATGTGTTTGTATAGATCTCAATATTATGACCAATATATTTCCAAAATGTTGATTTGAGTGACATTCAAAACTGTGTATTGTTCCCGTGGAAGTGCTTTGCTGAATAAAATTCATCAGGCCTGGAGGAGTTTTGACTGCCGATGCGCACAGCACACAGCTGCAGCCCACAGGTCTCTTTGTAACAGTTTCCGCTTTTTATAAAAAGCGCAAGTGTGATTTTTGGGTCATGGAAAAAACTCTATTGGCACAGTTACTGAGTCACTGTGTTCTTTCTGAACGCTTAAAACCCACAGACGGAGGCATACTCACCAAGCTATGAAAGGCGACACCTTTTTTTTTAAAAAAAACTTTGTATTGTTTTTTTGTTTTTTTTAAATTAATTAATTAATTTTTTTTTTTTTTTACAATTTTTTCAGCAATATGGGGAAAAGAAAAAGAACAAAACAACAAAAAGGGCATCCAGGCTGATCAGTGAACACCCCAAATGTCATTGAAATACAGCTGGTATATGTATAATCTCTTGCTTCTTCTCCCCTTTTTCTAAGGCATCAATGTTGCTTGTGCAAGCGCTTCAATAAATAAGGCATATAGGACCCGACTAAGAGGCCACCTCTGCTGACAGCTTCCTTGAATGGGCCCTCTATTGGTCATACCTTTATTTATTTTTATTCTTGATTCATTAAAAACAAATAGTTGCAATGTCAGAAAAAGATGTCTGTGAAGGTTCTCAGTCATCCAGGTATCCTGTATATCCCATCAAATGGAGTCGAAGGCCTTTTCTGCATCTAAGCTCAAAACAATGGCCTTTTGACTTGACTGATTTTTGCTCATAGCATCTATAAGTTTAAGGCTTGCCTTACACTGTCATGAATTTGTTTAGTTTTGAGGAAACCTGTCTTATCATCATCTATAATATCGGGAATTACATTTTATCCTTACCTGTCTTCAGTATTACTAAGATTATGGCCTGTCTCCAAGACACTATCTGCCTTTAAGTATAAAGTGAAAACATTTTCATAGTAGGGGTGATACTGTGATACTTTGCAATATTCTGCATTCATCCATGCCCAAAGTCCCAAGGCTAGACCTTCTTAAAAGCTAAGAAGCACACATTCTTAAAGCACCATTCACACTTATCTGTAAAATTCAGTAGTTATATTGAATTTATAATTCATATTCCAATCCCCCACACTTTACAGTGCAAGTAAAAGTAATTCCGCCTGTCTTTATTGCCCACAAATCACTCAGATATTTACCGCAGCCTGACACATTGCCTTGTTGACATCTGTTTAGTTTCTGTTATTTATCTCTACTGCAAGAGAATTCACTTTCATTTGCCTGCTTCCCTAAACAAGCTTTGAATGATTCTTAACCTGACTTTATCAGTAGCAGAATTCTTTTAAAGATAAGAGGTTAAGCTATCTACAGTATGACTTTTCTGTTTTGTTCAAGCTCATATACAGTTGCAGCTGCCTTTAATTAAGATCACATTTCAGCCTTGACGGTTGAATAAGTGGGCTGTCTGTTCCCCGGGCATAAATAGCAGGCTAACATGTAATCACTGAGAACACAGAATCTGCGCAAATGCATCAACACTCCTATTTAACATCCATTTTGCACTCTGAAGTCATATTGATTCACCAACAAGGTTGCATGTTATTTTAATTAGTGTTATTCACTCACTGATTAGACATCAAATTAACATTTACAGACTATAAAATCAACACTGCTTTATAAAAATCAGGATTCTGTGGCAACATGCGAGTAAAATAGACTGTCGATATCAGAAATTACACTGTATTAGTCTGACTTAGTTAGGCTGCAGTGGACATTGTTCATCAAACAATGACCAAAATCAAAACCTTTTCAATTAGACAGTATTCCAAATATTTTTACATGACATTACAGATTTGAAAAGCTCAAGTTGGCTGATTTGGTTTATTTGACAATAAGTTAAAATTGATAATAACCTCTCCTATTTTAGGGGAGAGGAAAAATAAGTGAAAAAGAATTTAAAAGAAAAAGAGAAACCAGAGTTACTAAAGGAATTGAGCTGTTTTAGCCGTTGGTGACAGAAAAGAAAAAAAAAGAATGGTAATTTGTTTTTTAAATATGAGAGACTAGCAAATTGAACTAGTGCAAAGATGTGTCAAATAGGATTAAAATGAACTCAAAAAGAGCTGTTGGTGATCTTGTAATCCTCCACTGCAGTTTTACAGCTAGAATAACTGGCTTACGCTTTCAGGGCAGCAACAGTGCATCTTTACCTAAGACGTTTTGCTGATCTTCTTCTGTACAGTTAAAGGATAGGTAATCCTTCTGGCCAAAGCTCTCAGTAGAGGTGCTGTAGCAACAACTGCACCAACAGTTTAATCATACTGGTCCACTGAGAAAAACGAGACTTCTGCTGCCCAGCAACATTTCCACTCCAAAGTGAAAGCAAAACAGAGATGGAGTTTGGAGGGGAAGGTTCTTTATCTGAACATTACCCGCTCTTCTGTTCAGATTGTTCAAAGCAAACAAAGACAGATTGACTCAGACTGTTATTGTACTTGTGGCCAGCAGACTAACAGCAGCAATGTGATTTTTTTTTTTCTTCTAGCTCGAGCTAAAGACTGCACTCAAACCAGTTCCAACTTAGTCCTAAATATGTTAATAAAACACTGGAAGGTGCTCTGGCGTATTCCGCTTTGGCGATGCATTCAAACTATTTCCATTAACTATTAAAGAATCTAGCATCCAATTTTACAATCCAAATTGAATTGTTGCAATTGTTTAACAGAATGGAAACTTTTGATGCATTTAAATTTGTCATTATACAAAAACACCTGTTTAAAAGGCAGGCAGTTGGCTGTGGCTCTCTTGGTTCACCAGTGATTGATTCCTATTAGAAAGGCTGGGATTGTTAATTATTGGAGTAAAACAGGTACAGAATTATTTTGATTATGATTTTTTATGTGGCACAGTTAACATGCAGAACTACGTGGTGTGTGCTATTATCAAATATGGGGCAAAAGTAATATTTTAATGCCTTTTTTTTGTCTTCTTCTAGATGCCCTTTTTTTTGGTTGTTTTTTGTGATGTTAATGGTTTTAGTTGACGTTAAAGGCATTGGAAGTCTTTTTAGTACTTCCAATTCCTTGGAAGTACTAAAAAGACTAAAGTACAACATTTTATTTTTCATTTTAATAATGAAAAATGGACACGCTAGATGTGACTCATTACTTTTCAAAGCCTGCATGGATTACAGATGTGTCCTGTGCTTCTTACATTTAGCTGAGAACAGCCACTATTTATTCTAAAAATATTGACTTATTTCAATGGCAGCTTTGATAATGAAGAGCTTTTATGATTTTGTGATTTTATTTTATTAATTGTGAGTACTCATAGTACCCCCAAAGCATAATGTTCTAGATGTGGAATAGAATATATGTATAATACATAGTCCATTGTTTTAGTGAAAGAGTTTAAATTCAACAGCTAGTATGCCTCATACAGAACTGGGTATTGAGGTAAATATATATTTATAATAACTTTCATTTATCAGTGTGCATTTTAGAGGACACTGCTATGTCTTTATTTGAGAGTGCAATTTATTAACAGGTCAAGGTTTTAAATATTAAATCTTTTAATCTGCAAATATACAAAATGAATGATTAAAAAAATCAACATAATTAGTATGACTTGTCAAAGGAACTTTAAATGTGAAATAATATCAAGCTGACTAAAACTGTAATATCAAAACTATAAGAACACCGTGCTAAACATGGAGAATTGTTAGCCTGATAAAACTTACACATTACCACTTTTTGGGAAACTTCTGTTCCCTGTTTTTATATTCTTGGGCTTTCTGTACTTAACTTCTTCTCTGCCCCAGGCCTATTATCTGTCTCTTACACACAGTGAAGCAGAGAAAACCATACAGAAAAAGACTGAAGCAGAAATAATACAAATATGCTAAAGATCAACTCCTACCAACTTCAGAGTGTTTTTTTATTTGGAAAGTACAATATTTATAGACTAAAACTTACCTTAGAACCAAAGGACATATCAAAACTGAAGTTTGAAACGAACTCAGTGAAGACAGAAAGCGCATTACTGTTCAGTCCAAGAGAGAATTGGGTTGTCACATGAAGAAAACAGTCATCACCCAGCTAACCAATCAAAGGTATTAAGAGTTTTGCATTAACAAGTCATTTAAAAGATTTATAAAACAATTCACCAAATTTCCTCTTCAAATGGATGTGACAGTGCTGGAACAGTGGAGAATCTCCCATCTGACTGTTCAAGTCCCAGATTACCCAGCTGGGGAGTCTAAACATAAGTGACTGAAATTAAAATACTAAAACAAGAGCCGTCCTCTTTTCTCTCTCCTTTGAAATTTATTTAGAGATCTCAATACCAAAGAGACCATGGTTTCCACATTCAATTTTAATATTGATAATGCTCTAGCAAAATGTGCACTTTTGTTGCTGTAGCTTTCAACAAATCCAAATAAATCAGATTTGTTATTTACTTTAAGCTAATACAGTGAGACTTTTGGGCTTTATGAGAATTGTTTGCCATCCGGAGCAGAGTCAATACATGCATGCTTGGTTGCATTATTGTTTTCCATGCATTGTCCTGCTTAAAGGCAAGTATAGGAATGTAGGCTTCCATGTGCAATGTGCAAAAACTTGAGGGTTTACAGGAAACAAAATTCACATCCTTCTGACTGATAAAGATGGCATTACTACTGTAATAATAATGTGTTTTGTCTATTTTCGGAACTGGATAAAAAAATCTTGCAGTGATGGGGGTCCTTTGGGAACAACAGTACACAGATAGAACTAAAAAAGAAAAGGAAAAAAGAAACACTTGGTCCATAGTTCCAAAATAGTACATTTTGTGTAATTTACCAAGTTTGAAAAAAAAAAAAAAAACCCCAAACAAACAACAACAACTTTACCACAGCCCCACCCCCCCACCCCCATCGCTGTATGTCGTTCCCCCCCCCCCCCCCCCCCCACACACACACACACATATTATACATTGTGTTAACAGAAACTGGAAAAGATTACATTCTCAGATTCATGACTCATAAAATTGAGCTCATCATACCCCTGAAAAGAAGTGCTGTGACTTCTTGACATTTGCTCTCTTCTTGTGTCAGCAAACAAGCTCTGCGGGTTATAATCGGAGTGTCATGAGATGATGAGTCTGTGACTTAAATATTGTCTTATTACACAGAAGCTCTGCCAGTGTTATCTTTGGATTCATAAATGTACAAACTGATTTATTTTTGATGTATTGTATATTGACAACAGATCATCTGCAGAGGAATGGTTTATTTGAAGAGTTTCAGTCAGGTTTCAGAGTTCATCACAGCACAGAAACAGCTTTAGTGAAGGTTACAAATGATCTTCTTATGGCCTCTGACAGTGGTCTCATCTCTGTGCTTGTCCTTCTTGACCTTAGTGCAGCATTCGATACTGTTGACCATAATATCCTATTAGAGCGATTAGAACATGCTGTAGGTATTACAGGTATTGCACTGCAGTGGTTTGTATCATATCTATCTAATAGACTCCAATTTGTGCATGTAAATGGAGAGTCCTCTTCACACACTGAGGTTAATTATGGAGTTCCACAGGGTTCAGTACTAGGACCAATCCTGTTTACATTATACATGCTTCCCTTAGGCAGCATCATTAGAAGACATAGCATACATTTTCACTGCTATGCAGATGACACCCAGCTCTATCTGTCCATGAAGCCAGATAACACACACCAATTAGTTAAACTGCAGGAATGTCTTAAAGACATAAAGACTTGGATGGCCACTAACTTTCTGCTTCTTAACTCAGATAAAACTGAGGTCATTGTACTCGGCGCTGAAAAGCTTAGAAATATGGTATCTAACCAGATTCTTACTCTGGATGGCATTACCTTGGCCTCCAGTAACACTGTGAGGAACCTTGGAGTCATTTTTGACCAGGATATGTCCTTCAACGCACATATTAAACAAATATGTAAGACTGCGTTCTTCCATCTGCGCAACATCTCTAAAATTAGAAATATCCTGTCTCAGAGTGACGCTGAAAAACTAGTTCATGCATTTATTACTTCCAGGCTGGACTACTGCAATTCATTATTATCAGGATGTCCAAAAAACTCACTGAAAAGCCTTCAGCTAATTCAAAATGCTGCAGCAAGAGTACTGACAGGGACTAGAAAGAGAGAGCATATTTCTCCTGTTTTGGCTTCCCTTCATTGGCTTCCTGTTAAATCCAGAATTGAATTCAAAATCCTGCTCCTCACATACAAGGTCGTAAATAATCAGGCCCCATCTTATCTTAATGACCTTGTAGTACCATATCACCCTATTAGAGCACTTTGCTCTTGCTCTGCAGGCCTACTTGTTGTTCCTAGAGTATCTAAAAGTAGAATGGGAGGGAGAGCCTTCAGTTTTCAGGCCCCTCTTCTGTGGAACCAGCTTCCAGTTTGGATTTGGGAGACAGACACTATCTCTACTTTTAAGATTAGGCTTAAAACTTTCCTTTTTGCTAAAGCATATAGTTAGGGCTGGACCAGGTGACCCTGAATCCTCCCTTAGTTATGCTGCAATAGATGTAGGCTGCCGGGGGATTCCCATGATGCATTGAGTTTTTCCTTTCCAGTCACCTTTCTCGCTCACTATGTATTAACAGACCTCTCTGTATTGAATCATATCTGTTATTAACCTCTGTCTCTCTTCCACAGCATGTCTTTTATCCTGTCTTCCTTCTCTCACCCCAACCGGTCGCAGCAGATGGCCGCCCCTCCCTGAGCCTGGTTCTGCCAGAGGTTTCTTCCTGTTAAAAGGGAGTTTTTCCTTCCCACTGTCGCCAAAGTGCTTGCTCATAGGGGGTCATATGATTGTTGGGTTTTTCTCTGTATCTATGAAGCGCCTTGAGGCGACTTTTGTTGTGATTTGGCGCTATATAAATAAAATTGAATTGAATTGAATTGAATTGAATAACCTTTGTTTCCTTGTGATTGTGGCTTGAAACAAGCTTCTTGTTTTAGTTCAGGCATCATTTTGCATCTGTTCACAAACTTTAATTAAAGACCACCTGCAGCTCTGCTCGCCTTCATTTCCAAAGATGGTTTTTCAGTTTTAATCCAGAGACGTTGCAAAAGTGCTATGAGGTTTCCCACTCTTTGTGGGTATAAACGTAAATCTAATATTCATAAACCCAGGTCCATTGTGCTATAAATTTAATACACCTCTGCCTACCACCTTAACGATAGCAAAGTCTTCTTCCTGGTTTGTAATGCTGGCATTTTAATTTGCCCGTTGTAAATCCCTAATCACAAGCCAACGTTTCATTGTAATTGCCGTGAACAAGTGGGACTCTGCAGGCAAAGTGAATAACACAGGCCCGTGTTCATTTTATGCCATGCAATATGGCATAAGACCGATGGTTTTGAAATGAGCAGCAGTTAAACATGACAATAACTGAGGCATAATTATGACTCCACATTAAAAGTGTTTACAGTAGATGTACTGTAGTATTAATCTGTAACACAAAAGTCAAGCTAATTTATAGAGACCGAAGACAAGGATTAAAAGTACCAGAAAGCGTCATGCAGTCATCAAATCTTGTATCTGTAATCTTTGTTTATCTGAGCAACTTAACAGATTTACATTCAGCTGCAAAGTACAATATGGCTAATAGCAGAGCCAGTGGCTCTTAATGAAAGCAATCATCTTGGTCGAGCCAGGCAGGGTATTATGGCAGTATTTAATTCACAGCTTCTCCGTGGTTTGTAAGCTATTAAAACAAATGGGATTTCCATTTTTCTTTTTTTGCATGACAACACCCCTTTTAAGCTTAAGCCAAATAACATATCTGTGATATCATGACTGCCCCCTCATGCTCCCCCCTTCTCATCCACATCCATATGAGCAGACTCCATACATATCTTAGACATTCTTAAACACCAAAGGCGGTGCTCATAAAGTTTAATGTAAGCTCTAACAAGATGTCAAGGTCACGCTGCTGTAATATTATAGGAAGCAAGGCTCTCTCACAATGGGAAGTAATGAAGTTCTATTGGTCATACTTGAGGGGGCTCATTGTTCGGCTCAGGGAGGGAACATTAATGGAATGGATTATTCACGACAGCCTGTTGAAAGGTTTATCACTCAGTCAAACGGGGATATATATTGTCTGCCATACCCCCTGTTGGTGCACCATCTTTGTACATAAACGCATGGAGCATAAAGAGAATGCTGGGGACTTTTTCTTTACCTCGGAGGGGGTTGACTTCAGTATTTCCTGGATGTTCCATAAAATTGAATTACATAGGTGTGTATAAGCCACACTGCACTTTAGTAATATTGCATCAAATCTTGTAGCAAGGTTGAAAACTAATCTAAAAACTAATGAAAACTAATCACTTTATTGAATTTAACAAAACAGATTAGCCTTCAAATTATGTTAACTCGAAACAGAGTAAATAAAAAATCAGGGGAAAAAAAACCCTCAATAATCTTTGCAGCACATCACACTAGAAAATGCTCTTTATATCATATTTCAACTCTGACTGGTACTTGTGAAAGCAGTGGTCTGTACATCTCTCTTGGAGATTAGAAGGCTTAGGTTGCAAGCTCCGATTCTTCCTGCGTTCTTCTTCTCGCTTGTTCTTGCTTTTTCTCTCTGATTATTTTGATCAATAATCCTAATGGATGAACCACCGTTTGGTGTGAGAGAGGGGAAAAAAATGTCTTGAGAGCAGAGGGGGATGGGTGAGACAGGGGAAAAAGATTGAGCAGGAGAGAAAGTCAGAGTGTGAAAGCAGCAAAGAGCTTAAGAGCCTTGAACACATGTTATTTGACACAGAAGGTTGTGTAGCAAGTCCCACAGGTGTTCTTGAGAGTGTTGGCGGTTCTGTTTTGACTCCTCACCCCTGAACTCCCTATCATTTTTGTACATCTTATTCCTCCTTTCTTTCTGTGCTTTTCTTTTCTTCCTGTGCTCTTGCTCCGTCCAGCTTTATCTCCATTCCTTACCACCAACCTCCTAATTAGAGATGACACGATACCACTTTTTTATGTCCGATACCAATATCATAAATTTGAATATCTGCTGATACCGATATGAATCCGATATAGTGTGTTTTTTAATCAATAAAAATGTTTTTTTTAAATATCTTGCTGCTTTTTGTATAAGTTCATACTCAAGTTTCAAAAAACAAACAAACACTAAAGCTATTTTGTTATACCTGTATGCAAAAAATATACCGCACCCAAAATATTTCATAGCTCAGCAATACTGATCAATCTAATAAACTTAAACCTACTCCATCCTCCCTATTCTGGTATTTTAAAGAGTAAGCAACCTAAATAATAGGGTTCTAAAACTCCCAGCAAAAAAATAAAAAATAGGGAACCACCCACCCTCCATCTCGTGATGCTTAATCGACGCAGTCAACTTTAATTTGATGCAGTGTGGGGAAAAAATGCACAGAACTCAATTATTTTTCAAGAATAAATAAATAGATGCAGCATCTTTCTTCAACAGAATTGCAGACTGCACAGATAGAAAAAGTACTATAGTTTACTAGGGTATATTAGACTTAATAGTTACTATATACAGTAATGGGCTTCTATACATTTTTCATCAGATTAAAACTTTGGGTGTAAGATTCAGATAATTATTTATTAAAAGCTAGACATTTTAAATGAGACTAAGAAAGAAAAGCATGTCTTTGTGCCCCCCTTTTCCCTGTTCATGCCCTATCGGCCCCCTTGGCTAAACCTTGCTAGATCCGCCCCTGCACAGTTACCAGCCACGTAGAAAAGGATCCTGGTCTAGAAAGTAATATTAAATAAACAACAGCTTATCAAGCTTAAACGTGCTGCTGTTGTTCAGCCGCTGGTTTCCTCTTTCTGGCGCGAAGTGGGCAATAAACAAACAAGAGAGATGGACTCGTGACAGAAAAGCCGATCAGCTGATCATGAGTTTCATGATTGAAGTAGCAGCAGGAGAGGGAGGGAGAGAGAGGCAGTCGCTCCATATATCGGTTGTTAAGCTTAACGTGGGAATGCTTTACAAACATTCAGAGATGGACTTACACACTTGCTTTACTTCTCTCGGGGATAACTTTGTCGGAGATGAAATGCTGGGTTGTTAGCGAAGCTCCAAATGCTCAACCAGACCGCAGACAGGTCTGGCACGCCACAGCCGCTCTATCACGTGATGCATACTGCTCCGACGTGTTAAGGTTATGAGGCGAGTTACGGCGTGTAGCAAGTTTTGTGAGGTGCTTTTTTGATATTTAATGGATTGGATTACATTTGTTATTTCTCTCCGATATCCGATTCAGTAATTTAGGTCAGTATCGGACTGATACCGATATGTAATATCGGATCGGTCCATCTCTACTCCTAATATCCATTTATGTTTTTCATTTTCCCTTATATAACACAGATGATCTACAGTCCTGTTATAAATCACGCAACAGGACTGATTCATGAAAAATTGGGCATATTTTATGTTGCAGCACTACCACATCTAAAGCGATGTACTAATCTGCTGTTCATGGTCATATAGACATTCACGACTGCACTTTGCTGCTGTTGTGTACCGGCTTCTGCTCGTTTCTAGTCCATCCTGATTGACTACCCCTCTCAAAAAAGCGATCTAAGCAGCTGGAGTTGGGGGCTCCTGTGCTCTCAGAGCTGTATGCCTGAGATGATCAAATTATGGATATTCTTTCCATTGCTATTATATACAGCTCCGGAGAGAAAGAAAGAAAAACTCTGACAGTGTTTAGAGCAGTCTGAAGAAGAGTGCTCAACACATAAGACTTGCAAATACATTATCACTTACTTCAGACTTGGAAAAACTTTTTTGTGAATGTTTTCAAAATGATCAGCGCCACCAAGGATGTTCGCATTTAACATCATCGTAGTAAGGTGCTTGTACCTGCTTTCAAGTTGCAAGATTTCACAGTCAGATTATTATTTAATTCATTTAAAGTATAATTTGTTTTTCTTAAACATTTTTTAGATTATTCTTGTGTAACACTTTATTAGAAGTGAGTGACTTTTTTTTTGTCTTTTCATGCGTGTTAACCACCTGAAGGCCACAGCAAAACTGGCAGTTTGATAGAGATCATGTAATTACTTGCCACAGTACAGACACATTGAACTGACACCATCGATGCTTCTCTAGTGTGAATGGTTTTTTTTCCCTGTGATTGCCCAGTGGACAGCCAAAGATAACCTTCGTCTCAGCCTAATTTCAACCTAAAGATGATGAGCTCTATTTTGGTTGGCCTGATTAGTAGTTTGCATTTATCTGGGGCTCCCATGACCCAATCTGATATCTAGGGCTGCGCCTACATGCACATCCGTTTGTGCACGAGTGCATTTGTGTTAGCCTCCCCACTGAGAGATTTATGTAATGTTTTTTTACACCAAGGACAAAGTGTGAATGTGTATGGAAAGAGTGTGTCTAGTCTGTGCATGGAAATTACTGATCTCACTTGTGTGTAATGTGAGAGACTGCCATAATCCAGCATCAGATAGATAGAAAATATCTAATGAGTCAACTCTTGCTCTCTCTTTCTTCTTTCTGAGTCAGTTGAGGTCAGTGCAATGATTGCTGCAGTTAGATTTTTCATGTGAAGGTTTTCTCATTGATACCAAGGAACAAATTAATGCTTTGGCAGGGAGGAGCACAATTACCACAGCTGCCATCCATTCTGTATCATTTTTGCTAAAACTATTATTAGTTATAAAACAAAAGAGAGGAAAAAGTGTAGTTTCAAATCTTATATTTGTGTGTTCTGTTTTTATAAATCACATCTTAGTCTGAGTGATGCTGTGTCAACCCAGATAGCCCCACAACAACCAGAACTTGAAAGAACTACAGGTAAATCTCAACTGCCCAAAAGGTGGTAGGTCCCCTAGGGACAGTTATTTAACTACCTCAATGAACTTGCCCCCAGTAGTAACCAAGTCATTTGCCCTTTGTTCCCAATCTCTGTTTCCACAACAGAAACTTTGTCAACAGGATTGAGGAGATACGTAAAATATTACTTCCACCACCTTATTGTATTTTTTGTTAAAGTGAAAATAACCTGATCCCAACTACAGACAGTGTAAGATGGAAGCTACTGTCCCCTCCCGAGTCACCTGATGGTTTGCCAGACTGGCTTTGAGGCTAATCAAAAGTCTTGTTCCATGGCCTCACCAAACTCTTCCCACACTGGAGTTTTTGCTTTAACTACTACCAGAGGTGCACTGTGCTTTTCCTGCCAGAACCTGTCAGCTATCTCAAAGCTCAAGATAACTTTTTCTTCAGCTTAACCGCTTCCTTCACTTTCCTTCAGTGTATCTCATCTGGTACACTCATCTACCCCCATCAGAGACACCAACTGCCTTGTGGCTACAACAATGTACAGTCCCATCAGCAAGTGAGGTGTGGGAAGTAGTCTTCTTGGACTAAATGTCCCCAGACTCCCTGGTATGTTTTAATAGTTCTGCCAGAAATGGGATCTGAAGACCTTGAATTGATACCAGACACTATGGATTCAAGTAAATGGTATAAATACTGTGTAATATTGTGTATCTCTCACTTAGTTTAGTCAGTAGACTGCTGATTCAACAGTTGTCTAGGGTAGGAGCTGGGTATTTGCTGGGTGCTGTATTGAGGCATTTAATGGTTTTCAATTTAATGGAAAAAGGTGCATAAGCAACAGTAATCACCACAGTCTTGAGAGGACTGTCAAGTAAAGTCCATTTAAGAACTTGTGGACTGAAGCTGGTGCCAGTGCATCAATAGCCATCACTCAGGGATTTCGGGAAAGGGGCGACAGCTGTCACATTCCTGATAGCTAGCCACTTTGGAATCAGAGATCAAAGTACACTGCATGAGTAGGGAACAATGCATAAATACATTAAGCATTTCAGTTGGTTGTACACCAGACTGACACAGAGAACAAAAAAAATTAAACAAAAAATTGAACCCACCTATTTTTAAGCACTCTGTTATGGATTGTAACACATTTCAGCATCATGTTTCTATAACACTCTTCAGAGTGTTGCACTTAGCTTAAGAACAAATGTTACGTAACCTTAGTTGGCAACATTGTTATTTGGCTACTGTTGAATTTTTTTTTTATTATATTCACCATTTTAATTGCATTCCAGAGCAGGTTGTACCAAACTTCATGTACCCATGTGATTCAGATTTGTCTGGCTACAAAGAGGTTCTCTGATCAGTTCAACTATCTTTCCATTAAAAGTCTGGGCATTGAATTATGATTATGGCGGAAGAATTTTTGTTTTGTGTTTTAATTTGTAGCCAACAATCAACATGAATAATTGCTCTATTCTCTAGATATCTGCTTAAAGTTCAGGTTAACATCCACCCTTATCTTCTGTCTGTCTGGTTGGTGTCATTTAAGGTCAGTGTTAGGTTGTGTTTTAGCCACATGGTACTTTTCAGCTGAAGCCTCATACATTAATTTTGGCCCAGGATTTCTTTTTTCCCCCTCTTTTTTTCTTTCAGTTATTCAACTATTAATAAATTAATTAATAATTACCAATAAAACACAATTATTTTCAAAATTTGTCTACTAATGTTACTCACTGACCTAAACATTGCAAAAATCAATCGCAGAGAATTGGAAAAGCAAATATTTTAAGCTCCACATATAGAGGAACTCCATTAAGCTGAACTGTAGCCTGAAGGCTGTGGGGGTCTATTGTCATTGACATAGCTCACATTGTGCTGTTTACACAGGGTAATAGTTTGAGCCAAAGTAGAGATAAGGATTAACAAATGAAGATCAAATCAAGTCATGAAGCCGAAATATCAGACAGCAATATATAGGTAAAGGACTTGCTGATATAGACACACAGAAAAAGTAAGCGCGATAAACAGAACAGAGATAAGGAAAAGATTTAGGCTTCGAGAAGGAGATCAACAAAGTGAGGAAAAAGAGAAAAACTGATTTGCAGATCAAGCTCAGGGAGTGTTTTAGCTCGTGCTGTCAGCTCTTCCTGATGCAGCAGTATTAAGAGTTCAACTTTTCCCCTCTACCTGAATAAAGTGACGAGAGTAGAACGATGTGTGTTGAAGGGCCACTGAAAGCATAATTGCATTAAAGGAAGACGCAAATATGTGAAGACAGAAAGTAGGGGTGGGGAATAGGGAATGGTAGAGCACAAGTTTTCAAGACTTTTTGAAATTCAAATTCTAAAAGTGGGAAAAGGCCAAAAGGATGAGATGCTATTAGGGTTGTTCCCTGGCTCTGGATGGACCTTTGTGGGGTAGATGCAAAAACAATCAAGACTGGTCCATGTAAAATAGACAATGAGTCTTTGCTGTCTGTTATTTCTGAACATTTGATAACCTAAATTGTCTAATATAATTTGATCACAAGTCTCCTGTTTATTTGGCAAAAAATCATGTATGCAGGAAAAACTGTGTGTTCTAGGAAATAAAGGGAGGATAGGTACAGTGCAAAGAGCGGAAAGGAAGGAGACTTGAGAACTACACCACTTGCTTCCCTGCATAATGCATGCAGGGTGATTTGGTGCATGTAAACAGTCTCTGAATGTTTTATAAGATCAGGTTGACCAAGTAATACCACGTGGGAGAAACAAAAATTGGTCAGAGTGGACAAAGCAGAAGACATGGCTGTGAAGGTAAAAACCTGGGGAAAAATGATATATTTTATTGAACGCGCGCTTTAGTGCATTTGTTTGTGTGCTCGCGGTGGTGGAGGGAGAAGGAGAGAAAGGGAGTACTGAGATGTTGTGGTTAAGCTCTTTGTATGGATGGAGGCACTCCCTATCTCCAGGAAAAAAACGTCCTTTTCACAGTACAGCAAGCAAGTGAACTGTGGGATTATACCAAGCCATCGACAGAACAAGTTTCCACTTCAAAGAAATTATGGCTTTTAAAAGTTTCATAAAGCTGCCTTAGATTGTCTGAAGGACAGGGAGATAGTGTTGATAGCTGTGGGATTGCGGTGTGTGCCGGGTGCACTTGTGCCCCTCTAACTTTTCCTGAAATGTCCTTAAACTTACAAACTTACACATTAGGTGAATAGGCTGAAGTGGAAATAATGAATGAAATTACAGTTGAATTGAGTATTCAGAGTCACTTTTTTTGTGTTTTTCATAATTATGGACCGGTCTCATACCGCTGCGGTTGAATGGACTCTAACAACTTGAGTGATCATAACTCCCCAGTTCTCTTTGAGTAATCTAACCTTATTTTTTCTTAACATATCCTGATATCTTGGCCAAAAAGATATTCAACACACTGGTGTAGGTCTTCAAAAATCATTCAAGCCCTCTGCCTTAAAAACTGTCAAATATATGAAATATAAATAAATAATTTAGTCACTTGCTCATATAGATGCCCAAAACAACAGGCACAGAAAGTAAATGGTTAAGCGAGGGAGTCATAGCGAGAGAGTACCTCTTTAGTCTTCTTTACTTTATGGGAAAAAAATGTCTTTAATATTGCCGCATTATAACGGTTTAACTTTGAAACTGCAGTGCACCGTTTTAAAAAACTGCTAGCAGGATGAAGACATTTAAATTTTTTACAAGAAGCGGCACCAGACTTGGTTTTGTTTCATCACAATTTCAAACCTCATTACTCATCAGGGCCTTTGCTGCAGAGAACTGGAGCTCGGCAGTATCTCCTAAAGCTGCAGAAGCCCTTGGTTCAGTGATTCGGTGGTTCCTCACAGAAATCCCCACAGAAAGAGGGAAAAGTGTTTACCTGTAATGCTTCTTATTATACTTGTGGTTTACTTTCATTATTAAGCACATAAATCACAGTCCACACCCCTCATGTGTTGAGGGGTGTGGACTCACCACCACTCCCTTGTGACAGGACACAGACATGCATCATGCTGACACAAGGACTGGCACAATAAGGGTTTATGTCAAATAGATCTACTGTATAATGACATAGTTAAAGGAATTAATGTTGGACCAACATAAACAGCAGTCCCAGACTCCATTGTTAGTGAATAACAGTGCTATTTACTTGTGGTTCATAATTTAGTCTCTCAAATCCCTTGACTAGCATCACATTTAAAAAGGGGTTCTGAAATTCTCCATTACTGCCATTACTTACAATTTTTGATGCTGCATTGATTATTGAACTCTCTATCTTTTTATCCAGAGCTGTTGTGAAATCAATTTTACATCAAGAACACTTGCAGCATAAAGGTTTCTAAATCAAAGCCTTAAACTTCTAAGGGGGAAAGTCTTAGGAGGGGAAATTGAATGAAATATGCTCTCTCCTCTGCCGCAGTGGTGCCCTAGAGTAAGGCACTTAACCCTCAGCAGTTCTAGTGGAATAGCTCAGCTGCCCATAGAAGACTGCTGTGGGTTGATCCTACGCTTGAATGTGTGCAAATGTAACCAGCGCTGAAAAAGGTAGCTGCTGCAGAAGATCAGTACTAAATGGGGGTGTTAGCATCTGAAAACCACTTCATGGTGCCATGTCAACTTTTGACTTTCTTTATACAAACTGGTCAAATGAGACTCCATGTGAGGCTCCCATGATCCATTACAGGAACTGTGTGTGTGTGTGTTTTGATGAAATCATTCATCAGTGCACGAAGGAACACTGTAGGGCGGATCTTTGTGGAGTTAAATCTGCATCATACATAACCATTTTTTAATCAGAAGAAGAATCAGAAAATGTTAAACGCTTCTGCCTGCATCCTGAAATGCTGCATGGGAAGGGAAGCTCTGTGAAAAGGGGGGATAAGAAAATCCAGCTCAACCAGGCAATCATACTTTGCATGATTTTGCCAGAAATAGGTCAGGTATGAATAACATAGTTGAAGAATGCATGATCATTCCACAAAGAAGCCAAATTCAGTTCAGCATTCTGTTCCACACGTATTTGTTCTGTAATCACCTCTGGTGAAGCAGCTGCAGCTAACTAAGGGGAGGTTTAACACTACTGGAGTTCAAACCACTAGGCCCCAACCATTTTATTTTTAATTATATATTTATTAAAGCAATAAGAAAAGAACAAACTGAGAGGCAAGAAAACAAGAAAAAAGTTAATGGGAAGATACGATGCACGGCGTACTCAGCTACACAGGTGCAGTATGTGGAGAAAAGAGGAGAGCTTTCTCCTTACATTCCTCTAACAGATGCTGTTATAACATATGACTAGTCATGCAAAGAAACATAAATATGTCTTAAGTTTTCTTCTGGGGTTACTTCCTAATCCAAAAAAAGGTAAACAGAGTTGTTGGTGACTGTACTTGTCTGTGTGTTTGCAAATTATTATACTTTTTGATGAGATTTCTATTTGTATATTGAAATAAAAAAGAAAAGTAGTATTTTTGTCATTTTTACCAGTTTACTGTTGCTTGCGAGCTAAGAGAACTGTACTCAAAAGCATTCAGTGCAACTAGAAATCAGCATTTTTATTTTAGCAGCTGAAGCATATCATAATTGATGTGACAATATTTGCACAGCTTACATTGAGATAAGAAGGAAAGATTTGTGAATGAATCCTGAATTACTTAGAGAGAATACTAACCAAAGGCTGTTTCACCAATTTAAAAAAAACAAAGTCGGATCAAAACACCTAAAGTTCTATTGCTGGTGGTTGCTCAAGCAGACAACTTCGACCCTAGGAGTTAAAATGCCCTCTTTTAAATCCTTAAAATACTCTTTGTTTTTTTAAAACAGTAGCAAGGGGCAGGAAATAAAACCAGCAATTACTGTTAATGCTGCTGGAAACCATGACAAATTGTTCTTGCTATTTGTTTTTGCAGTGATTGGTGGTCTGCATGCAGAAACAAGTCCAGTTTTATTTAAACTTCAAGCTTGCATGCTAATTTTGGAATAGTAGCTCTAGTGTGGAGAGAGAGAGAAAAAAAGGGCTTCAGACAAGTAGAAGGACAAAGTAGGTCTAAAGTGAAGAGAGTCAGACATCAGAAGGAAAACAAAATGCAAAAAACAACAAACAAGCAAACATTTTTCTGTAGTACATAGAGGAGATGAGAACAAAGAAAACATGGGACCCATTAGATTGAAGGATGACTAACAGAGACAGGAGGTGTAAAGGATTGAGAAGGCAAAACTGAAAGTGAAAAAGATTTGGAAGCAAGAAATAAACAAAGGGAAAGTCAGGACTCGGGGAGGTGCATGACCGGCTTGAGCGATTCCCTACAAAGTGAAGGCAGAGTGATGAAGTGCTGATATATGGAGTCAACAAGTCTGAAGAAATCGAAGAGGCAAGGAAGAGGGACGCGGGGGGTGTAAGGGATCTCCAGCAGGGGGTCATGCAACTGACTCAAAGTCATAAAAGAGGTACAGGTCTAAATCACACGCATCAACCTCACATAATCATTCTTCTTTTTTTCTTTGGCCTGTCCTGCTCTTATTTTCTCACCTTTCCTGCAGACCAAGCAGAGTGAACTGAACTTTCTCTTCAATAGAACCTTTTACCTCTCTCTGTGTACTGGACAAAAAAAGGAAGCTTGCAATCCTGCCATGTCTCCAATGGATTAGTTATATGATTATATATGCTGTTTGACAAAAGCTTTTATCCTGCAGAACTCAAAGTGATACACCAGGCGATCTATAGGGAAAAATTGTGGGCGAGTCTCATTCGCGTACACAAAAAAGGCTTAGCGCAGCTGCACAAAAACAGAAATCTGCATTGAACTGACTGTTCCCATTGTATCAACAGTCGATGCAACATATGTGGCATACTAATAAATACTGCAAAAATAGATTCTGTTGTCATTTGAGTGAACATGATGTGCCAGGTGAGAGATTTAAGTAACTTCACTGATCTGGATATTAATGCTGCTCTCTGTTATGTAAGGACACTTTTTATTCTCTTTTTATTTTTCCTATGTGTGGCAGTTTTTTAATATGCAAAAGGGGGAAAAAAAGAAATCCTACAGCAGGAGTCCTGTGGGTGATGAACAGCTTGTTGGTGAAACTCACAGCGGATTGCAAGGACTGCGCAAGCCAGCAGAACGGCTGCAAACA
Source organism: Neolamprologus brichardi (assembly GCF_056152115.1). Lineage (NCBI taxonomy): Eukaryota > Metazoa > Chordata > Actinopteri > Cichliformes > Cichlidae > Neolamprologus > Neolamprologus brichardi. Next base: position 23,473,488 of record NC_142115.1, read on the forward strand.
GGCAAAAATTGGCAGACAGAAAAATATATTTTTTTCTAGTCACTCCTTCCTGTATGCGTGCTACAGGAACCTAAAGATATCCATGCAGTCAGTAAGTGGAACAGACACTTGTCAGAGCTACATTAAGATTTAGAGATTTATGTTAGACAGGCTTAAACTTATCAGTTTAATGTGCCTCTTTTTTTCCTTTATGTCATCCTGTATTGTCAGTTGCTTGAAAATTAAACAGTTCTTTTAAATGTCTTCTTTAATTAATGCTATTCACTTCGATTTTATTCTTCTCTCTCAATGTTCTTTTAATCCAACCATAAATCTGTTAATGACTTTTCCTTTAAACATTTTCTGATACCTCATTCTTTTATTCACTCCCTCTAACCAACCAGAGCTGCAATATGGCCTATGTCAGGTTGGCCATAGCCCATGATTCCTATTACCATTTCTCTCGAGAACCTCCTTACGTGCCACGAAGACTATTAACAACTGGTAGCATTCCACCTCTTGTTGCTGTCATGCTGGGCTGAAAAGTTGGTTTTATTGGGATGATCATACATGATGTAATGACAGGTGTGGTATTTTGGATGTTATAAAAAATTACATTCATTTGTTTATTCAGGTGGAGGAGGGGTGGCAAACCAAGGAAGCCTTGCTAACACCAAAGTAGCTATTGAAAAAGGTATTTACAATAGAAACCCAAAAATCAATTAAGATTTTAATTACACTAAAAAACTAGTCAGTAAAAGGAGCCCAGGTTAAACAAAAATAAACAAATAAATAAAAGTCAAATAGAAATAGTCTCAATATATGAGAAGAAACTGGCTCTGTGCAAGTTGCCCGACTCACTGTGACTTGACACCACAGCCTCTGAAAACAACCGTGCTAAAAATCCTGCTAAAGATTTACGGGGCAGGTCAGATCCTTTGTTGTAACAGTAACTTGCTGGCCACTCCACAGCGGACGGCGCTGACCTCCGGTACAGAAAGGAGACAACTCGGATGATTCCCATGGCTCTCTGCATCCAGCTTTCATTTTAATCCCTAAAACTCTGACCCACTCCATGGCCTCCCTGCCAAGGCTACCGTCTTAGAATTCATTTCCGTATATTTTCTGTCAGTGTCTCTGCTGTCTTGCTCCTTTGTTGTTCTCTCCTTCCCATGCTCCTCTCTAGTACTCTCTTTTGAAGTGGTGGACTGCCGAGATTTGGTTAATTTGTTGATAAGGGAGACCTGGATAGGAAGTAAAAACCATCTACAAATACTATAAAGCAGCAATTTTCAAAGTAAAAACATGCAAATTATAAAATAGATTTAATGTAAAACAAATCAAACCCAACTCATAAGGGACAGAAAAAAAAGATTCTATTTTCTGGGTTATGCATATTTTTTCCCTTCAACTATGATATGTAGATGGTGATTGAAAACATTGTGCTGGCCATAGCTTAGAAAAAGTGCCACTTGTTCATTAAGTTAAAATCTTTAAAAAAAAACAAAACCCTCCCTCTTATATTCGATACTGTATGTTTATAGTTTCAAGGTCAAGAACAATGGGGAGATAAAGTAATACCATTTACCCACAGTACAGCCTGTCAATATGCCCCTGAGTCTGCCTAACATGCCATTACGTGGCCAATGGTGTGTGAACTTGGCCGTATCTATAGCGGCTTGTTCAGCCAGGATGTGCACATCATGTATGTACGAGATGTCCAGGCATCTACCTCTACCTCGCTGTAACTCACATCCCCTGAACTCAACTGATTCTTCACATGAAGTGTGTCTGCTACTTCCCACTAAGTAATGACAACATAAAGCATGTTTATGACCACGGTACTCACTCAAATGGGAAAGGCGAGCATATACCGAGCACATATATGTGTTAGGATATATATCAATATGCTAAACAACATCATCCACAGCCGTTTTTTTTTCAAGTTTGGATAGATAGAAGGAAAAGGAAGCGGAAGACAGTGGTCAGGGTGACCAGTAGAGTGACAGCGCCAGAGTAGTAAGTGTTAGAACAGATAAGAAAAAAGGTGAGACAGTGTTAGGTCTGCTGTCTATCTGGCCTGTCTCTATGAAGTTAATAAACTGCTCAAGAGCAAAGCATCATGGCCATCAATCATTCCAAAATGGGAAGTAGGAGAGGCAAATTGAAGAAGAGGGGAGCGATGAAGGGCAGTTGAGCAGGACACAGGGGAATGGGTCAAGGTCGAGAGGAGAACTTGAGAAAAAATTGACAGTTGGTGTTATAGTAGGACTGAATGGCCCAGATATTTGCTGACCTTGTCCTTATTCCCTCTTCTGCTGGATGCCCTTTCGATATCAGAGGAAGGGATAGCCTGGAAGAGACGGGAAGACAGTAGCAGGCCAGGAAGAGAGATAAAGTTTGACATACTAAAAAATGTCTTTCCGGGTAGAAGTAGAATAAGACTAAAGATTAAAGGCAGTTATGTCAATGTAAAAAAGAAACCATTCATTTCCTTCTGTCTCTACCTTTAACAGCTGCCAGAGAGACCCTAGAAAACTTTGATTCCCACATTCAAACATTGACTCGAATTGGCCTCATTACTAACGCAACTATCTGGATTTCTCATCTAACGTAAACTTTCCAGGTGTTTGTGTGTTCATGTGTGAGCACATATGCCCTGCTGTCTCTTGCACTGTCTTTGTGTTCACCTCCGTGCTACAGATTAATTAGCTTCTATGAATCTAGGTGGAGTACCAGTTGTCTATGTAATGAGCAGTGTGGAGTGAATAGGCGGAAAATTAACATTAAATTGCACATCATGCTCTGGGTCTGAGTGTATGGCAGCTCACCTCATTTTCTGAATAAGAACAGCATGAGGCACAGATGTTTCATCTCGACTTGGAAAATATTTCTAATTCCACTCTTGTTATTAATAAGAAAGGGTTTCTAACAACCTTGACTGAACTCCCCATGGTGTGCTATTAGCAAAGAACACAATTTAGTCGTTGACAGATATTTTTGGCTTTTGATTAGCTGCTGTTTTCTCAGACAAACCACTTTGATTTTGGGGGGTGTGTGCTTTTTTTTTTTTTTTTTTTTTAATAAAGCGTTTTACAGACATTAGCATCAGTTGACTTCACCATTTGAAAGAGTTTTGTGGTCCCCATTTGCTTTAGTCAGTTTCATATAAAATGACACTAGTCTGCTATAACCCCGGTGACTCTCTCTGATGCTGATTACCAACTAGCCTGGCTGAGCTGCTGTATTTAGCATATGACACAGCTGGAAACATCTATTTCTTCCAAGGAATGGACACAGGACTCAAAGGTCACCCCTAGAAAATCAGAAATGGGATCCATTTGTTTTTCACATACATACTGGGGAAAAATCTCAAACCATTGCTAATTTCTTTAAATATTGCTTTTAAGGAGTCAAACTTTCTTAATAATACTTTTCCAGGCTTCCTGAAGGTCATTCAAAGTTTTCCTTTGAACAATGACTGCTTTTTTGCTCATTTGTAGTCCAGTCCAGAATGTTTCCTAAGCCACTTAACACTGAACTATGAATCACTCATTTAAAAGGCACCTAACTCACAACCAGTGTTGTGTATACACATAGCATACAACTTAGCAAAGAACCCATTTTAAATAGCATCTTTAGGTGATTTGTTAGAAGCAGCCTATCACAAAAACATAATTTTTCACATTAGCTGAAAGTGTGAAGACATAAAGTTGCGCACACAAGGTGATTACAAAAGTAGAAATATGATAAATGCATCTAATCCTCCAATTCTCTATCTAGTACTGAAGCCCCATCAGAAATGGTCTCAATGGAAGTTGGCTGTGAAGAAGCTGTCCATAAGGAAGAAAAACAGGGAGAAAAGGCTGGGGTACACAAAGTTAGACAAAACTAGACTGAAAATCGGGACAGGTCTGTTAAGGAGATTAGGATAGGACAGCAGGGAGACAGAGACTGCAGAGACATGCAACAAAGTGCCCTGGACTTGAACCAAGGCTGCTCAATGTAGTCTTCGGTCATGGGATATGCTCACATGCTCAACCAAGTGAGCTAAAGAGGCATCACAGAGCTGTAATTTTTGGTTGCCATTATTATGTAATGAGGTGGTCAGTCGATGGGTAAAACAGTGAGTGTCTACAGTCATCTGCAAAACATGGTAGAGGCTCTCTCATGGTTTGGAGGTTCATTTAAACCAGGTGTGGGGAGATCTGAATGCAGAAAAGTACCGTCAGATTTTGGGCACCATACATTCTGGAAAGTGTCTGATTGGAAACAACTTCCCTGTCAACATGGAAGTTATTCCTAAACACATTGCCAAAGCAGTAAGAGTGTACCGAGTATTCTTGGATAAGGAAGCAGACAGTGGAACACAATCAGTCATGAACTGGCCACCGAGAGCCCGGACCTCAAAGAAAAGCTTTGAAATGTCCTTTAAGAAGCCTGGAGAGCTATTCTTAAACACTACCTACGCGAGTTCAGACTGTGTTAAAGAATCATTTTTTCCTGGAATGATCTCTGTAGTTAGGTTAATTCTCCAGCCGTGCTATTTACATCTCCTTTTGCCAGCTTGTGGCCACCAAGCAACCTTAATACATAATGATGAATTAATTAGGAACTGACGCCTTGTTTCATCTTCGGTCACCAAAGTCCCTCATCAACTACATGTCAGGCTTGTGCTTGTCATTTTCTGACTCTCCTCAGTCTTTTTTTATGGCACAAGAGAAAGAGAGGTTATTAATAAATTGATGAAATGGTGCTGGGCTATCTTTCATTTTGAGTCTGCATCTTTTTTCTCTTTCTCCCTTCTTTCTCCTTTTGTCCATGGTTCTATCACGGTTTTAGTGTTTTATTCTTATGCAACTAGTTTCTGCCTCTTGGTTCATTTCAGTGGCTGTTGAAAGCCTTTGTGGCTCAAATGGGTGGAGGCGAGCTGTAGAATTGGGCAATTGACTCACTTGGAGAATATTTTAGAAGGTGTTTTTTTCTTTATCAAATACCTAATTTATTGTAGTCTGGATGTAGTTGTGTGCTTGTCTGCATTAGAAGGTGTACTCTTTATGTGTATCTCTATCACTGGAAACACTGGGTATAAAGAGACTCACTCAAGCCAGTTGGGTCTTGTGTGTGTGTGTGTGTGTGTGTGAGTGAACTGTGCTTATGACGTGTGTACACTGGTGTATGAAAACACCATGCGCGTTCCTTCCCTCTGTCTGCAGATGCTGTATGAGATTGGACAAGCCCAGTCAAAGCCGTGTGGGATAAATTTAGCTCGTGCTAACACCCTTGGAGGCCTCTTAATAATTGAGAAGGCATCTGCTCCAATTAATGTGGCCCTCTAAATGGAATCCCTATTTAAATTTTCTCTAACTGGGTCACTCTCTTTCTCACTCTTCTTCTTCTCCTCTCTCTCTCCTTCTCTCTCTGCGGTGCAGTAAGGAAGAAAATGAGCTGCTTCTACTTTTAAATGGTTTTTAGGGTTTCTGAAACATCATCTGGGATGTTTTGCCTGAGGTCTCCCAAGCACGCGCGCACACACACACACACACACACACACACTGTACACACACACTGTACACACACACTGTACACACACTGAAATAAAGTTTTGACAGATTTTTCATGCAGCCCTCTTTTGAATGAGAAAAGGGAGGATCTCGGAACTTCTTTGAACTTTGATATGGCTGATAGATTTAGCCTATTAAATCAAAAACTGGGGGGAGGTGTTACCACTTGGGCGTATAATGACTGAGTAAGCAGTTACATTGCCTGCCTCCTGGATTCTGATTAGTTACACTTTGAGACAGTTAGTTCTCAAAGTGGATAAAAACTTATTGATTTCCAAACAGCAGGATATTAATTTGAGTAGTTGGCCAGATGAGTGTTTCAATTATCAGTATCATAAATACAAAGCAGTAAGCACTTGAGAGGTTGATTGATATATTTTCATAAAGGTAAAAAAAATGTTTAGTTGAGTTTTGGTGCACATCAACAGTATGGTGAGAGCAAAAATATGACTGATGATCAAGTAATCCATGATATTGAGTTGAATTTATGTCTGCTCTTAACATATGGCAATTTTAGCCAGATTTTAACCAGATTTGTCCAAGACCAGATTGGTCTTCAAATTTTGGATTACTTAAAGTAATCACAATTGCTTTTGACAAATCACTTCCCTGTGCTTTTCACCAGCTATAAATCAGCTTTATCCGAGTCTGTCACCAAACGGGCTGGGGTTCTCTTCTTGAATCCCATCTCTTTTTGCTTTCCAGTGTCCTTAACCACACTGACGTCTCATGCTTCCCTGCTTCACCTCCCTTAGTCTTTACCTAAACAGCCGTGGTATAAAATCATGACTGCTATGTAATCCCCGGTGGCTTTTCAGTATTTGGGCAATCCCTCCTGAGTCACACAGACTGTTTTGTTTGTGTGTGTCTCCACACTTTAGCTTTTCATCTGTCTGCTGCAAAAAAGAAGAGAGAGAAAAAATTAGGGTGCCTGATTGCTTGTGTATTACTGTGTGTATGCATCTGCTTGTGAGTATGCATAATATGTGTGGGTGCTTGTGCTTGGGGTTGGGTGTGCAATGCTAAAAATAGCTCTGTGGGCCATAGCGACAGGGAGATCCAGTATGCAGCTGGAAGCTGACTCACAGGGTGGACACTTTACTAGATGGATAACACACTGCTCCTTCGCCCTGACCCACTGTACTTCTTTCCTCCTTTCTTTCCTTTATTGCTTCCATTTGATCTAAATGGCTCACAATCGCAAAGGCTCATAGAATTGTAGAAGTCTGCAAAAAGATCAGTGACGTGTCATTTAGATCTCAACTGAAAATATGGTTTTATGAGCATCTCTAATCCAGATCAGGGAAAAAAGCAGGTTCTCACAGTGGAGTCATTCGCAATGGGAGGTAGACTGGTGTTTCACAGGAAATGAATAACACAACACAGCAGCTACAGTGCAAGTATTTTAAGGGTCAGAGTTTTAAAGTGTACATATATAGTGTATGAACACTCCCACACTGGGAGAGTGGCTCCAGCACATCCCTGGAAAGACATTTGAGATCTCTGTCCGGAAGAGTGGATACTTGGGAACAACAAAGATACTGTGCAGGACAAGCACAGCTTGAAGGATAAAGTCTACCCACAGTGTGAGTAAGGAACTGATAGATAGATATATTTTTTGATCTGCTAGGTTTACAGAGGGTGGTCATGAAAAGAGAAAATACCCAGTGAGCGGCAGTTCTCTGGGTGAAAATACATTGTTGATGTCAGAGGAAAATGGCCATGCTACTGTAAGCTGATAGGACGGCAACAGTAACTTAAATAACAGCTTTGTACAGCCAAAGTATGCAGAAAAGCATGTCTGAATGCACAACACATTGATCAATACATCGAACCTTGAAGCAGATGGGCTAATGCAACTACAATGCTAAACCACACCAGCTACCACTCCTGTTACCTAAGAATAGGTCTGATGTGCACATTTCAGATTGTGGCATAAACAACATGAAAGGATGGATCTATCAATGGTTCAGGCTGATGCCACTGATGTAATGGTGTGGGGAATATTTTCCTGGCACACTTTAAACCTTTAGTATCAACTGTACATCATTTAAACACTGCAGCGTACTGGAGTATTATTGCTGACCATATACATCCCTTTATGACCAGTGTAGCCATCTTCTACTTCCCGCAGGATAACCTGTCATGTCACAAAGCTCAAATAATTTCAAAATGGTTCCTTAAGCAATGACAGTAAGTTTGATGTACTCAAATGGCCTCCACATGTCAGCAGAATCTAGTAGAGCACCTTTAGGATGTGGTGTAGAAGAGGAGATTCACATCATGGATATGCAAATGTGCGATCCTATTGTGTCAATATAGACCAAAATCTTTGTTTCCAGCACTTTGTTGAATCTGTGCCACAAAGAATTAAGGCAGTTCTAAAGGCAATGATAGAAACTCCGGTCTACCCTTTTTAAAAACTGCATTGTCAAAATAGCTAGCAGTCTAAGCAGATTCTGTTTTGAATAGTACCCACATATGACAAGGAAGAAAGAAAATGGAACTGCAAGAGAAGGAGAAAAATAAGGAGAAAAATAGGTTTAGTTAAAGAGAGAGTGAGGTGAATAAGAATGAGAGTGAAAGAATGTTGAATGTCATTGGGAAAAAAAAAGGAAAAACAAGGAAAGGGGAGAGAGAGTATGTGTCTGACATGAATCTGTCTGCTTGTGTCACACTGCGTCTGGTCTCTTTTCACCTCTCCTGTGCCTTGGTGATCTAAATGGAAAAAGAAGTCCTAATGTGAATTTAGCATTCACATTGCATCTTGACACAATTCTGTCTCATGTTAAAAAATGAGACAGTGCAGGACAGTCAGAGAGGAGTGCAAACTAGAGAGGGAGAGAAGAGAAAACTGGCAGAAAGTCAGACTGTATGACTCAGAGAGGGGAAAAATCAGGGCTTAGGAAAAAAAAAGTTCACACTGAGATGTAGGGGGAAAGGGGATGAGAAAAAGACAGGAATAGTTAATGAGGGAATAACATAATTGTGGAAAACCACAGAATCTGATACACCTGTACCTTTCTACGCAGAAATGTTAAACTTCTCCAGCTTACATCAAAACCTGCCGACTCACGGTCTAGGTTAAAGCTATTCTAATTGACAGCAGCAGCTACCGCAAGTCAGAAAGCGGTTTCTCGTAGTCATTGGTTACATTCTCAAAGGTCAGCATGCAGGTGGTTTTATCCTCAACAAAGCTGCCAAGATTTGGTGTAGAGCACTTCATAAACAATATAGTGAACACCAAAGGGGTGAAAGTACCATGTGGTGATTACCAAGTGGCACACAAAGCAGATTTGTGTCTATAATTTGACCATTGTGCTAGTTTAGCACACATATCTTTACTCCAGTTTTCTTAGAGAGGTAGCTGGATGTTAGTGGTATTTGTGGCTACATACATAGAGATGCAGGTCTTTGAACAATGGACATTACTGCATGTGCAGGTGCATGTGTCTGTTTTCCTAACAAAACATGGCTAGTTGCACCCCTGCTGCATGTATAGATGCCCTCTGTATAATGAGAACACTGCCTCCTCTGAGACACGAGTGCACATACACGCACACACGGACACACAACAGCGACTTGAATCATCACCGCACTAGCAGAGCCATTCCACATGAGCACCTTTAGCCATTAAAATACACAGCTGAATGGAATACAAAGAATGGCTGAGAACTGCGTGCTGAGCTTGTTTCAGGGGTAGTACAAGTTTCTTCCCTGAATCTGACAAAAGAACTAAACAACCTCAATAAAGTCTAACTTGTAGTTGCTAATTTTAAGCACAAATTAACTTTCACACCACTAATTGTAAATAGCAACAGTAGCAGGGAGCGAATGCACTTTAATGTTTGATAGATATTTGCTGTAGTATTAGAAGGTAGTTGAAGGAATTATAGACAATATAGTGAACAAGAATCATTTACCAGTAAATGGGTGATTTGGGCACAAGGTTGGTTATTATGATGTTTTTAATGTCTCATTATTATCACATTTTTTAATGCAAGTATTGCACAGATATATATAATATATATAATATATAATTTTTATTTTTTTTTAGGAGGTTAATATAAACTATTATTATACAATTATAAATTGGTACTCTTAAACATATTTCCATTCATAGCTTTTTTTTCTGGTGATGTCCTATTCTGTTACATGAGTTACATCCTCTTATTGAGATACAATGTTAGTGCTATTCTTGTAAATTGGTAATACAATTTTTTAAACAATCATCTCTATTCTTATCTAATTAATACCCCTTAAAAAAATAATGGATAAAAACTGGCTGACGTATTTGCATTTTTGTCAGTAAAATCCATCATGCATTATCAACTGCTGCTTTACCTCCACTGTGGGAAGTTTCCTGGTTCTCTTTTCTGGTGCAGACATAGGCAGCTAAGAAAATGAATGGATGAATGGACCTGGATGGAAAGGGTTATTTAGGGGGATATTCTCTGCTAATTTAAAGACCAATAACATAAAAAACTGTGGTGCTTTCTGTTTAATTTTGGAGTCACAGAAATGAATTCATGCCTCATTCTCCGTGTTAGTAGCTCTGTCCACAGAGACCTAAAGTAGATAGAGTTGTACACTCTGTCCCTTACAGTTTGATAATTAATTTGTTAATTAGATATACTGATGCCTTGGTTTTTTAGGTCCTCTGTAATTAGTTACTAATTGGAATTACATCTCAAGCAGGGAGACACAGAAACAGAGGAAATTGGGTTTTGTGAGGGCGTAAATTGATTAGTGCTCTTACCGTTGTTTTAGTCATACCTGCTGTTCAGTCTTGTGAGGGAAATACATTCCTAAAGCCAAACAACATGGTCAAGAATTTATAAGTTATAAAATACTGTCTAAGAACTGGTTCTATCAGTAGCATTAAAATAATGGATGTACAGATAGCACATTTTAAAGAAGAAAGCTGTGCACTGGATTACATTTGATCCGGCTGCCCTTGTTAAGAGAAAGCCTGTCAGTTGGTAGATTTAGCTTATGATGTGTGTATGTATTCATTTTCATTTTTTGGTATCCCCAACACAATTAGCTTTTCTGACCTAACGAGGACAAAAATGAACTCCACTGAGAATGTGGAAAACAGAGACGCAAAGAGCAGGACAGAAAAAAGAGCAGGTGAATGGACAAAAGAGAGTTATAAATTCACAAGCTTATTTCAGATTCAGAAATGAATACATGAACTTCTTTTTACAGGTTAGTGTTGTGACGTCTGGAACCACTATTGATTCAAACATCTTTTATATTTTTCAAATGTGGAGAGCAAAATAGCGTTGTATTTCAAAACACTTTGTAAGAAATTACATTTTATTTAGCCAAAATGCACATTAATTGGATTGTTAATTGATTTAGTGGAGACCTATTGTTGGATTTTATTGTGTAAAAATAAATTGGTTTAGTCATAACTTTGATTTTAGACAGGATGAAACTCAAAGTCTACTTACTTGCTTACTTACAGAGTCTACTAACTCATTATTTGTGATGAGTGGACATCAGCCGAGTGTCTGCCTAGTGTTAGCTAACCCCCAGGGATGGACAGACTAAAGTCCAAACAGGGCACAGATAAGACTTCAGTCTTTTTTCCTCTTGTTAGATCAATTCTCATTTTGCTAGAAGCCACTGTTGGCTGACCATTGTAGCTGAACTCTTGCAGATCTGCACAGACTGTCACTACTCATGCCTCAGTTTATGGGATGCTGGGACTCACTAACTTATACAGTAATAATGATAATTATTATATAATTTGACTCATATTAGTTAGTGATACCACATAATAATTATATCATACACATCATAATGATACATTGGAGTGTATTGTCATCAGAGGCGGAAAGTAACTAAGTACAAATACTTTGTTATTGTACTTAAGTAGATACAGATATTTGTACTTTACTTGAGTAGTTTTTTTCCTGACTACTTTTAACTTTTACTGCATGCATTTTTAAATAAATATCTGTACTTTCTACTCCTCACATTTTCAAGACAGGCTCTTACTTTTGGTTTAAGGGGGACCCTTCATGAAAATGATTTGTGCCTAAACAGTAACAAATGAAAGGCAATCCTGTTCGTTTATTAATCACTATGAGGTGTGGCATAAAGACAGATGTTGTGGGCCAAAGTCATGGGTTAAAAGTGGGACGATGTTTTTTTTAAAAAAAAAAAATGGCACAACACCGTAAGGACTGCAGGTGTCCGGAAGTTGCGGTTGCGGTTGCGGTTTCTAGCTAGCCCTACTGAAGAGGAGAGAAAATAAAGGGTGTGACTTTTTTTCAAGTGTCAGGTAATTTAAAATGCAATGTTTCTATCAGGTCAACAAACATCAGCAATCACACAAACTGTTTGTGTCTACAGTTAGTTGTACAGTGTGTGGCTAGCTAAAGGCCCAGCTCCTGTATTTGACAGGGAGAGAAAACAAAGAGAGCTAACTTCACTCAGAGATGGAGAAAGATAAGAAAGGAGAGTTTATCAAATCCCAGTTTATCAGTGGGATTTGATAAGCTGGAAATGTAAAGGTTACATGTAAGTCTTCATGTTTTTAGATGTATAAATGTTGAGAAACATGCTGTAAATCAAACTGAGGTAGACTAACTGCTATTTAAAGGCTGTATGAAAATACAGTGCAGGATGAACAGGTTTGTTTGCTGTACTGTGATGGATTTAGAGTAGTGGCTGTGGTTTCATGGTCAGAGTAAGGTTACATCAAATGTAGCAGAGATTCGTATAAATTTTAGCTGATGATGTTTAGATTCATTCACTGAAATCCACCTTCATACCAATTTTATACCATCTAGAAAAAAGATATAAATAGTGTACTGTCATTGATGAAAATCAGCCAGGACTACTTCTTTCATCTGCTGACATCTGGTTGAATTAAGTTGTGTACATCCACAAAGAGCAGCAGGTCAGCTGATCACAGCCTGTGAACTGAGAAAATCTACTGGAGAGCTCGACAGAAATTATTGTGGGTTATGTTTCTTTTCCCCATACTGAGCCATTACAACCAATTCTAGGCTTCCCCACCTAATGAAACCCACTTTAACTCCTCACTATACATATTTTCCTGTTTAGAGGCAAAGTCACCCAAAGCTGATTATAATTAGAATATAAAGAAGTTAGACTGAAGTTGTTATTTCATCATTATGTTATGTTATTTTATCATTAGGTTAATATAGCACAAGGTTCAGTTAGCTTTGCACAAAAATATAAACCTCCTCCAAAGAGGTACTTTAATACTTTGTGCTTTATACTTTGAGTATATTACAGAGCTGGCACATTTTTACTTTTACTTGAGTAAAGAAGTTGTATCAGTACTTCAACTTTTACTGGAGTATTTGTACTTCTGTAATTCTGTACTTTGGCCAAGTCTGATTGTCATAGATCTTAAAGTGTTGAATGGTTTCTGGTAGGTGAGGATGTCTTGTGACTCAAAAACCATAGGTAAATATTCTGATATCACAGCTAGATAAGAGTCCTGCTGGGGTGCTGTAGGTTCTCTAATTGCTGTACTGGCCTTAATTGCGTAACATTTGTTCTTATTATGTACTACTTGTACCCATTATCCTGTAGTACCCCTCAGAAATGTTTCACTTTCCTACCTTTGAAATAAAGGTACTGAATGATAAATATGTGCTTAATAATGTGTTTGAATAATTGTTGAACAAACTGAGGCTTTGAATGGTGTCGATTCTGGGTCAGAAAGATGTTAGAAAACAAAGGCTAATGTCACAGCCTGTGATGTGATGTGCTTTACACTTGGTCACATTGAAATCTAGAACCACCTTGTTGTTGGTCAGTCAGTGAGATTTCTTTTCTCTAAATATCTAAAATTCATTAAACTATAAAAGGTAAATGTCCGGTCTTTCAGGCACTGAATAAAATTGCTCTTGTCGATCAAATCACCCGAAAGTTAGCTTTTGCACTGATAAGAAAGCAAATATCTTAGAATATGAGAATAACTGGTTGCTTCAGGACTACATGGAAATGACAAGGCAGGAAATGGGGTTTGTTTTGCTTAAAATAGATGCTGTAAGACCAAAGTTGTTTACAACATTAAGCACCAGCTGTGTTCAGACAACCATGTTTACTATCTGTAAATTAGACATATGTATATGTATGTATACTGCTGTGTGTTACTGCTAAGTATACCACATTTTCACTTTCAGTTGGGAAGTAGTTAAAATAGTTGGGTATATATATGTTAAGCCATATCCATGCAATAATTGCCTAAATGCTGTAAAATGAGCCAGAAGGACACTGGTTCAGTTGCAGAACTCTGTACTTTTCCACATAGTTCTTTCTGGCTCTAATAGAAGTAATTTTTAAAGCAGCTTCCAGGTAGTATGTCCAACTCTGCTGACCATCTTTGCCAAGCTTAGATCTCCTTATAAGATGCGTTCAAGGGGAATCATTTGCACTCAATTTGAATTTTCATCTATTTAATATGTCAAGTAATTTATCAAAGCCACCCAAAAAAGACTAAATCTGAATTTGGTGGAGGATTTGGACTTGAACCAGATTGTTAAAGCAGATTGGAATTTCAGATACAAACCTTCTGGAATAATTTGCATTTTGTGCACAAAAGATTTCTTTGGGAATTCACTAATCTCAAATTGAATATGCTTCCAATATAATTCTCTTGATTGTTTCAGGGTATTTTATTGTCTTTCTTGAATGCTTTAAGTGACTATTTTTATTCACAGGGCTGAATTTCAAAAAGACCAATGTGTCTTTGAAAGTGTCACATGATTATTTCCTAAATTATGAAATGGAACATTTTAGGATTAGGCTTTATTACTCCTATGCAGCATTTCTTCTGTCTGTCTTTTAATATCAACCCCTTCCCTCCCCACTGTACGAGCATGGACACACATAAATCTTCCTAAGGCTTTGTATGTGTGTATATTACAAAGAGATGCAATGAAACTGCCTTAATTCATTTTTTGTTTCCTGAGTGGTAGCAATACAGATTACTGGCCTGAATTTGACCCTCTTCTGAATGCTCAATTTGATTAGTAATTGCATAGCTGGATAATAAAAAATCTTTAGCCAGGGGATCTAATAATATAACTGAATGTATTTCTTTTATGATATTAGTGTAGAAAATCTCCCATTTATGCGCATTAATGGAGCTTATGGAGCTCATAGGGAAGTTTAAGGCTGGAATATAAAGCAATAATCATCACCTCCCGTAACTTATCTCATTCTGTTTCAGTTACATGCATGTCCACAGAACACATTGATCATTTCAAAAAAGCTCAGTCTGCCGTTTGCCTGTGCGAAACCCTGCTCAGTGGATACCATTACACTGTAAGCTGGAAAGCATCAACAGCCACCCCAAGTTACTGTTATATTTTCGAGATGTTGCTTTCGAGCTTTGCAACTCAAGATAATTCTGTTTACAATGAAAAACTATGGATTCAAGGCTCCATTTAGCATCTTGTATATATTGTTACATACAAGGGTTAACCAGCTCTGTTCCCTTTACTCCACTCATTTATGTTTCTGTTCTGACAAGACAGCTTCCTGATTAGGCAGGAAAGCTTTATTGGCAATTACAGCTGTTAGATGTTTCCTGTAGTTGGTCACCAGGTCTCGTGAGGGATTTTGGCCAACTCCTCTTTACAAAAACTCTTTTAATCTTTTAGGTTTTGTCACTGACATTTGGTCTCCACTGAAGTCTGGAGACTGGAGCTAGACAACTCAATGACATTAATGTGCTCCTTTGTTTCCTTGGTAGTATGTTTTAGATCATTGCCATGCTGGAGGACACACTCATGATCTATCCTCAATGGTGTGGCTGAGGGAAAGAAGTTCTTATCCAACTTCCAAATTCAGCACGGGATCAAATAATTATTTCCCCCACTGTAGGTTGTTTGAAATGTCAACATGGTGAAAGCCTTTGCTGCTGCATCCTGTTGCAAGATGATCTCTAATTACATGCCTACTTACATCTCTAATTACATTTCAGGGAAAAGTAATGAAAGGAGTTTTTTTTTAAATATAACATCCTTGTAGCGTCTTTCTGTTATCTTTAGTAACTAAAGACTTAATTCATGGTCACCCCTTAAGTAATCTACAAGTGTTTTCTCTTGTGAAAATGTCAAAGCCCTAAAATGTCAAATACATTGTAATGTGTCACTGTTTCCTTGCAAATTGTAAATGGCTGAAGAAGTAATGTGTTTTCTCACTGGTTGCATTCATATATATGGTTTATGAGTGTTTCCCGCTTTTCTGTCTTCCACCAGCCACCACTGAAACACTTTGGCTATAGATAAAAGAAATTACTTTCACAGAGATAAAATGATGATCAGATCAAACACCTTACCATTTGGATACCACATAGAACTTCATTTATATTTCTTTACAAGGTGGGGACTGTAAATGTATTGCTGACACACACAGACGTAGATCCTGCCACCTACACGTCCTGTACACCACTCAGGGGGTGTTGGAACCTAAGGGCTACCTGGCCACCTACCTTACTGCACTGATGAATAAAACAACAGTCACTTGGAGCTATGTGTGTGTGTGTGTGTGTGTGTGTGTGTGTGTGTGTGTGTGTGTGTGTGTGTGTGTGTGTGTGTGTGTGTGTGTGTATGGCAAGCTTCTGCTGACGTGCTGGCTTTTAAATGAACTCCTCTGGCTGGCTCTTTGGCTTGCAACCTGATTTAAGTGTCTGCATGCATATACGATAACCTGAGAAGCAGCAGTAAATGACCACTGTCAGAAGAAAGCCAGACTCATCCACTTGGCATCATTCATCTTTCACATGCCTTTGCACTGCGACTAAGGCAGGTCAACTAAACATCGTGCTATAATTTTTCTTTTTGTTTTTTTCTGACTGGAAGGTCCACACTACTACTTCAAAGTGTGATTTCTAATGATCAGCGTCTTTCACTACATTTTGTACTAAATAGTTTTAGACCTCAGCCACAAGACCTTAAGACCTGTTGCTGGAGGTTACTGGCTAATGCTAGGTGAAATCGACTGTAAGCAGGGTGCTGGACCAAAACCCTCCTTGTGTTTGCTGCATTTGCTTGTATTTTGGATGAAGGCAGCAACTTGTCTGCAAACACTCTCTAACTATTTGTTTGAGTGGTAGTACCATAACCTGAGGACATTCACCTTCAAAGTAAAGACTGTGCCTCACCCCACCAAGGGTTCACAACCACTTGGGTAGTAAAAGTAGTCTTTTATTGTTTGCAGGGAATTTGGCATGTATCTTACAAACTACTGTGACAACCTGCTAGTTACCAAAACAATGGCAAAGAAACTATTCACCAAGCGGTTGTGGGATATACGCTTTTCCCTAGTGTCCGATATTTGCCAGGGGATCATTAATTAGCTTCCTAGGCCTGTGTGACTGAGGCCTTATTGAGTCATTTTACTCAATAAGGTAAAATGACTTAACGTTGCAGATACTCAAAAAGTTGATTCTATTTATCTGAACATAGTGTTTCCAGATGATGTCCAGATGAACATAAACAACTTTTTTGGGAATTCCTTACTTTGAGCATGCATCAAGACCTTTGCAGATACCTTTTGCAACTTTTTTGCAAAGCTCTAAACACATTTTTAGCTATGCACTTTCTAGTTTCACAGTTACGTTTGCCGAAGCTGCAAGCACAAGGTTAATGATTGCAACGATCTATAGACACAATCTTGAGAAGCAGAGTAGGAATAATGAGTGTACTGTAAGAGACGATGGGAATTACATTAATGGAATTACATCTTTTATAACAAAAACAACATCTCATTTCTTCTAATAGTAAATGTGCCATGTAGATTTATTTTGTAAACTGTATGATGACCACATGAGGGTGAAAATGATGAACATTTTTTTGAGTTACTTTGTGTGTGATCTGAAAATTATTTTCTCTTGAATACTGGAAACTGTTTTGATGCAGTTGTTGGTTGTTCCTCATTCACTCAGGTTTTGTGAATGAAAACTGAAAACAGTTTTTTCTTTTATATTTTGATAGTTTTGAGAAATGGCTGAAAGGTTTCAAGAAACATCTTTTAAATTGTAAAAAATTGTAAAACATTTGTCTTCAGGTTAGATTTTGTGTTGTTTTATTTTGTTTTAACCTTCATAATGGGTTTTTCAAGCCATGTAAGCCTTGATCTCTGCACACGGCTTTTGACAGCAAACTTTATTACTTGACTGCTGAAAAAATGTCAAGGGCTTATGTACTCAGCTTCAAAATTCCTTGAATCTTGCTTGTTTTTTATCATGGAAACCAGGCCTTTTCATTAATTCTAATCAAATGTGGATCCCACAAAAGTGATCCTAGAAATGCATTTTATATTTAAATATGAGCTACAAACTCTGTTCTTCTTTTATAATGGCTTTTAAGTTAATTATTTGGATAGATAACATTAGATCAAATATTGTAGTCATATAAATGTGAATTACAGCTGAAGCAGAGAATGTCACTTTAATGGACCATAACATTATCAGATGGCTATACCACTGACCCCCTGCCTTTCTTTAAGTTACAATAAGGAAACTGTTTCCCAAGTGAAATATTACATTGTTCTGGTTGCATAAATACTGTGAACATGCATTTAAAAAATTCTAATGTTGCTTTTATCGTCATATTAGTGAGTTATTGTTCTGGAAAATGTATTAGATGTTTCTGTGAGTTTTCTATGTGTCATTTTAATTTTTCTTAAATTCTCAAGAAAGGTACAGAATATTTCAATAAGATCCCAGATAGAATTCCCAAAGCAGGTGATTTGTACTACTGTCTTTCTCTAACTTTAATCTTTGCTGAATTTCCAAACCTCAAAAATGCAGAAGGAATTTCTTAGTTGATGAATGAGAAGTGCATCAAGATTCTGCTTGTTCACAACGACGCCACCGCTTTGGCAACCATCCATCATGTAGCTACAAACACTGACGTGTTATCGCTGTAATGAATATCTAACATCAGGATTCATTAGGAGTTGATTATAACCACTTAAACCTACACGGAAACGCAGACTGGCAGGTTAATTTTTGCATGTATGAAGAGTATGTGTGTGCACGTGTCCAAATATGTCAGTGTTTTTGTTTCTGGCATGCTTGTGCAACCGCGAGGATTGCCCATTGCTAATAGGTTTGTAGATAGAGGAGCTTTATTATGCTCTTTATGACCTTTTAACTGACTCACAGCTTACTGTTGAGCATATGTGTGTGTGTGTGCATTTGCATGAGTGTGAGTATTAGTAGTGAATATGAGCAAGCTGAGTGCAGGTTTGCAACAGAATGTATTCCGTGGGGGTGGTAGTGTACTGAGAAGAGGCCTTGAGGGAATGAGGGCTTGAGAGATAGGTGGTGGAGATAGAGCATGACAGAGGGATAGTGATGGGTGGAGGAGAGAAAATGTATTTCATCAGAGAGAGAGAGAGAGAGAGAGATAAAAGGATAGGCAGCGAGACAGAAAAAAGAATGATGGAGTGAAAATGAGGAAAACAAAAGTGGTACTAACTCTGCTCCATGCTGTGTGTGGGCAGATAGCATGGCAATAGTGAAGAACAATATAGTAAGACAAAGTAAATGAAAAAGAAAAAATAGATCACTCATTTATGAAGCAAATATACACCTGATACTACCATTGCGGCTCTAAAATCTAACCTAATTTTGGACTACAAATGTAGTCTCATGTTACTGTTCTGTGTTGTGATTATCCCCCTGCTGAACCCCCTACATCGGTCTGTCATTATCTTACAAAGAAAGGCATATAGCAGTTATAAAAAGTACATGCCCCAACTCAGTACATAAATGAAAGCAGGGGAAATGTGGGGAATGGTTTGTTGCTGTAGCTAACTGGATCTTTTCAGAGGCTTGTGTATGATGGGCTGAATGAGAAATAAGTAACTTGCAGTAAGTAATGATATGCTAATAAGCCATGTTTTCATTCTGCTATGCTAGTTAGCCATACGGAGCAGTTAATCATTCATTAACACATGTTCTTAGAACATTTATTTTAAGCATTAATTACAAATAGGTCAGCATAATGAAGTACGGTTTTCCTTTATGATGTAATCATAATCAAGCGATCACATCTGTTATATACTCTTTTTTTTCTTGTTCATCCATTTTAATGACTTGAGGTATAAACTAAAATGTGGATTTAGGAAATGATTACAGATCTACTTGATGATATCCTTGTGAATTGCAGGATTGAGGACCCAAATGGAGACACAAAAGATTCACTGACACACAAAAGACAAACCTTTATTTCAGCTGATAGAAACTTGATAATATAAAGTTCACCAGGACAGTGAAGAAAATTCAAAACTGAACCACAGCAATGATTGAAGACCCTAAGATAAACACGTAGGCAAAATAGCACGTGAGGGTACTCAGAGAGTTAGACACAGGAGGGTAATAAGATGCAGGTGGAGATAGTAAAAGACAATGAAAATGGAGTAGAAGTAAAACTACACACAAGACACTAGAGACAAATGACAATAGAACGAGAAGACAGTAACTAAACAGGGAAATGGAGACAGATGAATAGACTTGACAATTAACTTGAACTTGAACCCAAATCCAGACACAAAAAATGGACTGAAAAACAAAAGCAAAACCTTTATTTCAGCTGATGGAAACTTCACAATATGAATTTCACCAGGACAATGAACAGAATTCAAAACTGACTGGTGAAACACAGCATGGATAATACACACTGAGATGAGGACTGAGGGAAGACAACACAATTTATAGACAAAATGGTAATCAGGGAAATAGACACAGGAGGATAACAAAGGTAGATTGACAACAACACAGAAGGGAAGGCGAAGCTAAACACGAGGCACTAGAAACAAATGGCTACCAAAATACAATAGAAAGTAAAAGCCAAACAGGGAAATAAAAACACTTGCATAAACTTAACCTAGGAGACCCGGCAAATGAGGATAAGACAGGAAACACTGAGGAAACAAATTAAACTCTATAACTAGGACTAAATTATAACAAGAGTAAAGGCTCCCAAAATACTCAAGAATAGAAACAACAGAATATATCAAAATCGCAACCTAACCCAGAAACAAAACTAAGAACACCTAACACACAAGCTGGAAATAAACCTCAAAAAACACAAAGACAAATCTGAGATCATGACAATTCTGCTTTGGAGTTTGTTTTTCATTTTCATTTATATTAGTGCTGCTTTTAGAACAAGTGCTTTCTTTCACTGAAAACATTCATGTTCCTACTCTTGCGTGCATTCGTGTAGCCTAACTAGTATTTAAGTGCTTAAGCAGAAGAGAAACGTTGTGGCAGCATAACCAAGGACAGGAAAAGAGTACTACTTAGTTATTGAAGTGCTTGTGTAATGATAAACAGAACTCAAAAATCTGTAGAGGACAAAGAGAGGACATGAGGTTGTGAGGAAAAACAAGCGGGGAAGTTGACAAAATGGATAAGACGGGGGATGTGAGAGGAAAAACAGAAAGATAAGTGACGAGAGAAGGGCCAGAGGATGGCAGGTGATGACAGGGAAAAAAAAATCATGTATGTTAGATGACATAGATGACAAGTATGTGATGGAGGGATAAAGATTAGGCTGGGTGAAAAGAAGGAGAAGCAGAGAGGCTATGTGAATTAGAGAGAACTGTGAAGGAGTGAAGTGAAGTAGAGGAAAATGCTGGAGAGAAAAAAGAGACAAAGGGGTGGAGAGTTTAGAAGTTTTGAAATTGTAACTATAGGGAATTGGGACGAGGATAGAGTTTGATAGCGTGAGGTTGAAGAAGACTACGGCAGGAATATAAATGTCAGAAGATGCTGAAGACATGCAGTTTGCTGGAGAAGGAGGGCAAGAGAGGGCGGATTGTATAAATCCATCCTTCCTTGAAATATAATATGACATTTATGATGTGTACAAATCTGGAGCCTCTTACCAGCGCTTCAGGCAAAATCCTCCCAAATGTTCGGCATTAATCAGGAGGGTGAGCTTTAAAGACTCAAGGTGCTCAAGTAGAGCGGCTTCGTGCGTTAAAAGCAGATATGAACGTTAAATTCAGATGTTTTTTGATACCTGTTTTTATTACCATTTCTTTCAAGTCCCTTACAGTCTCTCTTACACTTTCCTTTTAAACACATTTCCTTCATTTTTGTTTGTTCATTTTTGTTGTTGTTTGTAATTCATCAAATACTGAAAAAAGTCTTCCACAAAAAACAAGCCAGCTTTGTGTAAGTTTTATTTTTTTGGTTGTTAAAGGGTTAATGTTTTCATATGCTGATGATGTCAAGGTTTGCTTGTTATATTCCAGTTGAGTTTGATTTTTAACATAGTGTGAATGAATTGCTGTTTGGTACCTAACCTTTGGTTGTTGGATATTACCACCATTCAAATGTGCCTGCAAGGCTTTTGCTTCATTATGACAATGCTGCAAAAGAAGGTAAAGAGAGAATCATGCCTTTCTCAATAGAGGACATATCTTTCAGAGCTTTCTGTTGTATTTGAAAACATGGCTTCTTGATTCTAGGAAACATAATCACCTGCAATACTGCATACTGTTTGGCGAAGTAGGAACAGCAGAGATAAGTACACTTGGATTTTGTGTTGTTTTGCTTTGCTTTGTTTTAAAGGAAATACCGAAAGTTATTTTTGGCCAAGTTTGACAGCCCTTTTTGGAAAAATAGAATATGTGATTTGTTTTAAAAGATGCAGGAAACATCTGAATTATTGATTCGATAATAAGAAAGCCTCTGTCTGCCTGCTGCACACAGACATATACACATTTTAAGTACATCGAGTCTTTTCAAGCCAGGCCAGATTTACTTGGATTAGATGTCACACACTGCATCACATTGAAATAAGAAGGGGGAGGGGGGGGGGGGGGGGACAAGAGTGATAATGAGAGCAGAGAGAAGAGATAGTTAGGGAAATATGAGGAGGGAAGCAAGCAAAGAAACATGGGGTAGAGAGCACCAAAAATGGAGGAAGGTTGAGCTAAATAAGGAGTACAAAATGGAAAACAGCTTGAAAGGGAATGTAGGCATGACGAAGCATGATAGAAAGGCAGAGGACAAAGAACAAAGAGAAAGAGAATTAGGGAAATTGGCTAAAAGAATGTTGAAAAGAGACAGACCTAAGGAAAAGTACAAATGTGAGAGATTGTGAGGTGGAGAGGAAATGAGCAAGTTAGGATAGTTGACAAAGAAAGGGAATCTCTTCAACAGGTAAAGCTCCAAATCAGGAAGTAGGAAGGCAATAATCCAATATTTGGATCGATTATCAGTCTGATTTTGGCTCAAAAAGGCCATGAGTATTTTATGCTTACTATGCCAGCAACTGTGCACCAGTTGCTAGAGGGAGAGCTAACATAGCATGGTAGGTAACAGCAGTTTGGACGTAACTCGTGCTGTGAGGCAAACAGCGTTTCTTTTATGTCTGTAAAAGTTTTGACAAGCCCTCTCACTCTCATTATGGAAGCTTTTATTGTGCTTACAGTAACATAGCATGTTGTTATTTGTTCAATATTATTTTTGCCTCTTCTGTATCCTACTCCATACATTTGTCTGTGAGGAGATGCACTCATGTGGTTGCTGGAGATGTTTGCAAGTTGCTAGGTGAAATCAGTAGCAAAAGGTGTGCTGCACCAAAACGTTTTTGTGTTTGTGGCAGTCATTGTAGTTTGCATAGAAGGCAAGGCAAGACAAATATATTTATATAGCATAATTCAACAACAAGGTGATTCAAAGTGCTTTACAGAGACATTAAAAAACAAAAACAAATCAAAAGCATGATTTAAAATTGATAAAAAAAAAAACTGTAGATAAAATCAGAACACAAGATAAAATCAGTAGTTAAAATGTAAGTTTTGAAATTTAAGCTTAAAAGTGTGGATTTGGTGTTTTATTCAAATGCAGCTGAGAAAAGGTGAGTCTTCAACCTGGATTTAAATAAACTGTGTGTTTCAGCTGATCTGAGGCTTTCTGGGAGTTTGTTCCAGATATATGGAGCATAAAAGCTGAATGCAGCTTCTCCATGTCTGGCAGTCAGTGTCTAGAAAACACTGACTGGTGCCTCCCCACTGTAGCCAACATGTTTGGAAAGGCATAACTTTTAGTTTGAATGTTCTCCGTTTTACAGCTTGTCTTACTTTTCAAATCTTTCATGCGAACTGCAGGCAGTCTGCTAGCAACTAAAGCAATCTATTTGAGTTTTTACGTGCAGCACTGTACACGTATAGATCTGTGTGATTGGAACTTTAGAAACTTTATCAATTTCATTCTGCCTAACATCACCCTCTAGTAACCACTCGCCAACTGGTTGAGGAATACACATTTTCCCTTGTGACCAGTGGTTGCCAGATGGCATCTGTGATTGGGGCCAGAGTAATTTCACACTCAGGTCACAATTAATACAAGAAATGGATCAGTGCAAGTTTTGTCTACATGCTGACATGATAGATAAGAAGGAGAAGATAGACACTTTATCAAACAGAGCTATCATTTCACAGTAGCTGTCAAGGGTATACACAGGTACACTGAAGATACACCTTAGGTCATTCAAGTGGTACATTGCTATCACTCTAATTATCATTTGCTTATAACTTGGCTTGGGCTTCAGTATATTTTCATAACTGGCTCACAGCCACCTACTCTACTGTTCCCAGATCCCTGACAATGCTGGCCAGACAGGAGCTGAGTCAGCTGTTGTTTGGAAATCAGCTGGACCTTGCCAAAAAACAGTCCAGAGCTGACTTAAAGAGAAACACAAAACAAATGTTGCTGTCAGTTTTCTGTCCCTGGTTGCACACAAAGGGATATGAATTTAAATGTATCTCAGATGAGCTAGTTATTTCACCTAATGCTTAATGAATGAAGACACACAACAAATGTTCCACCTACTAAAAGTATATTCATATGTGTGGGAGGAAGCAAAGCCTTGGGTATCAACAGTAGGTCTCTACAAAGGAAGCAGTACGGCAAAGGTCTGTCTAGATTAGAAGGGGAAAAGGTAAGACAGGGACAGAGACGTGGCAAAGAAAGCGGCGACCTTGGCACAGCTTTGTGTGACAGTTTGACAAAGAACTGGCGTGCTGCTGAACTACAAATTCTGCTGGCTGCTCGCCTCCTTAACGATGGAGCAAATTAATTTACGTGCCTATAATGAAAGAAGTGAAGGAGGAGGGAAGCAGGGAGGAGAGATGAAAAAAGTAGGAGAACGAAAGATTTTTCTTGCACAAATCAGGTTACCTGGGAGATTTGTCCGTGAATGCACAAGGGGATAGACGGCAATCAGAGGCATCCCTCTGACATATAGTCAAGCACGCACACACACAGTTTGCTTCCATATTTCATTTAATTGTGCACACATGCTAGATATGGTCAGAGTAACCTACTGCAGATGCACAACCCTGATAACAAAGTAACCATGTTTCCGGGGATACTTGAACACAATAGACCCTGTATCTAGCAAAACTACATGAGAATTGTGTATGTGAGTATTTTCTGGTGTGAGGTCATATGATAAATATTAGAGCTGTTTTTATATCTGTTCCTGTCATCCTCCACTGGCCTGCTCTGGTCACCAGTGACCATTAATTCTTTGTCCTCCCCCCCTTTCCTTTCTTACACACACACACACACACACACACACACACACACACACACACACCTACACACACTTACACATTAATTCTATACTCCCTTTCAGCTCTCACATCACTGCTGTAAATAACAGTGTGTTTGTGTGTTTTGCACACGTGTGTTTGTGTGCGAGTGTAATTTAGGGCATTTGACACTGTAGGACCATAACCTCTGCCGTTCATCGCCATCATCACTCAGCACTGCCGCTACCTTGCTTTCATCATCACATTGAGCCGGAAACACTTAAGTCTAGCCTTGTCACAAATCAGTAATACATCATGTGATTTATGCTGTGACGTGTGTTTGTGTGTGTGTGTGTGTGTGTGTGTGTGTGTGTGTGTGTGTGTGTGTGTGTGTGTGTGTGTGTATTGCTACACATTATCCTTGTCAGGGTTCCTGTCACATTACTGTCATCAGCTGCAGTTTCAACAACAGGTGTGTGTTTGTTCGAGAGACAAAGGAATGATATTTCAGATATTTCTTCAGTGCCCCGTTTCGAGTCGTCCTTAAGAAAAGAAGAGAATCAGATAGAGGCATATGGTGATAGGGAGAGAAAAGAACAAGGGGGAGCTTTACAGTAGTAAAAAGCTTGAATGGATGAGCGTAAAAGGCCAGGAGGCAGGTGTAAAAAAGTAAGTGAGGTGGGAATGGATTTTCCAAAGCAGCATAGATGGCATTGTGAGTCTCTCCACCAATTATTATTATGTCAGAGTCACAATACCATAGGTATTGTTCCTCAGTTGAAGATTATTGACTCTGGTAGCCGAGACTTTTCCTGTTGCACAATAGCAACGCTTATCTCTCCTTTTAAAAACAAAAATTCAATTCAACTCTTTGTGTACATATACTGCAAATGTTTATGTTTCTCGCACATGACATCTCACTAAACCACAGTGAGTTATACATATACGATTTTACACAGAATGAACAGTAATCCCTTTGTTTTTCAAAAAGCAAACCCATTTTTCTTTGATAAGCAGCATTTTATGTTGTATAGTGCTAATTAAGCACAATAAATGTTTATAAAGGTTATCATGCCTACATAGTAAATTACAGTGGTTCCATTGCACTCTACAGCACAGCATCACACGGCTGCAACTGCTAGCGTGGGTGTAGACTCTTAGCCTTGTTAAAAATCTAAATAAAAAAATTAAAATTAACCTCTAGATAAACTTCTGTTGTGCAAACCAGATAATTATGCAGATAAATATGCATGTGTGATTACACAATGATGGCAATAAAGCTGACATTAAAGCCCACATACTGACTAATGATCACCCTTTGATCTTTCACAAACACACACACACACACACACACACACATATATATCTATATATATCTATATCTATATCTATATATATGTATATGTATATATATATGATGATTGAGTGTGTGAATCAAGATTTTGTTACTTGAAATTGACCAAATATGAACATGTAGATGCTGCTTTGTTTGTTAACTGCATATATTTACAGTGAATAAAAAGAGAGGACATTTAAAAGCGAACATTACTGAGATTCCAACAGATATTGGCTGGGGCAAAAGAAAAGACTATTCTAACTTATTTGTGGCTTTGTGTGACAACACATTCCCCTCTTTTTTCTTTTACCTCTAGCATCACTCATCCATCCCAGTGGGTTGTTTGGCAGGAAGTAGATAAACAAGTTATTTATTGCCTCTTTATCAATGTAAACAAACTAGGAAATGAATACTAAACACTTAAACATTGGATGACATTTGATCGATACTTCCTGACCAAAACACTTTATGTTTTTGAATCCTACATCACTAGAAATTGACCACTGTTGCTGATAATGCTGTTGACGTCGAAGGCATGGTTGGGGAAAAATGTTGATGATTTAGTACTTCTGCTCACACGCTGTATATGTGTGTATGTGTGTGTATGTGTGTGTGTGTGTGTGACTGCCCTTGAGGCATCCGTGTAAAGCAAGATTCAGTACTTTTATATCCTGGCTTGCTGATTTATGCTGTGACGTCTGCCTTTGCACTCACAATCACATTACTGGAAGGGAGGAAGAGCCAGGGCCCTGTGTGTTGTTTGTGTGTGTGCATGTCTCTGTGTGTGTGTCCGTGTTTGCTAATCAGCATGCAGTAACGCTGTTGTTCCAAAATAGCTGACAGTGAACAGCAGACATTTACCAATTGTCTGTTCTCATCTCTTGTCTTATGCTTTCTTCTTGTGAAAAGTTAATTATTTTTTAATATGTACACATTAAAGATGGTAATATTTGAGAGATTCCAAAATAGTTTGATTAGTGTTTGAGTTCAGAAGCCTCAAAAGGTTC
The DNA here is from genome assembly GCF_056152115.1 of Neolamprologus brichardi. Classification (NCBI taxonomy): domain Eukaryota; kingdom Metazoa; phylum Chordata; class Actinopteri; order Cichliformes; family Cichlidae; genus Neolamprologus; species Neolamprologus brichardi. The sequence goes on from NC_142115.1 coordinate 23,500,940, forward strand.
ATGCTACTCTTCAATCATTAGGAACAACAGGAGCCAAGTTTAGCTTTAGTGAAATAAAGGTGAGAAAGAGTCAGCGAACTGTAGTGTGTTTATTTTCCAGACTTAATTCCAATTCTTTGTTCACATTTTACCTTGGACTTTCATGCCCCCCTACAGTGACTCTATGCCCCAGAAAGGGGGCCCACCCACAGCTTGAGAACCACAGCCTTAAGGCATAAAAGCATGTTTAAAACACATTTGGATGAAGATTCAAATCTGCTTCACAGACCAAGGACATTTTTTTTTCATTATCACCTACATTTTTTTCCTCATCTCCCTTTCTGCATGCACACTGGGTCTCGATTAAAGAGTGTTATTTTCAGTCACATGCACGTAGCTAATATATCACCGTGCAGGTGTAGCAGCTTTGATAGCGAGATGATATAGGCGATAACAGAAGAAAGAAAAGTGACATGAAAAAATACTACAATACAGTATCTTCTTCTCCATTTCAATATCTTTTGTTACCATTGTGGTCACTAGATCCCAAAATGCATTGCTGGTGTGATAAAGGAAATACACACTTTACAAGGAAACAAACCATATGCAAAGAGAATGGTGTACGATGCAGTAAAGCTTTTAACATATGCCTGGGAGCACGTTACTATGGAAACATCCTTGTAGAAACCTAGATTAAAGGAGCCATTTACTGTTCCCTCTGCATGTTTGTAAAAAAAAAAGAAAAGACAAAAAAAATATTACAAAACTTTATCCACAAAGGAAAACACACAGAGAGTCATAAATCAGCTTACTAATGTCAAACATCTCGATGTGCTTTTGTCCTCTAGACATATAACCTTTACAGTGTCATGGTTCCAGTTTAAAATCTGTACCAATCCTCTCCCAGCAGTGTCATCTTCAAACTGATTGGGACCTTATTCAAAATTTATCACTAATGGAATAGTTAATGTCTTTGTTCTTCATTCTTTATCGCTTTGTCCAGGCCTGCTTGTCTCACCTCATCTATACTGCATGATTATAAAAACAACCAAGACTCAATCAGTTGCCTGGTATTTACAGTTGCCTAATGCTGAGGAATCAAGTGATTGAACGATACATATTTAATGAGGCCTTTGATGCAGAGGCAGTTAACATATCATTCCTAACTGCATGTGGTTTTGAATGAGGTGTGCGTATAAAGGCTGTGCTGAAATGGATTGTCCTTCAGAAGTTGAGTTTAATCAAAACGTTGTTTAAACTGTTGCAGATGTGATAATATTTAGGGTTTTACAAATTTAGCTGGCTACATATCTTTTTCTAATTAAATGTATTGACAATTAAATTATTGACAGTTTAACAGATTCCAGTAACCTAAAAAAGAGCATAAGAAATAGATTTTTTTAAACGATTAAACAGGCAAGTGGATTTCTAAAGCACAAGAACCAACTAATCTTATTGTAATAATGTAATACTGTATATGATTTCCTGGATGATTTGGATGACAAAGTACTGCAAAATAAAGACGGTGAAGTTTGGGCTCTCTGGAATTTAATCCACAACCTTTGTGGTATTAACATCAGGCTATGCACAGCCAATTACAGATATAGTTTTCTAAATGTGGTACAAAACAGCCCTTAGCCAATGTAGCCTTCTTGGTTATTAATGGATTTTGCTACCTGTGTCTTACACACATGCACAGGCACACACATCCACACTATACAGTGTGAGGCTTATTTTCTGGTCAATGAAATGCGGTTAGCAGTGCTTCACTGCGCTGGCTTACACAATTAGTGGCCCAGTGGATTCAGGGGATAAACTGGGTTGAATTGAGAGGCTAAAGAGAAGTAAAAGAAGAAAAAAAACATACGGTTAATTGTGTGTAACAGACCAAAGCATAGACCGAATCTCTGCTAGCCAGTCAACACCCCACGTTGCCTCATTTGTCTGTCTCAGCAGCACTGCAGGTTGACATTTATTTTTATGACTAATTTAGTATTCACTAGTGGGAACTTTATCTGCCACTACAGATATTAACACACACCAGTTCTTCTTCCATTTCCCCTTGTGGGGCAACTGTTTTGTCTGAGTCAGTGCCCTACACTAGGTAGTTTTTGACACTGGAATGAACATTCATGTAAGCCCATTAGTCCCTTCTTTTTCATGCAGGATGCCAGATCAGGGGCTAAATACTTAAAGTCTATATTTCTAGACTTATTTGAAGCTGATTTCATGAATGTGGGTAATATAATTGGTTAAATTTTGCTGCCTTTGGTTTCCAATACCAGTATTACAAGGCAGTTAGCCATTTAAAGAATGTAAATGAAGGAGATTCCCTGTAAACACATTACTAGCTATTTAGTAAGTAGTAGTGAGGTGGTTATATATTGGAGAACTCAAGCACAGGTGGAAAAGGCATCAGCGGCTTTTCTATTGGTAGGGTGAACACTAAATCCACTTGGATGGAATTATATTTTGAGGCATTTCTTTGAAGAATTCCCTTTGTAGATTACATACTTCAGAGTTCTGTAAAAATAACCCAAAAGATAATGCCTTTTTTGTTTCTTTCCTTCTTCTTCTCATAGGTGCCATCTTTGATGAGTCAGCACGGAAAGATGATGAGGTGTTTCGCCTTGCTGTGGCAGATCTCAATTTAAACAACGAGATTTTGGAGACAGAGAAGATCACCATCTCTGTGGAGTTCGTTGATGGGAACAACCCTTTCCAGGCTGTGCAAGAAGGTAGGGAGATAATACTGTGTTGTAACATTTATGCATTGGACCAAAAGGACTAATAGAATGTATCTGTTTCAAACTGAAATATGTTTTTCTTAAATATGTTGATGCATGCTCATCCAAGGAAGGTAATCCCCAAAAAGTTGATTCTGTTCATCTGGACGTAGAGTTTTCTCCCACTGTAAACGCTACGCCCAGATGAACAGAATCAACTTTTTGGGGATTTTCTTAAATAGCTTTTCTTATATTGGCCTTATATAGGGATGGGTGTAATTCGGTGTTTGCTTCACATATTCCAAGTTACACGTTTGCTTTAAATAGATTTTTTTTTAAAAAGGAATCATTTGTGTTTATTTTGATACACCAGCTCCTTTTTTGATTTTCAAATAATCCTGAATTGTTTATGTAACACAGTTAAATACATGTATTAATTTCCATTTGATCCAATGCAGATATATTTAAAAATGTGTAAAATTTGCAGTATTTCTACAGACAATCTTAGTCTTGTTATCATTTTATAACTGAAACACATAAGCATGCGGTGCTTTCACAGTCATTTCAGCATTTTCCTGACCTATTCTATCTTAAGAACATGAACTGATTCATGTGGGAAAAAATAACGATTTGAAAAGTTGGCCAAGTTCTAAAAATATTTTATTTTTATTTTGCATTGCTGGCAGGCCTTTATGAGTTGACCTGCATCACAATCAGTTGAGGATATGAGTTTTTTTTCCTCTCTCTTTTATGTTTGGGTTTCCAGCCAGTTTATTTAATTAAAATCTAGTTTGTAGAAGAAATTGACTCTGGAATGTTCATATTTTTAATCAGTGCACATTCTGAATTATACAACTTTTTTTCATCCATGTGGGCATTTATATTTTAATATTATAAACTATGCCTGTCAGAGAGAGCTGCTGGTTCACAAGCCAAACCAATAGGCTTGATTTTATATTGGAATTCAATATGAAAGAATCACGTATAACTAAGCTTAGTTTGACTTCTTGACTTATCACTGGTAGTAATAAGAAACAGGATTCAGTGAGGACTACTGGACGTTTGTGCTTTTTATATGAACAGAAACATTTACAAAATTATTAAAATCTGAGCATGTTTGCAGTGCATATACACTTTTCAAAAGTTGTTACTTTGTTTTCCTTCCAAAGAGTCAGATTTTCTCCATCTCTCCCAAGGGATGAACCAGTTTTGTATCTACACTTAACAGACAACTTAGCAAAGGACCAGTCTTAAATTGTAACTTTGGACACTATTTTACTAGCAGCCTGTTACAGAAACCCATCATTTGTGTAATTGTTTTTGCTTTTTTTCTCCTTTCTTTAGTGCAATCTGTGAAGAATGCAAAAAAGAGATAGCAAGATAGTTTGACAGGCATAAAATTGTATTTTTGCACTAACAAGGTGATTCCGAAAGAGCTATTACTGTAGCCCAAAACATGCCACATTTTGTTGTGCTGGATACCCTTAAAAAATTAAGGAAACTGGACAAATGGAGGAGAGAAGTGGGAGACCTGCAAAATTATTTACCAGGAGAAAGATGGGATTTGATAGACATATCTTTAAGAAATTATAATAACTTTAAAGCAATAACAAAACCTGACAAAGGCCCTATATCCTGAAGCCTCATCAGAAATAGTCTCAATCAAGGGGAAACTGTCAAGAAGCCCTTTTTAAGGAAGGGAAATGGGGAGAAAAGGCTGAGGTATTCCAAATTAACCTCAGCAACTGAACATTATTCAAGCAGCGTAGGATCATCTTGACAGAAAATGGTACAAAAGTGTGCCAAGATTCAGAGAAGAGCTTTGAATGTCCTTAAAGACTGGGGAACTATTCTTGAAGACTACTTTAAGAATTTATACGGAAGCTTGCCGAGGAGAGTCCAGGTTTTGTGGAAGAATAAAGGTGGTCATACCAAATGTTGCTTTTAAGCTTGTTAGAACTGTACACATGGTATTCCCATGTATACATAAAAAGAAACAACAGATAGTGCAACACGTTTACTAAGTATGTACAACATTTACCCATCTTTTTACTAGCAAATGTATGGTTGCAAATTAATAATAATGGATTGGATTTATATAGTGCTTTCAAGGCACCCAAAGCACTTTATAATGCCACTATTCATTCACTCTCGCATTCACACACTGGTGGAGGCAAGCTACGGTTGTAGCCACAGCTGCCCTGGGGCAGACTGACAGAAGCAAGGCTGCCATATCACGCCATCGGCCCCTCTGGCCAACACCAGTAGGCGGTAGGGTAAAGTGTCTTGCCCAAGGACACAACGACCAGGACAGAGAGCCCGGGGATCGAACCGGCGACCTTCCGGTTACAGATACACTCCCCAACCGCCTGAACCACGGTTGCAGCTCTTGAAGGATCCTAACGATATAAATGTATTTTAATTGGGCATTAAGAACAGAACTAAAATATATTGACCTGACTGCTTTGTAGCAGAACAATGGAGTCTGAAACCCAATTCTTTTGTTGGTTTACCTGCTGATCACATAAACTCCTAGCAGCAACCCTTGTTCTCACCAATGGGCTCTGTAGCACAAGATAAATTAAAATAACCCAGAACATCATTAAAAATAAGCAGAGAGAGAAAGAATGTGTGGGTGTATTAATTGACAGTGCCACAGCGCATACATGAACAAACATACACAGTGAGCACACCATAACATCATGCAAGACATGAACAAATAAACATATACATTAACTTTAAGCTGGGGCTGCTGGAGATACGAAACAAAAGAACCCAAGAATAGCTTTCTTTATAAACATTTACCTTAAACTTTCATTATTTTTATTTAAAAATTAATCTAAAAGTCATCATCATTTTTTTTTTAAACAGATGGCATCGTTGCTTAATGAAGAGTGCTGTGAAAAATGGCAGGATGTAATTTAATGATGTGGACACTCAGTTCAGCTAAGCAACTTTGAATGACATGTTCACTTTATTGGTGTAAGCATTTGAATTCAGAAATATTGCAAATTACAAAATATAGGAATGAGGCAGAAGTATTGGCACTGCCTACATGACTAATGAGTCATCTGACAACAGGCTGTGTCACACACATTCTTTTCTACTACACTGTGTGAATTGCTAATCAGGACATTTGTCTAAATTGCCTAATAGTCATCCAAAAGCCTGTGCAATGTAAATAAATTCGCATCTATTGTCTTCCTCTCAGGATGTAAGGATTATGTGATTTTAGAAATGTCGTGGTTGATTCACTCTTACAAACGTCTACTGTGTAGTACAAAATTCTTTCTATAGAACATGGAATTAACAAAATCCAACAATCAGGCTATCTCGAGCAGATACAACTGCTGCACATATGGGCCAGTATCCATGATTTGGGAACCATTATACTGAGTTCAAGTTTTTCACAGAGAAGCTCGTATTTTGGCACAAAGTGAAATGGAAAGACAAACTGATCGTCACACAAGCGTCCATGTGCCTGTGATCGTTTTTGACTGCCGGGCTGCCTTAGAATAAACAGAGATTTGATCAAGGCACAATAATGAGCAGGCATGAAAAGAAACAAACGGGGATCTAACATTTTGTTGTAAACCATGTTGCACCCGTGTTTATGCCCTTTTAGTTTATTTGCTTCGTCTGATACTTGTGCATGCATTGTATTCGTATTTATATTTGAAATATACCTTAGAGTACACACAGCTGACTGTGATTAATTTGTAGTTTTGTTAAATTTACATACATTGTAATTGGGATGAGGTTCAGCCCTTCCCCATGACCCTTTATTCTACCAGCAGAAGAAGGTCAGTTAAGAAATTGCAGTAATTACATATTTAAAAGTGAATTTAGAGTGATCAAATGCATAAAGCTTTTTAATATTGCATGACAAAATTACTACTGATGATTTGCATTAATTAGTATTCCTTCTTTCAGTATTGGATCCCTTTTTTATTGATTAAAGAAAACAGGTGAAGAGGAGGGTAGAATGGGGTCAAAGTTAGAAACGTGAATAAAACAGAATCACTGTTCTCACTGCTTTGCAGGTTTTTTTTTTTTTTTAATTGACTTTAGAGATTTAAAAAAAGAAAGGGGAAAAAGCCTTGAATGGATTTCTAAGTTCTGACAGTTTACATGTTAGGACTTTGAATCCCTTCCGTGATTTAATTAACTGATAATCAAATACAAAGAGCCCTATTATCAACATCCATTCACACACTAAAGTAAGAGCACACACACATAAAACATTATATTAGCTTTGGTGAAACAGAAAAGGGAAAAACAGAGAATACATCTGTGGGCTTGTTTGCATTTCACTCAAAACAGGCAGCAGGATTAATGCCCATAGCAAACAATGGTGGCCAAACTGAAAGTGTATCTCCATTTTAGAGATTCCCTCAGGGGAGTTTGTGTGGATGCATTGTATGTGCATGAGTGCATGTGCACTCGTGTACCTCTAAGAGCCTTGTTAAAGCTGTTGCTTTGATATAAGGGTCTACAGTGATGTTTGGTACTCAGGCTGTAATTCTTTGAAGTTCCAACCTTAGTCATTCCATTAGCTGGGCTCTACGTGCGTGTTTCTGCAATTGTTTCTTCCTTATTTATTTCAGTGAAACTGAGCAGCTTGAATCTCAAGTGTCTTATTTAGAATATTAGAACCATGTGAAATAAAGACTGAAGAGAGATGTGGCAGCGCTCCAGGAGACTGCATTTGAATGCTTGCTCTTTGACCGGGCACACTAAGCCACCAGCATGCTTCTGAAGCCTCCAATACAATAATAATGGATTGGATTTATATAGCGCTTTTCAAGGCACCCAAAGCGCTTTACAAAGCCACTATTCATTCACTCTCGCACTCACACACTGGTGGAAGCAAGCTACGGTTGTAGCCACAGCTGCCCTGGGGCAGACTGACAGAAGCAAGGCTGCCATATCGCGCCATCGGCCCCTCTGGCCAACACCAGTAGGCGGTAGGGTAAAGTGTCTTGCCCAAGGACACAACGACCAGGACAGAGAGCCCAGGGATCGAACCGACGACCTTCCGGTTCGATCTTTATTTGTCCTTTAGTGTTGCTGATAGTGCACATTTTGCATTGAAGACTAAATTAAATTGATCTTTTAAAATTTGGAATCTAATGATTACTGATTAATAACTATTTTGCTTGTCTCTCTCTCTGTCGCTCTCTCTTTTTCCCTACTTTCATTTGTACTGGCTCCTACAGGCCTCAGAGCCCATCAGTGTGTTGGTCAGTCTGTCCAAACTTGTGGGCACTGCAAAAAATAAAAAAATCTTCGCAGTCTTTCTGTTTCTCTGGTACTGAGCATACTGCCTGTCATTTCTCTGCCAGTCAACCTATTCTTCTTCTGTTTGCCCGGCTGTTAGTGTAGCTGTGGCTGCTGAACTTGTCTATCAGCCTATTTGTCTGGTTAAGTAGTGACATGGTCGACCTTGCCATTGCCTGTTTCTCACGTACTATAATTTAAATGGATTGGTGGCAATGCAAGTAGATTAAAAGCAGTGAATTACACTGCTTCAAACAGAAGTACTATTTAACTATGAGTTTTCTCTGTTATAAACCTTATAAGCTACAATTAGCACATTTTCAGAAATTACTTATATGCATTTCACTTATCTTTTTGCTAACTTACAGTCAACTAATGAAAAATATTGGAATTTGTTGCCATATAAATTCAACATTTAGTGGCACTAAATTGGCTTTTCATGAGGGATTTCTAAAGATAACTGACAATAAATGTCAAAACCTACTGCAGTCAGAAGTATGAACAGCAGCATAAACAACATGTCATCTTTAAGGGCTAGATTTACATACATGAGCGTGGCAATTTGCACCTCGCCTTTCAGTCACTTTATGGCGCCAGTCTAAGTGTAATTAGTACCAGATTTGCAAAGGTAGTAGCTCATTATGCAGTCAGCACTTGGGACTCTCTCTAAGACACATTATGTGTCTGAAGCAGAGGGTGGTGGATGCAGTTCAGTAGAGGGATTAGTTGGAGATCACCAAGCTAAAAAAAAATGTCATGATGTAATAATACTGTAGGGCAGAAGGTTCAGCAGAATCTCAGATGTTTCACATCTCAGTGGAAGTGATAGGTTATAGAAGCCTGGTTTATGATCAAAAGAAGCAATTTGCCAGAATTTAGTGATATGTAAGATTTATAAACAAAACAAGTTCAGGTCCATGCTCTGCATCTCTTCTGCCTTTTGTATTATTAATTGATACAACTGTATTATGTATCAGTCAATTATATACAATTTGGTTGATTTATTATCTTCATTTTTTATGCATAAAGACATATCACAAAATGCACCTCTTAGCCATTAGAGATTTCAGGTAGTTTAATTGAGTAATTTCTTTTTCAAAGGTGTGACAAATTCTGTGACCCACAGTAAATCTAGGAAAGTAAATCAGTGTCATATTTAAAGACAGAATTTCCATGTTCTTGTACATAAATAGAGTCTACTATTAAAAAGGACTAAAAATATGTGTCTTTGAAGGTTCTCAGTCATCCAGGTCATCGTAGTCTAACGAGCTTGGAAAGAAAACCGTCTGGACTTCTGTAAGTTGCTTGAAGATTTTTCAGAGTCTTCTCTAAGCACGACATCCAAATATACTCCAGACCCAGCCACACACTCAGACAAAAACTGGTTCATCCCAAAGACAGAACTACTAAACACAAACTTAACAACATAGTTTGTGCTGTACAGTGTAGCGAGAAATGCTTAGACCTCTAATTTGGAGAGATCAAACAACCACTTCATAAATGCATGGCACAACATAGACGAACCACCTCGACAGGACAATACTCAATGGTCCATCTGCATCTTAAGGACAAAGGTCACTCTTTCGAGGATGCCGTTGTTCACATTTTGGCCAGAGAAGAAAGATGGTTTGAAAGAGGAGTGAAAGAAGCCATCTATGTCCACTGTGAACGACAATCTTTGAACAGACCCGGTTTACGACACCAACTATCTGCAATCTATAATCCAGTTTTGAGATCCCTTCCCATCCTAAGCCTTTTGACCTCAGGAAATCACATGGTAGGGTGTGGCTAGGTTTCACAGCGGGTTCATCTGAAACCTTGGCTGATCATGACCTACACCCGTTTTCACACCTTGACTCGTGTGATTAGGTAGAGGATCATTCGGGGGTCTATTGTCCCTCTTGGGGGAACACTCCCATAGGGCTTAAATCTGCGACTTTCCACCATTTGACCCTAGAACTGAAGAAACTTTTCGGATGAGAGGTGAAACGTCTTCAAGAAACCAGACGCTTTTCTTTCCCAGCTCCTTGGACGACTAAAAATATGGTTCACATTAGTTTGTTTCCATAGAGAGTGAATTCATTTTTTTTTACTGCTACTAACTCCAAGATACATGTTGATAATACATGTCAAAGTCACAGCAAATACATAAGATAATATAAACCACAGTAGAGTGTGCCTGCTAATTTTAATTGAGAGACCACCACATCTATGTCTAAATCTGCATCTGTGCCACAGTACATCTGAACTGCTGAAAGTAATCTCTAAGCCATAAAGGATAAGAACTGTTACAGCAAAACGAGTCATAGAAAAATGGCACATGTCAGTATCTGCATCTCTAAAACTGTAGACCATTCTACAAAAGAGCTGTCCAAAAAGATTTGAGTCTCACGGAAAATTATGTCTTTGAATGATTTATTCAGATGATTTACTGCTCCCTTTGCCCGATGGCCGTGTGTGTGTGTGTGTGATTGTACAGAATTGTGTCAGAAGTGTGTAAAGTGGCTTGGATTTAATCACACACTTTCCCTCCCTTTTGCCATCCTGTGTGGCACTTAATTGTGGGTCTGCTCCTGTCACTTATATTCACATTTCACTCCCTACCCGATATCTCTAATTTCTATAGTCCATCCACAATAGACACTAGTTGTGGAACAGGTGGAGCTTTCTGTGGGGTGGGTTATTTGTATGTATGTGTGTGTGTGTGTGTATGCATGTCAGCCTACCCGTTCACGTCTCTATCGATTAAAGCAATGAGAATCACCTAATTGGATAACAGTCTATGGAAAAGTGGGGGGTGAGGAAATGGAAAGCAGGAGGAGACCACAGGATGGAGGGAACTCAATAGTTGTCTCAGCTTATTTTTCATCTCAGCTTAGTCTTGACACACAGGGCACACAGCTGCATTTGCATGCACACTGCCACACACTGTGATTTAAGGGAAAGAAAGCAAACAAATATCAAACCAACAAAAAAAAAAAAAGAAACATAAAAATATTGTACCTTTTCTAGAAGGTGTGCAGAATTATGACAGAGCTTGCCAGCATCACTGGCTGATATCTAAATAGTTTAGATAATTGAATCACTAATATTTAACGCTAAATACTGTAATAGCTAATTATTTTATTTTATGTATAGAATGACTAATCTCATCACATGATTGCAAATGATCCCTCAATTATACTCACAGCACAGTAGACTGAGTACAGCATGTTAGCTGTTCTAAATATATGAGAAAATCTCCTCACTTCCCAATATCTCAAATGTTTTCCTAGAAGTCAAAATTCCCAAGCAATTCCCATGTTTTGTTTGCTGACACTTTGAATCTATTCATAAAGCAAAAGTCCTGAACATTCATTCCATTGTTGTTGTTTTTTGCCTTTCTTTGTTTGATATTTTTTAGTTGATTGCGCATTGATTTTCTTTCAGTTTTGGACTGTTGAACAAACAAAAAGTTATTTGGCAATGTCACAACAGAGCTTTTAATTAACTATCTGACAATTTACACAACAGCAGATCCTGTCATACTTTTTACAATCTTTTTACATTAGTTTTCTTTTAAAAAATTACATTTATTGTACCGTCAATCGGTTCTCAGACAGATCAGCACCATGGACAGTGCCAAACCTCACACATTACCTTTTAGGCTTACCTTGGTCTTATGAAAAAATAGGCTACAAGCAATGAAAGGTTGCAGACACTAATGCAGTTGCTTCAAAGTGTATTTGCTTCAACACTTGCACATATAGAATTAGCTTTAAAATGATAGTTTCTACATATTTCTCCATCAGTCTACATTGAATAATAAAATATTTTGCGCTATGTATTATTTTGCAAAGTTATTATGTTTTGTGTGCCCTAATTATGCTTTCACATGTATCTAGAATATGACTTAAGTAGACTGGAGCCTTGGCAAAATGAACAAGCCTTGGACACCACACTACATGTCCATGAGAATAAATAAATAAATAAATGTATGTAGCAAAAGTCTAGAGTAAATCGGGGAAACTGTGTAAAACTATTTTTTAAGCTTTGATTCTTCATGAGAACACAGTGGCTTCCAAAACTAACTAAGAAGAAGAAAGAATTGAATAGAATAGAATGGAAAAGAATTGAATAGAATAATCCTTTAATTGTCCCACAAGGGGAAATTTGGGTGTAACAGCAGCAAGAAAGACACATATACAAACAAACAGCACACAACACACAGAACAGAACAGAAACAGACACAATTTTTACATATTTACATAAAGGACAATGGTTACCAAAAACAGAGTACTGTACCATTATTAAATAAAAAATACAATTAAATACAGATACATTTTATGTAATTTAATAACGGTACAGTACTCTGTTTTTGGGCAGAAATGGGCAAAGCAGAGTAAGAATGAAGGGTTTTGATAGAGGTGACCAAGTATGCAGAGATAGAACCTGTGCAAAGAACAGCCATGTTAGAACACTGTCTTGTTGTAGTGGTGCTTGACACAAAAAGACTTTTCATTATAAAGCATTTAACAACTGACGTAGTCATTTAACAAGCCTTTCTTAAGAATTCAGACACCATGTGGGAAGGATTCTTTGCTCTGATAAGTAAAATATAACGATGTTTGGCAGAACTCCAGGCATTATGTCTGACATGCACCAGAGACTGCTCATTACCTCACTGATATCATCACTAAAGTCAAACATGATGGTGGTGATAGCATCATTCTGTAAAATTCCTTCCCAGTGGCAAGGATAAGGAGAATGGTCAAAATTTCATTTGCTTGCATGCAAATATTCTTGAAGAAAGCCAGCTCCAGAACACAAACAGTCTAAGATTGGGGCGTCAGTTAACCTTTAAAGTGAAGTTAAGTGATTTTTATAACACATTTAAAACAACAGGAGAACCAAAATATGCTTTCCAAACAGATTCATTTATTTTCTGGGTTGCCAGAAAAAAAAAGAAATTACAAAACATAGAACTCTCATAAGTATAATGAAGCAGCTCAGCAGTGAACAAAAAACATGCAGCTCCAACAGTGAGGTCAGCGTGAGTCAGGATGAGTCTTTGACTGTCACGGTAATGGACTAATGGGCAAAAAGTCAATTTCATTAATTTAAAAGGAATTAAAGTGAAACATCCCTAAATGACCTTGCATTATTTTTTTTTCATTACATCTTAACTTTCACATGATGTGAGTCTGTTTTCATTAAAAACACCACCAAGAGTTCTACGTTATATAAATGAATTCTTGCATGAATCTTATTTGGTTCTTGTTGGATTTTTGGTTACATTGCAAAGGTTAAAAATATGATACATGACATGAACATTTATATGCAATCACATTTACAAGCTTTTACATAGTTCACAATCCCAATGTTGTTTAGCCGAAAAGATCATGGCAGTCTTTTTCCCCCAAAATATTTTCATGTGTTAAAATGACACAAGCTATAGTGGTGGAAATGTTTCAGCAGCAGTGAAGATGAATTAAACAGGATGCTAATGCAAAATAGGATGTGTATAAAAATTAGAAAATACTCCATCTTCTTAAGATCTTAATTAAAGTTTTAATGAATTAGAGTGACTAAAATATATTAAGAAGTTTTTTCATCTTTTCTATATATATGTTCTGACACAGAAGTCGTTGTGATTCACAGGAACGATGTAGTATAGTGCCAATGTCAGCATGAAGCAAATGCCTTTAGGGTGTGAGAAACATTTGACTGCATGAGCGTGTTGAGAATAACTCAATCAGACTTTGCCGCGTTGATGAGTACACTGTGGTATGTAAACATACACGAAAAAGCAAAAGCCTGTACTATTATTATGAGACTTACCATGTATGTTTCATCCCAAATATTTTCATATTGTACCTACAATGTTTAATAATCATACATCTTTCCTTTTTTGAAGTATCCATTTTGTCCAGAATGCAAAAAAGGAAGACTTAATTGCGGATTTCAGTCTATTTTGAATTTGTTTTCTGAATATTGCAGTCTTCTCAATCTGTAAAATATTAATCTGGCATTTAAATGATTTAGACAACCCCACACCCCTCTGTTGAAGTCTCAATATGTATTCCAAACATAAACAAGTGCAGAAACATGTATGCCGTAGCACTCGACATTTGGTATAGAATTCAGTGATCTGTAACGTGCAAGAGGAGGGAATGGTATTAGATTTAGAACTTAAGGCTTCTTTATTTAGACTTTTTCAAAGCATGTTTTCACACCTGCACTATTCAGTCCATTTAAACAATTCTGGTTCATATTTACCTTTGGTGTGGTTCAAACATGGTAATCACACTCGGGTGTGGATTAGGGCTGCCACAAACAATTATTTTGATACTCGACTAATAATAATAATAATAATGGATTGCATTTATATAGTGCTTTTCAAGACCCTTAAAGCGCTTTACAATTCCACTATTCATACACTCTCACATTCACACACTGGTGGAGGTAAGCTACAGTTGTAGCCACAGCTGCCCTGAGGCAGACTGACAGAAGCGAGGCTGCCATATCGCGCCATTGGCCCCTCTGGCCATCACGAGTAGGACACAACGACCAAGACAGACAGAGAGAGAGCTGGGGATCGAACCGGTAACCTTCTGTTTACAAGATGAGCTTCCCAACCCCCCGAACCACGGTCGCCCCAATTATTTTTGTGATTAGTCGGCTAATCAGATCATGCATCCGTTGGACATAAAACGTACAGCTTATTGCACCAGCATGCTCTTACATAACTATCATTAGCTTACAGCTTGAAGTGTTTAAGGTATGTGCTAACTAAAAGTAAAGACAAGATGATAGTTTTTTAAACTTTTAATGACATTTGCAGGTTGTCTTGGTGGAGTTTAATAAACTCAGCCATCTGCTCCTTGCTCACTAAAATATAACAGGACACTGGAGTAAATTCTCTACCATCTCACACTTCTGTTTAATCAGTTTTCTGTTTGAAGTTTATTCAGCTGTGTGAAAACTATAACTTTAATCTGAGCCAAACCGATTTACTCAGGAACAAATAAAACACTGAAAAAGTTATCTAAGTGACTTAAATATCATGTTTAACCTGAGAAAAACCGCAGGGGGTTTGAAAACGATGTGCCGGATGTTCACTGTTCTTGCTGCCTCTAGTGAACCTTGACCTCCCGGTCAGCTATCGAGCTGGTGGGTAACAGACGTCTTCGAAAACGTCGGAACACTTTTGCAAATATGTGACATCTTGATAAATCGAGCAGATATTTGAAGTTTACACACCTACATTCTCATCTACAAATATCTTAAAAGTTTACTTTGTGACCCAGAAAGAGTAATATTAAAACTAAGTAGCTGCAGCCATTGTTGGATACTGGAACTGGCTGGGCTGCGCTATGAATTCTGGGATAGGTTGGGCCACAAAGGATACACCCGACCCATCCTTCAAATCTGGGGAAAAGGAGTTGAATTTGACATTCGTCAGGTCGCTGTGATGTAATCAACCTGCAAATGCGGCCTGCGAACGATGCGGCCCCTGAATTTGGACACAGCTACGATACCGGAGACTGCTTCTTCTTCTTCTTTGGCGTTTAACGGCAGCGGGCATCCTTGTAGATGCTTTGCTGCCATCTTCTGTTTCCGTCTGTTGTTACACTCTTAAATCCTACAACTTATTCCTGCGTCTTTCAGGATCTTGCAAAGCTTAAAACGACGTGTAGACTATTAAATTAGTCGTTGATGATTTTGATAGTCGAGTGGACCAAAACAACTACACCAAGACCCTTTGGAAAAGGTGGTCTCGATCCAGTTCCAGACTAACTCCAGAGCAGTTTGTTTGAGAGTCCAACCTGGTTACCGGGTCTATACTGCAAGTTTGAGTTAAAGGCCTTCCCCTAGCCTGGTAGACTTTGCATTTTGGCATGTGGAACCGTACTATAAATGTGCAGAGTACTCAAAGTGCTTGATGTTGCCCAAATAAATATAAATTTGAGGACAAAATTCAATGACATTCCAGAACTCGTCACTTTTTTTCTTGTATATACTTTTGCTGCTCCCACCACAGACACATCTAGCCAATAAGTAGACTGAACGTTCTCACATGGTTTGTAGCGATGCATTTTGGTTCACTTTCAATTCACTTGAAGTTTTCTCTGTGAATAGAAACCAAACTCTTCCACCAATTCAGACCAGAGTAAATAAGGTATAGGTGTGAAAATGCACTAAATCTCAGAAATACGGTTCAACCTTGTGGTTACGGTTGAACTGTTGAGTCATCGTGCTCATTAACAAACATAGTATTAAATGGAAAATGTTTTTCACGTTGAATGTTTCTAGTTAAAAAATTGCATGTGATACAAATCTTGAAGCTAATTTTTCAAACCCTGATTATTTTCCTAATTTCATGTCAACCTGATATGGAAAACAATCAATTCAATACAAGGAGTAAACAGCTCGTGCATTAAATTAGCACCCGATGGAGGTATTTCCCTTCTCACCCCTGGGAGGGGTTAGCGATCCTCGCTAATCACAATTAATTTTAATTATCTCTTATAAAGTGTGGCTAAAATCTGAGCCATGGGTCTTTGCAGAGCATTTACATGGCATAGTAGTTTAATTTATTTGTCCTATGTCTCACGTTTTATGCAGGTTAAAATAATAATCCACAATAATAAAATAACTTATCATCTTAATTGACCAGATATTTATAGTTTCCTGCCTTCCTATAATAGATTAAATTGATCTGCCATGAGAACACGATAAAAAATCCTGCTGTGATTCACTTTTATGACGAAGTATTTACATCCTTCCTCATATAAGTGATAAACAAGTCCTTGGTCAAAAAAAGCAATCTTTTTCAGCATTAGCATTATTTCATTTAAGGCTACATTTGATTACTACAACAACAATTCAATTTTCCTTCAATGACATCTTCTAGGAGATGCATTTAAGGCTGCTAATACAAAATAATATAAAATGTACTTCATTCATTTGAGGAGTTAATTATGTATTTTTAGTGTGCATTGTGTAAATAGTAAACTTTGTCCTTAAAATAAATTACCTTTTCAAGTGCCAAATAAAGGAAGTGTTAATGCTCATATTTAGGCGCCTTCTTTGTTGAGTTGTGTAGACTGTGTGATTGTATTTATTCTCACTTTAAGTGACATTTTATTCTAATGAGATTCTAACTAATGAGTGCGCTCGTCTCCTATATGATATGGCAAAACAATCTGGTTGGAAAAGCAAACGCTGGCTCTCAGAAAAGACTTCAAACGCAAAATGAAATATCTCCTACTTTTAGTTATACCTTCTTATTTAGGCTTTATAAGAATGCAGGGTTCTGAATATTGCATAGTTTGAACAAAGACTGTTATTGAAAGCTGGTGAGTTGCTTTTGTGCATTACGGAGCCCTTCACTCAAACGCTAAAAAAAAAAACCAAGGAAAAAAAGTTGTTTTGTCTTCAAAGGTAGTTTAAAACTTCATCTATGGCAGAAATGCAAAAGTGTTCTAGGTTATATTTTCTGTTCTGACATCTTTTAGTAATGTTCTCATTTGTTGTTCTATATCACATAGACTGTCATATCTACACTTTGCTGCATTTGTGTACTGGCTTAGTATTGTGATTGCATCAGTTTGACATGCAAGGCAGACTTACACTAAGATTATAGAAAAGAAACCGGAGGTGGCAAAATTACAGACTTGCTTTACATCAGTAGAAGTACAGAAGTACAGACATGTAAAAAAATACTCCACTAAAAGTGGAAGTAGGGAAGCAACTTTTTTACTCAAGTAAAAGTGCCTGCTCTGAAATGTTTTCAAAGTAAGAAAGTACAAAGTAGCTACTCGAAGGACAATTCTACTAACCATTTTTGTACAAAGGTCTGTTATGTAGGGCACAATCAGTGAAAGATAATTTTAAAAATGAACTACTTTCGGTTGCCTGCATAGTAGAGGGTGACTTTGCCTCCACACCAAACAGTAAAATGATTATAGTCAAGGGTTAAAGTGGGATTTGGCAGGTGGGGTAAATCCCAAGCTCTGTGTAGTGGCTCAGCACAGGACAAAGAATTATAACTCACAATTATTTCTAACAAGAGTGCCAGCAGATTGTCTTGGTGTACATGATGTGATTAGCTGACCTGCTCTTCTTTGTGGATTTATACAACTGAATTCGATGAGATGTACGAGTTTGACATGTTGCCTGATGTCCATCTCATACACTGACACTACACCATCTTTATACTAGACAGTATATAGTTGGTATAAAATTGGAATTCAGTGAATTAATATAAACATCATGATATTAAATGCAAATTCATCTGTGCTACACTTGACCATGAGCTCCACAGCCAGTCCAACACAGAACATACATACATAAATCATCACTATGCATAATTTACAAATTGAATATGTAATTAAAATTATAACATTACATGTAAGCCTTAAATTAACAGTTTATCAGTGTAACTGTCCAGTCCTTAACTATAAATCTAACCTCTTCTTCCTCTCCTGTTCTGTCATTTTCCTCCATCTCTGAGTGACATTAGTTCAATCTCTTCATGCTTCCTCCTTTTCTATAGTGCTAGCTGGATCCTGAAGTACCGCAAATGCAACTTACGGACACTTGCACCTCTTCCGGCCCACTTTCACTCCCGAGCATAAACGCTATAAATAATACTTCTAAACCTAGTAACGAGTCTGTTTCGAAAATGTAAGGAGGATAAAGTAGAGATATTTGATTAAAAATGTAGGGAATAAAAGTAAAAAGTTGTCGGAAAAATAAATACTCAAGTAAAGTACAGATAACTGAAAATTATTCCTAAATATAGTAACAAAGTATTTGCACTACGTTAATTTGCAACTCTGATAGAAACTGACACTGAATTTATTCTTATGCTCAATTGTCCTCCTTTCCTTCCTTCTTCCACAGATGGATGGATGTTTCTATCCATCCTCCACATTCTGTCTTCATTCTCCAATGAAAATGCACAGAGCAGTCAGCTGCCATAGAGACCAATGAAATCTCTTTTTCTGAGGCCCTTCCATCACTCAGAGCTCAGATGCCCTCCTCCTGTTTGCCATCCTGTCTTGATTTGTCCATTTATCCAACTGCCAAACAAAAAACTGTATACACAGTGAAACATACACCTACACAGATCCACTTATACAGAGGACATGGTGGCTTTCGTGATGCACTGACATTTCCCAGCTCATTCTTCTTCGCTAGATTTATCCGTTTGTCTGTCTGCTGTAGTAATGGCTGAATTTCAAAGATGTTAACATCTCTCTTCTTTAATCTTTATCCGTTCCCATCATTTCCCCCCCTCATCTCTCTTTTCCACTTTATCTTTTTCTCTTTCAATCTTTGCTTTATTAAGTAATGAATGGCAATAATTCAATTAACCTCCTGTTTAATCATGGGTGGGGGTGGAGGGTATCCATGGCAACGCTGACATTTTACAAGAGGCATTTTGATGTTATTTTGTGCGTGTGTGTGTGTGCGGAGTCCAGCAGCTGACAGCTGGGTACAAACCAGTTCCAACCAGACTTTTGGAGCTTTGAGTAATTTATATATGTGTCTGTGTGCGTGTGTGTGTGTATGTGTGTGTGTGTGTGTGCTCAATTGGTGGTAGGTCTTTTGATTGGTTGGTAGATAGAAAGTGTCATTTGAATAGAAGTCAGAAAGAGAGGACTAGGTTTCCTTCCTGCCCCTGCTGAGCATTGACCAATGAAAACTCTCTTTTTCTCTACATGGCTGCTTGACAGCCAACTTCCCCATTTACAAAGTTACAAAGTTGTCTTTGTCTTCACGGTAGATGGGGAAAAAATGACTGTGAAATTATTTTGCTGTAACTTCTCTTTTCAAGTTAGCACTCAATAGCAACGCTCCCCTGGAGGGACATCATAATTTCCCTCCTCTGCACACAGTGCAGCACAGTCTAGCAACTGGCAAAAAATGATATTGATCCTTGGTCATAATACACTGTGACATATCTATGAATAACCCCAATCCAACACCCATTTGATATGCCTTTTATATGAACAATAAAGCATGTTGTATTGGTGTAGATGTCACTGTTTACCGTGGTTACTTTGTTAAACTTTCAAACACATATCACTACAATTACATTAAGAGGTATTAGAACAAAGTAATTTGTAACTCTGACAGCATTATTTATATTTTTTTACCAGTTATACCAGGGATGTAAGTCATTCTCCTATTTTCGGTGTGAAATAAGAGAGTCTAGGACTTGTTATTAAATCCAGACTGTGCCTGGGAGAAAAAGGATTAAACAATATTTTTTGTTTAATATCCTAGGTTGCTTTGAAACACAAAAAATGTTGGCATAAAGTTAAGGTTTCTCTGTCAAAGAGCCGTACCCTGCATCAAGAAAAAAGGAGACCCAACTAAATGGGAAAGGACGTCATATTTGCCTTTTTAAGCTCCCCAAACATACTGTGAGAGTACCGATGATAATATGGCCCAGAGTACTTTGTGCATTATTTCTTACTTTCTTCATATTACTGCATTTAACTACTATGTCTACATACTTTCCTTACAGAGTTGGAGAGTATTCTGATTCTGATTTTATCGTAGTACATCAGTTTTAAGATGTTTAGTAGAATTGGCCAATACTACCAGTTCATTTGTTTCCTTTTTGATATCAATTAATTTGCATGCTAAGTTAATGGATATCAAATACACTTTGTTTTAAGAATATTGTAGTATATTTGAATCATTTGCCCCGGTCACTCCTGTAACCATTTGTATCCCAGCAGAATTCTATTATCATGTTCCAGATTCCTGAGAGTCTGGTAAGGTAATTCATTAGTAATGAATTTAGTTTAAAAACTATTGAAATGTGTAATTTTTGAGTTTTGAATTTGAAGACTAAAATGACCCTTTCAAACTATGCATTACCATTTAAGATTTTATATTATTTTACACCTCTTTCTCCTCTCCATCTTCATCTGCCTATTCCACTATTGCTCTTTTCTACCTCATCTCCACCTCACCCTCTTCCTCCTTGCCTGAAGCCTCATGTTTTGAACTAAAATCAGGGCTTTACCACAAAAAACATGTATAAAACACTGTTTTCCTCTGATATCATTACAATTACTCTGTGTCAGCAGATATGGGATCCTTTTAAATAAAATGTATTATTATTAATTCATTAATTTATTAAAATGCTGGCTGTCTCCGGCTATTATGGGGATGGATATGCAGAGCAGGCGGCTGCGGCCATTATGGGGTGCAGAGGGTTAATGATTTTCATTGGACTGAACATAGCTTAAACATTTTATTGTAATTTTATGCAGCAAGCCACATTATATCTGACTGCTCATCTCAGGTCTTGGGAGTGCATTACTTTCTAGACATTAATGGCTTGGCAGTTACACATTTTTCAGGCTCTGTGCTTCAGAAAAATTCACTTTGAAATAAGACATGGAGTTGTGACCAATAGTGTTAAACATTCAAGAAAATTAGATAGATACACACGAAGCTATTCAAAGTCATTGTTTTGATTTTTTGTGGAAAATTCTGTAAAGAAATACAGCAGATGTTTTCACCTTCCTGGGTTTCCATGTATTTAAAAGAGTATATATATCTACAGTCCACTTCTTCACTTAAAACTCAGATTAAAATTTAAAGCTTGGAGCTTGATTTTGAGCTTGATAATGAGCATTAAGGATGCTGATCTCTAAATACTCTCAAGTAGAGACTGAATCAACTTAGCATTGTTTTTATTTATTTGTTTTTGATCATGATCATGTGCACAGAGACTCAGACAAATATCGGCACAAGCTTATAAACATGTGCAAATGTCATAACAGCAAGCTAGAATCGCTATGCAGCATAGAAAGTCCCTGAAATAGCTTGAGTCGGTGGAGTGCTGCTTCACCAGTGGACAAAACCCTTAATAAATTGCTAAACAGTGTGATACAGTGTGGCAGCACAAGTGCCCACACATCAACACACATAAACACAGTGCTACTCAAAGCCACCCAACTCTAATGCTTTGTGTATTTATCAGAGTCATAAATGACACAAACAAAAAGGGAAAAAAAAACACACACACACACCCTCAAAAAACCCCAAAAAACTCCGTCCTGATTTGATTTAATGCTTTTTGGAAATAAAGTGCTCTTTTGTGGTCTCACTGCTTTTTATTCTGCCCAATTGAATTCAAGGTACTACTGGCATCAGAGCTGACTGCATTACAAAAATCAAAAACAAATAATCAACGTGATTCAGGCTATGAATTTTATCCCCATTACACCTGTCAGTGTAATGGGGACACACACACACACACACACACACACGCACACACGCACACACACACACACACACACACACACGCACACACGCACACACGCACACACACACACAGTTGTTGAAATGAAAGGACATGGACAAGATTAATTCACCTGTGTGTGTTTAGCATGTGTATTTGTTTGCATTCCCTTTACCCCGTAGTGGGATTGTAATTGTTTTGCCCACTGCCAGACCAACCCAAATCCACACACACACACACACACACCCTTTATCTTTACACAGCTTCGCCTACTGCCCCCTCTGTGGCCACTGCTGTTGTGATTTTGGCTTTCTTCCCTTCTTTTCTTTCTTCTTCTCTCCTCATTTTAAAAGCCGTTACATTCAGTGTTGCTTCCAAAATAGAGACAGAGGAGCGACTGGCTGACAAATGAAGGCGAGAAACAGGTGAAATAACAGGTGGAAGACGATGTGTGGTGTTTCTTTTAAATTCAATTTTGAAATGATAACAATTCATGCTGAAATTATGCGTCAGTCTTGTTTGAAACTCACGTAATCTCACGCAACTTGTTATATTTGCAGCTGCGTCAAGAAAAACGTCAACCCCTCCTTTTCACTCCTCTATTACAGCTTTTCTCTTCTCTCTGCCAAGTCTTAAACTCTGCCATTTCACCCACAGGGAAACTATTTCACGCTGATGATTGACACGCAGTTGACAGGCTGTCAGTAGGACCGCTAATTTACCATAGTGGAAGCTAAAACTGCTCTTTCTCCATCACAAGTGGCTGATGTGTGTAAATCATGTGGGTGAAACTGGTTGAGAGATTTGAAAATAGGAGAGCGTAAAGGCGAGGAGGAGAAAAGAGACCTATCAAGGATATTTGGTCTGTTTTTTTTAGGCAATAAGTGGAACCATTACTGGCAGCTCCCCAGGGAATGGTTGCGCACATGCCCACCTACAAACAACAGTGTCAGGGTCACAGAGGTGAATGTGGAGAGAAGTGAGGTATAAGAAGCACTTTAATGAAATGCTCGGAACTGCCAATGCAGTGGCACTGGCCCTAGTCAAGCACTTAAAGAGATAGATAGGGAGAGTGAGATATCCATTCATGAGAGATGAAATCAGAGAGAGATGCACAAAGCAGAAAAAAAAGAACAAGAAAATACGTTTCAGCCCCTGTGGTTTGAAGAAGAAAATTGGGAAAGGGGAAGGTGAATAGGGAATGTGCCCAGAGGAAATGAGCTATTTGACTGTTAAATTGTCTATTCTTCATGCACTTGGAGCCCTCCTGGGTGAAGATGTCAATAATGACTGAAATGTCAGCTCCACATGAAGCATAATGTGAATACAAAGCCACTTGTGGCATTTTTTTTTTAAAATTCAGCTTTACTCCAAGTGACATAAGTGCTAAAATATCCTTTAACATTAGCTCAGAAACTTGAAGCTGCACTAATAAGTACATTCACTCTTGTCCATGTACAAAGAACAGCAGATGAAAACAGGATGTCAGTATCGCAGAAATTCATTAAAGTCCAAAACAAGTCCTCTTTTTTTTAGTTTGGTATTATCTGCACCATCTTTTTTCTCCTCAATTCTTGTACACGGGTGCAGAAGGCACACAATTTTCTTTGGCTTTATCTTTTTTTTTTTTTCAACTCTTACTGTACATTTTTCATCGTGCTTGCAGTCCTTCATTTCAAGGTCCAAGCCTCCAGTATGCCTCAAGCAGACCTCATGAGGTCCCCTTGAACAAAAACCTTGATATCTTTATCCTTCATTTATTGTTACGGACTGTAATTCTAAGCCTTAGCTTCTGGCATAAATATAAAGCCCTTAAGTCCAAAGGAAATTGTTACATTACTTCTGAGAGTAACAGTGCAAATAGCTCTCATATTAAGTTATATATATATTTTCCTTGGGGTTAATCTCATGTATTACATATTAAACTAGTGCTTTATTAGTCATTACCAAGGTAAAGGTTTCTGATTTGATGGGTTAGAAAAGGAAAAATAATAGATTACATTTATATTTACTTATCTCACTTTCAGGTCCATCAATGTACTGCATCTTTGATGAAACTGCATACTAAGATGCTGGGTGCTATTCTTTGTCTACATACAAGAATAGGACATTTATTATTTTTTCTAGTTACACCCTCTTTATTGTTCTTTCATTAATTTCACCATTCTTTCTCTTTAAGGGAACAAGGTGGGACTGAGCAAGTGTTCGAAAATTTCAGACAAAATAGATTGAGCACTAGATAAATCTCTGCAGACAGCTCCCTTCTTTCCCTCCCACAGGCAGGCAGGCCCGGAGCCACACAGGCATAAAGGACAGTGTTTATAGACAGGAGAAAGCACTTAGTTCCTCCTTCACACCTTTTAGCCAGAAGGTCTTGTGAGAGTCAGATAAAGAAAGAGAGACCAGTAGAAGAAGAAAAGAAAGAAAGTCAAGATAGAGGAGAATAACAGGGTTACAGAGGTTATAGGAGGTAAACTGTGAGAATAAAAGGGGTGCGGTTGCTTCTTTCTGGAGATGAGAAAAGAGAAGACAAAGTGAAAGGAGATGAGCAGATGGGTAGAATAGAAGAAGAGAAAATTAAAGGAATGAGGTAGGAGAGCAGCACTGACAAGTTAGAGGGGAGAGGCCAGAAAAGACATGACAAAGAAAGAGGAGAGGAAGCAACAAATGAGGGGAGGTAAGGACAGGGTTTAAGTTAACATGTACTGCCAGTTAGCTTTGAAATGTGAATCCATGAGTCTAGCTTCATGAATAATGGGATTGGGGCATCTAATCATCTTAGTGGCTGAAACAGTGAAATAAGAGGTCTTAATGGGTCATGAGAAAGGAGTTAGGAAAAAAAGTAAGCTGTAGCAAATGCTCAAAGTTAACATTAAGTACATGATACTCTGGAAGTTAAAGGCAGGTCAGAAGAGGATGGCAAATAAGAGCAGCAAATCTAAAATCAAAGTAAAAGTTGGCAGCTATAAAAAGCTGAGGGTTGTTTGGAAGGAGGGCTGGCATTGACAAGCAGGCAGGAAAGTTTAAAGAACAAAGAAAAGTAGAGAAAGATGCCTTAATAGTTGGCTAGTGACACTATTTTCTTGGTAAGATTACTGAGCGGGTGATGTAGGAGCTTTGAGGAAGAGATGAGAGGTGTTTCCACTGGGTGAAAAGTAACAGAAGAAATGGATTTTGGACAAAAGCGTAAACATTTAAAGAGGAGGAAAGAGTGGATGATTGTGGAGAAAAGATTGGCAAAGGAGACTAGAGTGACAGCAGAGAGTTGAGGAAAGGACAAGAGGATACAGAGTGTTTGATGTGTATTACCATGGGACCAAAGCGGTTAGAGCTCTCTGATATGTTGTCTGTTGAACACAAATGGCTTTCTGATTTTTCTGTGTATGCGCATGTTCTTGGCAGCCATCAAGCTGCGATTTTTATCACAAATTTCCTTTGGGAAATATGTGCCTGGTGTAAACCATTCTTAAAAGGAAGGCTGTCATCTATTTTGTGTGAAATAACCTTGTGTAACCACTAATTCATTCATATTTTATAACTGCCCTGTGGAGACCACAAGCACTTAATGGAAGAGGGTTTTTTTGGACCCAGAGAATGCTTTTGTGCTTGTGATGTCAGCCACCTTTGCCAGCTGTCCTCATTTATTTTGTATTTGAGCACCTGCAGCTTTAACATCTTGTTGACATCCCGTGCTTATTACACTCCAAGATTCTGGAAAACAACACGTTTAAAGTAATTGTCAACATACAGAACTAACTGCAGAGATGACAAGCAAAATTAAATGGGACCATGTTGATCTAAGTGAGCAGCCTTTTACTCATCTTCATTTAGCTCAAAGTGACTAAGGTTTCATTGATTGAAGTAAACATGAAACATTTATTTAGACTGTGGAAGTCTAGGATGAGGGCTAACTGGAATTAATCAGGTCTGTGGTTTGATTTGTAAATTGGTGATAGCCTGTGATAGTTTAAAAGCTACCTTGGGCTCATAGCTGGACTGGCCATCGGGCATACCGGGCATTTGCCCGGTGGGCCGATGGTGATTTTTAGTTTTTATGGGCCGATGGGGTTTTTTTTTCTCCATTTTTTTCCATAACGATATAAACAC
The DNA here is from genome assembly GCF_056152115.1 of Neolamprologus brichardi. Classification (NCBI taxonomy): domain Eukaryota; kingdom Metazoa; phylum Chordata; class Actinopteri; order Cichliformes; family Cichlidae; genus Neolamprologus; species Neolamprologus brichardi. Next base: position 23,527,289 of record NC_142115.1, read on the forward strand.
TGAAAGGTGGTGGATTGGCCAGATGCTGGGAGATGTGTAAAAATAACTCAATTGTTTGGTGGTGGCTTTTGCAGAGCTTCCACAGATTCAGTAACATTAGTGGTGGATGCCAGCAGATGCAACGTGCTGGCAGGTGGATGACAGAAAGGCAGGAGGAGCAGAGACCCGAGGCGGTGAACTGAACTTCAGGTAAGAAGTTATGACCTGCAGTCTATCTGGGTCAGATATAAACCAAGTTTAGGTGGAGTTTATTTTCGTTATGCTGACTTTTTACAGTCAGTTACAATAACTCGTACTGTGTGCTAGCTAGCATGACGGAGTTTCTATACTGCTGGGCGGGTGCTATGATGTTATTGATGTTGAACTTGTTTTATCTTATTTTATTTATAAGGTTAGTTATTAGAGTTTCCAACTGTCCCGTAAAACACGGAATGGTGTCGTATTCAGAGAAAATATTGCGCGTTTAGTATTGAGGTGAAAAGGAATACAGTTTGTCCCGGACTTCAGCTACAATGAAAAAGACACAAAGCTGGATTTATTCTGTGTCTTTGCTGCACAGCTGCCTCTTCTTCTCTCATTCTCCCCCTCCCTTTCCTGTTTCTACTTCAATCATGAAACTGATCAGTGATCAGCTGATCGGCTTTTCTCTCTTGTTTGTTTATCGCCCACTTTGCGCCAGAAAGAGAAAACCAGCGGATGTCGCGCTAAACAACAGCAGCACGTTTAAGCTTGATCAGCTATTGTTAGAATTTATTTAATATTAATTTCTAGTATCAGCTGAGGTTTGCTGGAGCTACAGCTGTAAAAGCTGCTGGTCATGATATCGGTTTGGATATCTGGTGAGAGGGAAACATGAAGATGAAACCAGGGGATGTCCTTACTGAATCAACCGAGCTGAACAGGTGATGGAGAAACAGGTTTACCTTCTCGGTGACATAAATGAGTTGAAGGGAAGTTATGAAGTGTTTCTGAGAGACAAATAACACCAGGATCCTTTTTTATGTAGCTGACAGCTGGTAACTGTGCAGGGGCGGGTCTAGCAAAGTTTTGCCAGGGGGGCCAGGTAGAGCATTAACAGGGAGAGGGGGGCACAAAGAAATACTTTTCTTTCTTATTCTCATTTAAAATGTCTCGCTTTTAACAAATAATTATCTGAATCTTACAACAAACGTATTCATCTGATGTAAAATGTGTAGAAATCCATTATTGTACATAGTAATTTTTTTAGGGTCCCATCATAATTTCTGCAGAAGTAACTAAGTACTGTACATGATGCCAGTATTTTCCCACATTTTCTAGATTCTGTACCAGTACTGTGTGTAAAATGCCATCAAAAAGTCAGTTAAGTTTTATTCTTTCTCACCTGTCTTTCTATCTCCTTTCACTTTTTAAAGGTTGCCATGTTAGAAAAAATATTGTGCCCTGCCATGCTGTTTATTGATATGGCAAATGAATGGTTTATGAAAATATATCTAAATCTGTCATCAGTAATCAGTAATGATCATGTCTCACCTCTAGTCTTCTCTGTCTTAATTTCAGGTTTTCACCATGTGTTGTATATAGTTCAGGAGGTTAACTCGACCGAGCAGTCTACTTTCAGGTACTGTTTAGAATACCAGAATAGGGAGGATGGTGTAGGTTTAAGTTTACTGGACTGATACATACATACCAACAAGACAGTGTACATCACTGTGACAACAGTGTTTGTTTTCATTCAAAGGCTTTATGGTTTTTCCTATAATACCTGGTGGGCCGGTCTCTAGTCAAAATGCCCGGGCCAATTTTTTGTCCCAGTCCAGCCCTGCTTGGGCTGCTCCCTTGTCACAAGGGGTCTCCATAGCGAGTAGCTCCACATGTTTGATTTGGCGGCGTTTCACACAGATGCTCTTCCTGACACCACTCCAAAAGGGATTTGTGTCTCTGGCTGGAATTCAATCAGCAACCTTTTCTTGCCACTAGTGATTGCATACTATAAGTAAATAAACAGTCCTCTATAGATGTCTTTAGTTTTTTTGTCCACTCTCTTAACTGCTCACCGAACTCAACTTGGAGTGTGGCTGGAGTCTGTCCCAGCTGTCACAGGCAGGGTACACTCTGGATGGGTTTCCAGTCCATTATAAAGCATTATAAAGCTTTAGATTAACCCAACACACACTTCTTTGGACTGTGAAAGGAATCCAGGAAAAAAAAAGAGGGGGGGGGGGGGGGGGGGGAGAGAGAGAGAGAGAGAGAGAGAGAGAGAGAGAGAGAGAGAGAGAGAGAGAGAGAGATATTAAATGAGCAAGGTCCAAAAACAATGTTTCAACATGGGACATGAGCATGAGCCTCCTGGTTAAAGGTCCTGTGTTTAATCTGCACTGCCACCTTGCCCTTGCCCTTCCAGTGAGGATTTCATTTAAATTTATTCCGCCTCACTAAGAGCACATTGGTAATTTTGAAAACACCCTCTTTGTCATCATGCAAACACACTTACATGTTGTTTCTGGAGTCCTTGACAACTGGTGCATCTGAGGACATATTCCACAGTTATCTAGTTCCCTGTGGTACACAATCTGCAAAATAGGAAGAATAAAAGTTCCCAGATGAGGCATTAAAAAACACTTAAAATGTATAAAAGGAGAGGAAGTTAAGCCTGTGTTCAGCTTGAAAACATGAAGATGACTGCTAATGTGACATATGTCCTGCAGCAGCCAATTGTCACTGCCTAGCATGCAACCTGAGTTCAGGGACTAAATGGGTTGTGACAGCTAAATCCACTGATGTGCAAAGATAGGATTCAGAATTTAATCTAGTAGGACAAAACTTATTGTTGCTGTTGTTTTGTTTTTTTGGCTTGGTTTGTTTTTTTTGTCCACACAGAGTAATGGCTAATGATGAAAAAGATGAATAAAACCTAACTGCAGTACATAGAGTACCTATTCAGCTGGTAGTTTTTCAACAAATTGGTAGCAAAAAACATGATCTGAAACCATAATTTAGCTTTTATTTAACTTTGAGCTTTTATTAAACTAATAAAGGTTGATAAACCTGGTCCTGTAAAATGTGCATTTGTCTATTTTTTGCAGATAGATAATTTCGGTGAAAGAGTAGAGTTTCTTACAGAAAAAAACACTAACACTAACCCTATATAAAAGAGCAATAAAAACCATCAACCAATAGTTTCAAACTCTGCATAGCTCAGTTGAATAACATCATGTAACAATCACTAAAAACACCAAAATACTTATACCCATAATGAATAAAAATAAAACCATAGCGCTTATTAAGAGTAAATAAGGCTAATACCACTACTTTTATCACTGATATGAATGATGTGCATAGACAGGAAGCACAAGGCTTTTTTTAAGTATATTTTAAAATGCTCTGTGATCAAGTGGGATTCATGTGATATGTGTAGGAGTCCAAACTCCCAGTGTCAGGAACCACAGCAAGACATTGTTTTAATTTGCCAAAAAAGAGCAGTTTAATAAATAGTCTAATTTCTGATGCCTTTTTAGTAAACTATTCTTGTCCAGCAAACATAATATTTTCCTTGAATGATTGGAGAAATGTGTACACAGAGGGGGTTTCTCAGATAGTGTAATTCACCCTAAAGTTCAGTATACACAATATCTCAGTGACTTTTAGTGCAATCTGGATAATTAATGAGTATTGGTACAAACTACCAACAACACAACTAATTGTGAGGTCTCAGTATGTCCTGCATTTAACTTCAGCAGTGCCTTAATTTTTCATATACTCAACAAGGTGCAAGAAACATTCCTCAGAGATTTTGTTGACATGATAGCATCACACAATTGGTGCATATTTGTCAGCTGCACATCCATAATGTGAATCTCCCTTTCCACCTAATCCCAAAGGTGCTCTTTTGGGTTGGTATTTGGTGACTGTGGAGGCCATTTGAGTACAGTAAACTCATTATTATCAGGAAACCAGTTTAAGATGATTCCAGCTTTGTGCCATCAGAAGATGGGTACACTGTGGTCATAAAAGGATGGACAGGGATAGTAACAATTCTCAGGTAGGATGTGGCATTAAAAGGATGTTCTATTGGTACAAAGTACAAAGTGTGGCACGAATATGTCTCCCACACCATTACACCACCACCATCTGCACCCTGAACTGTTCATAGATGGATGGATCCATGATTTCATGTTTCTGACCCTAGCATTTTTTGCCTAGAATTTTGCATCAGAAATGATGAGGGAACATTTATCCAAGGTCCTATTGTCCAGTTTCCTGTTCTTAGCTGACAGGAGTAGCACCCGGTGTGCCTTTTTGTTGTTAGAGCCCATTTGCTTCAAGGTTTAATGTATTGTACATTTAGAGATGCTCTTCTGGACAGACTGGTTGTAACCAGTAATAAGTTATATGAGTTTCTGTACTTTTCCTATCAGTTCAGAGGACACGAGCCATTCTCCTCTGACCTCTGGCATCAAAAAGTTAGTTTTACTCAAAGTTACTCCTGTTGGAAGAGTAGAGATCAGCAATTTCTGAAATACTCACACTAACCCATCTAAAACAAACAGCCATCATGACTTCAAAGGCACTTAAATCATCTTTGTTGACCATTTTGATTCTTCAGCTGGTCATCTTGACCATGCCTACGTGCATAAAATGCATTGCATTGCCACCATGTGATTAGCTGATTACATATTTACATTAACAGGCAGTGGTCTGCTGTTCTTAACATGTATTGCTGTCAAACATGACATATCATGTTTGACAGCAATACATGTTAAGAACAGCAGAACATTGAACATACTACCCTGTAGAGAGGATCAATGATCCGAACTACTGTAACCAGCTTTGGTCTTTGTTAAATACCTGTGTTTAGTAGAAAGGAGGGGCATGGGACCATAACTGGAGCCTTTATCAATTTTACCCTTGGTCTGTTGTTTGCTGGCAGGGGATGTTGGTGTGTAAAGTACATGATGTGTTCAGACATCAGGGCTCAGGAAGCTCGTCACTGTACTCCTCCATGCTGCCGTCATCCAAATGGAACACCATGAGAAGAGAGCACCAGATCTCATCAGTGTTTACCCTTGAATCACTGGAAAGCTGTCCAGGCATGCAGGTGGATTTTCTGTGCTGACAGCAGCACACTCAGTGCCAAGGCAGATGAAACATGTCTGGTGATTACAGAGGGACAGTGGCGGGGGGGGGGCAAAGGCAAGTGGAGTGTGACAAAGCCAACCTTGGCTCTCAACATTGTCTTGCTGGTCACTAAAGAAAAATGGATGAGCAGTAGATTGAGTGTCCATTATGAAAGGCCACTTACATAACATACAAATCTGTGAATGAAAAGCATTCACACATGCGAAGATGAGGTGTGAAGCCTAGGAGTCCCGTTAGTGCAACCATGCACTCCAAACCAATGCTATAGTTTACAAGTAGGACCAGGAATTGCAGTTTGTTGTACATACACTAAAATATGCAAAAACTATAGTATGACACTCTAAGCAGTGGAATAAAGAATCTGAGATGAGAAAGAGAAGAGAGAAAGAGAAGCTTGTGCTATAAGTCAAGGTTGACAGACACTGATGTCCTGAATCCCCTTCCCTCTCTGCCTCTCCCTCTCCTTTTACTCATGCGTGCTCTTGCTCAGTTCCTTGCCTCAGCTCTGAGAGATGGTGTGTACAGCATAGCAATGAATTGGTTGCACTCCCCCTGGCCTGGAGAAAGGGCCCCATTAAACTGCATTAAAACACAATAAGGCCTCTGTGTGCACGTGTGTGCGTGTGAGTGCGTGCATGTGCGCGCATGTGTGATTGAAAGCCAATATTTGTCTTCTTTTTGCCCTGCGTTTCATTCTCACTCTCGATTTCTCATCCATTCACTGTCTGGCCTCGTGGCACTCTCCCTTCCCTCATGCCCCTCTCTGTGCCTTAATCTTTCACTGCCATCCCCCCGCCGCCATTCGTCAAATCAATATTAAGTATGTTTTTATTTATGAATAATTTTGTTGCTGGCTGCATCCACACCCCATATGGCCAGTGTTTACGCTATAATCACACTTTGTGTACTGGATATGTGTATGCAGGTACAAGTCTTGGGTTTTCTTTTATATTATGAATTTGTACGCACTTCTCTTTGTGAATGTCTTTGTTAGGTAGCTGCACATGCGTGAACGTGGTCGACTTTAGATCCGCTCCTGTGTATTCAAATGCTAGAGGATTAAGAAGCATGACTTCCAATTTCCAGACACTGCCTCTGTGCCTTTCAACCCCCAGACTTCTAAAACTGGTAAAAAAAAAAAAAGAGGAAAAAAAAAAGACTTAGAGCAGCTCAGCCCAGCAAATAGCACAACACAACAATCCAGACTGTAAAGTGGAATGCACGTCGCCACAGGAAAGAAACAAACAAGTGCCCCAAGAGTCGTGGAAAATGTATGAATATAAAAAGCTGATTTCTTCAGATCGTTTCCTTCCCCCTCCTAGACTAATCTGTGTTTTTCCATTGACTGTTTTGTCAGTGCAATGCATAAAGAATATGAACAGTCGCAACAGAATTAGATTTAATCTTCACTATCTTGTCATGTAATTGAATTATGCCCTTTTGTCAGTTTTAATCGGCACTTACAGTGACCGCTATTGATCTCTACTAATTAACAGTACATACAGGAAATCAATAAACCAATAGCCAACAACTTTTATCATCTCAAAGTACAGAATATCTATGAAAGTAACACCAGCATACTATGTGAGAAGAATTTCTTCAATAATTACAGAGCACTGCGCTGATTTTCTTTTTTCATCTTGAGAATATAAGCCTTGTTAGTCACCTTACCATAAATGTCGTACCCACAGTATCAAAGAGATCTCTCTCCTGTACTTCTTGTATGGGGATCAATGACACTGTCTGATACAGACAATGAAATGCTTTTTTCTTTTTTTCCCAAGCAAGAGAGAACAAAGGCTGCTGTGTGGTAATTCTTTGATCTCCGGAAAGCAATGTGCCAGCTTGCATTGCTCAGAGAAGAGGAGAGGTGAAGACGCCCCCTCAATCCAGCCAGAAGCAGAATAATAGCAAGACAGGACAATAAATGTTATAAAACTTATTTTACTTTATGGTTTTTTGCATTCATATTTATTTACATTTTGCATAGCAACTTAACTTCCTTGGAAATAGAGTTGTACTTCCCAGAACTTAAAAAGCACGTACATAATGTGTTCCTAAACCTTCCTTATCCAGTTCTTCTTGACTTGACAACTGAATCTTTATCCATCTAGCTCTATCTATTTTTTTTTTTTTTTTTTTTTAGATCCTGCTTATTAAGTATTCCAAACATGGAAAGCGCAAGGATGCTTGTTAGTGCTCTGTCCATACAAATGCAGAAAAATCACTGACTGAACATCTAGTTGAGTTATCCAAGGGCATTTGTGACTCATCTTTTTGTGATGTCTTCGATTCATATTCGAAGCTGAATACACGTATTGCAAGCCTAACTAAATGGAAGGGAACAGAAGGGGAATAGAGACATATGCTGGAAGGCAACCTTTTCTTGCAAGGCAGTCTGTGTTAAGAGACCTGTGTAATACGGAGTGGAAAGTCATGTTCATCGTCTAACCAGTGAGATTTATGTCACTGCAGCAATGACAGAGTTAAGGCTGTTGTTGCATGCCCTAATGGGCACTGCTGTTAAACTGTGTGTCGAGGAAGTCCTTTCATAACATATCAAAAATTTAAACTGAACATTTAAATGGTTTCGAGGCAGGGCCTCTGGTATTTTTTATCAAGTAGCTTGTGAAGAATAAGTTGCTACAGTTTTTGTTACCATTATTTATTTGTATATTTTTTCACTTATTTATTGGAACAGACTTGATGCCAGAAATTCCCGACACTTTACAAGTTAGGCCTGAAAAAGCAACAATTAATGACAGACTGACAAATATGTGGATTTTATTTATTGAGTTCTCAGGTCTTTAGATAACCATAAATTGGATGCATACAGGTGCTGGAAAGTGGCACATGCTATTCTGAGGATGTCTGATGAATATAAAAATAATGAGAACTGTTTAGTTTTTAAACATAATTTAAAGCTGGTTCTTTGTATGGTTGGCACAAATGTTTGTGTAACTGCAGCAGAGTGTGGTTTTCTTTTTTAATTTTATTTTTTTCCAGTCTGAAGCTCCAGTTTGTTGCTATGCAGTTGTTATATTGACACATTAGATTAAGTTGAAAAGCTGTTTTCAAAGCAAGCTTACCGCGCTGAATAACTAAAAGAATATGGGTCACCATTCTGAGCTTTTTTTTTGCATCTTTCTTTTTTTTTTTTTTTACTAAGCAAGCGTCTTCTTCTTCTTGCTGCTCCTTTTAGGGGTCTCCACAGTTAATTTTCTGCCTTCACCCTATCTGTAGCCTTCTCTGTCACACCAAACCCTATGCATGTCCTCCTTCCCTACATCCATGAATCTTCTCTGTGGTCTTCCTCTTTTCCTCCTTCATGGCAGCTCCATATTTAATGTTGTTTGTAGTTACAGAGGCAAGGCTAAGATTGTTTGGGAGGGATAGTGGATAAATTGCACAGCTGGTATTTCTTTTCCCGCTCAAATATAAATATATTAGTATAAGTTACTTTATTTCCTGCTTTAGTCTCACTACTTCTTGGACTCCCTCGTTAATAATGGTGCTGTAATTATGCGCCTGCTGTGTTTTCTGATTTTTAATGCTAGATTTGTTAGCTTTACATCTTTTATATGCAGTTAATAATCTTTTGGGTTGGTCACTTTTTTCTGTCTCTTGTTGCCTCTCTCTGTCTCACCTTGCTGCTTTTCGTCTTGGGAGCCAGAACAAGTCAGATGTTGAATTCTAATGAAGACCAATCAGTGTAGCAGTTGGACAAACGTATGATTCACTCATGTATAGGGAGTTGTCAGTGAAGAGGGGAGCTCACAGATACACCAACAGTTTGATTTCTCTCTGTATCTCTTGAGTATTCCCATTAATTACAAGGGCTTCTGAGTCTGCTCTCTCCTCAGTATCTATGTGTCAGTCTTCTCTTTGCCTTGTTTATTTTTCACTTCTGTATGTTTTTGGTCCCTTATGACATGCACACAGTTTTACCTATTATCCCCCTTGTCCCTGTGTTTTTGTTTTCAGTCTCTTTTTTTCTTCTCTTTGTTCTTACCACGCAGCCTCCTTCTTTTCCCTTCTAATCATCATCCAAGTTGTCCTCAGTTTCCCTTGCTTTCATTTCCCACTTTTTCTCTCTGTTCTTTCTTTTGCAGACACAATTCATTTTTACTGTATTTGCTTTCTTTCATCTTCTTTTGTCACCCTGCGCCTCCCTCCAACCCTCCCCCATTGTCTCATGAGAGAAGAGGACCTGGGTGTGAGAATTGTTAGAAGTCTTAATAGCAGTCCTGGACCATCCCCCGGGAACGCTGTGTCTGTTTTCTTTTTCTTTTTTTAAAATCGTTTTTACATCATTCCATTTCCTCATCTGTTTCCATCACTCAGTCATTACTGTCTTCTGCCAGCCTGTGATAAATGGTCCTGCAGAGTGCTTCAGGTTATCTGCGTGTGGGTGTGTGTATGCAGGTGTGCATGTGTGCATATATGCACGCCAGTGTGTACGAGAGGAAAAGCATGGTCACTCAGATCCAATAATAGTTATTAGGTTTGACTTATACGAGGGAAAAACCGCAGCTGAACTGCATTTGGATTTTCAGATTAAACGCTGCTACACATCTATAAGAGTGTGTAAAAAGCCTATGGGAGAATAAGCTTAAGAATATTTAGTATTGGCTGTTTAAAGTCAGATTAAAGTCAATATTTACAGACATACAGGGATGCAAGGATAAAATAACAATGTCATATTTAAAAAATAATAACACTTTAATGTGATAAACTTACAGGTCTGTCATCCAGCAGGCAATAAATAAAGAAAGCAATAATCCATACCACTATTGCTGCTACACAAGGTTCCCTTGTTAATAGGAGGTGTTGTGTGTTTGTGCAAATTGATAAATGGCTTTCTTAATTACAATGCTCTGTTTTTTTTTCTCAGTGCATTATTTCCATCGTATCCAGGTTTAATAATGAGCAAAATGCCTAGCATTACCATTACAGATGATTATCTCACCAGGGGACACATGAAACTGGGAGAGCAATGCTTCAAAACAAAATTAGCCCGTTTTGTATCCCTAATCCAAGATACATAATGCCAGGCCATGTGTCCATAATGCATGCCTTTGTGTCTATATGTGTTATAAGAAAGCTACACTGATGCTGAAAAAATGCTCCATTGCTTCAGTATACATGTGTGTGCAGCCACTGAGAATCAGCTGTCGATTCTGAACACAGTTCAGTAAATTCAGATGCACAGTGAAAATCCAGCATCTGTAGACATTTTTGTGGCAGATGCTGCATAACACAGTGTTGCACTGGTTAACTGAAATCTATTCTGGGGCTATGTTGATTTCATCAGCCACACTGGTTTAGCATGATGGAGACTCACTGTGTGCCACAGTGGGAGTAGAGGCACGGTGGATCTGGCAATGCCAGTCCAGTGAAGTGCATTACCACCTTGGCGCCAAAAATTTTTTAGCTTAGTGTTTAGTGCACTTATTGGTTTATTTAGTGATTATGACCTTGTATGAAATCACACAGACTCATTCATTCTCTCTTTTTGTGGAAAGAAAAAGTATACATTTTTTCCAGTTATGAATTTTTATCCGGCTGACTCTCTTTACAGCCAAATGAAAGCAGTAGGTGTCTCTTTCATCTGAAGTCTCATTTTGAAATGGTGTTTCACACTATCAAGGACCAATTGCAGATCTGCTGGTTAAGTACTGCGCAACGAGCACCAGACTCTGTCCCTGTCGACTTATTAGGTATTCTAAGCAATGCTCTGCAGTTTCCTCTGGCCATTCGAAGTTGTGTTGAAGTCAGTTACACCAAGAACAGTTTGTGCAGCTGAAAAATTGTAGATCAACTAAAAAAGATAACTTCCCTATGACAGCCTATTCCTGTCAGTCAAGATGTGTGTCTATAATGAGCAGTTACAAAGATTGTTCAGTTGTTAAATTTTGTTGTGCTGCTTCTACAAGCAGTTTATTTGTGGAACATTACCGAGACATGCCCCCAATGCTAAATAAAGATTCCGTACTACACTTTTAATCTCGAAATTAAAAAAAGAAAATGAAAGAAAAATAAAATGAAAAAATATAGAGCAGTACTGTGTGTCAAGCGTTTTCAGCTTTACATCACAGTGGCAACAATTCATAGATGTTTGTATGCATGGTTTGCTCTAACCTGTTTTGCTTTAACCTTTAATCCTGTAACACATATCTTGGGACTGACTTCTTTAAGTCACACTCATGAAGCTAGTGAGATTATTGAACAAAATTAACAAAAGTGACTGGCTTTTGCCTTGTAATCCAAATATAGTGGCCTGTTAGCAGCTAGCAGATTGCAGCTGTACCTTTGCATATTATACGTGTGAATGTGCTCTTTTCTTCTTGGTTGAATCAATTTAAGGTGCCTTAGAGAGAAACTCTGACACTTGAAAAATATCAGGCTCCACAAACCATACCCTTAAGCCACTATATTATTGTGTCCATGTTCCCAGTTGCCAAGATACCACTTACATGTATTCACATTGAAGAAGTTGGATTATGTGTTTAAGAGCCCTTGGGTAGCAACCTGCGTTTATGTGACCATGGATGCATGAAATGTTTAAATGTAAGGTGCCTGTACACTGTAGGAGGCTACAAGAATGAATAAAAGAAACACCAGGGATTTACTGACAGTAGACAGTGCTTTAAGATTTAGAATTTGTCTATATTTGGCCAGCTTGTTTGCTTTTGGTTGACTTTGGCCTGTGTACTCTCCAGCTTGTACTGCACGTTGGATGAATTGTGTGTCACCAACATCTTCTTTTCCCCCTGTGATTAAATAGCTTGACTCTGAAGGCGTAGCGGTTAAGCTAGATTTACATTAGAGTAGGGGAGGCTGCTACAAAAGAAGGATCGATAAATTCTAAACCAAAGCAAAACTGAACTATTCCAGTTTGTGGGTAGATTTAAAGTTAAATATTTCCACACGTCTGAGATATTTTAATCAGTGCAGTGTAGCTGACCTGACAGTGATGCTGCTGAGCTTTGCTGAGAAACTATTTTAAATACCCATGCTATCAGCATTAGCAGCATGGATCACTGTGATACAAAGCATGCTTTACTGACGTGACAAATGTCACTCATGTCATATAGTACGTGTTTCCAGGATGTGTGTTGCCATACTTATAGTCATAAACTGTCTCTCCATGCTGTCAAATTAAAACTAGTGCATATGTGAATATTGCTGTGTAGGTGCACTGCAGCTGTGCATACTGTACTAGTGATGCTAGCATCAGAAGGTAGATATTACAGTCCGTGGAGATTTATTTAGAAGCAATGTTGTTTGAAATGGTTACATCATCCCAGAGGAGTGTGCCTTCAACTGTGATGTCACTCATTAAGGTTATGAGGCTACAATTTTACCTGCACTGTGACATCCCTCTGCAAGTTGGCAGCTTTTCAACAGGGAGAAGATCCAAAAAATGAGACCACTTTCATTTCGAATGACCTCGTACTCAGCACTACACTTACTTGAGTCCTTAGCATCCCCAAAGTTTGAAATTAAGAAGATGAACTGTTGTTGAAACAAAGAGGTAAAAAAAAAGAAAAGAAACATCTATTACTGAGATATTAAAAAGGAAGAAACTAAAAAAAGACATTTACTATAAAATGTTAGATGGAACTACTTCTAGAAATGTCTGTCATTCAGTCTAAAGGAGCCTAGTTTGTCTTCATCTTAATCAGTATTTGATAGATATTGCCAAAGGATAATGCAAGACAGTAGAATCAGAATGTGACCAAGAAAAAGCGCAAATAACACAGGCTATTAGCTATTTCTTGTGTTATACTGTCAGCTTATTGGAAACAGTAAGTTGAAATTTATGTTGCTGATTATGTCAGGAAATCCAATTTTAGACAGAGGAGGGGAGAGGAAACAGTGGATGATTACAAAGGAGATGTAATGCACAAATACAGTGGGGCAAAAAAGTATTTAGTCAGCCACCGATTGTGCAAGTTCCCCCACTTAAAATGATGACAGAGGTCAGTAATTTGCACCAGAGGTACACTTCAACTGTGAGAGACAGAATGTGAAAAAAAAATCCATGAATTCACATGGTAGGATTTGTAAAGAATTTATTCGTAAATCAGGGTGGAAAATAAGTATTTGGTCACCTCAAACAAGGAAAATCCCTGGCTCTCACAGACCTGTAAAGTCTTCTGTAAGAAGCTTTTCTGTCCCCCACTTGTTACCTGTATGAATGGCACCTGTTTGACCTCATCATCTGTATAAAAGACACCTGTCCACAGCCTCAACCAGTCAGACTCCAAACGCCGCCATGGCCAAGACCAAAGAGCTTTCGAAGGACACCAGGAAAAGAATTGTAGACCTGCACCAGACTGGGAAGAGTGAATCTACAATAGGCAAGCAGCTTGGTGTGAAAAAATCAACTGTGGGAGCAATCATCAGAAAATGGAAGACATACAAGACCACTGATAATCTCCCTCGATCTGGGGCTCCACGCAAGATCTCATCCCGTGGGGTCAAAATGATCATGAGAACGGTGAGCAAAGATCCCAGAACCACACGGGGGGACCTGGTGAATGACCTGCAGAGAGCTGGGACCAAAGTAACAAAGGTCACCATCAGTAACACACTACAACGGCAGGGAACCAAATCCCGCAGTGCCAGACGTGTTCCGCTGCTGAAGCCAGTGCATGTCCAGGCCCGTCTGAAGTTTGCCAGAGAGCACATGGATGATACAGCAGAGGATTGGGAGAATGTCATGTGGTCAGATGAAACCAAAGTAGAACTTTTTGGTATAAACTCAACTCATCGTGTTTGGAGGAAGAAGAATACTGAGTTGCATCCCAAGAACACCATACCTACTGTGAAGCATGGGGGTGGAAACATCATGCTATGGGGCTGTTTTTCTGCCAAGGGGACAGGACGACTGATCCGTGTTAAGGACAGAATGAATGGGGCCAAGTATCGTGAGATTTTGAGCCAAAACCTCCTTCCATCAGTGAGAACTTTGAAGATGAAACGAGGCTGGGTCTTCCAACATGACAATGATCCAAAACACACCGCCCGGGCAACAAAGGAGTGGCTCCGTAAGAAGCATTTGAAAGTCCTGGAGTGGCCTAGCCAGTCTCCAGACCTCAACCCCATAGAAAATCTGTGGCGGGAGTTGAAAGCCCGTGTTGCTCGGCGACAGCCCCAAAACATCACTGCTCTTGAGAAGATCTGCATGGAGGAATGGGCCAAAATACCAGCTACTGTGTGTGCAAACCTGGTAAAGACCTATAGTAAACGTTTGACCTCTGTTATTGTCAACAAAGGTTATGTTACAAAGTATTGAGTTGTATTTTTGTTATTGACCAAATACTTATTTTCCACCCTGATTTACGAATAAATTCTTTACAAATCCTACCATGTGAATTCATGGATTTTTTTTTCACATTCTGTCTCTCACAGTTGAAGTGTACCTCTGGTGCAAATTACTGACCTCTGTCATCATTTTAAGTGGGGGAACTTGCACAATCGGTGGCTGACTAAATACTTTTTTGCCCCACTGTAGATAATGGAGAAAAAGGTTGTAAAAAGCAAGAGAAGAGTACACCCAGAATAGTGTAGATGCATTTGGACACTGATGTGTCTAGAACAAAAATAGAAAAAAAAAGAGTTCTGTCCAATAATTTCCCTCAAACTCAAAACAAGTGTAGCTTTAAAGTTGATTATAAGGGATCAAGAACTGTTATATAGTTGTTACCCTTTTAAAATCGTAGTCACAGATTTATAAAAGTATAAGCAGAAATCCATTATGTAGATATGATAAGTGCTGAGACAGAAATGGATAATGGCACCAAAGTGGGGACAGTAGGGTCAAGGAAAAACCATGCCAAGAATAAAAAGGACGTAGACGTTTGGTACTTAGGTGTTTATCATTCTATGCTATGCTGCCCACAGTACAAAGTTAACATGATCTGTCTTGATAATAAACAGAATTCACTGTTAGGGTTAGGGTTAGGGAATAAGATGCCATGTGTGCATTGTTGCCTGCATCTGTGTGATTTGTTCGTCTTTAGTTTTGTGCAAGCTTCTTTTAGACCAAACTGCTAATAAAACTTTTTCTTCAGCTACTCTCTCTGCTTCCTGCATATGTTTTCAGCACACAACATGTAACTGTGAAAAGACTAAGTTAACTTTAAGGAAGTAAAAGTATCCAGTTCCAGCAGGATGCTTAGATGTCATGTCAATGATCTGGATTGGTCAGTTTTGTCAAAGCTCCATGATTAGATGCGCATACAAACAGCTAAATAGACAAGTGGGCAGACAGATAAATGGACAGTGATAAAGGAGAAAAGCTTGGCAGAGAAGAGAACACATTTGCAAACAAACAAATGCCTGCATCCACTCATACACACAGACAGACCTATTATGACTGTATCTTATGCAGATCAGCACTTGAAGGCACACAAGCCCATATTCACATTTAAAAGTGTCAGCACCTGCAGACTGATAGATGTGTGATAGCTTTACCGCCTCACTCCCTCCCCCCCCATCTCCCCTTAAAATATTTCGTATTTCTTATTCAACCTATTAGCTAATTCACAAATCAATATCAGTGAAACTACCTTATAATGGTACGTGAGTAGAAATCAATATCAGTGAAAGGATTTCTAACCAGCATGCATTTTAGTTTGTTTTTCTCAGTCTTGTGGAAAATACATTTTCTACACTTGTCTCTCCCTGATATCAGTCATGGTCTTAACAGTATACGCAAGGATTCAGTATTCAGTATATACAGAACTACTGTGTTTCCATATTTGTCGTATGTTTAGAATCCATTTAGATAACATTTTTAATGTCACTATGTGGCTGGTGTTTTTGAGTGAAATACCCAAATTGTTCCGTCTTTTACCAAATACACAGAGCAGAGCTTGCTTTCTACATAAAGGAGTGAATGTATGTTAGATAACTTGCAATGATCGCGTGTGCATCTCATTAGAAGGAGCACAACTTTGTGTGTTTCTGTGAATGGAAGGATAATGAGAGAGTGTAATGCGCCGGATAGCACCTTGCAGTCACACTTCACAGAAATCAGGATAAACACAGCACGGAGACAAAAACTGAACACCATGTTTTCGATTAAGTACAGAGTCGATACTAAATCTGCTGTATCTATAATAGTCACATTTCTATGTTAGAAAGGCATTTACTCTCATCTTTAGGCTGTTTCTTTTTTTCTACTGTGCTCTTTTATTATTTCCAAAGCAGCAGCTCATTTTTTCAGCCACTTGAACTTTTCACTTTTTATCAATGTAGTAAATCGCGCAATGATTCAAAATGTTGTGAGGCTGAAGATCCAAATGCTCCATCTGTGAAAAACGGAAAAGAAAGAAAGGATAGGTGTCTGTTAACATGGCATTACAATATATAAGAATATGTGCATGTGCTCATGCAGGTATTCAATAATAAATTTCACATAGCATTTTTGTTTTGCACTTTGATGCTTTTAGTCTGGCTGTGTACAAGCACTTTTCCCTTCTTTGTGAAATCAGTATTCTAATCCAATATACCCACCTTTGATATTTTTATGTGGTGAAGTCAGACAGAATGAGTTAATTTCAATTCCAGCAAAGTGTGTAATCAACCACCATATCATATCTTCATCAATCATGCTTTTTCTTTTTTAAATCCTCCATTAAATGCATATGCACTAAGAAAAGAACAACAATTTACTGATTACACTCACATTGCAACTCAGACCACAGGCAATCTGTTCCTCCACACTGGTGCACCTGTTTCATAAATAGGATGACATTCCTCTGTTAGTGTTGAGCTGGTAAAGAGAAACACCGAGCATGCCAGACTGTTAGAGGAAAACACTGAGTGGTCTCAGCTATACACTGTGTGGAGATGTCTGACCTTTCCCTACCACCTGGCCTCTCCTATCTGCAGTGTATATTAGCTGACTGGCATTGATTCAGGATGTGTTCGCACTCCCCTCCGCTTTCTCTACCCCAATTTCACCTCCTTCCATCTCATACAGATGGGTCAGTCCGTTTGCCCCCGCGGTGCTCCTATTCATTGGCAGGTTGTAGTCACAAGTCAGCTGGCTTGTCATTTTTCCTCACAGGGCTGTTATCTCTCTTCCCAGTTCATTGTGATTTCTATGTCCATGTGTCTTGTGGCTGACAATCCTTTTTCACTATCTTTGTTTTTACCTCATGCCAGCTTTGCCCCGCATACACAAAAATGTACTGGAGAGCTCATTGCACTAAAACCGAGGAAAACAAAGCAAAACAAAAACACAAAATAAGCACAAACACATACAAACACACATAAATCTGCATAGCATTTAGAAAAATACTGAGAATATTCAAGTAGCACACAGCAGTACTAGCTATATTTCCAGGGGTTGCTAAAAGGTTGGGGACATAACAGGAACATGCTTGTTGTTGAAATAGTTTATGACTTATGAGGTCAATTTCAAAATTAACACACAACCGATTAATAATTATAATAATAATAATAAGACTTGTGTTCAGACAGCATTATCTACGACATTTTCAGACCTCTCGAAAGCCACTTCATGCAGTTTTAACTGTAAATTGAGAAACGTAATTGAGAAACTGCGTGAAGCGTCACATTTGTTTACCCAGAACTACCAAAGAAAACAAAATGATAAACATAACCTGCCTATACTGTTGAGATGAGCAAGACAGTCACTTTTGAACGACTGCAAAATAAGAGCCACATTCTGCAGAGATTATATATTATCTTGTTACACTGTTCTGGGAAGATCATCCGGATACATGTAGTCATATGTGTCCCAGACCACCTCAACAAGTGGTTTAAGTACTGGATCATAATGTGCTCTAGCAGTTTTTACAGGTGTACACAGTGGTGTCCAGCTGACACCTGATGTTCAAAAATGAATGAATCCACTGGCTCATGAATTTTAAATTTTTATGGACTTGTTGTTGTTTTCTGTAGTTTTGCATTTTATTTCTTATAAAGACACAATACCCACACTGGTCATTTTATTAAGTGAACCTGTTTAACTGGTTGCTAATACAAATATATAAGTCGTTTAGGCATGAAGACATGGCCAAGATGGCATGCTGAAATTCAGATTGCTCACCAGAATGACAAGAGGATATCTGAATGCACAACATGTCAAACCTTGAAGCAGATGGACTACAACAGCAGAAGACCACAGCGGGCAGCGCTCATGACAGCACAGGAAAATACGGGTACAATTTGCACAAGCTTACCAAAATTGGACAACAGACAAGCAAAAATAAAAAAAAAATGTTGCCTGGTCTGATGAGTCTCAGTTTCTGTTGTGACATGGACTGGTTCTTATACCGCTATTTGGATGGCAGAATTTGGCATAAACAGCATAATAGCATGGATCCATCCTGCCTTGTATTAACGGTTCTGGCTGTTGGGGATGTGGGGGATGTTTTTTTGGCACACTTTGGCTTCCATAATAGCAATTTAGCATTGTTTAAATGCCAAAGTCTACCTCGTTACTGTTGCTGACCATGTCCATCCCATTATGACCACATTGTACTCTTCTCCTGACAGCTGCTTCTAGCGGCACAACGCATCATGTAATTAAACTCAAATCAGCTCAAACTGTTTTTGTGAACATGACGATGAGTTCACTGTACTGAAATAGCCTCCACAGTTACCAGATCTATAGAACACCTTTGGGGCAAATACGGAGCAACTGTGCAACTGTGCTATCGTGTCAATTAGGACCAAAATCTTTGACGAATGTTTCCTAAACCTTCTTGAATCTTTGGCATAAAGAATCAAGGCAGTTCTGACCGTTCAGTAATACTTGTGATTACAAGTTGTGACTAATAAAGTGGCGGCTGAGTAAACACTGTAGGTGAAAGACCAGCTGAATGAAGTTGTTACATTTGTTTTTGTCCCCCAAGTTTGTATTATTTTGTATATATTTTCTTTATTTTGTGGCAGATATAGTGTTCCCAGGAAAAGCTTGTCTTTGTGCTATTGTAATGATAAATACTCTTCATGCAGTTGGCACTTTATCCCAACAGAAAGGCCAAATCTCAGAGGGAACCTTCTTTTGGCCCAGCTTAGTGTCTCTGTTAAATTGTGATACCATCCTGTAGTTACAACGCTGTGGAAGTCTTGTGTTTTGTTTATTTTGCATCACAACTTCATCTGACTTGACTGTGGATTAAATTATATATTTAATATCATTATAATATTTGAGTTTGTACACTGGTAACATGACAGCATTTATTTTAATTTGAATTTATGTTAGCAGTATGAAAAGCTGTGACATATCACACACGCAGAGAGATTTTTACCCCTCTTGCAAGCACATCTCTGTGCCCTTACCTTGTGTTAGCTTGGCACTGAGTAGCACCTTCCTGGCAGAGGTTAAGTTGTTTATGCCATGTGGAGATACAGCTTTCCCCTCTCTCTGCAGTACTGCACTTGCCCTATGCTAGGCTGGCACATGTTGGCCTCATCTTGGCAGAGGTTGCATGATAACTCCTTCCCACAGGGGCTCTTGTTTGGCAAAAGGTTGGAACAGACTATACCAAACGCATCTCCGTGTTCGTACCTCTCTGGCAGGCTTTCATGAGTTCAGCCCCATCATGCTCAGTCTGGGGCAAATCTGTCATTTTGCTCTCTGCACTAACACACCACAGTGGCTATCATCTTTAGAATTACAAGATTGCAAGGTTTCACTTTGAAGTAAAATGTCACGTGCATGTTTTCTAAAATGATTTTACTCCTCCAACTACTGAGAAATATGTTTGTTCCTTGTCTGAAATGCTGGATGCCCTTTAGCTGGCTTGTTGAAGACTTATTATAAATATTATATTTCGTGTATTTTTTTCAATTAATGTGTTTACACATTGGTAGAAATATTAATACATCCCTTGACTTTATGGCTCCAAAGCGAAGAAACCTGGTTGGCAAAGTTCGCCTTTGAGTCACAGAGCCAGCTTGTGGGGGCTTGGACAGTACAGGTCAGTTCAATACCAATGGCATTTTCTTGGCTGAATATCAACAGCCCGCTCTGTCTTTTGCATGGCTAATGTTTCCAACACTCGCTCTGTGAGTTCCAGGGTGGCCTCTTTACCAGATAATGCCCTGCAGGTTAGCAGTTTTGGCAGCTATTTTTCTGTGAGTTAGTCTGTTTTTTTCCCAAGCCAGTGTCTGTGTATTAGCGTGCCCATCAGGGTCAGTGAATACTTCAGTTCCTTCCATATCTTTTGTTTGTTTCTTCTCTTTCTGCCTCAATCTTCATAGAGGATTTTTTTTTATTTCTGTGCCCTCAGTGCTTTTGCTTCCTTTTCTGTCTGTTTTCTCCACCATTTGTGTTTTACCTTTTTCTTTTTCCTTGCCTCTGTCCCTCCTCTTTCTCTATCTCCCTTGATTTCTTGCTCCTTCGTCTGTTGTTCATTTGTTCCCCTGTTTATTCACCCCCACTTGTTTCCCTGCTGTCATTTCTGTCTTCTTGTATTTTGTGCTTTCTGATCTTCTTTTATCTGAGCTGTCTAAATGGTGGGCTGACAGAAACACAGACACACATGGGAGCACATAGAAACACAGTGATTCACAGACAACACACTCATACATACACACACACATGCTCACGCACATTGACAGTCAAACTTTTTAAAAAATTGGCACATATGATTCATAACTACATACAGGCACATGCACACTACAATACTGTGTGGCTTTACTAAAAACGTGGCGGTTTTTAGGATGAGTCACTCTATACAGCGTGCATTTCCCTCCCCCTGTGTGAAACAACAGCCTTCAGAAGCTAAAACCATGGCAACAGCCTCTGCAGCCCTGAGTATGGGATCTCGGCCACATGACATCACTTTAAAAGAAAAGATATGCAGCCAGAAACTTACAAACACAAATGTAGGCCCACTAACACACACATACACAAACTCTCGTGTCCAGGACTACGGATTCACAACGCTTTTGGACCGCTCATAAACCCCATTGACTTTTTTTGGAAACTCATCTTTGTCTTTCAGAATCCTATTATTTCTGTCAACTTCATGTGTGCATGCTATTCACAAGGTGGAGAGATGTGCCACAGGGATGCGTGACAGATATTGTGTGTATTGTATTGTGTGTTCATTGCTGATGAAACCCTGGATAAATCTATTAAGCGACTAAGCTTAAGAGGAAGGAAAACCCACAGTGGCCCGAGTCTGTAAGGAAAGAAGGAACAAGCAGATGAGATGTTCCAGACATCACCAGCATCACAGACAACACATCTGAATGTAAATTTTATTTGTATTTACTGTATAATACGTTACTAAAGGCACTAGAGTAACTTATTGTCGTAGCTTTTTATATTTAATATACAGTAAAAGTTATCCAGTGGTTTTCTAAAGATTTTTTTGTTTTGTATACTTCCTTCCTCCTGTAGAGGCAGATTCACTTTTTTTTGTTTTATAGTTTTCAGTTTACACAGTTTATCCCTCTATAATTAAATGGAATTCAATTAACTTCCCGAGAATTCCAAAAGAAAGCGGAATTCTGATGAACATTCTACACATTAAAATTTAGCTCAAAAACTATTAACAGTTCTACTTATAAGCTGGTTTTAAGATCACAAATAGCCCTTTTCAAACTTTAAGATCTGTGCATTCAAATTTTCATCTCTTTCTCCTTTTCTTACCTCGCTCCTCACTCAACTCCACCTCATCCAGTTTACTTATTGTTAGCAGATTCAGCATGCAGCCGTTGCCTGTCTCCAGTAGCTTGCTCGAACAACAACAGCTGATTAAAATCTAACGTTATGCAGCTAAAGTTAGGCTTGACTGACAGAAAAGTTCAAAATCACTGTCATTGGTCAGAAGTAAGCTTCATTGACCCATCGACCCGAATCGGACTCCTTTCACAAAGCTTTACAGCCTCCTCAAGAGTAAAGAGACATGGACGTTTCACACCTGGCATTTTGACAGCTGAGGTAAACGGTGGACGGACAGCCTACATTTACTACAGATGAACGCTGGCCAGAGTATTTCAGGTGACCTGGGAGTAAAAATGTGAAAAATTGAAAAATATTTAAGTTAAACACAGTAGTCGGTTTTTTTTTCTAATTTCCTATTTATTGCTCAAATTTATGCAAAGACAGTAGAAGAAACTTGCCAGCCATTCATGGCCATTATGGGTGAAATGCAGAGTGGCCAGAGAGAATTAAAGAACGCTGGAGACAAGGTATTGAAATATGTACATCACTGGCTTTGTAACCTGAAATTATGCAGGAGCTGAGGCAGATACTGGAGTGTTCTATAAGAGCAATTGTGCGTTTTGACAGATCATTTTTCTCTATACCGCTACACTTTGACTGACCAGCACACAGACACACAGACACACGCACACGTTGGAAATTACCATATGAAAGCAGAAAATGCATTTCCTGTTTTCCCTCGGAACATTTGGGTGTTTTTACAGCTGCGTTTGACTGTTCATTAACAAAAATATGTCATGTTTTTGTCCATGCATATTTTCTCAAGAGTTTGCATGGTATGCGCTTTGTAACAAAAGTGAGAGAGAACCATAAGGTGGAGGAATCCATGTCAGCAGGTAGTACAGATGAAATGGCTGAGCTCCGAGGTGAGGAGCCCGATGATCGCTCTCACTGGGTTCTGACCTCATGCATTGGTAAATGGGTGCAACGCAGGTTCTTTTTAACACTGTAAGTAGTGCACAAGTGCTCACCCACTATGTGTATACACACCCACACAACAGTATGCACACACACTAGACTTTTAAATACACCTGACTAATGTGTGTTGCTTTTTGTTACAGTCAGGGACCATTTAGACATTAGTCCCCTTATTAAAGGCAGAACTGGTCAACAAGTGAAACTATATGCTTAGCAGGTCTTGCACTTGTATTAGCTGAAGTACATCTGGACATACTGTAGTCATAAATGCAGGCACACACACACATACATATATATTTGTAGCTCAGATATTTCAGTTTTTGGGACAAATTCATTTTTCTTGCCAATTCTGGTCTGAACAAAAGATAGAAATAGAGAAAACTAATAACACCCCAGAGGTTTTAATGGACCAAGGGATATTTATGAACCATTATTTATTTAAGCCACAGCAATTACTTAGTTTTAAGGGTTTCTTCTGTGATTTTTGTTCAAGGCCTTCAAACAACTTGCTCAATATTCTCCTGGTTTGATTGTCAATCTATTTCTGGTCTCTGCACTTGAAAAAAGGAGCATAAAACAAAAGGATTACAGTTTACTACACACAGATGTATGGTCTTTGACTGTTCAGTGTGTGCGTGTTTGTTTGTGTGTAACTGGCATACTGTCTTTTTCCATCACAGTCTAAATCAGTTAAACCATTCCATCTTGTCTCTATTTCTATTAATTATCAAAAATATTCACAAGTATAGATATTTGTTAGCGGGGTAGGAATTTAGTCTTTATTTAGGGATTTGGTTATTTCTTATTTTCATTAAAATTCAATATATTCTGTACATCTCACTTCAGGCGCCTGACATTCTTTTCGCTCACAACAGGGATCGTTACGCTTCAGTTCCCCTCATTGTTGCTAACTTTTCATACCCCTTTAGCAACTTTTTTTTTTTGTAAAAATATCTCCCTCTATCTAAATCTGTTCAGAGCAATGAGCAGCAGCACCCTTGAATGAGGGTGTTTACACATGCGCAGTGTTCTTGCGGTTTAGAGACTGTTGCAGAAAAGAATGAAACAAAATTAAAAAGACAGCCAGTTGCTTCTTTCTCTCCGACTGAGGATTTTAAATTTAAATATAGCCAACAGTCAACCAACACAGCACACTGGCTGTCTTCAGCTAATATGCATAGTGATTTACTACCCCCTGTAATAACTGCACAGTGTAATTAAAACCTCATAATGAATATAGGTGGAACACATTTAGAGTACTGAAAGCAATCCTGTGTGAAACAGCCGTAGAACAGCCTGCTCATATTTAGCATGTTCAAAGCCTCTTATTATTATCAGTCAAAAGTTAGTGAGAGCGCTCTTTGTGACACATGCAAAGTCCAAACAGGCCAGTGGATTAGAAGTCATTATCACAGATGGTTTTCAAAATATTAAACATTTTATTATCGATGTGATCTAATGATGTGGTCTGCTAAAGTCACCCCTCAATTATAAAACATACAATGCGATAAGTTAATAGGCTGCCTTATGTACTGGCACTATATATATCTAACAGTTAGGGGTGCAACGATACTCGTATCGATATCGAACCGTTCGATACAGTGCTTTCGGTTCGGTACGCATATGTATCGAACGATACAACATTTTTAATTTATTTTATCAACTTTCCTTCTGACGATGCTGTCTGTGTTGAGCGCTCAGTGGATCTGCGCTCGACAGTGCAGCCTAGGCGGAGTAGTCGAACACAGATTCACTGAGCGCAGGGCAAGCTAGCTAGACAGAAGTTAAGCTAGTTGCAACATGGCAAATTGAACCTCCCCCACCCTCATTCAGATCTGGCGTTTGGAACTATTTTGGTTTTCATGTGACGTATGACCCTGAAGGTAAGCGTGTCATGGACAAAAGTAAAACAGTATGTTGGATGTGCCAGCAATGCTCAATTGGTGGGAACTAGTGTGTTAGCGCAGTTAGCTCGTTAATGTGTTGACGTCTTCCAGCCCCACTCATGAGGCGATCCGCGGTAGCTCGTTAACGGAGATTTGCCGTGTTGTGACCTTAACGTCATTTCAGATTAACGCTGACAGCACTAGTGGGAACACAACCAATATGACTGCACATTTACTCCGACATCATCCTAGTGCAAAGACAAGTGGAAGCAGACAAAAACAAGCCCGCATGCTACAAACTTTACCCGAGTCATTTAGACAGCCGTTAGCACATGATTCTCCTTATGGGGACCTGATATGTTTAATATGCTGCTGAGAATATAGCCCAGAAGAAGCGTATAGTATAGCTTTTATTTTGGAAAGAGACATTTCTCCATAATAAACTCTCTTTTCCAAAGATGAGTGATTCCTCAATCAGATACAGGGCTCGCAAAATCGCTAGCCCGACGTCCTGGGGCTTTTTTCCAGTCGGGCTACCAAAATCTATCTCTGCCCTGCCCGTCGGCCTATAGTAGGAAGGAAAAATATATGTCAATGCTTTTGCATTCTTTCGGAAATGTAGCTGGGTAATTATGTCATTGGCATCGGCCACTGTCAATATGTGACATATTGAAATCGCGTTTGAATTTGCGCTTGTTTTTTGCTTTCACTTTGCAATCGCGTGAACTGTGTATAGAAAGCTACAGTACTGATTGGTGAGTGATGATAATTTGCGCACCAATTCCTCTGACATCGTCTTATCAATCGTTAGCTTACTATGCAAACATGACAAGTGAAATCTCCTGCAGCTTAAACATGTGAGAGGTTGATCGCGCAGAGAATCGCTGAGCGTTATGTTAGTGCGTGTGTAAAAGCAGCAGGATATATATTTTAGTTCTGCTGAGCCAAATAAGACAGGTCAGGGTGAAGAAGTGACAAAACGGAAAGGTTATGACAAATCAGACTATAAGGCAAAAAGAAAGTGCAGCTTTATGGTTTCATGGACAAAAGAATTTCTGTGGCTGCAATATGACGAGCTAAATAACCAGGGCTGCACATAAGTGGTCCGCAGGTGCGCATTCGCTGTCAAAATAAAAACCCGCACAAGATAAGAAGTTGCAACGCGTGTTTGCGTACATAAGATTTTAAGGAAGAGGACAGACATTTGTTTAGAACTCTTAAAGATGTCGAAGAAGCTCCTTTAAGCAATTACTTTGGTGTTCCTCCACCTCCAAAGAAATGTCAGAAGGAGTCCGAACCACAAAAGAAGCACGTATTCTCGGAAAAGTGGTTGCAGGAGGTGAGCTGGCTTCAAACAAATGATGAACGCACAGAGATGTGGTGCAGAATGTGCCGTGAAAATTTAATAAATGACAAATTAATAAAAAGGCATGAACATTTTTTTTGTATCGAAAAAATATCGAACCGTGACACCAAAGTATCGAACCGAACCGAACCGTGAATTTTGTTGTATCGTTGCACCCCTACTAACAGTGTATTATGAGTCCTGTTAGTTAATTTAATACGCATCATATTACACTAAATGTCTCTATGAGATTAATGGCTCTTCCTTGGGGGACACCATTGTAAAACAGTTGGTTTGAAGAGGGTTTTATGTAAATTTACTAAATGTACTAAATACAGATTTCTATATATGATTCATGTTTCCCTCTTCTCCACAACATCTATTTGCTGCTGTGAATGCCTGGCTGCTCTGTTTAATAATTGCAGGATGAGTTGCGAAAGGATCACTGTTGGCATCTGTCGTGAGACCTTAGTGGGTTTTGTCTTTGCATTGTTTGTAAGAAAGAGAGAGAAACATAAACTTGCAAGTGGGAGAGACTGTGATTATTCGACTCTGGGAGAAACTCTGTTTAACTGGGATCTAACTGAGTTGATATATGTACTGCTTTGACATGTGTGGTTGTGTTAACCACACATCAAAAAGACCACTCTAATAGGCTGACAGATATGAGTTGCCATCTTGTGTCACATGTTGAAGTAATTATAACCCACCAGATGAAATGCAGCAGTGTCACATTTGTCCTGCTGAGAAAGGACATTCAGTGTCTTCAGTCACCCGAGACCTTGCTTTGTAGTTTGCTGTGTGCTCTTACATCATGGTAAGGAGGAGATCCAAGCTCCCTACCATTACAAACAGCATATGTGATCTATGTGATTTGGCAGTTTACATTCATGTGAATGTTTTCTCAGTGCAGCATCTCTCAGACTAATAAGACGTGGTCTTATGGTGAGGCTAGACTGAAGAGTTTGTTCCCTGCACTGGAAAACAAGGAAAAAAAAATACTTTAGAGAATTACTTCGCTCAAAGGGTTGTTTTTTTTTCCACTAGAGAGAACAGGAACCTTTTATGCAAGCTGGATTCTCTTTGCTCCTGTAGTGTTCATTAAAACAGTACATTAACCAGCAGTAACAACTGGTACTTTACCTTTGATTCTATGAACCTGACTTGTAATTACCAGGAAGTGTCCAAATTTCTCCTGTATAAAGGGTGACAGCTATAATGGTGAGGCAGACTGTGCAATTAAGTACTGTTTTGTGTCTTGCTGTCTTGTGGTCAAATGAAACATAATGATTTTTTTCTCTAATTTACCGCAAGTGCCCAATTATTTTTCCATATAACGGTTTTAATGCAGCTTTTGAGATAAGAACTAAAGATGCACCACATTTATATAGTCATTTATATATTATGGAAACATGAAAGGAAAATTCAACACCTGCCTATTAGTGAAGTTAAACACTTATACCAGCACTGTCAGCACACTTCTCTTTGTAAAACATACAATGCTGGAACTTCATGTATCCGGATCAAAGTTATTCATCATCTTACACCATCCTTCCCCTTCAGCGTCTTTCCATAGTCACTTGATTCATACCCATCACCCTGAGTGTGCCATAAAATGCTAAAAGGACGAAAAAAAACAGAGGTCAAAGAGCAGCTAACACTGAGTGTACAATGACCACATACATATCTAACCACAGAGTCAGCCTTGAGGACACTAAGTCCCATGTCACCTCTAGCAAACCAAAGCATTTATCTCTTGGATAGCCACACGGGGCTGTCCTTTTTATGGATTTTTCTGCAATCTAATACCCCATAAGAGCATGAAGATTCTTGTGAACCACGGGCACAAAGCTCACCCAAGAATCGATTAAAAATCCTTTGTCTTTAATGAGGAATACTAATAGGTAATGTGCATATTTTTTAAGATTATTCTGTTTTTTAGCTTATCTTAAATGGTCTAATGTGACCTTGTTTGTTTGCAGACCACCATGCAATCATTAATCTCATTATGTACAACAATGTACAATGAATGGAGGTTAGGCCTGTCCTTGAATTGGGATTTTTTCCCCTTAAGTTGCATCTGATTTTAAATTCAGTACAGCTCATGTTTTTGTTTTTTTTTGTTTATTTTATTTATTAGTCTACTATCAAATGCATTTGCCTGAGTAATGAGGCAGGTCAAATATCGGTATTTCTGTTCGAGTAAGGCTCTTATAGGCTTTCTTCACCTTAAACAACATGGAAACACATGGACATAAGGAAATAACACAAGCCAAAGATCAGCACCTTTGAAAGCTATTTGAAAGTTCTAAGTCCTGCTGTCTTTTCTCAAGCCTGGATCATTTGTTGGTTACATACACTACTGGGACGAATTCTGCAGTGATGGGTGGGAGGCAGCGAGAGCCACTCTCATAGCATTCCTTCTTTATGGGGCAACGAACATGAAAACATAAAGTTTGGATGGTTGTTATTTTGGTTACTTTCAGGTTGCAACACAGATAATTGGTCCCACAAGACTTTAAAGGCACAACCTAAAGGAAAACAATCACAAGTATCGTTCGAGCTCAGGTTTCAGCGTCTCTTGTCAGTTAATCATGGGTCCATGAGTCCAATGTGAGGGTCTTTTGGAGGAAGATGCAATACTTTTTAATTGAAAGGTAATAGCCGAATCATCTGGAAAGGTAGGATAACAGATAACTTGTACTTTTCATAGTAGTCTTTAGCCTGTTTGTGCACAGCCTTGAATTGATTATTAAAGTCTGATTTCTGGGAACCTGGATCCTGCGTTAGTCATTTTGTCTCTTAATCGGATTCCGTTCTGAGGTTTGTGTGTCTGTAAAAAACAAAACAGAAAAATGTGTAGTTACTGATGATAATCTGTTTAGGCTGCAGACAGAACTCTCTTCTTTCAAAGACTCTTTAAACCTTTTCCCTGCTTGTAGATAACAGAAGAGACTCTGAATCATCGCTATCTGCTTTTTTTCACCATTATATCTGTTTATCACACTGTCGACATGATGCCTGCTACATCGACAGTTATCATGACTAAAATTTGGTACAAAACAGATTTTTTTGATTCAATAAAAAAAATACAAATTAAGACGCTGTGTAGGAAGTAGCTCACTAAGCTCCAACTCTAAAGTAGGCACTTGATCATGCAAGTGCTTGTGTTATTTTTATAGTCAAAGCATCAAAATACCAGATGCATGCATGAATCAGTACAAAAATATTTGTGATGACTCTTCCCACTCATATGTCTAAGAGCATTAGATAGCTGAACAGATTGTACTGTTTAGAGACTTCACTGCTTCACTGTAAGAAGTCTCCAACACATGTTTACCAGTGGTGTTGTTTAGCCACTTGAAGAGGTAAGAAGAATGAAATATGTTGACATTTTTTCCTCACAATGCATCTAAAGTCTTTATCTGTTGTAGGTACATGTTTCTCATGTATTAATAAGGGAATACACACCTTCTACTCAGCAACCTCAATGCAATATTAATGTTTTTTTGTATAGTTAATATCAGTGCACAGATTACTTGCACATTTTTGACTGGTTTTACTTGCTTGGATGGGCCATTGAGACATTGAACTCAATGAAGTAGGGGACACACTAAATCGGACTTTTGAGAGAAGTGAGTGAAGAAAAAAAACTTGGGCAATGAAAAGCAAAATGGCCTTTCAGTCCATTTCATATACAGCCTGTGAATACCTTCCTCCCTCTCTAACTGTGCCTAATTTTTTTCAGCTGCTTTTTAAAAACCGGTAACATGAAAATAGAGACAGTGAAAGAGAGACCTTGGTTTATTGGTAGTTTCAATCTCTGTATTTTTGCTTTCTCTGTTTCCCTGTCTTGTCTTTTTTCACTCCATTTATGACAGGTCCCTTAGTGTCCTTCAGTCATGACTTATGGTTAAAAGGCAATTACTCAGTTAGACTGAAGGAGTCTGAATCAATACACACACACACACACACACACACAGATAGAGTGAGAGAGTGAGAGAGACTGCCTTAATAGATCCCCTGGGAACACAAAATGTTATTAAACACAGTTTTTCTCTAACTTTTGTACTTCTTGCTTAGACTTAGCTGCTGCTCGTCCTGTATGTGTGTGTGTTTGATGTGTACGAAGAAAATCCTGAGTTAGTCTTGTGATTGGAGGTTTGTGGTCTTCTTGTCTTCGCTGTGTAGAGAGACACACAGTGGCACATAGATGCAGTAGTCACACTTTTAATTTAATCATCTTTTGGTGGCTTTTTGGTTGTTTGAATACAAAGTATGTGTGTGTGTGTGTGTGCGTGCGTGTGCGTGTGCGTGCGTGTGCTACATCTGCACTCTGCCTGTGGTTCTTCTCCTTTGTTTTCAAACCATGGAATATCCTGACTAGAAGGTCTCTTCGATTCGCTGTAAAATGATTTGGCACATAGAATAGATTGCAACAAAAATGTATATATTGATGTGGATTTTTGTGATAGATAATATTTAAATAGCCACACATACCTGTTTAAGTGATATAATTTGTAAAAAATAGACAAAAATATCCTATTCATCATTATCTTTCACAAAAGTATGTTGGTCATTGGTATTAATAATTAAACACATATTTTAGAGGAAGAAGTATAGTAATTGGAGCAACGCCAGCAGCATTAAGGAATACTTCATAGTTACAGTGGTTAATAAGGGGCTGTTGATTTGGATGGCTGGCTTTAGCACTCTCTAATGTGGAAGCTTGGATAGTGAACCACAACTACAGCCCAGTGCACATGTCACCATTTCACAGTTTAATGTAAAAGATGGTTAGTAAATTTGATTAAAGAAATAGCCGTGTAATTTCTACAAAGTAGTAAAAATTAATGAGGTACTAAGTTCTTGCTTATATACTATTATGAGCAAAGGGAAAAAAGGAATTGGCTTCATTTGAAGTAATACCACTCATTGTTAAAGACCTCTCCACATTTAGTGAAGCAATACAAAAATGTTCCTGTTGGAAAGAAGTTACTTGAGTTCAGATAGTGTTGTCAGTAAATCAAAAGTCTTTTTCCAATGATTAAAACAGAATTAATGCAGAGTCTCTTCTGCCCTTGAACTTATTTGGTGTGTTTTTATTGAGTCTTGGTAATATTTAACACTGCAACAGCTTGGACTGGACTCTTGTCAGTTTCGTTGTTATGCATTATTCATCAAATTCAGTTACTGGCTATTGTGAGCCTGGAAACATTTCTAAAACTATGTTTTCACTCGATCATTGTGGGTTATTCAGTTTAGACTGAAGGGCAAGAATGCCAATATTAGTTGAAGAATAACTTTTTTGTTTTTATTCTGTGAAAAAAAGGGTTTGGGATGTTTTCTGAAGCAAATGTAGAGATGAGGAGGCGCCCACTGCAGCTAATTATTTGTTATTTTAAAAATATTATTGTATATTACAGTATATTCATATTTTTATTGTCATGTAATATGCCCATTTAACATTTGTCAAATAAGCTAATTAACTTTTATTGGTTGCAATCACATTGCATTTATTTTAAGTCATCATGAGCTTCAGGTTGACAGAAAATAGATAATGGTCACTAATCTTATTTCCATATCAAGGAAATTACTGACATATTAACACTTTATCATATGCATACACACATACACACACACACACACACACACACACGCTCTCATGGAGGGTCGCATTCATATATCCTTTAAATACTTGTTGCAATTACCTTGTTGCCTTGGTGACATGGCTGTCAATGAGCCTTTTTCTGTGGTCTAAAAATCTTATGTTGGGTAAGAAAGATTTTGATGATGAGTCCATTAAAGCATCTATACCATACTATCTTAAATTCTAAATCCTCTAATGATAGACTTTGATTAGTTCATGAGAACTCATTACTTGTAAAGACGAAAATAACTTGGAAACGCACAGATGCTCACACAAACTATGTTCATCCTTTTTTTTTCAAAGAGTTGATTAAGTAGGGATTATTATGCTGTGCAGTTACCATAACAACTCAGATTGGGGTCAACCAGGTCAATCTGTAGGAACAATATTTATACTTTCCTGCTAAAAACTCCATCTGCAAATGCTATAGAATTTTGTAACATTCTGATTTCTTCCTGATATAGATTTTACACTTACCTTGCACTATCTTAAGGTACTCCTTGCTGGTACTGGTTTTGAATTGCATCAACTTTTCAGTGCATGGAATCGACAAAGCGATTGAAACATTCGTGACAGCATTATGATTATATGATACCATCGTACACTTTGGGCAGATTTACTGGCTACTGTTCCAGCACTTTCCAAAAGTGCTCTACTGGATTAAGATCTGATGATTGTGGAGGCCATTTGAGTACAGTGAACTCATTGTCATGTTCAAGAAGCCATTTTTAGATGATTTGAGATTTCTGACAGTGTTAGAAGGGATGAACATAAAGGTAGGCTGTGGTTAGCTAACAGGAATTGCAGCCAGTGTGATCTTTTGCTGCTTAGCTCATCTAATTCAAAGTTTAACATTGTAATATTTGACACTATTATGCAGATATGCAGAAAATTGAGGGTGCTATTCTGCATACTTAGATTGTACTGAGTGGCTATTTGAGTTATAAGCAACCATTCATAGTCAAATCATCTTCCCCATTCTTATGCTTGGTTTGAACTTTTGTCTTAACATGACCTTAACCATGTGCCTAAATGCCTAAAGATTGGCAACAGGCAGTTGAACAGATGTTCTCTTGATAAATGTAGAACCATTATGGTTTATACTGTATTTGTCACAGAGAAGCGAATAATGTGTTGAATTGATTGTGTTTTTTATACATTACCACTGAGTAACAAATGTTGATGTCTTTATCTCTACAGTTTTCATGATACAAATAATTTGCATAATTTGGCATAGGCCTTTTTTGTTTATTGCTCAAATTTCTATCAGTGCTTAAAAAGGAAGATTGAAAGTATTTAAAATCGCATACATGTTTGTGTGCAGTTCCCGTTACCCAACAGCTATGCGTTGATGAAACAGATGAGGATTCACTTACTTGTTATGCATCCTTCATAAATGTATGTCTAATTACATTTCCCATGACAAAGGAGATAAAGGAAAGCCAGTATCTCTTTCTACCTCTGTGTCTTGGTTCTGCCATGCATATGTGTGTATTGGCTCTATAGCTCCTCTGAGCACAAGGATTAGCTCCGGGTGTGAGAACCAGTTGCCCAGCATGATTACTGGAGTGTAAGCTATACTTTCATGGACACAGAGATTGTTACCATGTTCAGAAAGGGGAAACGGCAACAGATGAAGTAGGAATAGTCCTCCAAGTTTCTAAATATTGACTTTTACATCGCTCCAGAGAAGTCAAGTGAAGTGAAGTGGAAGAAAAGTTGAGACGACAACTCTAAACACCATAACAAACAACTATAAGAACACAAAGGAAGGATAACTGGTTGCCACTAGACTCACACCAGCTATAGCTCTTGCAACCCTATATGCAGTTTCTGTCATTTTGGCGAGATTTCCCTTGCAAACAATTGGATGTTTTCATTGTATTTGATCAAATCTTGCATGAATGAGAAATACTAAATTGGTTAGGGCTAAACATTTCAAGTTATGCATCCACAATAAGCATCTCGTTTAAAAAGAAAATGTCCATAAATGTAACAATAAGACAGACAGTTTCACTGAGGACTATGAATTGGTAAAAAGTGAGTAAAAGACTTCGAATGGCATAACCATGGCAGATAAAGCAGAATTTCGGATTACATGCAGTACCACTTACAGTGAAGGATGTGTATGGATTAGTCTAATTCTGTGTTGTAGAGATCTTTCCAACAGGGGATTTGTCAATCAGACCTTAGGAACGCAAATGCATTGCTGTTTGTAAATGGGGTGTTAATATCAAATAGCAGTGACACAGATTTTTAGGCAGCTTCTGTGCTTAAGTAGTGTTCAGTACATAGAGTTGAATTTTAAAAGCAGTGTCTTAACTGAAGAAATATTTAAACTGGTTATTGTTGGTCTGTTTCTTTTCTATGGTTCCGTGGGTATTTGGTTATTGTGTGCTCAGAATAGCATACCCATTATAACATACTGAAAATGTTTTTCAGGTCAATCCGCAGGAAGTTGTGGTTTTTATGATGAATTTTCTAGCCAATAACAGAGCTGGACGTAGGAACAAATAGATACAAATAAGTATCACTTATGGCTCCTGTATAAGAAAGTTGTATTTGGTTAAACTAAAAATGTAGTTGGGGTTACAGCCACATGTGCACCAGCCACTGACATTTTTTTCTCTGCTGACCTTTATTATAACTGTGTTATTATTACTTTATTATTGTTTTAAGGACCGAAACATAATTCTACCAGGGGCCCTCTCAGTAAATGCGAGAGGGCCAATGGCATTTACAGAGAGTACAGGTTGGCTTATTACTTTCTGAGGTTTTTTAATATCATCGGTCATTGGCTATATGTTTGTGCTCACAAGACAGAGGCCAAGTTGAATACACTTATAAGTTTAATATTCAGTATTCACTTGGATCCTAACAGGAAAATGGGAAATGGCTGTAGTGTTTTATTGAAACGTGCAATCATATATTGAAATCCAGTACATAAGGCAGTTTTTACAATTCTAATGAGCTTGAAAGTCATTAGGTGGTAAGACTGCTTTCATTCTTCAACACAGTGTGAACTCTCTTAGTCAAGCTTTCTTCTAATTTCTTTAAGCGGTCTTCAGGAATTGTTCTCCAGACTTCTTACAGGACATTCAAAGCTCTTCTTTGGATGTTAGCTGCCTTTTGCTCCATTCTGTCAAGATGATCTCACAGTGCTCCACTAATGATGAAGTCCAGGCTCTGGTGACAGTGGTAGTGTCCCATTTTCTGTTGCTCTATCCACACGTTTGTGATTATTGTCATACTCAAAAATAAAACCACTGCCAATCATAAGCTTTTTAAATGGTGGAATAATACCTCAAAGTCTATTTCTGTGTTCATAATTCCATCTGTTTTGACGAGATCATCACCATTTGCTGAAATGTGTACCAACTGGTAGCAAAATATAACGAAATGAGGGGTGGCTCAAGGCTTTTGCACAGTATTGCATTAGATATGATACAATACTTGCTCAAATTAAGGACAACTAAGGGAAAAACTAGGGAACACATGGAGGTAGACATCTGGAGGGAAAACTGATGAGAAATCAAAATGAACACAGGAGGAGATTGGCATTTTCACTGGGGACTGATTGAAAACAAGACACAGGTGGAAACATACAGATTCAATCTAGCAAGTATGAATAGAAAACAAGTGGAACAAAATAACCAAACCAAAGCAAATAAAGTTAGAACAGAAAGTATTTATTACCGAGACACATATAGTGAAAAGAGAGGCACACTTGCCCCCTTTCTAATGTCTTTCTTTATATAATCCTTCCCTCGCTTACTCTCTTCACATCCTAACCCCTCCTACCAGACAAGGCAAGGAAGAAACATGAGGAGTTGCAGTAAAAGGACATTTGACAGAATGAGAAACGTCGCCTCTGAACTGTCGTTTTAAAGTGATGTCAAATAAATACGGTGTGTGGCACAGCTGCATCATCTGTCCAGTGTTTTGTTACAGCCTGCTTGCTGCTGTATTTTGTGTGCTTAAATGTTGTATTAGCATAACCACGTTTGTGACAACTTATATATTTAGGGATCCTGTTAATTAAACTCACACTATAACACAATGTGACAGTAAAGGGCAGGAAGTTTGACCATCTTAATAACATAAACAACTCATAAATAAAAAAAACCCTCTTATTTGCAGAGTCCTTTCTGCCATCATTGTTTATGTTTTATATAAACTGTTGCGGAGGTTAAGTATTCATGGACAATCGTATCTTCTTTCTTTTTTTCTTTTTGCATTATTCTTGGCACCTTAATTTTTCAATTTCC
The DNA here is from genome assembly GCF_056152115.1 of Neolamprologus brichardi. Taxonomy (NCBI): domain Eukaryota; kingdom Metazoa; phylum Chordata; class Actinopteri; order Cichliformes; family Cichlidae; genus Neolamprologus; species Neolamprologus brichardi. The sequence continues at coordinate 23,563,203 of NC_142115.1, forward strand.
TTTAAAATGTTTCTGCTTTGTATGTTTGCATTTAAAGTTTTTACACCGTTGCTGTTTTATGAATGCATTTTCTTTTTGTGGTTTTAATGCATAATATAAAACAACTGTGCAAATGTTCTCTCTAAAAACATCAGTTGCATGGTAGTTTGCATTATTTAATAAGTCGCTTTATATTTTTCAAGCTATCAGAGCACGTTTTTTTTAAACTGTGCTTTTTAAACTGTAATAATCTGCTCAACTTAGCTGACATTTAGAGTCATTGCACATTTTGTAAAGAAAATATTTCATATACTTGATTTATATTACCTCTAATCTATTGTTTGATTCCTTCTAAAACATGTTTTAATTATATATTTTTGCAAATATTGAATATTTGTAATAAAACAAACCAAACCAAAAATCAGTCAAAAACTGTGTCAGTTACTATTAAGCAGTAAGTCGGCCGTTTAAGTGGTTGACCAACCAAAAAGTCTCCCATTCATGCTCTTAGACAGACTGTCAGTCAGAGCTCTGTATGTTACATCGAGTGAATGTGGGATCAAAAGGCTGGAGCCTTACACTGGGGGCCTAGTGTGACTTCTCCATGAGCAGACTAATGTGATTAGAGTAGACTGTGTGATATTTCAGTCATTTGGCACCAAGCAGGCAAATAGGAAACATGTCATGAATATGAAATGCTGCTTTAGAGGAGTGATGGATTGATCAGCTTTACATTGGGATGTGAAAGCTGTTGCCCCATTTATGGCCCAACACCCCCTTTAACCCGGACTCATCATTTCTGTGACTGCCAACTCTGAGAATCAAACGTGAAGCCAGAATTCACTTTTCTTATAGAAAAAGGATCTAAAAAGATCAACAGGTGCCAATTTTTATACAGCGTAGTTTCACCAAAGAACGAGGGTCGCTGAAATACCTGAAAGCTTGTTGTTGTTGTCACAACATTTTGAGAGTTACTTTGTACATCCCCAGTTTGTGTCAGTGAATATACAATCTATTTTTGACCTGAATAACACTAACAGCAGTATTCCCCAGTCAGCTAGAGAGTGAAAACACATAAAAAAGAATGAAGAGTCTGTATAACAGATTATATAACTGAGACAATATACTAATGTACTAATGCATACTCTGTATTGGAAGCACTTACAGTATTTGGATCATTTTACAAACACATCATACTTATCTTCATTATGTCACTGCATCACATAACATACCATGACTTTACAGTAAATTCGTGTTCTAATACAAGTAATAAGAACATATTTCAGACTCAGGTGGCATTTCTCAGTTAAGATATGTGATTAGTTTATTATCGTGTTCCCTGCAGATTCACATTATTTCTGTTTTTAGGAAAATAAAAGACAAGGCACAACCTGTCACCAGTGAGCCTGCAAACCTGAGAAGCAATACATCGAGTTCAAGTTTGTTTAAGGTTTTTCTTTGCCATAATTACTCTTCACTATAATCTTGAGAGATGTGTGTGTGTGTGCAGTGTAGAGATCCTTCTATAATTTGGGTAATATAGGAAGTGGACTTAATCATTTAACGCCTTCATTTATCAAAATCACACATGATTTCAATCAGTTAAACCTGATTTCTTACAACTACTTCGAGGTCCTCAAATACTGAGGAAAAAAAAGAGAGCGAGAGAGAATTTTCTATGTCCATTAGAAGAATGTCATCGTAAAGGCCAATAGTGTGTGAGACATTTGTCTGATTAGAATAGGGGAGCTGATTAAGCTTTGCCTTAAATGTTGGTGGTTCAAGAGAAGAATGAAAGCACTCCAGGAAAGCACTCGAGAGTTTACAATGTTGTCCAGTTCTACTAACCACGGTCGTGGATTTTGCATGGTTTATTAAGCATTAAGCATGTTATTCTTATCGCCAGCTATAATTAAATGGTCATGTAAGTCTAAAAATGATGAATATACGTTTAAAGAAATTTAAAATTAATAATTAAATAACAGCACTGGACACAAACTGTAATTTCATGGGTGTGAGTACTGTATATGATGCTATATTCTCTACCCCGTCAGGCTGATTTTGTAGGTTTTTGTGACTGTAATATCACAATACTGTGATATTTTAAAACAAATACATTGTACCCATTGTATATCTATTTCATGTTTTAATATGAAAAGCAAAGACAAACAGGCCCACAGACATAAAACATAGGTACCTTTATTTACAGCATATGCTTAGAAATCATGCACCTTTTTAATTATATTTCAGTGGCATCCCTTCAAAGGTAGTAAAGTAAAAATCTTAGTTATATATTTTTTTTCATAGATTCTGATTATAAGTCAGCTGATTGAAATTTGGGAATAGTGTGTGTAGCACGCTTATGTATTCTCCTTCCGCATTCGATTTTGAAAGAGGAAATTGTTCATTTGAATGAAGCATTATTATCAGACTTTTATGAATATTCAATGTAGGAGGGCTCTCATGCTCAGAAATTGACAGCAGCAATTACCACGGTGAATCATAAATTGTTGCTGGTGATAACAGGAAAATATTACTTAAGCTGAATATTAAGTAGATCAACAGGAGCTTGTCAAACATTATTGCTGGAAGAGACTGAACCACAAGATTACTGGTTTCTATGGAGGTTTCTACTTTCCTTTATTGTCCTGCTTATTGTGAGTGATTCTTCTCTTTATCCATGTCCCTATGCCTCTCCTCTCTCCCCTTTTGTGTCAGATTATGAGGACTGACATGAAAGATCAGGTCCCTGAATAGTTGTTTAGGTCAGCCATGCCCTTTATGACCACACTCATAAATGTTTCTGGGCAGGAGAAAGCAGCTGGTTCTTAAAAGTATGAAATGTGGAAATGTTGTGTTGCAGTGATTTAATGGAAAGGCAATCAGGCAGGGGACTGGGAGAGAGGAGAGGCTGTAGGGGTGAGTGGGTTTGAGGACAATGATGTAGAGGTAGAGACACAATGAGATTGCACAGTTTAGAAGGAGACATTTTGTCTGACTGAGAGAGAAATGGAGAGGAAGAAGTGGAGGTCATTTTTCCTCCTGGGCACATCCATTTCGCAGTGTTTTCCTCGAGGCTCCCTCTGGACATTACCCCAATTATCCCTCCATTCGCCATTATATATGTGGCCTAAACCTTCTCTCACATGTGCCTGCCTACTGTAGCCTGTCTGTGCTCTTCCACCACTATTAGCTTTCCATGACAACTGAGGTAGACTTCTCAAGTGCTGCAGCCTGCAGACACAGCAGTTCTGCCACATTTGTTGATATTGTATTAAAGCTGTTGTTAATGCCTCTTTCGAAAAAGCCAAACTCAACAAGGCAGCCTCCTATTCATTTCCTGTGGAGGGAGGTAAGTCGCTTTTGTAGAGCTGTTAACAGTCTGTTAATGGTTAACAGTGTAAAAATAAATAGGAATTTTAGAATGGAGGACTGTATTTATATGACATACAACAACGTTTCCAAGCTGAAATTAAGTGAAGGATATAGTGAAGGATGCATCCACTTGCACCATTAGGGGATCCATTAAAAGTTATTTTGGTGAGCATTTCACCACTTTATCAGTACCGCCTTATTTGTAAAACAGGCACGCTAAAGTCCACTGTATTGATTGGGTCAGCCTTACGATCAGTGAATTTTGATCATTCATTCCAAAACTTTCCATCTCCATCCATCCATCCTTACTCTCCATCTGATCATTAAAATTATTTTCGAGAGACCACTGATGATGGAGATGTGATGCTTTGTATTTCTTGTGAATTTTTTAAAAGGTAGCTAAATGTTAGAAAGCAATTTGTATTTTAGAAAAAATAAATTCAGCTCAGTTTTATTTGTATAGGACAAATTCACCTGAAAGGGTTTTATATTCTAAGGCATTATACATTAGACTGGGAGGTTGTGGGGGAACATGAAAAAAGAGAGATAAGAAGAAGAGAGAGTAGATAAAAGTCAATGACACACAATAATGGCACATAAATGCTTCAAAAGATGTGAGAGGAGAAGAGGTGTTCAGTGTGTCATGGAAGATCCACAGGCAGCCTGAGGCTAAGGATAAACTTTACCTAAAAAGGAAAGATTATAGAACAGTCTAATAATTAGGACTTAACAATAGTCCAGCCTCAAAATAAAAAATGCATGCACTAGCAGTGTTGGTCAAGTTACTTAAAAAAGTAATCAGTAACAAAATACTGATTACTTCCCCCAAAAAAGTAATCCCATTACTTTACTGATTACATATTTTCAAAAGTAATTAGTTATTTAGTTACTTTAAAAAAATATTTACAACTTGAAAAGGTAATAAAGCAATAGATCTTTCAGCCCAGTTCTATTTTTATAATCCATCATATAAAATGTAATCAAATGAAAAAAGTCTCTTTTTGAAACTAGTTTTATTAGTTTTAATCTTTTAACTTTACGCATGAAGCAAACATTAAATTATATTTATTTATAGCAACATTCTCTGACTGGAAGAAATTTGTTTAACATTTAAACCTATTTTCTGCACATTCCAGCATAAAAAATAAAATAGTTTTTTGTGTTTACACTCACTCTTTCATATACACGTAAAACACAGCAGAAAATAAATAAAATCAAACACTCAGCGGTCCTGTTGGTCTATTTTCACCTGTATAGCAGGAGTGGGGCAGGCGGAGATTTGCCCTGGTGCAGGTGTGTCGTAGCGGTCAGTGGAAGGATCTTGGAGTTTCACATTGCCGTGGCAGTGTACTTTATTATCCATATATTATCCATTGTTGATCTGCACACAGCTGTTGCCACAAACGTTGCACTCACCTACATCATTGTCATGAGACACTCTCGCAAAAAAATCACAGTTTTAGTAACACAGTAACGCAGCGTGCTTACGGAAACGTAACAGTAATCTAATTACCTTTTTTGCAATACTAATCCCTTACTTTACTCGTTTCTTGAAAAAAGTAATCGGATTAACGTGTTACTGCCCATCTCTGTGCACTAGTTTTTAAGCATCACTCTTATTACATAATACAACATAGTACTGTGCTTCCTCACAGCAGTGCTAGAGTATAAAGTAATGCCATCCAGAGTAAGTATCTGGTTAGATGTTGGATTTTTGACAGTTTTTTAGCCAAATACAATGACCTTACTTATTGTCCAAGTATATAAGTGAAATATTCAAGTCATCCAGGTCTTTATGTCTTCAGGTTGTGCTTGTACTTTATTTGTATCATCTCACTTCATAGATATGTGTAACTGCACATTTGCATAGCAATAGAAATGAATGCAGCCCCTTTATATATCCTTTTATTGTTTTTATTCCTTTTATATTCATATTTATTTTTGTTTGTCACTGTAATAAGTGCAACAAAGATTTTGTGATTCTGATTTTTCTCTCAGTAACACTGAGTAAAGAAAACAATACGTAACATAAAATGTATTAGACCCATCACAGAACCTCGTGGAACACTGTGGATAACTTTTATGAACAAATTGATATCGATCAGATAAATTTCCTTCAATGTAAATTGTGTACTCTAGTCTTTGTAGTTAAATGTTTTGTTCAGTAGTATTACATTCTGCATGGTGATGGAGGAAGAAGCACAGAGAGCACTCTCTAAGGCCATGAGATCCTTAGTGTCTTTTTTCACTGCTATGACGAACTCCTGTCTGAAATTCTAAATGAAACTCTTCAAATTAATTTATCATTTGCAAACGATAGCTCATTTACAAGAACTCTTTCAAGAATTTTTTTTAATTTATAATTTATAATTAAAAACATCTTAAGATTCTGATTCTGTTATACAAATCATGAAATAAATTTTTTTACATCAATGTGTGATTCAAAAGATAATCATTTTCCTTTGAAAAGTTTTTACAATAATCACTGATTAAAGGCACTCAAAAGTTAAGTTTGCATTATATCTAACAATTGAAGTTTGTTCAATTTTTCTTTTAAATAGTAGCCGTAATAATATTCCACTACTGAGTGCTTGTGGGCTTTAAAAGCAATAAGACTGATGATTGGCATATGCTGAACCAATCAGAGATGACCCCAGTGATGTATTTATGGGAGATCAAATGCAATATGTGAGACAGCAGTTTTACCATTTTTCATTATTATGGAGGGTGTAGATAATCACTTAAGATCATTGACCTTGTCCTTGGTAGAAAATGACTACACCACAACCATGCTGTAAAAAGCATTCTCAATCATCAAAAGCCTCCGTAATTTAGTAAGGTCGTGCTCCCTGTGGTATATTTTGCTACCAATGATTTTCTTATATGTATTTCTAGTAATGCGGGGAATATGCAGTTTAAAACGACAGGAAAGACAAATACCCTGTCCTCTTGTAGCACTGGTGTTCGACAAAATTCTACAAAACTATTATCGTGGAAGGTGACCCAAAAAAAAAAAAACCTAACTCCTATGACCTTTTCATATCTCAATGCTATAAACTGTGCCACCCACCCAAGTCATTTTAAGTTAATCCACAGTTAACAAATTTCATCAAAATTGCGTAAGAAAAAAAACATTAATTGGCTTGTATAGCATCCTTTTAATGCTGGGTTTCCTTAAAAGTAAATTATAATTAAAAACAATCTTCTTGGAAACATTCTTGTAAAGGCTCTCTTTCCACCGTCCTGGGTTAGGGGACTTACTATGCATTATCAAATGAGAACAAAATTCCTTTCTCGGCTCATATGCTTTCTCTAGATCCACAAAGACACAGCATTGAGAATCTGTGCCGGGGTGCAGATCACATTACATGTGTGCTGTGCCTATGTCCAGTTGACATGCTTGAAAAAGATGTGAGTGGAGAAGAGGTATTTCAAGTGCAGTAAAAACAGAACAGCGAACTGGGTTCTGGAGTTCAAACATGCTCAATAATCTGTGTGAGTGTTCCTGTAAAAGAACACTACAGTCTTTTGTAAACAGTAGTATGACATGCAGAGCTATCTGCTTGTGTCAATTAAGTTTCCAAAAGTAGCTTCTCAGAAAAGACCAAAGGTGTTTCTTAAATGGCAATAATTGTCTTGCAACATAGAAAAATTAGGTTCACATTTAAAGAAAGATCTAAAGACAAACACATCTACTACATGTAAAATGAAGCCTGCTTTCTTTAAAATAACAGTCATTGAGTTTATTTGGCTATATTTCCTGATTATCCATATTGATTATCCAAATATTTTTTACATGTAATGTTTTTGTTAAAATAAAAAAATAATGCAAGAAAGAGCTCATGATGGCATGGATTCTCTCCCCTCAAATGAAATACATTCTCTACATGTTTTTTCTTTAGCTTCTAGAATTCTCGCAGTTTCTACATAAACTAATTGCTTAAGATACTTTTCCAGATAATTTCCAAACACAGGAGTCATGCTTCTGGTGATATTATAATTAAAACAAATTTCTCCATCTGAATCAGTTTCTTAAAGTGAAACTGTGCAAGTCTGAGGGGTTAAAACATAGCATGCATTATATGACTGTCCTGCTGTAGCATCCATACATCATGCAAGCCTAAGGCTGCAATCACACAGATTGATTACAGCTGACTAATCAGTCACTTCCAGGTGGCCATTTTTCAAAGACACTGGCAAAATCAATACAGACTTGAGAGATGAGAGGGCTAGAACCTAATTTCAAACAGAACTTGGACCATGATCTGATGGGTCTTAGTAGTTGAAAGAATAATAAAGTGCTCTGATTTGCCCAGTGGCTTCTGGGTTAGGCCTCCCTGTGGTCGATGGTATGTTCGATGTTTCATGGTCATCACCTTGGTACAAAGCGACCAAACCATTCAAAAATGCATATGGTGCAGTCAGTTAATTGATTTCCTCCTCCGGTATGGAAAAGCGGCTTTTAGTGGTCTCCCTTTGGATCATTTCTGATTAACGTCTTTGACTGCTGCAGTGCAGTGCGAAGTGCAACTCTAATTTTTTTCTAAATGGAAATGCAAATAAACCAGACTGAAAGATTATCTTGCTAAATGCTGTTACAAAAGGTGCTTTTAAAACCATTACTTGTTGTCTCCAGTGTAATACACAAACATATTGATAATACAAAATCTTCCACATGTTATGTTTTTAATCTGTGTTTATGAGTACTTTACTGAAGCCCCACGAGGAAAAGAAAAAGGCTGTAAGGGATCTTTACCTCTACTGTGGCTACTGAGGATATCACAGCAGCAATGAAAGAAATAGCAATAAAAGAGCTTTAAGTACCAAAAAGAGCTGTTACCTGGGTTAAAAAAAAATGCTCCAGTAAAAGCCGAAGAAGTTAAACTCTTTTTTTACTCAAGTAAAAGTGAAAAAGTATTGGCTCTGAAATGTACTCAAAGTAAGAAAGTAAATTTAGCTCCTCGAAGTACAATTCTACTAAGCATTTTTGTACAAAGGTAACTGAACCTTGTGCTATATTATTATAATAATAAAATATTATTCCTTTATCAGAATAAAAAAAATAATATTCAAATTGAAATTCAAATGTGCACCAATGCAACAGTGCTTTGCTGTGAATTCACCACACTGATGCAAGCTAACCCGTTTATCCTGGACAGAACTACTCAGTATTTTCATGCAGCATTTGAATCACACTAAGTTAGTAAAGCTGAGTTTGTTTTGCAGGATGTTTTCACAAACATACATTTTATCAAAACACAAATATACTAATCCAATATGTGATTGAAAATGATGGGATTATCACATGTAAGCTTTAAATTAGCTGTTTATCACTTTAAATCATCACTGAGCAGTCCTGACATTTAAATCTTACCACCCTTCTTCCTGTCCCCTCTGTCGTCCGACATCTTTCTCCATCTCTTAGTAAAGTTAGTGCTCTCTTATTTCTCTCCATGGGAAATACAGCAGCTAGCAACACACTGTGCAACAGACTGCACACAGACATTTTGTCTGTTTGCTAATGTATGTTGACCTGATAGAAACACTGAAATTGAAATGACCTTTTATGCTTCTTCCCATGCTTCTGTAGTGCTAGCTAGATGCTGAAGTATCATAAACGCAGCTTACGGACACCTGGACTCCTTCCAGCTCACTTTTACTCCCGAATATAAACGCTATAAGCGAGAGTTGACCCTAAAGTAACTAGCCTGTTTTGAAAATGTAAGGAGTAAAAGTAAACATTTCTCAGAAAAATAATTATTCAAGTAACATGTAAATGAAAATTCTTCTTAACATTAGAGTAACAAAGTATTTGTACTTAATTCCCAAATGATGGGCAAAGATGAGTGCTAAGAGATATTAACTGCTGTGGGCAGTGAGTAGAATAGTTTATACTGTACAGCAGGTCTGGAGTTTTGTCACCTTTTTAGAAGAAGACCAAGTTTCTTGGAGAAAGTACAGAAAAGTCTTGAGATGGGCAGTCAGTTAAAGGCATCTACAACCAAGAGAAAAATATGGACTTTCAATTTCACAGTGGGAGAAAAAATGGATTTAAATGGTAAGGAGAAAACAAAAGGAAGAGCAAGATAAGCGAGATTGATGTAGCCCAATCTATAGGCAGCTAGTGAACAAGTTCCCAGGAAATTATTGATTTGAGGCCAGTATCGATCTTGACACCCTACATAAACACCTCCACATTTATGCATCAGATTCACTTAAGTAGGAAAAGGTGAAGGGAAATGCCCTTGGATGTATTACCAGCACTAAAGTTGTTGCTCACATATCTTTGTCTGCTCATAAAGGGCGCTCATTTTCTCACATCAGATGGCCTAATGGTAAGAAAGAATAATTCTGAGTGTGCTCCTATTTTTTTTTTCATAGAAATATAATACATTTGATGTAAGATTGTTGCAATTACATGGGATTGGAGTGGTAAAATAAATACTCAGGAAGAATTGCTTAATCAGATTATTTACTGGAATAATCAAGCCATGTGTCTACTCTTTAATTGTTTGAGTTCACTGACAGAGGTCAAGGCTCCCTGTTGCTACAATATTGTTATACATCACAGGCCTCCCTAAATCCTTGATTGGCTCCAATGTGAAAGCTTTTTCAGTAAGTCTTTAAGTGTGTCGAACTGGCAGTCGATTGTTATGTGATTCCATTTAAGGATGTGCTAGTGATAGTGTAAGGGATGGTACTGTGGGACACAATAGCTTCTAGAAATACTTAAAGCTATTACTGTCTCTTTATTTAATGATTTTGTGAATGGGACTTAGTGTGTATGCATGGTTCAAATGTGCACGGGAGAGAGAGAGAGAGGAAAGAGTAAAGTTCAGTCCATAAACATAAATTGATGTGCTCTTATTTGCTTGCTCATCAATCAAGTTTCAGAGTACACATCGGGACCTGATGGACCCAGTGGTTCTGAAAAGGAACGCTGCAGAATCATTAGTCCCCAAAAAGAGAGTAATTTCAAGTGGTTTCATCATCTTGAGGCAATACCAGTGTGCATATGTGTTTGTTGGCGCATATCCAGCAGTTTTTAAGTGCATACTGCTATTAAAGATTAGGGATGGAGTAGAGCAACACCCTTGTATGTGTATGTGTAGGTGTGTGTGTGTGTGTGTGTGTGTGTGTGCGCGCGCGCGCACGTGCGTGCGCATGTGTGCATTAACATGTCAGTGTGTGCTTTTTCACAACAGGATAACAAAGACGATTTCTAACATCACTTTATAACCCTGACCAGAAAGCTGGTCCTTTCCTTCTTTAGAACTGGTACATTAGCACCATATTGAGCCCTTTGTTGCAGCCACCTGTGGTCATCTATATAAAGATTTTCATTATCGGGCTTTACAACTGTGGTGTGTCTGTGTCTATAAACAAACACAATACACAGGGTGCTAGAATTCTTGTTATACTATCGCATGTGCGCATACTGCACACACACACACACATTTACACACAAACACACAATTGATTAAAACACAAAAAGATCCAGCAGTGAAATATGCAGACTCAGCTTTGTTAGCTAATGCTATTTTTTTTAAACTCCACACTGCATCCCCAGCTGCAGATTTCCCCAGAGGGATGAGTGAAAAAAAATGACCACCAAACTCCAACATAAGGAAGTTTACCTAGGATTTCTTTTTTGTCTCTTTGCTTTTTTATTGCACTTGAAACGCTCTTCTTTTGAAACGCTTTTCTCTCTTTATCCCTTCAAAGCTCCTTAGTGTTTAAAAAAAATTGGATTCTCCACTTAGTCTTCCTTCTGTGTTTTTGAAATATGATGAAAAACAATCCCAGTACCCTTCAAATGGTCTAACTAAATAAAAAAAGAAAACTCAAAGGTCAACAATTCACTTTTTGATTGTTTCAGTAATAGATTTTAGATCTAAATTTATAATGTCTTTCCGAGTGGTACAGACTGAGCCTTATGATTTTTCTGCTTCAGCAGGCAGTATCAAGGAGCGTGTCAGGAATTCTAGCTCTGTGTGTTGCGGAGCAAGCCAGTATCTCTGCGTGTGCTCGTTCTCTGAATTTCTGCAAACAGGCTCAGACACTATGAGGACATCTAATTGACATAATGCTTTCCCTAGCTGCTTACCCTAACCCTAACCATCAAAATGCCTAACCCTAACCCTTAGTCTAAACCTAACCATAACCTAATTGTAACCCTGACACTAAACCCACATTTTGAGTCTCAAAAATGTCTTCAAACTCGTGAGGACAGGCACCTTTGTCCTCAAACGTGGCTTTTGGTCCCCACAAAGATATCTAAACAGCTAAACACACACAGTCAGTAGTTGTCTCAAAGCTTTTGGCAGAGACCCTAACAAGTCATTGCAATTAGATATAAAGCTACAAATAAGAAATGAATCCTGCAACAGAATGCTCCCCTATCTGCATTGTTAAAAAGCATTCCACAATGCAAAACAGTGAGAGAGATACTATTTCAGTTTCACCAAGCAGCCACAAAACTCCTTGGGTTAGTGAAACCTTTCTTGTTTTGTACATCTAGGCAAATTTTAGTCCTATTCATTTCAAAGGAAGAGGAGTAGGTGGAGAGGCACACAGACTGAAAGGTCTGTGAGACAGTCACGCTTCCACTTAGAGACAGAGAGAAACCTGGGGGGTATAAGCTTGGGAATTGTTTATGAAGGTTTTTAAATTTCAGCTTTGCATGCTGCATTATGACTGTATTAAAGATAGAGAAAGAAAAAAAAAGGGTTTGGGCATCAGGGAGAATAAATTGAATATCTTCTTTCCTCACAGGGTGTAGTAATTAAACACATTTATCATTAGCAGAGATCCCAACTCTATCTTGCAAGATGGCCAGGCAGCATAAAAACGAGAAAAGGAAACTCAGCGAGATTAGTGAAAGACAGAGGGAAATGAGAAAAAATATTGCTGCTTTATATCAGTGAAAGCCTTGAATATACGGTAATCACCCACAACATAAAAACCACTGACAGGCAAAGTGATGCAATTCAGTGTTCAGCTGGGAAACCTTAGTCTAATCATTTATGTGGATGCTACTTTGACACATACCACCCACTTAAAGATTTCTGCAGACCACCCATAGCAAAGGCACTTCCACAGGGAATCCTCTTCATCCCCACAACGCCACATAAACTGCTCAGGAGTGGTTCAAGGAACACAGCATCGAGTCAGAGGTGCTGACCCTGTCCCCAAGTTCCCCACATCCAAATCGGATTGAGCGTCCACAGGGTGTCCTGAAAAGCCCCCAGAGGCAAAGGCTGGCTGCCTTAAGAGGATCTATACAATATTAAGCAAGTGGCTTTAAGGTTGTGCCTTATCGGTCTGTGCTGTATTTTAAATAGGTGGGATATATTTTATATATGTATCCATTACTCCACTTGTCCAACTGCAGCCAGTCTCAGCTGCCATCAGGTAAGAGGCGGGGTACATCCTGGACAGGTTGTCAGTTTATTTAAACATTATGAACTTAATATTAGTTTCTGCAAGATGTCAGTTGCAGTCATTCTGATCATTTCTATTAACTTCCCGCATTTTTGCCTTTTGAGTTGACTTGAGCAAAAAAATGTGCAATTTGTGTACCACAGTGAAGATCAACCACTCACAACCACAGCAGGAAATTAACAATTATCCTTCTCATCTGTCTGTTTGGCATTCTCACTCTATCCTTCTAACTGTCTGTGCATGTCTGATTCCCTGTCTGTCTGTGGAATTTCCTCTCTATCACTAAACTAAAGAGTGGAACAGGAAATTAACAATTATTCTGCAGAGTTACTTACCTTACAATGACTGTCTAGAGGCTGTAGGAAGATATCAAAGGTTAATGTGTGTGTGTATATGTGGAAGCATTAACTGTGTAGTGGGGAAGTCACAATGCAGTCAACAGAATTTTGTGTGCATTGGTTTGCTTTTCAGCGAATAAATCAATTCTGTTGTCAAACTTAAAGACATGCAACACCCACATTGTGTTTGTTCTGTAATTAAAAAAAAGTTTTGTGGTCTGTGAATTACAGTAAAGTAATTTCAGGATGTAAATAAATCTCACATTTGTTTGTCTTTCCCATTTTTTTCATGCTTTCCTTCCACATCGGTGTCACTTCGCTTCAACAAAGGTAAGAGAAAATCATGTGTGCAGTGCAGTGTGCATGGATATGTGACAGTCATATCCATGCACACTGTCTACCTCTCTCTCATCACCTCTCGGTGATGAGAGAGAGGTAGACAAAGAAAGGTCATGCCAGAAAGTTGGAAATTGAAACAGTGGTAACAGTAACCCATTACAACTTTAGATTTCTCATTGTTAACATACATTCCTTTAATAGTCTGATTTAATTTCAACATTTTTAAACATGAAAAGTATGGAGGGTATCCAGGAAAGTTTGGTACAGTTAATTTAGGACACATAGCCTTGGTGTACTGAGTCACAGACAGCTGTGAAGCAATGCAGATTACATAAGACGGACACCAAGTTAAGAATATTTGTAGAATTGAATGAAATTAAGTATAACAGCTTTTCATGTTCAGTTTTGTTCTAATTCGACCTTATACACAGAAATAATAGAAATCATGTTGTGTTTGATTTAAGTGATTTATACGAAACAACCATGCACTTTGCTTTTTCAAAAACAGTACTTGTTCTTATGGGTATAATTTACAATCTAAACAAATGTTTAGATTCTGACAGTGTCCTCACAATGTACTTATTAAATCATAATTCCTCTTTATGAGAATCACTTAAAGGATTTTAAGAGCATAAGGTCATGACCGATGCCTGGTCCATTTCCATCATTTAAAAAGATGTAATCTTGAATTTATTTATCTTCTAAGGAGATTAAAGATAAGATAAACTGCACTGATGCCTGAGGACAAATTAGTTCTGTAGCAGTTCAGATAACAGAGGACTCTGTAGATAAATACAATAACAACAAAACATAAGCTTTAAGTTGATATCCTCATCATGCTAATGCAGATCTGTCAGGCAAAAGGGAGCACTTATCATATTATTTATTGGCAGATTTGAATAAATTATAAGAAAAAAAGACTGCCACTTATTTGTGGAAGAGCACAGCAAAGCTTAGACCATGAATCATACCATAAGACAGAAACAACCTTGTGTAGACTACAACAGCCAAATCACAGATGACTCAGTTAAAATGGAAACATAACATGGCAAAATGTTGCATGTCAGTTCTGCTCTACATGATTGGAGTTTTTTGTGACACTGTCATCCCATGAAAGGGCAGTTGTCCTCAAGGAATCTGTTTTGCTGTGACATTTTATGTCTTTATATAAGATTTTCAGGTTGGTTGCAGCTCAGCTGTGTTGTTCTTGACTGCAATCCAAACAAGGCATTTATAAACTATCGCTCCAAGCAGCGATGAGGGAGCCAAGCAGTTCAGTTGGGCACAGTGGCAACTTGATCTGATCGTGTTAAAAGCACTGCTTTAAGAACTGATAGGATAAAGAAAAATACATTTTTGTTATTACAGTACCACCACCTCCCTTTCCCCCTACTGCCCCAGTACTTAAAAGTACTTTACTGGATTACCGCAGGAAGTGGTGTTATGTCCATATATCAAATTTTGTGTCAGTTTGTCAAAGTGTTAATGAGATATGATCCCATCTCTTTTTTTGATGGTTTCACTGCCAATTTTAAGTCACTGCAGTTAGAAAATCCTTTGGAAAGTCAAAAAAAAAGTTATTGTGAAGCTCATTTGTCACTTGTGAAGAACTCTATAAACCTTCTGGTAATACAGCGATAAGGTTAATATGACAATTTGACATTTCAATGGTTTGTGAGTACCCACATTAATGCCTAACACACGTATTACTGTATGTATTTAAGGCAAACATAACCATTGTTTTGCAGTATTCGCAAGAGTAGCTGTCAAATAGCACATAAATTCCTCACAACGGGGTCCAAAGTCCATGTAACAAACTTGGTTTTGATATATCTAAGAGATGCTGAGAAATAACCACACTTTCTGTTAAGCAGAATAGCTGCCAATTTAACTAGCTTTGATAAACAAAGGCTTTAAAATAGTTGTAATCGTAATAATTCAATAAAAATACACGTGACTGCTGTGAGGCTTGGTCTGAAAATCATCGGAGCCAGTTTTAATGACGACTCTGAAAAAATATTGCAGAGGTATGTAAGCCTAGGTGGCTTCTTTTATACAGTATTTGTTTGTATGCTGTGCACTGCTACATTTACTCCAACAGCTGGAATCTTCTTTAATTAAAGCTCTGCAATTTATTGTACCTGGGTAAAGTTCACAGTTGGCTGCATTTCTTGTCTTACAAACACACATATACACACACACCTCATTATGTCTAATCACAGTCTACATCATCGCATACATATAAACCTTTTTCATCAGCCAGTGCTCTCACCTTTCAGAGTTCTACAAATGTCTTGGATTGTATTTGTCCCAGTGTGCTATTTATTAAGCCAGTTAGTGCGTTGGGATAGCAGTCAATGAGGCCCATAGTCAGTGACACTTACTCTGACTTTTAGTGATATTAGTTTCACCATTAAGCAAATGAACAGCCAGACAACCAGTCAACCTGGAAAATGTGTGAAATCCAGTATTTAAGCAAATGACGCTCATTAATAGTTTTTAGATAAGCAGCACTAAAATAGCTGTCTACTGCTAGAGGGGAGAGATGAGGGTTTTTTGTTTTCTGTAAGGTGTTGTCTTATTATCATTGTTAAGGCAATGAAAGTGATTAAGGAAACATTGTGAATGGAGTGAGACGAAAAAAAGGGTGACAAATGAGGTTAGGAGGATAAATGAGAGAGATGAGTTTGATAGTGGGGTAAAAAGGTAGATGGAGATATTTTGAGGTCAGTCAGTGTATCGTCGGAGCATTATTACATGAATTGGAAAACACGTATACATACACACTCAAAGCAGCAGAATGCCACCGCTTCAAACAATAATCTCTTCATCCATCAAATGTATTATAAGAGATCCATCACAGTCCCCACATGTCAGCGCAAATTGATGTTGTTCCTCACACTTGCATACACATTTGAAGCATGGATGAAGATTGGGCATTGCTTACAACTGATGCGTTATTATCTAAGGCCAGATATCCATCAATACTTCTTTTTTAATCTAACACTGACAGATATATTGCTTCTGAGAAATAAGAAATGAGAAACACTGTGCAGAAAAGCTTAATCGTCTCCTTTAGATAGGAGATGATTAGTTCTTCGGTGAAAACTACATTATCTTACAAATAAAATGGAAATTGATACTATTTTACGGCAAATTAAGTAGGAATTTACACATAGTGTATACCCACTCAATTAATATTTTTTACATTTATTTAATTGCACATATGGGTGCATTTCCGAAATATCTGAAAGCATAGGCAGTGCTTTCCAAATGTACATTTCAATATTGCAGTTTATATGATTTTCTTTTTATTCATAAACAGCTGGTGTTGGTTCCTTTCGTTCTGCTTTTTTGCATTTTTGTGTATGTACTATGCTGTTTTGTAGACATTGCACGGGCACCCCTGCAGTTTAACTTTCAGTTAGTTAGGTTTCAAAAATAAGTCTGTTTTAACAACATCTGTATTACTGTTCAGTAACAGTGAACAGGAAACAGTGATTACTGATATACGTCTGCAAATATATAACAAAAAAATAAAGATTTCAATTTTCTTGTCCATTCAAAACATACAACAAATCCAAGATGTCATGGCTCACAAAAAACAATTAATCAGACTGACTTTTTCTTTTATATATATATATATATTTTTTTTTTTACAAAGTTTTAAAAAGCTGTAAAATAGTTTTTCCAAATTCAAATCAATGCAAGTACATTTTGAAAGACAAACAAATGTGTCATTCTGTCTATCCACTTGTCTGATATGATTTTTTTTCTTATCCAGTGTGTAATATTTGGTCTGTTGAGCTACTTTTCCAAAACAGTGCCATTAGCCTTTTGGCATTTACAGCAAATGCTAATGCCCTATAAATTGAATTTTCATAATAATTTAGTACATTATCCTAAATTTAAAGTCTATTACAAATGTATCTAACCATATTTTTATGCTTTTACTTGTCTGAAACTTTAGTGTTACTAAATGTCTCAAATAATAACGTGTATCACAGTTACTTGGGTAAGTCACTCATTATGAAGTCTGATTGCAGTTCTAATTAAACAGCTGCCAAAATGCTTAATGCATATCACGTGGGGAGGGAGTTAGAAGATGCATGTGTGTGAGTGCATGCATAAGAGTGTGTGCGTCCCCTTTTGAGTTTAAGAGGCGGAGACATACTTGGTTCAGTTGCTTTATTGTCAGACTAAACTGTGGGGAAAGTTTTCTGCTTTATTCCCAGCAGGTAGGCATACTCTACCTTTTAAGGTGACACTTACTGGTAAATCTACCAATGGAAGAGTAGCATTGCCTGTTAATGTACAATAAAAATTACGAGTAATTATAATAATTGTTACATTATTAGCTGTGGAATAAAAACTGTTATTTTAAGAATTGTGAATAGTATTATGTATTTTATTGCAGTTTCTTATTTTATTCTTTATTTCTTTTTTAAACAAATTTTTGTAATAAAGTAATAAAGGTTTAATTGCTGATCAGTGAGCCCATTAGCCCGTTTAGCTGATTGCAGGTTGTTGGCCAATCCCTGCCTAAATGTGCAGATATCATGGCCACTGGGTGATATCACTTTTGTAGATGCTGAATCAGAAGTCACATTTCGAATGCTGCAATATACTGAAGTTTTTATTCAGCAGTGGTCACCGCATTTATGCGGTGTTAAAACGAAACAATTTATCTTTCGGATATATGTAATTGATTTTAAATGTAACAAATAGTCCTTTTCATGGTTTTTGTGACACCCGTGTCTGCGACAATGATTTGATTTCACTGAAAAATTTGTGTGCATTCACTCATGATTGTCTTTCTGGGCCATAGTTACAAAAAATGACAGCCGCAAACACGAATACATGCAGTTATGTTTATGTTATAAGATTTTATTATTAAGACATTTTATTATTCATGATTGCTAATATATTTAAGCTAAAAAGGGTTCATGTTTTTGTTTGCACTCAACCAGCTGCACAACTAACTGTCTGCACCTTGCCTTAAAAAGACTTGTTTTGCTCTCACATTATCTCACAGGAAACCGCCACCCAAGAGTAAGAAACGACCTTTTAAGAACATAACCTTTTTTGAACATAAGTTCTGAGATTTCACACCTGCCTGTTTGACTAGAGAATGTTACTTCCTTTCTTGTATGTTTCATGCTGTGTATAAATAAAGGCAGAGAGCTGCTGCAGAGGTGTGAGTCTCTTTTGAGCTCTCACCCGTGCACGTTGAACTGTTACAAGTGTCTGAGTGTTATTTCATTATACCTGATTACTTGATAAATATTGTCTCTTATCAGTTTACATCAGTTAAAAGGTCCCAGCATGTAATTACACTACTTCTCTGGAATCTTTCTCTAATGCTATCCATTACCGCTGCTTACCTAACCTTAATCCTACTTTTAAACCAAGTCTCAACCTAAAATTCAATATTCCACATTAGGGGACTTGTTTTTATCATCAAAAGGGAGTGCTATGTGATTGTGTTTAAATTTATGTTCTCACAATATAAGTAACACAAGTATGCATACACACATAAATCCGATAAGATCTTATCTGGATTTGAGTGGCTACACATAGTAAAACCCCTGTTGTGCAGAGACACTAGGTTTCATATCATATGTGTGTCATGGCCAGATCTTTCATCATCCCTGGAGCTTCTTTCTCTCTCTCTTACTCTCTTTGTGTGTGTGTGTGTGTGTGTGTGTGTGTGTGAGTGAGAGTAAAGAGTTCAGTCGTGAGAAGCCATCCAGAATGCTTATCTTGTAAATTCAACAGCTCGACTGCTTTTTTTTTGCTGTGGCAGCAACACACAGACTCACTTTTTGCCACACATACAGTGCTCACAAACACACACACACTTCACACACTCAGAACGCCTTACCCCATGCTGCTATGCCTGAGCTTGACGCGCCATGCATTGACTGCCATCAGTTGAGCTCAGATTTGATGATTCTCACTTCTTTGTAGTCCCAGTCATAGTCCTGTGTTTGTGTGTGTGCATGTTTGTGTGTTTGCATAACAGAGAAGAGAGTGAGACACAGAAAGTGAGGCTGGACACATGAGACATTGTTCTATTTGTACCTATATTCTGACATTGTTCCAGTTTTTTCTTCTGTTTTTCTCTTTTCCCCTGACTTTTTCTGTTCCCTTATCCCTCTCCATTCTGTAATCCCACTCTCTTTTTTTTTTTTTACAATATATTGTAGCATTGTGTTACAGTTACCTATACTCCTGTTCCTTGTATTAAGCTGTGTTAGCCTGTCTTCAACTTACAGTTAATACCTTTAAAATTAAGTGACTATTCTTTCTGGATACAATGTACTACTTCATATAGGCTACTACTAAAAGTAAATATTTGGCGTAACCATATTTATTCTTCAGCACAGCTTGAACTGTCTTAGAGAAGATTGCTAATATCTATCATAGATAGTGTTTTTTTTTTTTTTTTGTTCAGGTATGTTTTTACTGTATTGGTAGTAGGGCTGGGCAATATGGCCTAAAATCCATATTACGGTATAATTTGAAGTATGTGTGGTAACAATATATATTGCGATACATATATACATGTATATGTATGTATATATATATATGCATGTATGTGTATATATATATATATAACTTTTCTTCTGATGATGCTGTCTGTGTTGAGTGCTCAGTGAATCTGCGTTCGACTACTCTGCCTAGGCTGCACTGTCCAGTGCAGATCCACTGAGCGCAGCGCAAGCTAGCAAGACAGAAGCTAAGCTCGTTGCAACATGGCAAATTGAACCTCCCCCACCCTCATTCAGATCTGGCGTTTGGAACTATCTTGGTTTTCATGTGAAGCATAACCCTGATGGTAAGCGCGTCATGGACAAAAGTAAAACAGTATGTTGGATGTGCCACGCAATCTCAATTACATTGGTGGGAACTAGTGCATTAGCGCAGTTAGCTCGTGTTGACGCCGTCTAGCCCCACCCACGGGGCAATCCGCGGTAACTCGTTAACGGAGATTTGCCGCATTATGGTGTTAATGTCATTTTAACGAGATTAACGCTGACAGCACTAGTGGGAACACAACAAATATGACCTAGTTTTTGCAATGAATTTTGTTCACTCAAATTACTTTTTCCTCGCTCAAAATAAATTTCTTCTCAAAATGCAGCACTTGCACCTGTAATTTTTTTTACGTGCGTTCAATTTTTTTTTTACATGCGCTCAGAATAGTGGCACAAAAATAACGGCATAGTGTCAGTGAGACAGAGAGAGAGAGAGAGAGTGAGAGAGAGCGAATATCCCTCAGGCTATGAATGTCACTTCTTTTCTCCATCCATTGATACAACTGTGTATTCCCAAGTGAATGGGAATACATGCTCACTCTCACCGTCTCTTTCTTTTGCGTCCTCTCAGTGTCATTTTCCATATACAGCTTTCATGCTTTAATAACTCTGGCCATCTTTAATATCAGTAGAGGTTAAAGTGGTCCAGAACGATCCGGAACAGTGTTCTGGCACCTTCAGTTACTGAGTAATTGAAACTGATTGGCAGATTAATACATAGGAAAGTCAAGTGAGTTAATTTTTCATGAGCTGCAATCTGGCATTGCTTGTAGCTGACGGCATGAAGAAACTTGCTTAGTAATGAGAAAGTAATGTCATCCCATGGTCCTGCTGACGCTGTAAGCCTTTTTTTTTCTCATCTCTGTCATGTGTTCATTCCTCATCTCAACAAAGTATCTATCTATCTATCTATCTATCTATCTATCTATCTATCTAATTGAATACTTTCAGTGGTTTGAATGTTGTATGCAGAAGAGTTTTGCTTTGCTCTTATTTGAATTTGTTAATAATGGAAAGGTTAACTTTCTGTGCAAGGTTCAGTGAGCAATTTCCTTAATAACATCTTGTATGTATGTAAGTTTTTTTACTTATTAAATGAAAACAGAATTGTATTGGCTTTGAGTAGCTAAATTTAATTATACATGATATTAAATTATCTCTTCACATGAAATGTTATAGAACAATTAGCTGAAAATTGCAAATTGAAATTTTCAAGTAAGCCAAAAGTACCAAATACCTATACAGTAGGATATAAGTTTGTGGAGATTGTGCTTCAAGGAAGATAAAGAAAATCTTTCTACTAGATGAAAGTTGACATCAGTGAGCTAAACACAGACTCACACACCACAG
Source organism: Neolamprologus brichardi (assembly GCF_056152115.1). Classification (NCBI taxonomy): domain Eukaryota; kingdom Metazoa; phylum Chordata; class Actinopteri; order Cichliformes; family Cichlidae; genus Neolamprologus; species Neolamprologus brichardi. The sequence goes on from NC_142115.1 coordinate 23,584,849, forward strand.
ACTTCCAAAGACACACAAACACCAGTAGCAGCATGTCAAGTTCCTCTAGCAAAGCTACTGTCACTGTTTGTACCCAAGAGCCAGCTGCTTTGAGAGCATCAGCAGTTTGGGAGGAGTGTTTGGATGTGTGTTTGCATGTAAGCACATGAGCATTTGGTGTGTATCTGTGGTGGTAGACAGCCACCACTAAATGAAATAGTAAGGCAAAACCACTCCCCTGGCCTTAACAAGGAAACTTCTCATAAAAACATTATTGCCTTACCGAAACCTTAGCATCAATAATTGAAAACTCAACCCAAAAACTTCCACCATCCCACAGACAGGCCCACCCACACAGTGACTCACCAGCCCACACACACACGCACACAGACAAGGACTTAGCTTTTTAACATGCTACGCAGACACACATTTAATGTTTAAACATGGCATTGTGAGATAAGAAAGAGATGAAGGGCATCTGGGTGGGAATAGAGGAAGATAGTGAGTGCGAGGAAAATAAATTTAGCCCAGGAAAATATTTCTGAAGATGGCTGCAAGTTGGATTTCATTTTTCAGCTTTTTAGACAGAAAATCCATGTTGAATAAATACTCAAATCAGAAGGTAACAGATTTGAAATAGATTGTAATGTTTCACACATAAAAAAGTGATCTAGCTTGTCATTGTAGAAAACTAACCCTTACAAGTGACTTTCCTCATTTTAACCTCTACCAAAAGAGTGCATGGACAGTTAGGGAGGCTAAATATGAAGTGATATTAAGTTAAATGAATGTGAATTGTGTCTGAAAACTTGCAAAGATCTGCTTATGTTATTTTTGGTGTTTCACTAAAACCAAACTTGAACCGTTTTTGTTGTTTTTGGGACTGGGGGATGAACTGTGTTGTGCTATTCGATGGGAATATGCTAGAAAAGTTTGTGGAGATTCTGACAAACTGCATCATATAATCTATTTCTCCCGTGGTCCTTTATGTAATAATGATTAAAGCAGGAGCCTGGTTGAGGTATTTGTTACTATTCTCGCTTTTACGAAATATAAACAAAAGTCCTTCCATCCTGCTACTTTCATCTGAGGTATTTGCAAGGTTATATTCAATGCTGAATTAGGCTGCAGTCAAACTATTCATGTTTTTATTTCATCTAGGTGAGACTATTTTAACAATGTTAACAGGTACTGTAGAGGTAGATTCATCATTAAAGAATTTGCCAGTTCTTTCAGGGACCAAGAAAAATGAACAACTCTGATTTTAATTACCTTACACAGGATACCCATTTATTTGTTTATTTTAGATGTGATTTATTTTGATTTAGCCTGGGCCCTGAATATATATAGGAAGTGTTGTCCCAGGACTAAATAGTGCTCATTCTGAAGTTCTTAGGCAGGAACCTGCTGACCTTTCCTACTTAATAAATGAAAGAGTAAAGGTGACTTAGTATTCACTGTAATGTCTCCCAGGTTGTGGAAGAAGTTAGCTAAGACATTCTGGTTTGTTAAATCAGTATTTTTTTTTAAATAACTTATAAAGACCTATTTGTAATTCATGGGTTGTAACTTTTCCACCAATTTTGCTATTTTACACTTTAGACTGCTGAGTTACGCTTTATTGTATTCGTTGCACTTAGGTCTTGGTTTCAAGAGTTTAATACACTTATGTTTAAATTCATAAAGGTGTGAAGTTTAAATTCATAGTAATAATATTAATCATCATCATCGTTATCATCATCTTCTCACTGATGATTGGAATGATTTGTATGTTTGTTCCCAAACTCCTCCTGGACAACATGTTCAATATTTGAGATATTTAGTCTTCATGGTATTCTATGTTGCCGAGCAACCAGACTAGAGTTATAGAGCAAAGAGTACTGGAGCATGGGCTTGTAAAAATAATAATAGTTGATTTGCTTCATTCAGTGCTTGTGTTTCGTTTTGTCTTCTTCCATTGGTCTGTATATATTTTTTTTGTCATCTAGCAACATCAAGATAGCAGAGTTGATCTTATTATGTAACATAATTTAAAGTCACGAATCCATGTTTAACCAAATCTATAGGTTGTTAGTCAATACCATACTAACTGCTATAGTACACGTCAGATGCTGTGAGATGTGAGTGTGGAGATATAAGTTCGGCTAAGAACTCATAACCTTGTTTAACTACCCTGATGAGACTAAAGACAAGTGGGACTTGATCCAGTTTACCTGAACATTTTGTGTCATACTTTATTCATAGAAGTTAAATTAAAGTTAAAATCGTTTAGGTGTAGGAGTGGAAAAGACAAAACAAAAGCAGCAAGTAACAAATGGTTTAACCCTCCAAGCTCTAACCCCGACACTAACCCTGATTCTTCTTTTTTAATCCTCCTCAACATGCTATGATGATTTGATGCTTTTTTCTTTTTTTTTTTGCAGCAAAGATAGTTTTGCTTTTCCATAAAATTAACATTTGGTGTAGAGCTAAGGTTATCATCAATAATGACTCTCAAACAGTTAGTGATTTTTGTATTGGATTTGACCTCGAGTCCCTGAAACGGTGTTTCAGTGATGTCAAAGCGTAGAAATGATTGGGCCTTGAGGGGAACGTGATAAGGTAATTGGAATGGTGCTGGTGCCAGAAGTCTTAGGTTTGTCAAATACTACTTTGTTAAGTTATGGGATATGGGTTTGGGTTAACCCCTTGTGAATGCCAATGGGCTGGTGTCTCGTGGGATTTTTATGTCTCTCACTATATTTTATATTAAATCTCTAAGAGTAGATCCCTTTTGTTGGACCACTTCCATATGTAACTCTTAGTTACATATTTATATAGAAAATATAAACACAAACTATTTTTGTGTTATTTTCTTTATGGCCATGGACAAGTTTAAATTGAGTGGTTTGAAAGGAAAAAATAGTTCTGTATATTTCTGTAGGTATTTATCAATGAAATACATTTTCTTGCTTACATTTTTTTCTCACATTTATGACAGTAGACAGAAAATATCTTCATCAAAGACTAAAGAAAGAAAACTGTCAACTGACATTTCAAGCTTTCACTGAAAGTTTATATTGACCTTTATGTGATCTGTAAATGTAGCTATGAAAGGTAGTGTGAAATTAAATATTGAGTCTCAGACTTCAGCTTCGGCATTTGGACTCTCCAGCCTTTGCAGCTTAAACGTAGCTGAATGCACTGTTAGTGTTTTCATGTGGGTTCCTGCAAACAGAAAGAACCTTTTCTCCCATTATCATATTACCTCTTGCATGCAACCTTTTTTTTTCTGTCCAGGACTGCAAAGAAGTTGCTCTGTGAACTTGGGAATGCATCATGGGAATGAGTTGAGCAATGAACCTCATCTTCTTAGAAATTTTTTTGAATGACAACAAGACTTAAACCAAACCAGTGTCTGCATTTAGACTTTGTTCTAAGGCAATAAATAATGATTGCAGTCAATTAACCAAGTAAACATTGATTTTATCTAATTATTAACTCCATTACTAACCATTTTAATCAGTATTTAGTGCAGTGGTGTTTTGTACCTCTCACAAATCATGGTGCGATGAGGATATATCACTGTTTTTAATAAAACATTTATATTAAAATCTTTTTAGATTAAAGTCCTACATGTAAAACACCATAATTTTTAGATTTTTTAAATTTTATTTTAGATTTAGATTTGTTTTATGAAGTAATAATAGCTCCCAGCCTGTCTCTCTCCCATCTGACAGCACTTGTCTTTCTATTATCAAAGCGGATGACTCTGGAGAAATTACATTGTGGCACAAAATGTATCCTGCCTCTGGATCCCACAGACTGGCTGTTGATTCATCCTTTGAATTATAAACCCCAGCCAGGATGAGGACCCCCAAATATCCATCCTTCCAATACTCCCCGCAAAATACACTGTCCTTTTAGATTAGTAATTTCAACAATGATTTTCTATAGTTGGACACGACCAGCTCAAAAGCTAACTTGATATTTATCTTTGCCAAGTCTCTGCCCTGGCACTGTCTTTCATGCAGATATTTTTGCCTGATGTATATTTGACCACTATATTTTACCATTTTTGATGCAATTGTCTTGCTTTGAGGGATGTGAATAGCAGTTTCCTCATTTGGTTCATAATCAAAATCATCAGATTCTGAATTCACCTCAAGATAGCTTTTAACTTCAGACATATTCTCCTCAGACAAATCTCTTCCTCTATAGTCAAAGTTGAGTTCCAGAGCCTCCATGGCTGTCAACTGTTTACTTCTGCTGCTTATTTTGTAAAACTCTGACAGAGGAATATATCATATGTAGCTGCAGAGTGCAATGTTGGTAGGACTGCCTTGCAGATAATCTTTATATGTTTTGCTCCTGAGTGTTCACTCAGTGTGGGTGGAGTTTGCCCTTGAGAACAGAAAAGCTTCCTGTCCAAAGTTATAACAACACCTGCATTTTTGTTCTTTACACATAGGGTCAGTAGGTCAATAATAATGTGTATATGTGTAAATGGACTGGTTCTGATATAGCGCTTTTCTACTCTATCTGAGCACTCAAAGCGCTTTACACAACTCGCCTCATTCACCCAAGTACTTTTTTCTATGCCTTTTCTATACAAGTGCTTTCTGTCTAACATTCACACACATACATACTCTGATGGATGCATTGGAGAGCAACTTGGGGGGTAAGTATCTTGGCCATGCCGCTTGGAGCAGATGGAGATCAAACCACCAACTTCTGATTAGTAGGTGACCTGCTCTACCGCCTGAGCTGCTGCCATCTAAAAAAAAACTGTGTCTGTGTGTTTTGGTAAAATATGTTTCACAGTTGAAAGAAACAAACAAACAATTTTGATCTCTTTAATCCCCACTTTCACTGCAAAGGTCAAATTAATCTGAACAGTATATATGTAATACAAATATATATTTTTTCTTTTTTTGGGGGGGTGGGGGGGTGGGGGTGGGGGGTTAGAAATATATGAAATTAAACTTTTCCATTTTATATGTTGATTACACCTTTTACGCCAAGCAAAAACTGATCATATTTAAAAAGTACTTTTAACAATTTTTTTTTAAATTTTTAAATTTCAAAACTGGTCAGTTTAGTCCGCAACACAACAGGAGAGTTAAAGCATATACGTTAATATATACTTCCATGCATACAATCCTCTTTTGGGGCAAAAAAACTCAACAAAACTGAAGAAACACCCAATTCACATTTTTACAAGTGTGTGTACACAATATAGAAATGTTTGCACACACACTACATCTGCTCACGCCACAGACGACCTTCCTCTTTAGAGCTATAACAAGCCATCGCCTGGTTCTGTTTATGTGGGGGACGCTACATTAGTCAGCAGACACGACACAGCTGGGAGGTGCAATGTCTCCCACACGTTGGGCTCTCTGTATGTCATTAGCGATCTTGTTTTAGCCATAAATCCCGTGCATAAAGATTTCCACAAATCTCTGCAGAACATCTCTAATGTTCATTGATTCATTACCTGAACATTACTAAGTCCCATTCAGACCTGCAGAGCCATTTAATTATGTACTTGTTAAACAAAGACCAGTTACATTTTTGCCCAGCAGACTATTAATAGCTAAACCCTGTGTTATTGTTTCTGTTAAGATAGCGTTGTGTTATTTTTGCTTACTGTTTTCAACACGTGCCATAAACTAAAAAGTACTTTATGTTATTAACTTTAGTGATGTAAAAGCTGTTTTGTGAACAGACCTTTATTGTTGCCTGCCTTCACACCTACACAGGTAGTCAGTTTGCTCCAGCAGTTTGGCTTTGTTCTTGGACTGTAAAAGTGTTGCAGCAAAAACACCAAAGTATGAATTAGAGAGAACTGTAAAATTTGTAGTTTTTAGACTTTGTGTAGGCCCGAAGACATCTGCAGTTCAATTCTTTGCAGTTCTAGACTTTTTATGGCGAACGTTACTCAGTGCTTCACCAAAGGCTTTGTGAAAAGCTGGCCGTTTTTGAACAATGAGATTCTGATTGCATGTGATGTAGTTACACCAATAACACATTTTGAGCTCTGACAGCAAAGCTAGAGCTTCTACAACATTATACAATGCAAAAAGAACTGTATTAGTTTTCAATTCAAGCAAAGAAAAACGTACACCTCATCGTTATAATATTAAATCAAGAAAACAGTTTTTGTTTTAGCAGATCTCTGCTGCTGAGGAACTTTGAATGTCATCGTGAAAGAGCTCTGACACCTCAATGAGTAAATGATTATTTTCTAGGAACAACAATGTCCTTAAAGTCTAAAGACGAAGACCAAAGAGACTTCTGGCAGTCGTCTGACTTTCTCACTAACTGTCTTTCCCTCACTTGATCTCTTTCATCTGATGTAAGGTACAGAGCAGGCTATTATCTGTCAGGAGCTCATTTTCTGGTTCCCACACTGCCACTGTGGCCGATCAACATCTGATGGGATAGGCAGTGTCAGAGAGCTAATCCTAATGATCTGTCTGGTGAGAGAGATTGAGTGACGAGTGGAATTAGGAAAAGATAAACAAGCATAGTCTATAGATGCACGGTTCTGAGAGAAGAGAGACAAAAAAGAGGAAAAGCACATTAGAATGAGCGAAAGAATAATGCTGCAAAATGGAAGGGAGTGAGCAAACAGCTGGATTGCCGAGGTAAGCTGGAGAATCTGCCTATCACCGTCACTCACCCTGCCCTATCTGTCTAACTGAGCTTTGCAGGCTTTCTCATTCATGCATTCTCTATCTGATACTTTTGTATTCATGGCTGTTTTGAGTGTAACTATCAGGAATATCTTCTGTAGATGAAATACCCAATTGCATTATGATTATGATTAAGGACTCAAAGCCACAGTTTAAGTTAATAGTAACCATTGGGGAGTAAAACAAAGACCGTGCTGCTTTGGGCAGTCATTTTATTGTGTCATCTTGATTTTTTTTCCCTTCTCTCCTCCTCTTGCTTCTTATAGCTTGGACATTTTTATTGTTTTTAACTTCTCTCCCTGCATGATCTCATTGTCCCTTTCTCATGTTTTCTTACAAGACAGGGGTTAATGGAGAGTTAGACCTGAACTTAGGAACTGTTTACCGTGAGCGTTACTGTAAACATTCAGTTTACATTCAGTCAGTCAGAAAAAATAGATGTTTTAGCCAACCTTCGGTTCAAGATTGACTCAGCGCGGTTTCATCCTTCTTGAACGCATAAAACTCTTTTTTTCGTCAGCCATTCATTCATCATCATTCAATTCCACCCATTATTAGAGAAAATGCAATTTAGTGTGACATAGAAAAGCTTCATAACATTGTTCCATTTTGTATTGCTATCTCAAGATGTTCTTTACCGTTATCATAAAATTGGATGAAATCTAAGGTAAAGGTTAAAAAACAACCTAACAAGGTGGTAAAAGAAAATATAAACATTTGTTTATTTGCCTCCTGTTACTGAAAATACGTATAATAGAATAGAATCGAATATATAATGTTTATACTAATATCTGCAAGTCAGTCAAGCCAGAATTCATCTATGTTATTATTCCATTAGTGAAACTTTTGAATTTCTAAGTTCTTCTCTGGTTCCAAATATTGTCACTCTTGTCAGATGAAAAATACGATACTGCGTGTCCCAGTTCATATGCATAAAGAGATATATAGTAATTATCTGTGAGAGACAGCAGCATAACTGTTGTAAAGCACTGGCAACTGTCAGAATGGCTGCTTGTCAAAGAACAATCAGCACAACTTATATATTTATTAATCTCTCATTTCAGCTTTTATCATAATCATCAATACAACATCACAAGTTGCTTGTAAAGGTGGGAAACAGATGGCCTGGTTTGTTCTTCATAGCTGTCTTTGTTGTCATCCGTTTAGATGTTGTCTCAGTTTGTAAATCTCCTCCTGCATGACAAGAACATTGCCCATCTGTAGACACACACACACACACACACACACACACACACACACACACACACACACACACACACACACGAACACACACACACTCTTTGCATCTCTGTATATTGACAAAAAAGTGCTCATCCTGGTTGAGTGTTTAATTTTGTCAAGTAGACTTCAGATTCACAAAGAAAAGAAAGAAAATTTCATTCCCTCTTTTTTCCTCCGTGCAAAGATGTGCTGTAAAGCTAATGTGGATTAGAAATAATATTTTTACACCTAGTAGTTCAACAAATGGCACCACATGGATATTTAATTTCAGTATCCCGCAGAGCATGCTAGGTAACTGGTTAATAAGAAGGATTATTTAACTTAATTATTTATGTCAAATATTTACACTTCAAATATTTCTACTTAGCATGTCATATTTTGTGTTATTAACCACCACAGACAGTATTATAGATGGACGTAGTGACATCACCCTTTGTTCTGTCCTATGTTGAAGCTTCGAGAACAGCATTTTCTTTGTCACTATCTTGGTGTTTTGAAACCAAATGTGATGATCAGAGGCAGAATTGACATTGTTGTTGCTGTTGTTTTATACACCATGACTCGAAATGACAGCCTGAGCTGATAAACACAGCAGCAAAGAAGTCCCAGCAGATGGCTATTTTCCTTTAGCCTTCTACAGGATCAGAAGTATTTTTGCAACCACAACTTCTTCCCTAGTAGCTTTTAAAAAGAATGTAGGTTTGAGGCACTTCATGCTATGATGTTAATTCTTTTTCTAAGAAATGGATCTAGGGCCCATTTGTCTGGCTGATTACTCAGTTTGCTTCCAGCTCATTCTGGAGAATCTCACGTCATTCCCAGGTCAAACAGGATATGTAATCACTTCAGAATGTTCTGGGTCTGCTCCGGGTTTTCCTCCCAGTTGGTCATGCCCAAAACACATCCATGTGGAAGTGTGTAGGAGGTATTTTAATCAGGTGCCTGAAACCACCTCTCAAGCCTCCTTTCAAAATGAGGAACTGGTTTTATGATGAGCTTCTTCAGGATGTCTCAGGGCTTCATAGGGATGAGCTCAGACGCTCAAACAAGGAAACTCTAATCACACTTTTGTTGGATCACAATTTGAATATTCCTAAATGGAAAATGAAGTCGAATATCTGTGAAAAGGAGGAAATGTATCTAATAAATATTTAGAGTGGATAATGTAGACAATAAAGATGACTCTTCACATATGCACTGAAGCTTATAGTCAAAACAGCTTCTTTTTTGAGTTGACATATGAGTAGCCAGTGAAACGGCATGTGTCATACAAATGAAATTTGATTACAGATTTTCATTCCACAAATTAATATTTTGAACATATATTTCATTTCATTTCATTTATTTGTTCATTTTCAGGCACAACAAATACCTATATTGAACATAAAATGCACAAAACAATGAAATGAAATGAAATTGAAATGAAAAATATATTTAACTTAATTTAACTTAAAGAATATGCTAAGCTTTGGCTACAGCGTCTGTTGACACCTACTATTGAAGCCTGTCAAATATATAAAATTGTTTTTTATCTTTGTTATGGCCTACAGACATAACCTCAAAACTCCTTTTGCTTTTTCAATCTTTATTTATGTATTTAATATTATTATGTATTCATGTATGTATGTTTGTATTTTTTTTATTGGTCATTTTTTCATTCCACCTAGTCTTTAGTCTAGTAGTATGGGTCAAGTGTGTCAGTCTTATTATAGTGAAAGGTTGATTTAGGATAAGTTGTCCAAGTTTCTGGAACTGTAGAGAATTTTATAATATCCGTTCAGAGGGCATATGTGCCCTCTTTACAGGGCATGAAACTGCAAGGCAGTGCTTCACCTGTCTGTATTTTATTGACTGTCTGATTTGTGACTGATTTGCATACTCTAGCTTACTTGACTGAATAGCGTGCTTTCACACTGTGCTGTGTTGATGCCTCTTGGTTATTGGAGGGTTGTCAATACACTTGTTAGCCAGCTGGTTTAGGTGGATCGGCACATTCTATTAATTAGTCATGTGGCTGTGTGGTGAAAAAGCCAAGCAAAAACCAACTACACTTCAGGGATCTTTAGCTGCCTCATGATGATGAAGAGTCGATTCTAAAATAAGAATTTACACATTTGAAATCCCACTGGTAAAGTTATTGTAGAATATATATATATGTTTGTATGTCCACATATATAGTTACAGGGGAAATGATCCCTCTTGGCAAAAGAAGGGAAGTTATTAGTTTTAATATTTACTGTTGCTATAAGAAATAAAATAAAATAAAATAAATGTTTAAGAAAATCTCTGTTATAATTTTAATCATAATTTTATGAGATCACACAATCTATACATGTGCAGTTTTTAGTTAATAAATACATAGCCGAATATTATAAGCATTGTGTTAAATATATTTTATTGCATGTATCTGTTGCATGTATGTAGTATGACTATTTTGTAACACAGCATAACACAGACAGTTCAAATACTATTACACAGTTATCGACAAATGTTCATTTAAAAGAAACATTTCTGAGGGTTTGGACAATATTTCCTTTAACTCTTTGTATCTTATCCTAATAAAGTTTACCAGAAAGAAGTAAATGAAATGTAGGACCCAATAGGACATCATCTTCCAAGTACTACTGGCTTCTTACTTTTTCCAGTTCACTTCACAGATGGTTTTGTTTAGCAAAACATCTGGCACATCAGGTTAATTGATGAAAAGCTTTAAAGTTGTAAAAAAAAATATGTAACTATTACAATTGTGTTATTTTTGTTTTTTGTTAGTTTTCTGTGGGTTTACCATGTGTCAGCAGTGGTGCACTGGTTGGTGGTCGGAGAACTAGAAAAGCATGGAGGAAGCTATTAGCTAAGTGACAGCAGTTTTGAGTTGTTTCAGTTTGTAACACTAAAAGCTTCTCCGTGCATAAAGGTGATGATACTTTCTATGGGTCATAAAAATCCACTCTTATGTTATGTATTTTGCTGCTTTGTCTGGTGACCTATTTCATTTTTTGTTCCATTATTTATGTCCCAAAACTCAGAGACGGATTAAAAAAATTGGCAAATGAATGGTTCTTTAGCTCCGAAAAATACGATGTGTCGATTTGCTAAACTAATCCTTGCAAGTCATGATGTGGAGCAAATAGGACATTACAGGTGTTACAAAAAAAGGGCATGAATTATCCAATTCTCAGCCTATGTTCTGGTAATGTGCCAATGTAAATGGAGATGATGATATGAAAGCAAAATTTATAAAGCTGTGTGTATCCATGTGCCTCTTGGATCAATTTTATGTGTTTAAACATCAAATTTTCATTTGTATTATACTTTTTTTTAAGTGAAAAGGACCGCAAAGAAGTGCAGTTTCACAAACTGTCAAAGTCACGAGAGAAGTAGGGAAAAGGAAAAAGTGCTTCAGTCACAAATCACAAACAGAAGAAAAACTGCTGAAGGAAAAGAAGTCACTCTAAGTTCAGAGGAAAGGATCCTGGCAGAGGAACAGGAATAGTCAGCCTAGTAATAGTGAAAACAACCAAATGATTATATATGGCTGCAGCTAATAATAATACTAAGTAACAATAAGAGGTGAGATTATACCTTAAATTATTTATGCAAAGTTTGGAATGATAAATTGCACGTAAAATTTGTATTTGAGTTTATTAGCAGAAATCAGTTGGATTTGTTTAAGATAAAATTCTCTCACACCTTATTTTTCCATTTCTACTTCACTGTATTGTCCTTGCTTTCCTCAAAAAATATGCTGGAGGTTTTTGTGATCTTCTTGCAACTTTACTACACAAACAGAATGTGTATTAAAAATGCAGTGAGCTCACATCCGACCCTTTGTGTTTGTAGGTCAAAGCTAATAGGCGCTTGAATGACCAGTTCTGTCATTACATTGTTCATTAGGCAGCTGTTGTTGTTATACCTACAAGCGGATAAAATGATTGAACACGTCACCAATTTGGTAAGCAAATATATTTCTAATGATGCTATTAACATGAAATTCTCATTATTACTCATAATGTATGGACATCTGTGGTCTGATTTTCTTTGCATGTGTGGATAGGTTGTTACCGACATCTGGTGAGAACACCAATGTTCGACACTTATTTTACCCGTTGTATATGTTCCTTGGCTTCAGGCATACTGCTGAGCTAGACTTAACCAACTAGTGAAGGTAGGTCCACAACAAGAGAAACATTAAAGGTAAGGAATGGGAAATAAGAAAATAACTACAGCAAATAGACTTAATGAATCCTCCAAATGAGCACCAAGTGTCAAGAAGCAGAGGCATCACCCCCCCCCCCCCCCCCTTTATTACATCTCTAACAACACCCAAGCCCATGTAAGCTCCAATATAAACACCAGCCGACGACTGAAAGATACCAAAAATGACTTTTTTAAAGAATGCAATCTTACACAGCCTTGTAATAGTGCCCTGTTTAATATAAGAAAAATAACAAATAAGTAAATAAAAACAGCCATTGAGAGTCCAAGATTTTTTGGCATCACTGTAAAACTGCAAGAATTGGATTTCATGTTGCTGGAGAACTACTTTTATCTGTCAGCATACAATCTCATTTATCACTAGGAGAGGCTGTCCAAGAAGCCTCTTCAGAATAACAGTGGGACCAAAAGAAAACAAGATCATCACTTCATTGCTAGACTATATCTTTAATGGGTTTATTCACTGAAATAGCATCATTTATTTAAAACCCTTTGTGGATTTCTTAATATGAAACAAGAAGGGGGGGTGTAACGATATAACTACCTTCTGCTACTTGATGGAGTAGATGTGATTTTTGCAGCACTGTCTGTAGAGTCTAGCCTCAGTCATTTGAGTTTTGCACACTAAAATTCATCCACTGGTTAGCATAAATAGACCATGGAGTGGACATATTGTAGAGAGGTGAAGCAATGAGTCATTACAAAAAAGAGTAAGGGCAATTTCCTTTTTGGTCATTATTGATTGACACAGGAAATGGTATTCATTATATCTGATAAAAGTGCAATGATTGTCTTTCCCGTGCTTCCTTCTGCATATATTGGAGTCTTCCTAACTTTGCCTTTTGTTCTCATTTGACACATTTGAACACTGTGACTCAACAGCATCGCACTATTCCCAGTTGAAAAATTGTTCTTTGGTGAAGATGATATATTTTATGAAAAAGTGCAATTCAGATGGCAGAAATTGTGCATTTTCTCACCAGTGGTGAATAATTTATCATTCCATGTCCAATTTAAGGCTTTTATCTTTATAACCTAGCCGGCCAATAGATTTCATCTTCCTCAAAACATTTTCCATGCCAACATTAAATTCACTTTGACCTCTACCATTTTAAAAAATATAGTGAACTTAGCTGGGGAGTTTTATGGGCGGTTCATCATCTGGATTTGTCTTTTTTACAGTTTGTGGGTATGAGAGAATAGTAATGCACTTACTAAGAGGCTCTGAGTCAGTATGTACCAATCTTAGCAAAGACGATGGAAAGCAGAGGAAGCTGTTGCACAAAACAGCACTTTATAAATGATGGATCAATAAAAATTGTTCACAGGCTGTATTTTAAAAGGTTATATTATAAATATGTCCTGTTCCCCACCAAGCTAACCTGTGTTGAGTGCATATCAGTCTTTTGTTCTGCAGTGCTGAGTTGTATGACCACTGTTTGTCCTCCTAATTCAGGCCACTTCATTGTGAGCAATTCCCAGGCACTCTTGGAAACTAGATTTTTTAAATATCCCCCGTATTTCTTAACCCTTCAAAATACAATAAGCAATTTGCAATTTCCTAACTTGGTAGAATACACTGTGAAATGATTGCCAGGCTCACCTTGGCTTTTTTCATCCCCACTGTTTCAACTGATGAAGTATCTGGCTGATTACTGAGATATTTTTATATCGCCATACTAATTTATAATAAAAATCTTAGCATGCATTACCATGATATATGTAATATTCAATATATTCATCATAAAAATAGAAATCCCTTTTGTGATTTGGACATGATTATTAGAGAACTGTGAAAAAGAGTTGAGCCACGTGTTGCCTCATTTGTTTGTATTGTCGTAGCCAGACTTTGGAGTCATACTGTACTTCTTTAAGATTTCCAGAGGTCTTTTTTTGTTTGCTTTTTGTTGGACATCAGCTGCTTTTTTACTCATTTTAAAATAATGTTGTGTTTATAGTGGGGTTCCATCAAGACAACAGGATGACTAAATGTAATGTGTTTGACGTTCTACTTTTTCCCCACTACATTGCTCAAGCCTTTTAATTCAGTTTTAACACTTATTTGTAATTTTCATAAAACATTGTATTCACAATTAAATTTACAATTTTAAGTGTGGTTATATCATTTTATAGTGTTTTTGTTGTTTCTTTTCCTATTTTAATGGTTAGAAATATTTCTCCACCTCTTGTCATTTTAAGCTAATAGTAAATAAAAGTAATGTTTTTTTGCTAATATAATATATATTTATTTAACTACAAAGGTAATAATATTTTACAATTCTTCAGCCAGGAGGAAGTGCAGAAAGGTGAACTTGTCCATGTAGAGCACAAACAGTATGTTTTAAAATGTGTCATGTTAAACTAATAAATGGTGGCGGACAATGTTTTTCTTCAACAATTCAACAATTTCTTCAGTTGGATATATGAAATAAGCCAAAGTTTGTCAGGCATTTAACTGTACTTTTGTGCAAGCAAGACAATTCCTAAGGAGGTATTAGTTAGCAAACATGAATCTTTGAGGCACTCTGGTACTGGGGCAAGTGTGACAATAAAACATGTTCTGCGGCTTCAGGGTCCTCACCATAGTTACAGTTCCCTATGTAGTGTTTCCTCATTATAAAAAGCTTATGGCCATGCCACCCTGAGCACACCCCATCTCATCCGGTTTTGGAGGCTGCCTGGGAAGTGCTGTAAGCTTGTAATATTGGAGGGTCTTTACCTTACAATATAAAGCACCTTGAGGCAACTGCTGTTGCGATTTTGTGCTAAATAAATGAAACTGAACTGGACTGATACAAAATGGGTATTTCTAGGTGGGCTGGGGAAGTCTAAACTTATCCCACAGGACCCACGGGAGCCCCTATATGGGTTTTCTTTGGGCAAGCCCATTATGGGTTTCTGCCACAAAACAGTCATGGGGACCCCGACTAGTAAAACTACATGGGCCAAGCTTGTATGGGCTGCCCACAGGGAGAAAAAAGAAAAGCTGAGGTGTGTTAAATTACACAAGAATTTGACTGCTGTTATGTAGTGATGCATCCAAATTTGAAATTTGTGTTTCATATCATCATCAAGTCATCAGCTACTTTTCCTGAAAACTGCTTAAAGAAGTTACAGGAATGCTTGCCTAACAGAGTTTGGTCTAAGTTTACAAATAAAGGTGGTCATACCAAATACTGACTTTTAAGCTTTTAAGCAATTGTTGCCTTTTTTACTCTATTCCCATTTATGTCTGGACATGTTTCAATAAATCACTTCACCCATTTCCCATTTTTCAAGCCAAATATACAGACATGATTGGTGGCTAAAAACTTTGCATAGTACAATTGCAATTGCTTTTTTCTGTCCAGCCATTCAACATTTAGGCTTGCTTTCGTTCCAGGAGACTACGAACTCTCATACAGACTACCGCTGTGTCATGGCTTTAAATGTCAGCCGTGTGACACAGTCATGTGCAGATATTAATCTTACTGCATTAGAAGTCATTTGTCGTAATTAAAGCTCAACCTACACATGCTTCATGTATGTGATTGAATATTGTTCATTATATTAGAAAGTGAACAGTTAGCAAATGATCAGTGCAGATGTCTCCTACAGCGTACTGCCCCCTAATGAAGTTCGCAGCTCACAATCATCACAGACATCAACCACCAACATAAAATGTGTGTGTGGGAGGTAAACTGTAGTTGGCCTGCAGAGCAATATTTATACTGAGTAATTGGTGTTGTCAGTGTTGTCCATTCGGTGGCCTGATTGTTATAGTACACATCCAGCTATTTAATGCATTTCTCTGCAACATTTCTGCCAGCACTGTAGTGTCTGATCAACACTCCTGATGTACTGTAATCAGGAGAGATGCTGGATAAAATCCCTTTATTCAGCCCTGTGTGTGTATTAGAAATCTATCCATGTAATAGCAAGCCCCTGCTTGCTCGTTGTCTCTATATTAATTAACCTTTATGGACTGTCTGCCAGTTCTTCACTTTATTATCTATCTTCTGGAGCAAACACACTCACACGCATACATACAACCAAAACAGATGAACATTGTGGGGTCTTCACTCCACTCGGTCTGTGACATTTACCACTCTGGTAGAGTGTAACACTTAAGTAGCAAGGGTATTGAATGCAAATTTGTGGGTGTGTGGTCAGATATTCCATGGGGGGAATGGACTGAATGTCATGGAGACTAATGGAGGAGGTTACCTTTTTGATAATGGTGTTTGATATATAGGAAAGGATTGTCAGGTGTACTAGAACTCTAGAACGTTAGAGTTCATTATCGGTGCTAAAAACAGAATATAGGTTTAGAGAATCTTTAAGAGAATGAGACCGATGAGAGCACTATTCAAGTCTGAAAATCCAGATGGGATTGAGTAACTGTATGTGGAAGACAGGATAAAGCAGACTAAAAAAAACCCACTGAAGGTTAAAGACACAGCACGGTGGAAGGGCAATAGTGAGAGATAAGTGAATAAGCAAGCCCTTCTCACTCCTGGGGCTTCAAATGTTGCCATTCTGTCAAAGCCCCTCAAAGACATGAAAACGGTATCCTTTCTCTTTGGTGCTATGACTCGTCTGGTAAAGCAGTAGGAAGACTGATGTCAGTACCAACCATGAACATATGGACCCTTGTTTCATAAAGTTCAGGGTTTATAAACCAACCCGAAAACCTCAACGTGGAAAAATAAAACAGAGTGAAAAGCATATGAACGAAAGTGCAAAATACAATGGGACCTGGACAACTCTCTTGCCATGCAGATTTTATCACTAATTTAAGCAGAACTCTTATATCAAGGCTTCTAATATCCTTTGTGGATGATGTTTCAAGACACAAAGAATACTTTGCCTGTATACCCATGACATGAGTGGCTTGTAACAAGATGGCAGCAATTGATTCCCTAGGATGAGAACACAATGGGATTAGCATTCAAATAAAGGTCTAAGGTGGTTAGTGAGAATAACAAGGTAATAAGTACAATGAGGAGGACATAGAGATGGAAATATAAAACACTGCGATAAATATTAACATTGGCTGGGGAATAGAAGGCATATTCAAAAAAACAGAGTAAGACATCTCTATTAGGCTGTCAAGGACGATACCTACATTTGTTCCCCAAAATCAAAAATAACAAATCTTCAAGAGTGTTTCTGTTTTATACAGTATAGTGGTTTTATTTTAATCACCAGCTACTATCTGCATTTCTTTGAGTTTAATGAATCTGCTTTCTCCTCTGGTAAGGACACGTGTGATATATTGATTTGTGCCTGTTTTATATATCTTTTCTGATTTGCACTTGTTCATATTAACAGATGCTGCTGAAAGTCAGACCTAACGCAACAAGCCCATTAATCCTGCGGTTGGCGTAGCAAAGCTTGGCATCCTTCTCCTATGTTCCTTGCATTCTTCTGTTTGGCTCACAATCTCAGAAAGCCAGCAGATTTTAGATGGAGGACTCTCCTCCGTCTGTGTTGGTCTAGACAATTGTCATCTGGCATGCACTCAATATCCAATGCCCACAGTTCTTGTCTCTTGCTTCCAGATGCAGCATATACTTGGCATCATCCTCCACACTACTATCCGCTTTCCTATGGGATGGAAAGCCATACTCACTCCCTCCTCTTTCTAAACCTCTTTACAGACTATCAGTACATCCTTTCAGTGCCCTCAGTAAGCAAATCATTGGTTTACAAGGGAAAACAGGTGTAAGAGCCCATTCCTGCCAACTGCAAAAAGGCACAGCTGTACATGCTTGTCCTAACCGTGCTACAGCACATTTGAATAACATTTTTATCTGGGGTGAATGCCAATATTACTGTGGCAGAAAGTGCAGACAAAGGGGAAACAACACAGTCCTTTTCTATATTATGCATGTCTGACTATGTCAAAGTTTAGCTGTAAAACCATGTGACATGGAGTAGATCCTCCAAAATGTAGATCTTTCAAATGAATTGCTTTCTTACTGTGATATAAAATACTTTGATAGTATAGTTGTGGATTTCTTTCAGTGTCTCTGATGGTCAAAATAGTTAAAAGCAACCTGATGATATGTAATAGAGTATGCTTAAATATTAGAGATGAGAGACGTAGTTTTCAATGTAAACAAAAAGTAAAAAACTAAAACAATAAAACCCAGCTTCTCATGTGTTATAAGAAGCACAGGTTACCTGCTGCATTAGTGACTCCTACTGGCTTGCTGAGTCACGTGCACAATGACAGATGGCATATCAGCCTCCCTGTGTGCGCTTCTTGACAAGTGGAAAGGTGCAGCTGACGGGAAAGTCCTTCCCTGAGCAGACTTAACAGACCGCAGGAAACTGAAAATAAAAACTTTTGGGAAAATGAGAATATTTTATAGGAGGGAAAACAGTTATACCTTCGATGTTCAGATTACACAGTTTTCAGTGTACGTACAACTAATTTGCTTTGTTTTTAAAATTGAGGAAATTTTTTTTCTCATTTTTATGGAAAGATTGAAACAAGTGCAGTAGTCTTCTGTAGTAGACTAATTTGGCCTGGTGCAAGGCAGATAGTGGTAAGTTCACTGTGGTCAGGTCAAGGGCAGAAGTCATCAATATTTAGTTTATAAGCTGATGATACTCTAAGGACTTGCAAGCAGTCACAAAAGTGCAATAGTTTATTTTGAAGAATCCAGTGGGCTAAATCCACAATGAACAGTAAACCTGAGAGATGCAGCAGCAGCAGCACAGATCATCTGCTCACATAGCCTGTGCACAAATAAAACAAATCTAGTGGAGCTCACAGTACAAATCAATGCGAGAGATATTTTGAGGCATCTGAGTCATTTTTCCTACTGCATAGCTACACTAGAGCTTAGGGTTCCCCTACCTGCCAAATCCCACTTTAACCCCTGATTACAAGTGACCCTAAGTCAACCTCTCTCACGGTCAATGTGTTCAGCCTTAAACCGTGGCATCGCTAGGCTGTTTTTCACTCTGCTCATCACTGTCTCCTCTTCTCAACCAGAGGGAACGGGAAGGATGGACAAGGAGTGAGTGGGTGTGAGACAGGGAGAAAGTGCAACATAGGGAAGAAACCTGGCCAAACAATTCTGCCCCGTCATTAATTGGCAAACAATAAGACTGTTTATACCTGCCAGTAAGAATCTGGGGCCCTTGGCTAGCCATTTCTCAGGGCTTCAGTTTGATGATCTCCTGTAATTTATTTTTATCTGGCTTACATTATCTTTTTAATTTTGGAATTCTTTTAAGCAATTTAATGATTTTTCTGCTCATTCTCTTTCTGTTTTCTTTCTTTCGTTCTTTCTTTTTCTCTGAATTAGGCAGCCAATAAGTCATGACATGAGGTGAGAGGGAATTATGGGTACAGAAGTTTATTGTTCCTACACACATATCTCATACTTTTTACCTTATTGCACAGGCTATGTCCCTGGGCTCTTTGCCAAGTGTGTGTGTGTGTCTTCATCATAAAATCATGTCTCTTCTTAGGTGACCAAATTTTGTCAGAATGCAAACATTGTGTCTTTTTTTAAACCTATCATTTACTGCAAAGGATTTCATTTTCTGACATGTGATTATTAGGGGCGATCGTGGCTCAAGAGTTGGGCGTTCGTCTTGTAATCGGAAGGTTGCCGGTTCGAGCCCCGGCTCCGACAGTCTCGGTCGTTGTGTCCTTGGGCAAGACACTTCACCCGTTGCCTACTGGTGGTGGTCAGAGGGCCTGGTGGCGCCAGTGTCTGGCAGCCTCGCCTCTGTCAGTGCGCTTTGGGGTCCTTAGGACCAAGTGAAGCGCTATACAAATACAGACCACTTACCATTCTATAATTTCTATAATTGATGACAATAAAAGTAATTCATTCAGAATGGAAGAAAGAAAAAATTGCTAACCCTTTAAAATTGGGGATAATTGCAGCTTAGTTCAATAAAATATTTGAAATCCATTAATTTGAAACTAAATAGAGCTGTTGAGAGGTTGTGATGATGCAACAGGACCCAAGGACTAAATTATACTAATGTAATAGCACACGAAACAAATGTCAATTCATGAAGCCTAGGCAGGCCTAGAGGAGAGGTACTTCTTTTTCATGAAACTAACTGAAGCCCAAGTTTGTCAAAATGTACAGCTGGTAGGGGGAATGCAAGAAAAGAAAAGGTGTTGATAAACATGAAATTACATTTTAAGCTTTTTTTATAGTGTCCTTAATGCCTTTTTCTTTGCTTTAGTATAATTATGAACACTCATTTTACTCTGCACACACACTTGCACTATGCTACTGTGATCTAATGCTTACTTTCCCTTAGTTCTCTATTGTCTTTCTCTTCACTTGTCTTTGCTCTTCTTACCTCCCGACTGGTCTTTTCATCACAGTTTTCTAGCTGTAACAGGTTTTTATTATTCTGCTACTACCCTCCCTATTGGTATTGTCCCCTGTTGTTCTATTGGTAGTATTTATTGATTACACTTTACACTGATTTACATTTACATTCACCTGTCACATCATTAGTTACACCTTGCAGGTCCCAGATTGGATCCCATTCTTTCTACAAAACTGCTTTAATTCCTAGATAGAGTCAAGAAATTGCTAGAAACACTCTTCAAAGATTTTTGATCATATTGACATGATAGTGTTATGCAATTGCTGCAGATTTGTCAGCTGCACATCCATTATTCAAGTCTCCTGCTCCACCACATTCCAAAGGTGATGTGGTGCCTGGTGATTGTGGAAGCCATTTGAGTACAGTGAACACATTGTTAGTGAACTAACTCGTTGTGATGTTCAAGACACCACTTTGAGATGATCTGAGCTCTGTGAGATTATCCTGCTGGAAGCAGCCATCAGAAGTTGGTTACTTTGTAGTAATAAAGGGATGGACGTGGCCAGGAACAATGCTCAGGTAGGCTGTTGCATTTAAACAATGCTCACTTTGTTCTAAGGGACCCAAAGTGTGTCAAGAAAATATTCTCCACACCCATTACACCACCAGCCTGAACCACTAATACAAGGAAGGAAGGGCCCACACTTTCATTCTTCCTATGCTAAATTCTTACCCTACTATTTGAATATTGCAGTAGAAATTGAGATTCATCAGACTAAGTAATGTTTTTTTTTTTGTTGTGAGCTTGTATGAATTGCGGTCTTTGTTTTCTGTTTTTAGCTCACAGGACTGGTGGTCTCCAACATGTTGTGCATTCATAGAGGCTCTTCTGCATGTCTTGGTGGAAACGAGTGGTTATTTGAGTTGCTGTTGCCTTCCTATTAGCTTGAATCAGAGAATCGCCCCTTACTGGATACTTGTGATAGTTGTGGGGAAAATTCCCACTATCTGTGAGTATCTCAGCATTTTCTGAGATACTCACACCAGTATGTTTAGCACCAACAACCTCATTCAAAGTATTTTAAATCCCCTTGCCTTCCCATTGCTAATGGCCTCCATGCTACATCGCATAGAGGCAACACTTTGTGGTGAAAAGGATCCAACTCCAAGTAATGAGTGTTTAAAAGACAATACTTTTCAAAAGCAGGGAAACACAAAGGTGTGGTGGTTAGCACCATCACTTCACAATAAGAAGAATCCATTGGTCAGCTAAGGAATTTCTGTCTAGAGTTTGGGTCTTCTCTCCTCTCTTCAACAGTCCCAAGACAATTAACACATTAGACTGATTGGTGAAAATTGACCACGGGTGTGAAAATTAGCATGGATGGTTGTCTGTGTCTAAGCGTTAGCCCTGTGCCAGATTTGTGACGCTCCAGGGACTCTTTTCTTACAACAACTGCCAAAACCGTGCCCCTGAATTGGATAAGCAGAATCAAATAGATGAATGGATGGATGAGTGGTTAGACACCATCTTAGAAACATGGTTTTAAACAGATGCTTAATCTGGATGGCATTACCCTGGGCTCCAGTTGAGTCGTTTTTAACCAGGCTATATCCTTTATATTAAACAAATCTGTAGGACTACTGTCTTGCGTTTGTGGAATATTGTTAAAATTAGACACATCCTGTCTCAGAGTGATGCTGAAAAGCTAATTCATACATTTATTACTCCTAGGATGGGCAATTGTAATTCATTATTGTCAGGCTGAAACCCTCTTTTCTCCCTGGAACTGACAGGTACTAGAAAGAGACAGCATATTTCTCCCAAATTGGTTTCTCTTCATTAACTCCCTGTTAAATCCAGAATCAAATTTAATAAATAATAAAATGATAACTAAATAATTGGCCAGGCCCCATCTTATCTTAAAGACATCATAGCACAGCTTAGTACTATCACCCCAATAGAGCACTTTGGTGTCAGACTGCTGGTTTACTTGTGGTTCCTTGGATATTTGAATATTCAGATGTATATAAACTCCTCTGTATTTAATTATTAGATAGCTGCTCTTCCCTCAGTCTGGTTCTGCCAGAGATTTCTTCCTGTTTAAAGGGTGTTTTTCTTTCCCACTGTCACCAAATGATTGCTCAAAGGGAGTCGTCTGACTGTTGGGGTTATCTCCGTGTTATTGTAGGGTTTTTACTTTAAAATACAAAGCGCCTTGAGGCGACTTATTTGTACTTACAAAAACCAGAGTTTAAATTGTTATACACATATATAGACTTTTAAGCAGAAGCTACAAGTAATGGCTGGCCATAATTGTTCATTTAAAAGTGATTAGAGAAATCAATATAGAACCTGCAGCTCTAAACAGTCAGTGCTGGGCTTAGAGTGGAGAGTAGGGGCGAGTGTTTATATGTGGATGGGAGTGTCAGGGTGGGTGGCTGTTTGTGTGTTGTTTGTACATTGATTGCTTTTGCTGATGCACGTGCATGTTAAATTGTGCTTGCCGTGTTGTCCCTCAAGGGTATAGACTAGTGATTATTTCAATGGTTTCAGTACATTTTAACTGTGCAGTAGCTTACCTGCTATTGCTTTACTTTATTTGTGTCAAGCCATGTTGCTTACCTTGATTTCTGGCTTTGGTCTCTTTGGCTATATAATATCCTCTTTCAATCTCCCTTTCCTCTTTCCTTTCTCTCTTCCATTATAGTTATGCTTAATGTCCCATGCTTTATTATTATTATTTCTAAATAAACCTATTTTCATTCTCAGCCTTGTCCATGTTGTTTTACTTGTTGCATTACCTTTCACAACAACCTGTTCGATTCTGTTACGGGTCTTGTATAATTTTTTTTTTTTTTTTTGCGGCCTTTATGTGGCCCTCAGGGACCCATGGAATAACCCACCATGCTTACCATAATGACAATTCGCCCAGTGTATTTAGATTTCCACATATACACAAGCGTGAACACACACTTGTTTCACACAACACCTCGCTACAAACGTTAACATCCTACACCTCTCTCTTAGCCTGGGGTGGTTTTAACGAATCCTTATAATGTGCGTGTACTCACATCAACATGCAAATACACATCTACACACACACACACACACACACACACAGTATTTCTTTTTCTTTTCTTCTCTCGCCAGCTACACAAGACATATTGACTGTGGAGTCTATCTGTTCTGGCTCACAGTTAATTGCATGAAGCTCATGTTCAAAGCTATTATTCACTTCTGTCTTCTCAGGGATTATTTACGCACACACACACACACACACACACACACGTGGACACACATGTGTTTTTCTTCTGCTTAAGCATTGATTTCTTTTCAAGTGAGTCCAGTTGTCCCTGAACATTAACATTTAGTGTTTTCTATTGTACAGCAATCATTAATCATTCAGACACCACTGCCTTCTCAGACACACTCTGTCACAGACACAAACACACCTGCATGCAAAGACATCAACCTACATAAACTACAGCACCTTTTACATAAGAAAAACAAAACAAAACAGAGACACTCTTTTTGTGTTCTTCAGGTCAGATGTCCTCAGTAGTAGGGTTCAGCTCCACTTGGACAAAAATGTACACATGATATGTAAATTCATCCCTTGGCAATGGGGAGTCCTTCAGCTTATTTTTCAGGTTTTGTTTGATACTTTGGCTAATTTTATTTTGAAAAGGGTGTAGATGTGTTTTTATTTGGTGGGCTGTATTATAACAGGTATTAGCTGCTCAAATAGTGGGGAGAACACTGGCCCACCTTGACCATTGTCTCTGTAGTTTCACAGAAACCCATAATCACAATCTGATTACCATTTATTCCCCTTTGTTTGTGTGTCCACCTACTTCAGCGTGTGTGTGTAAGTTTGTGTATATTTAAATGAGTTGGAAGGTTTCTGGTCGAGCCACGGAGATGGAGAGGTTGCAGGTGTTCTTGTGTGCATCTGATTATTCTTGCTTCCTTATAATGGGATTGAATACATTTGTATTCATATACAAGTGCATGTGTGTTTGTGTCTCTCTGTACCCTTGTTATGTAGATGAATGGATATAAAATTGTCCCATATTGTAGTCATGCAGACCTGGACTGACAGCTCACATCCCTCGAGAAAGAAGCAGACAGGCAGATCACACTTTATGACTGACAGGGGCCAAAGCCATGTTGCTCATACACAGCCACTTCCCTTTAACTAACATCCTTTAGTTATTTTGTGTACAGTTTTCAGGGTTGTGGGCTTCATTTGAACACCAGTGAATGTGTGTGAGCACTAACACCTGCATGTGGGACACTGCTATGCTTGCATTCATGCATGTTCTCATGGGCTACAACTGCACAATGTTGTCCATTTTTTTCTTTTTAAAGGATTCAGATGTAAACCAAATCAACATGTGAGGTCTTATAAACATAAAAAAGACAACATTTCAGCACACATCACTCAAAGCAGTCAGCTTCTCTGCCAGGAGACATTAAATTTTTCTATGATTTAGTAGATGGAGAGGG
This sequence comes from Neolamprologus brichardi, assembly GCF_056152115.1. Lineage (NCBI taxonomy): Eukaryota > Metazoa > Chordata > Actinopteri > Cichliformes > Cichlidae > Neolamprologus > Neolamprologus brichardi. The sequence goes on from NC_142115.1 coordinate 23,609,776, forward strand.
AGAATGGGGTTAGGACTTAGCTCGTTGTGGAGAGCATTAAGAAGGAAACATACAAACTGCAGCAAGGAGTTGTGCGGGAAAAATGAATTATGTAATGCAGTATCAATGAACACAAACATTATAGCCTCTATGTCTCATTTGAAAATATATTAATATAACTAAAGAAAGTTGATACAACTCCCAGCCTCAACATTTAATTATTTATTAGCTGTACCACCATGTACAACCTGTAAAAGTAAATGTCAGTGTATAATTAAAATAGCAAAAACTGAGATAAGATAAGCGACACAGGGGTCTAAGCTCTGACCCAATGTTACTATGAAGATTGAATCTGTGATCAGACTTGGCAGTGTGCTGAGATGTTGCTTAAATGTCAGCTACAAAGCAGGTGCTCATGCATCAGGTAGACTTTGCAGAAAGGAGTAAAAAAAGGGAAAGAAGAAGTAGAGGGAATGAAAAGTTTTTCCATCTTTCACAATGTACGAGATGGTCCCAAACAAAATCTTATTTTTGGGCAAAGCTGGAAAGGTTTACGATGCTAATTTGAGAGATCTTACTAAAAAAATCTCTTTGCATAGGTTGAAGAGTAAGTCTTAGGTAAAAGATTTAGGTGCTATAAATACTGTTGGTTTAAGAGTCTGCCGATAGCATGACAGTATTCCCGATGGCCTTAACATCTTTCTTAGGCAGAAATGTGCCATTGCAGTATTTATTAAAGAATTAAAAAAGTAAAATGAAGAGAGTGCCATGTGAACCAAATATGCATCAAGAACAGTGTTTCTTTGTGCCTTTTAAATTCTGCTGATAAAAACGTAAAGTAACTTCAAAGATAATCACAAGTATATTTCAGACTCCCTCACTCTTAACAGCGTGTGCATGGCAGGAGGGTGAGACACTGTGCTGAGATGACTTTGAGGACTATAAAAAGGAATAATCTACAGATTCTTTTCATTATTTAATTCTAGATATATAATTATCTTATTCCTTCTCATGGTCTGAATACCTCACTGCTATGCAGAGGTGCTGTTTCTATACCTTCTTTGTCTTAATTGCATACTTGAAGTAATTTGTTTTTCTTGCCCCACACTGTGAATTATTAATTCTTTTTTTTTGTACTGCATTAGAAAGAGGTGTGTGGTATGAATCTGGTTAACTGCATGAATCTTGGGGTCAGTGTGTGTCGCTGATCACATTAGCCTTAACCATTGCTCACCCACAAATTGGATGGGGATGTTTAATAATAAAATGTTTAAATAATAAAAATATGAATTTGTAAAAAAATATATTATTCATCCACACATCGATCCACCCATCCATGCATTTTCTGCTGCTTACCCAGTTCAGATTCATTCAGAGCCTACTGCAGTTGCCATAAGTCAAGAGACTGGTTACACCCTCAACCAGTCACAGATCTGGAACAGAACTAATGCATAAGCACGTTTTTTAAACGTGCTTATGCATTTTATTTGTCCACCAGTTAAATAATAAATTGTCCCACTTGCTCAGTTTCTCAACAGATGGAATTAAAATATGAAAGAAAAGAGGTTGTTGTGTTTGCTGTAATGTGTATCAGTTTTCATACATTCATGAAAAATATGCAGCCGCACATTTTTTTTATGAATGAAAAGTAAAAGAGAGGAGTGTAGAAGAGGGTTTCTAAACCTAAAATGAGAGATTCCCCTGTATCCTGTTTCTGTAGCTGCATAGGGAGAGTTCAGGGTCAAGCAGCAAAATGTTCAGAAACCCCTGAAATACAAAGGATACATATGTGTAACATTGCTGGATTATTTCAAAGCACAAAAGATCACCATTGCAGTACTCTAAAGCTGAAGATTAGTGGCACAGTCGGCTGGAGAAACTGTTTTGTTGAGACAGCTGAACTGAACACATCTTACTTTGGGATGTTGTTGTGATCAATTTGGCTGTGAAATGTCATTGCTGTAATCACATTACAAGTCTTTGTTATTATGACAGTTAACGATTAACTTGGCATTTGCTATACAGGAGTTAGAGTACGTAGTTCCCTCCACAATGGGTTGATAGAAGGGAACAACATACTGGAATAAGTGTAATGTTACTAAATGGTAAATTTTACATTTTTCCATCTGTCCAAAGCAGAGTTTTCCAAATCTTGTGGTGTTTTACCAAGAAAAAATGTGTTAACTTAACAACAAAACTATTGCCAGTGACCAGCAACATGACTCAGAAATGTTGGACCAACTTAGTCCCATCTGGTGAAATATTAAACTCTGAGGCATTCACTAAAACAAACAGCTAATAAAGATTCTGTTTAAAAAAAAGGGGGGGGGGGGGGAATAAACTATGCAGCACTTCTATAACTTAATGTACATACATAATGTACACTCATACTTAGGGATGGGTACCGGTGTCCGGTATCCATGATGGCACCGGTTCTGACATAAACGGTAGTAACCAGACCGAAAAGCAGCGCACATTTCGGTGCTTTATTTCGGTGCTTTTTTTTCGGTGCTTTTTTTTCCTGAGATGTCATACACTTTGAATTTTAGCCAATCATTTTACGTTTCCGAGGATAGTAGGCGCGTCCAGGTACGTACGTACTTTTAGAGCAGAACTACAGATTAAAAATGCCCAAGACGAAGCGGTCAAAAGTCTGGCTGTACTTCACAGCAAAAGATGCAAACTCAGCAGCCTGCAACAAGTGCTTTAAGCTGATACTGTGCAAAGGAGGTAACACCTCAAATCCGATGAAACACCTGGCAACGCATAGCGTTTTTTTTAAAAGCAGAAAAATGTGCCGTATTTGATAGCTTGCTGCGAGACCTCACACCGAGCGCATCTACTGCGGGTGTAGTGGTGACGGATGATGATGGCAGCAGCAGCCGTTCTTCTCTGCGTGAGTAGCTTCATGTTGTTCGTGTATAATTTACATTGAGTAAGCTAACCACATTATTACGTTAATGCATGTAAGGTGAACTAGCAAACACTGTCGTAGTTACATGCAGCTGTCTTCTTGTTTGATGGCAGATGCTCCCTTCACCCTGGCCAAAAAGGCTAAAATGACCAAAGAAAAAGTGGAAAACAGTTAAACATGAGAGGTTTTTGGACAAAGTTTGTTTTTTCCATTGTTTAAGCACTGCTTCCAGCCAAGAGTGATATCATATATGCCCTATAGCTGCAGAAAAGGTTAACATTGTTATCTTTTTACAAAAAAAACAGCTGAACATGAAAGGTTTTTGGACCAATTTTGTGTTCTCCATTCTTTAAGCACCGGTTTGAGCACCGTTTAAGCACCGGCACCGTTTCAAAAGTACCAGTTTGGCACCGGTATCGGATAAAACCTAAACGATACCCATCCCTACTCATACTATATTATATTACTCATTTCTCATTCTTGTAAACATCAACATTTCTATATTTCTATCAGGCTTCACGATTTTTAACTTTATCTCTTTTTTATTCTGATCTTCTCTCAGATGCACATCACCGGTGCACCCTCTGTGTCCTATAAAAGGTCTAATATGTACCTGGTAATTGGTTTTTAATTGACGTGATTCTCAATCCTCTGCTATCACTGTATCACAACACTTTAATTACTGCTTATCAGCCACTGAGCCACATGATTCTATAAAACATCTGAACATTTACGAGAGTGTGATGGGAATAAAGACAGGCAGAGAAAAGGTAAAATTGATAATAAAAGAAAATAAATCAGCAAAGGCATAGGCAGCCTGTGTTTGAAAAAAAAAGCACAAGCCTGTGCTGACAGCTAAAATAAGCACAGATGAGGACAGACAAGTGTGACTAAAGTGACAGAGGCAGCAAGATAAGGAAAAATTGTGGGCAAAGAGTAATTTGAGCCTTTGTGAAGAGGCACACATAAATTCGTTCACCTGAGAAGAGCTGCTTTGAACTTGTGGATCCTTTGATCGGCCACCATATTTTGTTTCCTATAGCTATCAGTCCATCTTGCGACAGGTATCAACCCTGAACTGAGCAGTAAAAGTGCTGACATGAAATGGAGCCACGTTTATTCTTTAAGAACGAAGAGGAAAGATGAAAGGGAAGATAAAAATGGGACAGAGATAGAGAATGATAGTTCTCTAGGAAAACTGAGGAAGAGTAAAATGTATATCTTTTTTGTGAAATCAGTTAGCTCATATTTAGTTTTACGAAAATGCATTGGGTGTTCATAGCCGCTTAAAGGGTAGTGTTAGCTGCATAAAAGATTAGGTAAACATGCATTTGGCTGTTGCAATAACAACATCAGGGTGAAGAAACTCGAGAAATACCAAGGACTAAGAGAGGAGCTCAAAAAGATGTGAAGGGTGAATGCAGCAGTGGTCTCCTGTGGCAATCAAAGCACTTGGTGATGTCCAGAAGTCCTAAGAACAGCAAAAATACTGTGGAGGAGCTTCAGGCTTCTTGTAGACGACCCCAGCTTGAAGGATACGCTTGGTTCGCTTGAAGGCGAGTGAGCAAGTTTGATCTCTATTATACATTTATCACCCCAACCAGTCACTCAGATGACCGCCCCTCCCTGAGCCTGGTTCTGCCGAAGGTTTCTTCCAGTTAAAAGGGAGTTTTTCCTTGTTCCACTGTCGCCAAAGTGCTTGCTCATAGTGGGTTATATGATTATTGGGAATTTCTCTGTATGTACTATTGTAGGATCTACCTTACAATATAAACCGCCTTGAGGTGATTGTTGTTGTGATTTGGCGCTGTATAAATAAAATAAAATTGAATTGAACTATTTTGAATTAAATATGGATGGTTTCAGGCTCATGGAGACAGTATATCAAGTTTTGACCACAATGGTATAGACTAGAATTACAGTCCATTAACCCCCCCCCCCCCCCCCCCCAAAAAAAAAAAATAAAGAAAAAAAAATACTAGTTAATATAATTATAGTCTCAAAAAGGTACTGCATTGTTTAATCATTTTTATTTTCTTTGCCTCGGTCTTACATAGTCCCTAATTGGTAATATTTTAAAGGTGTGGTTTCTACATTTTCAGATAACGTTCCAACCCCCCCGCCCCCTCCCCCCGGTCCACTATCTTTACTATGTTTAGTAATAAAATATGAAATTGTTTGGTTATTATTTAGTTGGAAGCGACTATAACTCCTTCTTCAGGTAGAAATGAGGAGTGTAGAAAATGTATAGTTATGGCTTCATTTGCCACTTTTGTTAAACTTTATATGCATAGCAACAAAGCATTTACAGGATTTTACAAGACTGTTTCAAAGGTATGTCACTAAACATTACCATGTGAGATATGCTAATTTTCTGTAATTATCTGATGTTACACCATATAAATATGTCTACACCTGGAAAGATACACTCAAACGCAAATGTAATAAAGAGAGATAACAAAAACCGCAGCTCTCTGTCACACTTCTCTGACGGCTAGTTGTTTCTCTCTTGTCATAATTTCAGCTCATTTTTCAGTTAGTTGACCTTCTTCAGTTATTTCTGTAAGTGTTCATGCCACGTTAAGTCAAGAGCTGCAGTGAGTTATTGAACAAAGTGGGCGTATCATTATGCGCTAGCTCTTCTTTTAGTTTTTTTTTCTTTTATCGTTTTTATATCAACAGTTTGTTTTGTTTTGCTTTTTAATTAAATGACATGTTGCTATTTACTTTGTTATTTTGTTGCAGCGAAGCATCATTTGGTTGAATAAGTTTATTCAGTTAAATGAGTGAAGTTTTCAGTCTTGTGGTTCTAAGTATAGTTTAAATGGCAAAGTTAGAGAACAGCTACAAGTATAACTACAATCCTTCTGATTATCAGGTTAGAGTGAGCCAGAAAGAACTGGAAGGACATTCCAACACCTTCAGTTTATAGTAATTAAATCTGATAAGCCAGTTTATGCATATTATGGTTGAATAGTCAATTTTTCAAGTGCTGCAGCATGGCATTACTTCCAGTAATGGCATGCGGATACTTATGCAGTAATAAGAAAATAATTAAATCCCATGCCTGCTTACACCCTGAGCACACCCCTTTTTTTCTTCCTGTCCCTGTGATACGTTGGTGTTGTAGATGTAAATAAAGTTGCTTGCAATATCCCAGCATTTAGCTAGTGCCACAGAAGCGGAATTAGCTTAACCCTCTCAAGGCAGGCGTTGCAGATTTGCAACAGTTAAAAGTTAACAACCTGATTACCCCACATACGTATTTTATGAGGTTTTTTTTTACTCAGAAGTACCACTGCAGGTATTCTTTTGTGCATTAGCAACAAAAACTTAATTTGAGCCTGAGAGGGTTAAACAGAATAAACCTTTTGCAGGTTTTTGTAGGTAAATGGCAAATGGATCAAGAAATATTACCAAACACACACTTCTGCTGCTAGCTAAATAAATCAAATATGTATTTATCAAAGACTGAGACAGTAACAAATACACAGCAGGAGAGAAAGAGGGAAAGATTATTTTCAAAGGTAGGAACTATGCAGCAAGTAAAATCTTATCAACTGGAAATTTAAAGCTTACATGTAAAGTTCTAATTAATTTTGGAATCTTAGGTTGGTCATTTTGGATTTTGGAGAATTGCTGCAGAAAGTAGCAGTAGCAGTGTATGCAGTTCTATTAGGAAAAAAAATCGCAAACAAGGAATAGCTCTCATGTATATTGTATGAGATGGTCTCACTAATAGTAGTGTTCAAGCACTTTGGAGTTTAGATCAAGAGGACATCATTTCAAGCCACTTTTAGTTTAAAGTCTTGAATCACACCCCACAGGCAATCAGAAAAAAAACTATGGTTACTATATTACTATATATATAAATATTACTATATAGTTACTAATGAACAGCCATCCAGTAGCTATTAGTGCTGATCACAGAGGCGGGCTTCAGCATGACAGATCCAATGACAGCACATGTCTCACCATAACCCCATGCATATGAATGAGCCATGCACTGGTAAGACGTCTTTGATAGGCTATGCAGATTTGTCTGACTCATTATCTGAAGTGATTTTCACTGCATGGTGTTAGGCCCTGAAAACAGATGAGAGGTGTGAATAAGTGAGCGAAAGCATGAAAAGCACACCTCTGGAATATTGATGTGTCGTAACCTTGGTAAGACCTATGCTTTCTGCGGTTGTGGATGAGTGTAAACTGATGCAAGAACTGATACATATAGTAATTAATAAACTGATAATTACATGTAGAAAATTATAACACATTCAACAACCCGTTACTCTCATGAAATAGTCCTTTTCACCTCCGTGACCAACAAAAGCGTTTCAGACATAAACAAAAGGCATCACACATTCATACAATTAAGACCTTGTTGTTGATTATTTTCCTTGAGTGTGGATGCTTTTTCAGTTTCTTAAGAAAGTTTCTTTTTTTCTTGAGTTGATCTACAAGTTTTACTTCTTCTCTGCTTCACACAGCACACCAACGAGCCCCCTCATGCTCCTCAGCTCTCAAACAATTCTTCTGCATGTGATATCATTTCGAACAATTCTCGAGCCACTGCTTTCGCAAATTTTTATCCCACTTGGTTTAGAAAGTTATACTGTACAGGTTCGGTATTGTGAACCTGCGTGTCGTGGTTACCTCCAGAGTATAGCACTAAATTTACATTTACTTTTTGTGAGAATCATGTTTTGTTATCTTTTTTATGTGCCGTTGCTTGACAACATAGTGTGTGAGTGTGACAGATCTGGTCACACTGTATCCTCTATTCTTCTTATCTTGTCACCCTGGTGTTATTGCTCCAGACTGTCCTGCCGACTTTGTCAGATAAACTTTGACTCTGAAAATACAGAAGAGCAAAAGGGTCATTCTGTAAAATAAAAAATAAAATTTTTATTAATAAAAATAAAAATAGAAAAATCATGTGCACGTGGATGAATTTACAATATTACATAAGCTATAACTAAATTCTTTTAGTAGTTCTAGATGCTTCCACACAATCCATGTATGAGGTTGTTTATCATGGAATGGGTTGACTTGTTATTCTAAGAAATATAAGTCATGCTTAGAATGACTCTGTGTCTTCAATGTTAGTCTGAACATATAAAAAACGATTTTTCTTTTTTTAATCATCAGCATATTTTTGAGCACACTCCCACAGTCATAATTATAACGAGAAAGAATGTAGCCAGTCTATCTGGAGCCTGGAAGTCAAATTTTCTTGAGGTGCATGGCAGTTTGGTTAGGCAAGGTGGGATGTACTAAAATGTACATATACATGAAAATGTACATGAAGTCTAAACAGGAATCTCAATTTCTTAAAGAAACAAAGTTTATTGCAGTGTCCACTTTGAGGTTTTTGCCCTTCTAGCAGCATTTCCTGCCCCTTTATACCCTGGGTGATGCAGAAGCACACCAAACCGTGAAAGGAAATTATAATCTGAGAACCATTTCATGGGACCTTCAACTACAAAGTGAATGCTACGTCCATATAGCGATCTCTGTAATAGCGCACAGTGCCTGACTTTTTTTGTGTCTTTCTGTAACCTGTGCCCCTTTGCTATTCTGGTGACATGCTGTTAACTTGATTGCTTTCAGAAAAGCAGTATGTGGAGGCGGAGTGAGGGGTGGAGGGTCGGAGGGTGTCAGCAGTAACCAAAGGAGTGCATGCATCTTTGTGAGGGAGGGTTTTCCAGCTGCTGCTGCACTCGCTTATATGCATTCCGCTCTAGGCTTAAATCTGTTTAAAATTAAAATACGTATGTGTTCTGAATCTGAATGCGACACGGTTGCTAAACACTTGACTGGCCACATATATTTTTATCTTAGTGCTATGTCTTCCTGCGACATCCACTGATAATGGATGACATTAAAACTTTAACTTGCAAACTTTGACTCATTGACTCATATATAATCAATAGAATACAGTATAGTCAGCTCTCAGTGCACATGTTCTGTGTGTGATTAAATGCATTCTCAGCTATAGAGCTCCTTATCTCGCATGCTTTTTAATTTGAAGTAATTTTAGATATTTGCATTACCTAATGCATCCTTGTCCCGCCCACCCCTTTATGTAGGACGACTTTAATTTTTTTAAAATCTCTTCTAAAGTGCAGCTAATTGCTACTTTGAACCATAGAGGGAAAGCAATGTGAATATACTATTAAAATACCATTAATATCAGAGAAATGTTAAACAAGGAGTACATAATGGAAAAACACAATGACAGAGATTTCAGCCATCCCTCAGACACATACACAACAACGTGCAAGTAAAACATTCGAACAATCTCCCTCTTTGTGTTTCCATATGGTAATGTAAGACGCACTAAAAGCAGTGTGGTCTGTCATATGTCTTCACAGAGAAATGTGAGTGGATGTGTAAGCAGTTATATTTGTGTGTCTGTGTGTATTTATCAAGTGCACATAAGGTTCTTTATATACTCTTTAAAAGGAGGTTGAAAGTACACAGGTTTTTAAGAGTTTGCCTCTGTGTGACGTGAGTTTGTGTATGTGTGTGTGTATGTGTACTGTATGTGGGGACAAACCACTGCACTGCAGACATTCTAGCAGCTTAAAGCACCCCCTTGTGAGCCACATGCTGCCATCATTACTTAGAGCTTGGCCTGGTTCAGCCGCCAGCACTAAATATGGGGTGGTAGACACTGTGCCTTACGGGGTCTTTTAACTTCACAATTGGTTGTCCCAGATCTGTCATCCCACCATGGAACAGAGTGTGCACAAATACACGTGTGACTCTGTGTGTATATGTATGTAGGACCGTGCATCTTCGTGAATGCACGTCTTGGTTTATGTGTTTGTTTTCTCTGTCTTTCTTTAGGGATGTTTTCTGAAAGATACTGAGCAGAGCTCAAACTATTTTTGTTGGTGGGTAAATGACAAGTTCTTATTCACTAGTACGTAATGCTTCAAGTTTAACACAAAACAGTTTCTGAAAGCATGGCTGATCATGGCGGAAAAGTTCAAATGATTTCCCACTTCACTCTCAGGGGTTTTATCAGAAATGTATGTTTGTGATATTTGGCTTGATCCACAGGAGGCGCACTTACTAAATGATATATTTTTCCAAATGCTGTTAGGTCCAGTTAGACTTTAAATAATTTCAAGCCTGTTCTTCGGTCTTATCGCCATTCAGTGTCTGAAAGCCTGAAAGAAAATACACAAGATCTGTTAAATTACTGCTTGTGGACCAAGGAACCATTTAAAAAAAATCAAAACCAACACAACAGTGAATAAACACTGATTAAAGCAAAAGCTACCTGGTTGTTCATAATCTATCAAGGGCCAAAAATGTGTTCCTATTGAGAAGTAATCCAGCCTGCCTGTATGGCTCATCCACTACACCATGGTAGTCTGTTAAGACCCCGAACACACATGCACAGAGCATACGCCCACACTGAGCCACTGATAGAGTTGCTGCAGTAGCTACTTACTACTATTCACTCACTGTTTTTGGCAAATAGCAAAAAACCATAGGGAAGCATTTTCATTTCCTCTTTCAAGATTTTTCTTTGGGCTTAATGAACGCTTAACACTACCCTGACAGTAAGGGTTTAGAGAAATAAACACGAGGCCAGTTGTCTACATTCAGAAAATGATCACAATCATTGGTCATTTTTACATTGCACCGGTATCATTACAAAGTCTTTTTTTTGCATGTGTCACAATATAATAATTGGGTTTGACAGTTTGATTCCATTTTAAATTCATTTAGCTGTTGACATAGTCAGACAAAACTTCTTAGGGAAATAAAGCCAAAAATCTTGCACGCCATTGTTTATCTCAATTTAAATATTCTGGAGAAGAAATCATGCTCAACAATGGACTTGACAAACCTCAACTGACAAAGCTGTTTTGAATTGCCACAACAGCTTTTTTCCTATACGATGCATCTGGCTCCTCCCTGATAATGGTTGCAATGATGAAACAAGTTGTCATTGCATGATTTGGCGGATGAAATGCTTATTTGGGGAAAAAAATGCACTGCTGCAGCCAAACAGCCATTGAATGCTGGAAGGGTCCATCTTTCAGCCTTCTGTGCTATTAACCTCCACTCAAAAGAGATTAACACACAGAAACAGAGCAAGCCTAGTTGCCAAGTACAAATATGCGCACATCTGCCTTTGCATATGCAAATAGACACAAAAATGCAAATATGCATATAGAGAAGTCTAGACACATATTGCTGTTTTGGGTTATGCACACGTGTATCCGTCTTTGCCCCGTCTTTTAGACAAACGTCTTCTCAAAAACAAAACATTTTTTAACTTCTGTTTTTCCATTTTTGGCTACCAGTCAATATGAACGCTTTCACAAATGTATAATACTTTTGTTATTATAATAGTTACTTTACAGCCTTTCTCTGATACTTGAAATACACTGAAAAACACTGAGTAATTTTAAAGTACCTGCTTTTAGCTTCTGGCCGGTTAATAAGATATATGCATATTTAATTCAATTTAATACCACATTTATAAGTGAAAACTTGGGGGATTATTTGGTGACTATTTGTGTTATGCCATTACATTTGCAAATATTCCCTTTGACTTCCTAAAATGATAAACATTTTAGTGTACCACTAAATTCATGTTTGGATAACATGCAAAAAATGTCCATGTATTTTCACTAGCTATTCACGAGCTATTCTTTCGTTCATTAGTGATTCAAAAATTCTCCATTTAATACACATCGTATTATGCTGAGTTAGGTAAATGCTCTGATCAAGTACATATAAGGTTCTCTGTGCGAGGCCATCTGTCAAAAAACTAAAGCTTGGCTGAAACTGGGTCACACAACAGGACAATGATTCCAAATACACCAGCAAATCTGCAACAGAATATCCAAAAAAGTCAAAGTCCAGATCTCATCCCACTTAAATTGCGATAGGACCTTAAGAGAGCTGTGCATAAACGAATAACCACAAACCTTAGTGAACTGAAGCAGTGCTGTTAAACAGACAAGTCTTAGAGACAAGTGAGCTAAAAGTATTAAAATATAAGGTCTACTCAGTTTTTTACAGGGCTTTGTCACAGGCTAGCTCTATGAAAACTTTCTGTAGACCCAATTAAGTTAGCAAATGGCTTTATGGAAATAAATACTTTAATTTACATCATTTATGTTAAAGTGCAAAATTTCTTCTTTGTATAAATGAAAAGCACTAATGCTATAATCACTCACAGGGTGATTACAGGGGCAGTATGATTTGTTTTCAGTTTTCCTCTACTATCAATTAAACTAAATTATACTCTTTTTCTTATTTATGTTTCCCTCTTGGTTCCCACTGCTTGAATACTTACACTAAACTTTAACACATGGATGCAGCTGTCAAATGGTAGTCTTCAAGTACAAAGTAGGCTTTAAGTAACTTATATGATGTTTGCCATAAATACAGATAACTTGTCTTTTATTAGTGACCTTTGAGGATCGTTAAAGCAAAGTAATGTTTAAAGGACACAAGTGAATGTCTTTTTGTTCAATTTTTTATCTGAACATAACCGGTATATATAAATAATAAATAAATATAATAAATACATAATAGTGTATTTGGAGCTCCTTTACAGTGAGAACTCAACTCCATATGTGAGGTCCTGAGAGGTAGTGTGTCAGATAAATGGTTACATCCATGGTCATTTCATCTCTCTATAGTCCATTGATCCTGTTCGTCTTAACTGCACACCTGAGGCATTACCAGAAAAAGGAATCAATATTGAGTCTTTCTGAGCTTGTGTTAGACATGATATTTTGTTTTTTTTCTCTTTTTCTTCCTTTATGTGAAAACTCACACAACAGTATGCATGATGAACAGCCGAGCAAGTACTACATTTTATAGCACGGAGACAATGCTACTCTAAATCTACATTTGATTCTGTACAGCCACAAGATACATGCTAATTATGTATTTGAGTTCATTATGACCGCCATTTTCAGAAGCTGTTGATTTAATAAATAATAAAATAATAATAATAAAATCCGCAAAATGCTTTGTATTGTAACAGCATGCATACTGTTACATTACATTTCACCATAAACAAATTAGTATCTTAACACATGACATTAAAACAGAAATGAATAAATGTGTAGATCTCTAAGTGGGAAACACAGCGCAGTAATCCAGCAATGAAAAATCCATTAACTTCATTTGTGAAGCATTACACAGTATTGGATAAGCAGCCTCTAAATGCATTCCTTTATAATTTAATACCTTGCAATTCAAATTAGAACTTTTTTAGGAATATTTGAAATACATTATATTATATTACTTTATATCATCTCAATCTTGCTTTAGTACATTATCACTTAAATGATATTCTGGTGTGTGCAAAACAAACACAATTCAGTTTAAAACTCTACAACCAAGTGAGATACAAAATCACAACCTTTTTGCTTCCCATGGAGCTAATTATAGGGAAGAAAGTACTTAATATATGGTCTATTCACTTACCAGCTAATAGAAAAAACTGTCATTCCCATGCACATCTGGTGCTTAAGCCATATGTAGAAATATTTAAGAGAATTTTAATAAATCATTTTTAAAATTAAAAAAAAAAAAAAACGCACGTCAACACAGCTGTAATGAAGTCAGTCTACTGACTGAGCCTGCTTACCTTTTCCACGTTTGGAATGCTGGAATTTACCAATTATCAATTGAATTTTTTTTACTTTTATGTGTATACATATGTTGTATTACCTTGAATGTTAGTCTTTTCTAACAAAAAAAGATTAGTTATATTTCTTGGATCAATACTTGGCTGGAGTTCAGTGTTCCTCGTATTTATTATTTGCAACAAACCATGACATGACTGACTGTTCATGGTGTCACACTGGAACTTGCAGGCTCCTCTGAACAGTAGAAGTCTCTTGTAGTAGTCGAAGCTCCCAGTTAGATATCTGAAAGGGTTTTTTTTTTTTTGCTTACTCATCTCAAACAAATGCCCCTGTATTCCACTACTGATATTTTATGGACATTTAAATGATTAAGAGAGCAATTTTGTGTATATTTGTGCACATGTATATCTGTGTGTGTATTTGGGCTTTTTTCTGTCGTTTGGCTGTGAGCTGGAATGGACTGGGTTTGTTTCTGTCTGGACTGATAAGAGGAAGCCGCTTACATCCCTCTCTTATCACTCTGCTCAGGGCTAATATCCCTTTCATTTTTTCTCTCTTTCACTCATCATCAGCCGTTGTTGTTAGTGGACTGGGAAGAGGTTCAGCAACTTTTTTCTCATTTTTCTTGTCTTTCATCATCTTCTATTTCTTTTATTTTTCTTGCATTCAAGCCACCATCATATTTCTTTAAATTGCCCCAGAGAATGAACCCATTAAGAGGTCATGTTTGTTGAGAGAACAAATACTATTCATTATACAACTGTAAACGTAAACTTGATCTTTTTTTTTTTAATTCGTCAATTTTTGTGATTTTTTACTTCTGTGCATGAAGATGGATAAAAGTCAAAGCGGGTTTGATGCTGACACACACACACACACACAGAAACACATGCATTATCTTAAAATGATTTGAGTCTTCTCATGTGGGGCAGAATGTGGGATGGAATCAACATCCTATATTTAGGTTTTCAATATCTTTCCTATCTTATTTCTTCTTTTACAATTTCTGATGACTTTTTGTTGGGCGGAATTGCAATTCCCAATATATATGCTGGATAGATAAATTGATTTCTGTTGCAACATATGACAAACTATGCCTCTTCGTCTCTCATATCAGATGCAAATGTAATGCAGCATACCCACACATCATTCTATCGTCAGGTCTGTCAATCCAAACAGCAGTGAGAACTTTAAACTCCCATTACAAATGTTTTGCGCTTAAATATACATTTATCCATTATATATGCAGCATAATACATACAGTATGCTATGTACTATATGTAATATAATTATATATTTAAGCCTATCCATTAATTCTACTTTTCAGAGACAACAATCTGTATTTTTATTCACATTGTCAAAACATAATTTATTCACTGTATTACTGAGGTTGTAGTTTGCAGTGGATGCAGGAAAATTGTATCATTAAAAAAGCATCAAAGTATCAAAAACATGACTAACCACTGTAATAAATATAATATACATTTAACTTCAGCTTTACTATTCACCCCCTCCACAGCTTTTTTGCTTCAAAACTGCCTTAATT
This sequence comes from Neolamprologus brichardi, assembly GCF_056152115.1. NCBI lineage: Eukaryota > Metazoa > Chordata > Actinopteri > Cichliformes > Cichlidae > Neolamprologus > Neolamprologus brichardi. Next base: position 23,624,852 of record NC_142115.1, read on the forward strand.
CTTTACGGATTAGATTCAGTAAAGTGCTCAGAGATTTTGACATGATGTTGATATTGACATGATTTGTTGACTGCACATCCGTGATGTAAATGTCCTGTTTCACCACACTCCAAAGATGCTCTATTGGAATGAGATCCGGTGACTGTAGAGGCCATTTGAGTATAGTGAAAAGAAAGAAACCAGTCTGAGATGATTTGAGCATCTGGAAATCCTGTGAATGCAATATAACTCAAGAAGGAAGTCAACAACATTTAACGTCTGAGATCAGATGTCATGTTTTCAGAAAATCTCGTGAAGGCTAGGACAAGGTGACACGGGATTTTGAAATTGGTACCATAGGTATATCTACTAGCCAGCTGAGGGGTAGCACTGGTAGCAATGACCAAGGGGTAGCACTGGTAGTTGCCAGTATTTTTTGAGTTACTCTTGCCTTCCTAACACCTCAAAGTAATCTAGCTATTTTCTTTTGACCTCTCAATTGAAATCAGTCTAAGTAATAGCCAGTGCAGGAATCACACATAGGTCCTATATATACATCTTTTTCACACACATATAACACCACCTACACTTTTTATGTATAATAAGCACATGTTAAGATATGAAGACAAAGAGTTCTTACTTATCTTCGCATCTCCTTTCAAAGCCATCACTTGTGATCTGTTTGCTGAATGAAAACCACATGAAAACCAACAATCAGTGCCTTTCATCCTCAACATGTAATCTTGAAGCAAAACCCTCATTCAATGCTGAGACAAGGGGCTCAAGTAATGTTATTCAGATTGACTACTCGAAAGGATGTGTCCCCTTGGCACGCACACACACACAAACCCACAAAGTACCATGCCTTTTTTTTGCAGGCATCAAAGCAATGTCTATGTCGAAGAATGTGTCCTTGTGAATAAACATATATTTACCTTGGCTATGTGCCAGTGTAAGCTGAATATTTGAATTACAGAAGTCTATTTTACCGTTATTGATGAAAACATTACCTATTTGTTCTGAGCCCTCTATTCTTTGCACACTGGGACAGGCGAAGAAGAAAAATGAATTATACTTTGCATCATCTTTTCCCTGAAGGCACACTCACTAGGGAGCACAAGGAAAAAGTACCTGCAATGAAATGGAATGATATTCCCAGTCCACGTCTTTCCCTTTTAAATTTTATGGCAGGAAATACACAAAGCAAAAACACAAGCACCCATTTCAGAAAGTACTTGACAATGGGGAGAGAAGAAAAATTCAATCAATCAGAAGTAAGCACACACTTTAGTTTCTGGGAAGACTTCTAGCCTCATAACAAAAGTAAGCCAGCAGCTCTTTATATTACAGCTGTGAAAAAATGTGTCTGCTTAAGCAAGAAACTTCTGCCCATGACTTTCAACTTCATTAAAAAAAACAGGATCAGTTTGCATCCCAGGGCTGTTAGTTTGTATCAGCAAAGGACTGATTCATTTGTCCGTCATAGTACAAAAAAATTTTAAAAAAGGAGAACAAAACCAGGGAATCCAAAAAGTCAGACATCACTAAGATTACCAAGTCTTAGAGAACACAGAGCTAGAGGACACACTACTATGGGGATGACACAACAAAGGAAAAATGAAAGTTGAGATATATAAGAGATAATGAGGAAGGAGAAACAGGTGGGGAACAAACTCAGCTGAAGCTAATTAGGACGACAAGACAAAGGAAGTCAAATTAATTCAAAAGATTAGAAACAAAAGACTATCAAAATAAAACAGGAAAACAGACAGCTAAACAGAATAAGCCTGACACAGGAGAAAACTGAAAGACAGAGGAAAAACAGGGGGAGCAGAAAATGAAACCACAAAAAGGAACTAACTAAATACAATGTGAAAGTTGCTGTAGTTACAGACTTATCTAACAAGGCTAGAAAATATACCATAAAAATTAAAAGAAAATGTTTATAAACTTTCAAATTATAATAAATAAATAAAGTATACAGGAACAATAAATGTAACTATTGCAAACAATGCACCATTAACCCATTAACTTGATTCATTAACTCTCAAAAAATAGTTAAAACCCTGGGTATAAATCCAAGAGCCATGACAATAATAATACTAGTGCCACTGGGCTAATAATACCACTTGCCTCAAGTAGCAATCAAATTAAGTGCTCGTTACAAATTCTCAGTTAGGAAAGCAGTTTCCATCTTTTTCATCTTGAGAATTTGCTATTCTGTTTGGTTTGACACTGTTAGCAGTTCTCTTATTTTGTCATATTATAGATTTAACTACATCTGCAAAGCATGTTGTAACACTTACTTTCAAAGATGCCATGGAAATAAAGTCATGTATTTCACAATAAATGACAAGTGACATTATGATAAAAGTGCCCTTTTGCTTTAAACAGTTTCATCTGATCTGTTTTTGGCTTAGTATAGCAATATATTATTTTTGATAAAATGATATAATGCCTCCTTTGTCACCAGCAATTGGAGTTCTTTAAAACATGTACATGAACCCCACTGGACTTGTTTTGAAAATTAAATTGCATGTAAAGCTAATATTCTCAATTATGCAAGCAATATATACATTAGGTCATATTGTTGAGCATTGCAACCCATGGGGCTATCTTAAGCTTTACCTATATAGTTATTGTTCACCTGTGAGTGTGTATTTATTTGTATTTAGGGTTTTTTACATATCCAAGTTTCAGATGCATTGGTATTCATTGGTTTGTCATCTTAAGAATATGAAATGCTCTAACTGCTATACCGAAAAGGCAAATTCTAACAATATATTTTTTTGTCTTTTCTCTCTCACCCACCCCACCAACTTCTCTTCGTCCCTCCTTCCCTTGTCTTTTTGTCCAATCACTATGTGATGTCTCTCCAACAAGGTAAGAACCAAATGTCTCTCACCATTTGGTACAATGCCATCGACTTGTCAGCACCTTGTCAGATTTCTACTAAGACAGCTCTGGCAACAAGACACGCACACACACATGCACCCATACATGTACAGTGGGGCAAAAAAGTATTTAGTCAGCCACCGATTGTGCAAGTTCCCCCACTTAAAATGATGACAGAGGTCAGTAATTTGCACCAGAGGTACACTTCAACTGTGAGAGACAGAATGTGAAAAAAAAATCCATGAATTCACATGGTAGGATTTGTAAAGAATTTATTCGTAAATCAGGGTGGAAAATAAGTATTTGGTCACCTCAAACAAGGAAAATCCCTGGCTCTCACAGACCTGTAACATCTTCTGTAAGAAGCTTTTCTGTCCCCCACTCGTTACCTGTATGAATGGCACCTGTTTGACCTCATCATCTGTATAAAAGACACCTGTCCACAGCCTCAACCAGTCAGACTCCAAACTCCGCCATGGCCAAGACCAAAGAGCTTTCGAAGGACACCAGGAAAAGAATTGTAGACCTGCACCAGACTGGGAAGAGTGAATCTACAATAGGCAAGCAGCTTGGTGTGAAAAAATCAACTGTGGGAGCAATCATCAGAAAATGGAAGACATACAAGACCACTGATAATCTCCCTCGATCTGGGGCTCCACGCAAGATCTCATCCCGTGGGGTCAAAATGATCATGAGAACGGTGAGCAAAGATCCCAGAACCACACGGGGGGACCTGGTGAATGACCTGCAGAGAGCTGGGACCAAAGTAACAAAGGTCACCATCAGTAACACACTACAACGGCAGGGAATCAAATCCCGCAGTGCCAGACGTGTTCCGCTGCTGAAGCCAGTGCATGTCCAGGCCCGTCTGAAGTTTGCCAGAGAGCACATGGATGATACAGCAGAGGATTGGGAGAATGTCATGTGGTCAGATGAAACCAAAGTAGAACTTTTTGGTATAAACTCAACTCGTCGTGTTTGGAGGAAGAAGAATACTGAGTTGCATCCCAAGAACACCTTACCTACTGTGAAGCATGGGGGTGGAAACATCATGCTATGGGGCTGTTTTTCTGCCAAGGGGACAGGACGACTGATCCGTGTTAAGGACAGAATGAATGGGGCCAAGTATCGTAAGATTTTGAGCCAAAACCTCCTTCCATCAGTGAGAACTTTGAAGATGAAACGAGGCTGGGTCTTCCAACATGACAATGATCCAAAACACACCGCCCGGGCAACAAAGGAGTGGCTCCGTAAGAAGCATTTGAAAGTCCTGGAGTGGCCTAGCCAGTCTCCAGACCTCAACCCCATAGAAAATCTGTGGCGGGAGTTGAAAGTCCGTGTTGCTCGGCGACAGCCCCAAAACATCACTGCTCTTGAGAAGATCTGCATGGAGGAATGGGCCAAAATACCAGCTACTGTGTGTGCAAACCTGGTAAAGACCTATAGTAAACGTTTGACCTCTGTTATTGCCAACAAAGGTTATGTTACAAAGTATTGAGTTGTATTTTTGTTATTGACCAAATACTTATTTTCCACCCTGATTTACGAATAAATTCTTTACAAATCCTACCATGTGAATTCATGGATTTTTTTTTCACATTCTGTCTCTCACAGTTGAAGTGTACCTCTGGTGCAAATTACTGACCTCTGTCATCATTTTAAGTGGGGGAACTTGCACAATCGGTGGCTGACTAAATACTTTTTTGCCCCACTGTACATTCACACAGGCAAACTTCTATTTAACAGTGTGATTGTTTCATTCCAACTTCACAAACAGACCAGAAATAAAAGCCCTCCTAATCTGTCCTCAGTGTGTGGGGCTTTTCAAACATTTTACAATCTCTGCTTGAGGCAATCACCCGGCCATTATTGCTTCTGCTGGGATTTGAGTCTCTTAATTTACCCATTACCTTAGAGGGAAGACATTTTGTGCCATGTAGCAACCATTTTAAATATGCTGATACCATGTCTGGACAAGGTGCATCTAATTTTAGCTATAGTGTGTACATAATCGGAAGTCTGGTCTATTTGTTTTGGTCGGTAAAGAGGGCCAAGGGAACAATTTGAAATGAAAATCTTCCCAAGTGAATTTATAAGCTCTTCAGTAACATGATGAAGAATAAAACTAATGTTTACTCTCTACCTCATTTTTATTGTGGGAGAGTTAAAGGTGAAAAAGATTCACCTATCAGTTTTAAGTAAAAGTATTTCTTTATGAGCGAATTAACACACACTGTACTACCTACTAAATGTTGAAACAGAGACTGTTTTAAGCTGCAGGTATTTTATCATTAAGTGCTAGCTAGTGTTCAATATCAACAAAAACTGAAAGGCATCGCGCCAGTCAATTCAGTCTTTTAAAGTTTAATTAATGCGGCATTGTAAATGAGGCCTCTATGTAAGTGCATTACATAGCAGATAACTTTAACTTTATCTATAGTGTCCTGATTTAGTTCTAGAAAGGTCATGGTTTTCTGCTCAACCTACTCGCATGTCAAGGCAGTAGATTTCAGGGAGGTAATATCCAAAGTGTGAACGGCATTATTCTTCCCTGCAGTCAGAAAGTGTTTGAGTTTAGCTGCTGAGACAGTGAATGTTGCACATTTCTATCAAAGAAGTATTTTCACACGCATTACTCACATGCCCTCGAACATTGTGAAGATGGGGATGATGAGGCTGGCTCGCTATTAGATTATCCAATTCAGTGATTTTTAAAATTTATTTATTTATTTAGTTTTAGTTTTAAAAACAGTTTTATGTTTGCAGGATCATTTTATTTGCATTGCCCTGTATTTTGATTTTAAAATTCATGTTATAAATACATTATTATTATTATTATTGTTGTTGTTACAAAATTTTAGGGCAACATTTACTCTGCCGAAGCAGGAGCTCAGGAAAAGTATTACAGAATACTGAGTACTAAGTTCTGCCAAGTCATTCTGTTGTAACTCATCCTGCTGGCCAGTCTTGCACATTGTGTGGAATATATAGGCACTAATAATTGGTAGCGCAGGCAAGGTTATTTATCTGGGTTCAGTTGCTCTTTGATTTATTCCCTATTTAAATTAGTCTTAATATTAAACGCATGTAAGAGAAGTACTGCAACCAGGAATTCCTGATTATGTTTTTTAGGATGCAAAAGTCTATTATTTTTTTTTCCTTTTTTGTTTCTTCATTGAAAATAGGGGCAAAAGACGACAATCTCCCCCATTCTTTTTGATGGTGCTATAAGTGTGTCTTGCTACAATTGCACACACATACTCAGAGATCCTTCTGTCGATATTGGTCATCCACCTCCTGTGAAGCACCTGATGTTCTAGCGCTTTATTTTTTCATGTGATGAGCTTACAAGGAAGTAGCTGAAGGCTACTGCCACTTTAGTATGCATATGTGTTTATATATTCTGAGTAACTATTCCTCCGCTGTGCTTTTTACTTCCTGCGGTGAAGTATGTGCACATGAACACGATAACACGTACCTGAATCCGCACACAAACGTGTTTGTCTTTACATGATGTGAAACATGCTCTGATTACTGAAGATAATTGTCTGCCTTGATCATCTTTGATTACCAAACTTAATTGAGCACTTTATATTATTAAAGTGCACTCTTGAAATGAAGTTACAAACTTTTGTCCAAGCCTATCTAGGTCACTGCTTTCATGGTTGTTTCACTAAACAACAAAAAAAGTTCTTTTTCTTAAAAGGAAAAAATGTTACTTTAAAAGCACCCTTGCTTGATATAACCAGAGCAGACAGTGACCTTTAGTCAGTTAACTTGCAAACAGTTTCATTAGGGATTTTAGCTAATTTTCACTGACATGTGGTGGCTTTTTAATTTTGGAACAGTCAACAAAATTAAAACATACTTTTGAAATACTAACAACGCACATATTTAATCTCAACTAATAGGCTACAAATCTGAAGATCAGATTAAAGGTTATTACAGCTATAAACAAATATGGACACAAGAGCATGTGTGCGCGCATCTATGTATACAGTATAACCATTGTTTATTATTGCTTAGAACTGTCCGTCATGATCTATGCAGGTTGCCCAGACCCAGACACATTACAATCTCGGGTCTTTTTTTTATCTTAGTTTATTAAAATTTTATTTGTTTTTTTCCATAGAAAAAAGTTAAACTTCAGATGTGGTGATACTGATTAAGCCTTTGTCTGGCAATGTAACTCCAACTACACAAAGTTTGTAAAATCAAGTAAAAACTGATGATTATCTTCCAATTTACACTCAGTTTAAAAGCTCCAGCAGGAGTTTGAGGGGTCACTTGAGAATGCATAATGCCAAAAAATAAAAGAAATCAGTTTAGACTTGAGAAAAATAACCGCTGATCCTCTCAAAGCAGAAGCTGGTAATGCAAAATTATCACAGCTTTTCCAAGTGAAGAACTGGAGCGCAAAGTATCATCAAGGCATTCAATGAGAGCCGCACAGTACAGAACAAGCCTGACAGAGGTAGGAAACGAAAGACTCTGCAAAGAAAACTAGTGAGAGACGTATCAAAAAACCCCAGAATAACTGCCAAGAAACCAGTGAATGACTTAGTCAGGGATAAATAGGTAAATAGATAAATAGGTTTAAATCTGGGACTCCCCACCATTTGAACTTAGAACTGAAGAAGCTTCTCGGATGAGAGGTGAAACGTCTTCAAGCAACTTAAAGAAGTCCAGATGCTTTTCTTTGCAAGCTCCTTTGACTACGATGACCTGGATGACTGAGAACCTTCACAGACTTAGTCAGGGATCGCAGTCTCAAA